>NC_059435.1:47579240-48204240 GCF_021028975.2 Sphaerodactylus townsendi | reverse complement strand
AGTACACCCATGTGTAGGTGCAGCTGTTAGCCTTCCAAGTTCCATTAGCAACCTCACAGGACTCATCCCTGGCCTTCAGGCATTGCCTTGCAGAGAGCCAGCTCCCACCAAGGAATATAGATTTACCTCAACATGGGTTGAATGGACATGGAAATGTCCTTGGGGGAGGGCAATCTCTCTGGTTCTGTTTACTAAATTATGTAAGCAGTCCCATGTATTTATTTATTTTATTTAACAACAATTTTACCCAACCTTTCTGCTCTCAGAGGTTTACTAAGGTGGCTACGAAAACATGCAAATGAAAATCTCATTTTAAAAATCCATTAAAACTAACACAAAAATATATCATAAGAACAATTTAAAGCCAGAACTCAAAATAAATACAAAAAATAAAAAACAGTTTGAGGAGGGAGGAGAGGTCACTGAAGGAACACCAAGTGAAACAAAAAGAAAGTCTTCAGTTGCTGGTGGAAGATAGCAACAGAAGATGACAGATACATCTTCACAGGAATGAGTTCCAGAGCTTGGCGCCCCTGCCAGGTTGCCACCTACCTAATTTTAGATAGTAGGGGCACCCAAAGCAGAGCCTCTAATGAAGACCACAATGATCAGGCAAGTGCATAAGGGAGCAGGCAGTCCTTTAAATATGTTGTCTCAAAACCATGTTGGCTCTCAAATGTTAGCACCAGCACCTTGAATTGTGCTGGGAAAGAGTTTGGTAGTCAATGTAGGTGAGCCAAGACTGGGCGGATATGGTACCCTAGGACCCAGTCTAGTCAACATCCTGGTCATGGCATTCTGCACTGAATGAAGTTTCGGAACATTTTTCAAGGACAGCCCCTTGTACAGTATGGAACAGTAATATAATCTATAGGTAGGCAGAACATGTGCCACAGATTATTCTTGCCCAGGAAATGCTGCAGATTATGGTTTGTTGCTTCCCCGCTGTGCTCACTATGGTCACAGTGATCTCTTAAGCCTCATGACTGGGAAGTTTTTTTGGTTCTCCATTAACCCCCAACAGCCCCACACTTTCCTCGGCAATTCCTTTATATAGGTGCTCTTCTCAGGCCCCAGGCAGCCCTGTGTGAACTCCCCTTTGGTATCAGCTGATCTATCGTCAATTGCAACCGTAGTGCAATAATCCCGGTGGTGGGGAGGGGGGTGCAACTGATATTGTGATAGAAACCCTATATAAATGACACGTTTCTTTCAGAGGCGGGCAATTCAGGTCTGTAATCTGGATCCAATCATATTGACTAATTCCAAAAATGTAAACGTTAAGACACAAAACTGTACAAGTTTGTAACAAAGTTATTGACGTCGTGTCTTCTCTGTTCCTAACAGAAGATAGCAGAATGTTTCAAACCCAATATAACAAAGTTGTGTCACATGATTTGCAGCATCAAAAGTGCTGTGGCCTTTAATGCACAGCACACTGACTGTGGCATAAAAATTTATTACTGTGTATAGTCAGGGTAAGAAAAAGCAAAAGGCTTCGATAGATAGTAAATAGAAACATAAATTACTTAAAAGTGGGGTGTAGAAGCATGCAGTTGAAAGCACACAGAACAGCACACAGCAATAAATGTAGCATTGCAGCCTAAAGAGGATGGGAAAAGATGAACTTTCAATGACCTCTCAGGCTATGCGGGCAGTGTATATTATCTGTTCAGCTAAGTTTAGATATTATAATATGGCTTTTAGACTGTGTGTAACATTTTTATTCTAGGCTGCAAGTGACAATTAACAAAATAGGAAGGATGCTTTTGAGTAACACCAATAATACAGGGGAAGCATAAGGGTTGTGGTTAGAAATTAGCTCTTCAAAGACTGAAAAAAAATCATACAGATGCTATTTTTGTAAGGTAAATGAAAAGAGCTATAAATAATGCCATGCATTGCATCTATGCTGTAGCTGTCTTCCTCCCTGTTCCTTCTATTTAATTTGTTTTTGGATTTTTAAAAAATGTTACTTGAATATAAGAATATGGGTTGTGATTGAACTTCCTAAGGAATCAGCAATATGGTTTCAGCTGAAATAACTCTATAGAGATCTTTCATTAGTCTTATCTGAAAACAACATCAGTAATGATGAATTTATAGGACAGCTGAAAGCAGTGAAAAGATTTATTTGTACCCATAGTCTCTCTCTCTCTCTTAAAAAAAAAGCTATGTAGCAGCTGCAGCACTTCTGAACTGGCAAGCAGATTCCAAAGTTACTCATCCGACAGTTTTCATGATGAAAGTTTCATACAAAGGGCATGAACGCAAGAAGAATGGCGTCGTCGATAAGTTCAGTCGCCCACTGGTTCTGCTCATATCTTGCTCATTGGTTGCAAGTTAAAGATGGAATCAATTATTTTGAGAGAAGTTTGGTTGTGTTTGAAAGGATCTAATTTGCACAATTACTTTGCTTTCTCCCACCTGTCTACTGCTGCAACCTTCAATTTTTAAAAGCCAGTGTGATGTAGTGGTTAAGAATGGTAGACTTGAATCTAGATAACTGGATTTGATTTCCCAGATCCTCCACATGAGTGGTGGACTCCACTCTGGAGAACCAGGTTCAATTCCCCACTCCCTCAATATGAAGAATGCTGAGCATGGCCAGAGCAAGGGGGAACTCCACCCAGGTCAAGCGTGCACCCTATACCCCTGCCATGCCCCAGAATGCCCCCCACATCCTGGAACACCCCTCCCACGCCCTTGCACTGGAGCAGCAGTGGCGTAGGAGGTTAAGAGCTCGTGTATCTAATCTGGAGGAACCGGGTTTGATTCTCTGCTCTGCCGCCTGAGCTGTGGAGGCTTATCTGGGGAATTCAGATTAGCCTGTCCACGCCCACACACGCCAGTTGGGTGACCTTGGGCTAGTCACAGCTTTTCAGAGCTCTCTCAGCCCCACCTACCTCACAGGGTGTTTGTTGTGAGGAGAGAAGGGCAAGGAGATTGTAAGCCTCTTTGAGTCTCCTACAGGAGAGAAAGGGGGGATATAAATCCAAAACCATCCCCCTCCCCTCCCCCTCCCCCTCCCCCGTCTTCGTCTTCTTCGTCTTCTTCGTCTTCTTCGTCCTCATCGTCTTCTTGTTCTTGTTCTTGTTCTTGTTCTTGTTCTTGTTTGTTCTTGTTCTTGTTCTTGTTCTTGTTCTTGTTTGTTCTTGTTCTTGTTCTTGTTGTTCTTCTTCTTCTTCTTCTTCTTCTTCTTCTTCTTCTTCTTCTTCTTCTTCTTCTTCTTCTTCTTCTTTATAAACTGATGCCTTACACCTTCCAATAGGATGTCCACTGAAAATCAGGATCCTAAAGTACCATAACCACACAATTTTGAATCCCAACCAGCAGTAGCCTACTTGAACATGTCCAATTATGGAAAAATCCCACCCCAAACCTTTGATACATTTTCCCCTTGATGCACAGCTTTACAAAAAGAAAAACCACAACCACCCAGTCACGATTTTTGATACAACAAATATTTTTACTATAATCAGGAAAAGAGGAGTTAACTTTTTCATTTTGGATTTAATTATCTTTTATTTGTCAAGGAGATAGTATAATGTTAATTTCATTTCAAATGTTGTGGTAATGACCACAATACACAACATAATACATAAAATGATGGCTTGCCTAATAGACTATCAGTAGGCAGATAATTCATTTCTTAATTGTCTCCAGTGAAAATATGTCTCAGGTAAAATCTCCCCTCCCGTGAAATATAAATAAATACAGTGTAAATTCCAACAGGGAGCAGCTGTTGCATGATGACTGAAGGATAAAGTAACACTATCAGTGAGGAAAGGTCTTGGATTATATTCTGTTCTAACAGACCTGACTGATCAGACCCATCTGTGTTGAATCCTCAAGGCAAGGATTTTTGTATTGGTGAATGGCATTTGTCCACTCAGCGGTGAAATGGGTACCAGCAAGAACCAAATAAAGCTACAGGAGATCATTGGCCTGGAACTCAACTGATATCCTAGAGGCCTTATGGCTTACAGGCATTCAATGAGTAGGAGATTTTCTCCACATGGTTTTGTCATAACACAGCATGTGCAGGTCCATTTGTAAAATAAACACATCAGTTGCACACACAAAAAAATGGCTAGAGAAAAAGAGCAGCAGTTATTCTCTGTAGCATGCAATCGTCAATCTTTAAAAAGCTTGGCCTTTCTACACCATTTCAAGAGATAAGCCTCTTCAGTCTAACTAGTTCACAAGGCACAACTATTATTATGGTCAATGTAAGAAGCACCATATATTAAAATCCTTGCAACCCCATTTGAGTAATTGATTCTGACTGCATTCAAATTCTACACAAAATTCTGTGTCAAAATATGAGAGAGCTGTGGATGGGGATATCTGACGAGCATGCTCAAATATCCTCGTTCACTTATTTATTTCCTTAGTCTTTTAGCCCTTCACATTCTAAAAGATTAGAGCAGTACCATATTGTATTTTTAAAAAGTATACTGGAGTGTGAAACATCTTATTGAATATTTTCATCTTTACTTCAACCCATCTACTGAATGCAATGCCATCTAACCACCATTCTGAGATGTTGCTATAAGTTCTGTGAGAGCTCCCAAGTGTTTTTTTTAATTTAAACAAAGATGTGGGAGAGTTAAATCTTTCTCCCTGCACCATGGCCTGAAACTGGCCCACAGAGCTGCTTCAGCATTCTGCATTTTAGTTGTATTTTGCTTTGCAAGGCCGTTTTTTTTAATGAAGAAAATGGAGGGGGAAAGTTAACTACAAGTTAGGGCCCTGTATCCAGGTGATTTGGAGTACTGCCTGGGAGGCAGTGTTGGGATTCAGCAGGTTCACACCACTTCAGCAGAACCGGTTGTTAAAATGGTGCTTGCAAAGCAACCAGTTGTTAAATTATTTGACTCCCACCACTGGTACCAGTTGTTAAATTATTTGAATGCTGAGAGGGTGGATTTTAGGGAGGGGAGGGAGTTCAGTGGGGAGGTGATGCCATACAGCTCCCTCTCTTAAGCTGCCACTTCCTCCAGAACCACTTATCTCAGTAGTCTGGAGATCCATTTTAACTCTAGGAGAATCCCCTGCCCTGCTTGGAGGCTGGCATCCCTGACATCCTGCCTCAAAACATGCCCAGTGATAACCACCAGCCTTGTTTATCTTTGCTTCTTTGTTAACTGTGAGGAGCATTTAGTCAACAAACGTTTGGGCTGATGCTGCTCAGCACCAACATTCCTTCCTCATCCCTCCCCAGTTCACTATCAACCATGGATAGTTTTAATAATGACCATTCATCCTTGGATGCTTTAGGGTGTCAGCTAATTTATCCTACCTACATTAAGAAATCCACCCTATTGTTGCTGTATTTAACTTCCTGAGCACCCCCATCTCATGAAGCAAAAATAACCTCACCTGGCCTTTCATAGGAGATTAGCCCTAAAGTGAGGGTGGCTAGGTCAACAGCCGCCAACAAATGCCATGCTTGGAAGGCAGTATTCCCTATTTAAGGGCTCCAATAAAGCTTCCTAGTGTCTTATGCCTCCTTTGAATAGAAGGGGCCAGCACAACAGCAGCTATACACTAATAGCCTTAACTGGAATTGGAGCTTTACTGATGATATGGAGCTGTAGAAGAAAAAATAATTGTTAGTTTCTTGACAATATAAAGTAATATATTTTAACCCTTATATTGCTGAAGGACATGGTGTTTCAGTTTGAGTGTCCAAAGTTATTTTTGTTTATCTCCTACTTCCTTTTTAAAACATTTATTGAACACTTATAAAGCCCCTAAATATATGGGCCTCCTGTGCACATGAAACTGATAGAAAAGGATCCTGTTTGAAAGCTGACAGATTGTGTTACTAATGGCGCCAGCTTCAGTTGTGTGAGTTTTATGGCTTAAAAAACATAAAACAACATTGATGTTTACTTATGCAGAATTTTATGTTTTCATCAAATCCTTCATGGTGATATGTGAAACAAAATGAAAGTGCAAAACATGTCAGGGTAGCAGCAACTGAAACAGAGACAATAAAGTGGGACTTAATTCACAAGTGTGTTGTGTTACATTTATTGGTGCAAAGAGCTCCCTTCTGTTTGTAATTGAAACCAGAAGCTTTTGTTTACGTCTCTTTAAGCTCAACTTTCCTGGACTTGCATGCATTTTTATTTTATTTATTTTTATTTATTTATTTATACTTTGGGCTTCTAGACCGCCCCATCCCCGAGGGATACATATCATGTTTTGAACAAACCTCTGTGAATAGGAGAGTGAGGACATAGTAAAAGAGTAATAGGCTGTAATGTTACACGGACTACATGCTGTTTAGTTAAATTTCATCCCAGTGAGTGTTAATGTCCAGTAAGTACACTAATGAGAAAAAAAATACTAAAAGGAATGTTAATTTGCACAATGCAAGTTGTAATCCTGGTTGGAGGAAGTAAAGGCATGCTAGCATGAAAATGAAATATTTATATTAGAACCAAAGGTGGAAGTAGATGGTGCTTTTGCTTACTTGGTTTCTGCATGGGATTTCCAGGTAAGTGCCGCTGCCCCAACATGAGATCACTCTCCGTCATCCTCCGTGCCGGAGGGTCCTTGACTCTCTAGAGTCATTTCCAGGAAAAGCACAAACTGTAGAAAAAAAGATTTGTGTGAATGGTCTTTTTACAGTTTTTTGGATCTAACCCACTGTTTCATGTTCATAATATTTATTTTTCGGAATTTCTCCCACTGTTTTGGAGATCCACATTGTTTCTATAGTGAAATCATTAAATTTGCTTTTAAAAACATTGTCTTCTACATTGCCCTCTAACAGACTGTGCAAAAAACAATGCAAAAAAGCATTACTGAAGAATTATACTCAGGAGTGGAAGTTCAGCAGACTGACCTTAGGGTGACACAATGGAAATTAGTTAGCCCCATTGTCCAGCCAGGCGCACTTTAGGGCCTGGGGGAAAGTTCAGCAGTCTTCCTGCCCAGGCTTGACCAACAATGGATCCCAACACTCTCTGGCCCTTTCCGCACTTTGAGGTAAAGCTGGCGGCCTGAGGGGACGGAAGCCAAAACACCGAAATCCCCAGGCCGCCATTTGCACAGGCGGCGCTGCTGGCTCCCCTTCCCCTCCCTCATGGCGGCGTCAGGCCGCCCTCAAAAACACCTGTTTAAAGGGTAGTTTTTGAGTAAACAGCGTGTTCCCAGGCGCGGTGCGAACCCAGCACCGCCGAGAACATGCGCTGTTTCCCGATCCCTCTCCCACTTACCTCGTCACCATTGTACGTCGCCCTGCTGTCCTCCTAAGACCACTCCCTCGCTTTGTCCTCCCGGCCTGGAGGTGCGGAGGGCAGCGTGAAAAGTAGGCTTGGGAAGGCCAGCAGAGCTGACGAGCAGCGACAAAGATGTAAATGGGAGAGGGATGGGAAAGAAGCGACTCCATCTTGTCGGAGCCGCCTCTCCTGTGCCCGACCTCTGCTGCAAAGCGGGGCCAGCTTCTTGCAACGCTCGCGTGCGAACGTGCCTCCACCCAGCCGCCGGGAGATTCTTGAAGGCGGTGTAGAGGCATAGAGGCCCATGCAGAAAGGGCCTCTGAGAGGCAACCATTTTGTGGGAAGCAGTGTCTTGTGCTTATGCCAGTCTTTGGCGCTGTGCCTTCATTACTTCCCTTAACAGGAGGCAAGAATTCTCTATTCCTTCTGTGTTTTTTGCAAGGCATAGTATGATGGCACAGTCTCTTTTCCCTCTCTGTTAGAGAGGACAAATGGCCACACCAGATCCATTTCTACCTGTATAATAAATTATTGGCAGCTTTCAAGAGAATAAAGAAATAACGTTTTCCCTTTTAAAACCTACCTTGGGCATTTTCTTTTTGGGGTGGAGAAAGAGTGATTGATGAAATGAATAGTCAGCTCTGAAATTCAAACCACGTGCAATTGTTGCAATACCCTTATGGGTTTTCTACTGTCTTTTTAAAACTAGATTTTTTCTCCCAAATGTTTTTTTTGGCAGAACCAGCTTTACATTATTTCCAGCTTTACATATCCCCACAATAAGATCTATTGAGTACTTTTCTTGAATAATACAAAATGCTAATCAATTCTTATGCCCGCTGCTTTGACTTAAAAATCCCAGTTGCAATTTTCTTCTTTTTGGGAATGGAACCTTTAATATCATTTTTCTGTTTCCTCATGTGGAATTTTTTTCCTCTAAAACAAATGCATGCCCGATTTTATTTATGAATTTATTTTGATTGTTCATTGCAAATTATTAAACTACAACACCACCCAAGAGACAAAAACAGAACAAAAACCACATTAAATAAGTTCATTACTGTCCACTTAGATAAATAATAAATAAATAAAAGAAATTATGTGATCCTAATTTTGTTTCTAACTATTCTTTTGCCAGTTCCACCCTCTGTACAACTCCTGACATACTCAGTACAATCTGGATACACTACTATTGGGAAGCCATTGATTTCACCAAAACATAGATCTTTTTTTGCTGTCAACAGATTATCCTGAATCTTTATTCTTGGGTACTTTTCTCCCTCTGAAAGCAGTAGTAATATCTAAGTCTACAATTCAAAGGTCTCTAGAGATGCAGGTTATATAATTTAGCCCTAAAATACTAATTGCAGTCTTGTATAGCCTCAGTTTGCCTAGGGATTGCATGGGGAAGAAAGTGGAAATTTAAATTTCAACCTTTACCTGATTTTCAAATCAGCTCTTCTATCACCATTTTAAAGGGTGGAAAATCTTTCTCCCTCTAAAATTCTAATAACAAAACAGAAAGCCCAGTTTTAATTAGTGAAACAAAACGGGAGTGCACTATCCATTAAGAACATTTAGCCCATGCTCAGCATTATCCTTTATTAGCATTTCTGTGCAAATTTCCTAAGTCACTGGTTTCAAGATGCTCTCATTCCATGCCTGCAGAAATATCCCTTGCTTGAGAATCTTTAGCTACTGGATGCTAGCCTAATGGTACCAGAAGTTAAATGCCTTGTATGCAGGGTATATCAAGCCAATGAGATCATGGCAAAAGCAGCTTGGACTAGAACAGAGGCAAGGAAGGTGGGGGAGATGAAAGAGACACAGGATTTCTGGTTTCAGCCAGAAGCCCCCTGAAAGCCAACTGTGAGCTTAGTACCTTGAGGGAAAAAAAGAAAAGTTTTTCTTGCATTCTTGTAGCCCAGAGGCGTTCCTTCCATTGTGGTGGGCGACAAAATTGCAGGTTCGTTTGTGGGGGATTTTGTATTTTCAGTGTTTTTCTATTTTTGGCCTGCAGGGGGTGCAGATTTTAGGCTAGCAGCACCAGAATTTCAGGGATTTTTTGGGAGACTCTCCTGATAATATGACCTGGGTTTGGTGAGGTTTGGTTTAGGGAGTCCAAAGTTATGGACTCCCAAAGGGAGTGCCCCATCCCCCATTGTTTCCAATGGGAGCTAATAGGAGATGGGGCTACACCTTTGAGGGTCCATTACTTTGGACCCCCTGGACCAAACTTCACCATACCTGGGTGGTATCATCAGTAGGGTCTCACGAAGATACTCTGAAATTTTGGTGCTGCTATATTAATAATTGCACCCCTGGCAATAGGCACCCCCTAAATTTCCCCAGATTCTCCTTTTAAATCCACTCCCTTTCTGCCAATGCTTGTTTTCTTTCTTTCCTTTATTTTCTCAATGCCTAATAAAGGTGGTGGTGGTGGTGGTGGTGGTGGTTATTATTAAATCCACCCCCTTCGGCATGGAGTTAAAGGGAAAATCTGAGGTCCCCAGTTTTAACATTGAAAGAGATGCTGTTTCAGGGTGGGGGAGAATCCCACTTACAAAATAGCATCACTTTCAATGTTGTTCACTAAGGGACCCCAGATTCTCCCTTTAAGGTGGATTTAAAAGGAGAATCTGGTCTCCCTGGTTTAAACACCATTGAAAATGATGCTGTTTGGGGGTGAATTCCAGCATCACTTGTTTAAACTAGGGAGCCCAGATTCTCCTTTTAAATCCACCTTAAAGAGAGAATCTGGGGTCCCCAGTTTAAATAACATTGAAAGTGATGCTGTTTCCCCCAATTGGGGGGACTGGGTACAACACCATAACATGTTTTCATAGCAGTAATAAAACATTTTTAAAGCATTCTGAAAATGTTTTCCAAAAATTATTTCTGCTGTGTGGCATGTCCCATTGCTGTGTTCAAATTTGTGAATTGGGGGATGTTCTATAATGTGATGGTGACTTTGAAACGACCTGGTGGAAAAAAAATCATTGTTTGGTCACAGTGGGGGAGGGTGGCCGCCCATGGGGTGGCATCAAACTCAGGTTTTTCCCAGGGCTCCAGTTTGCCTAGGTACGCCTCTGTTGTAGCTTACTAAGAACTCGACAGTGAATAAGTTAGGCAGGTGCACAGGTCATTTTTGACAGCCATATGAAGACTTTTATCTAGGTTAGTGCCCAAGTGTTCAGAAGAGAAAGAACAGACACATTTTTAAAAGGCTGGGTGTTCAGCGGGGTGGGGCAGGTTAATCTCCTTGAGGGCATTTTAAAAATAACATGGATTTCTTTATGTTGGATCACCTCTTCTATACCAACCTTACCTGCTTTGTCCAGTTTTATGTCCAGTTTTGCCTGCTCTGTCCTGTATTTTATTTTATTTTTACTGATATGCCTAATAAAGGTCAGTTGAAGTTGAAGATTTCCCTCCTTTTGCAACTCTTGACCTGAGATAGGAGAATAGTTTGAGTGGGGGACAGCCATATCACAAGTTTGCACTGGACACAGAGGCCCCTTCTGCACACGCAAAATAATGCATTTTCAAATCGCTTTCACAACCGTTTGCAAGTGGATTTTGCTATTCCGCACAGCTTCAAAGAGCACTGAAAACAGTTTGAAAGTGCATTATTCTGCATGTGCGGAAGGAGCCAGAGAAATAATGCTTTTAATTCAAGTGGTTTGGGGAGCTATCTTGGGAGTAAGACCCATTAAATAAAATGTCACTGACTTCTGAGTAAACCTATGTAGGATTCCAGTGTTCTTAAGAATGCAATGATGTCCAAAACTATTTCCTGTGCTTCTTTGTGTTGTATTTTCACTTGTTTCTTTGTGTTATCAAAACTTGTGATATACTTTTTGCAATGAGTAACATAAAGAAATCTATAGAAAGCAAAATAAGCACCTCTAAAAAGAACACTGATAAAATTATATGAGAAATGACAGTTAAATCACTTCCCTAGTTAAATATAAGTTGCTATCAGATTGAAACCTTGAAGGATTCCAATAAGAGTTGTAAAAAAACCAGGTGTTTGTTCTAAAACCAACCTACCATAACAATGAATACTTCGCAGATAAAAATTAATGAAGGGAAAACTCATAAATGTGTCAGAAGGAGATAATAATTATTTCTGATACAAGCCAGATGTTCTCCATTGGAATACAAATTAATATTCATGACTGGAAGGCTCCACTTATCAAAGATTGCTCCAGTCATTATAGGGAAGAGTCCCTGATGGAGAATTCCTTTTAAGATTACATATAATATGACTAACATAAACAACTATATTATTAACAGTGAAAGAATATTTTGCAGGATCAACAAAAGGTTTTTATGTGATAGTTGAAAAGCAATAGACCCATGTTGGATATCCACCAAGGTTGTCTGCCATACTTGTTGCTCCTGTTTAGATATTTACAAGTTTTCACCAATCACTACTCTAGATATTTTTGAGATAAGTATTTTCTCTTTTGGAGAGTCACCATGGTGTAGTGATTAAGAGTTGGTGGACTCTGCTCTGGGAGACCTGGGTTTGATCCCCACTCCACATGAGGCCTACTGGGTCACCTTGGGTCAGGTGATAGCAAACCACCTTCTGAAAGTTTCTTGCTTTGAAAACCCTATATGGTCACCAAAAGTCAGCTGTGACTCGACGACAAAATCACACACACACACACGCCCAAGCACATGTGTACACACAATTTCCTCTTATCATCAGTTCCCCTGAGGCCCTTTCCGCATGGGCTAATTATATTGAGCTAACACTGGTAAAAAACCCTATGAGATACACTTTGGGAACTTTCCCTTTAAGAAGTACATGAGGAATTTATAAGCTACCAGCGTCAATCGGAGAATCTGATATTATTTCAATAGATTGTGCCATCTATATAGTTCATTTCCTACTCTTATTTTGACATACAACTCTTTAAGAAGATCCACATTTGTGAGAGACTATATTGGATTCATCATATTGACATTTCTCACATGGTTGGGATTTATACACAGGACCTTTAATGGGACAGTCAGCTGGTCAAGCGCAGCTTGGAGATATCGTGGTTGGATTTATACATTGTGCATTTTGTTTTTTGTATATTCACTTGGCACTTGGTATATGGATAGATGTGTTTGTTTTGATGTTATATTTGTTTTCACTTCTGCACAAATTAAATTTTGATGGCAGCAGGTGTGCAACACATTCTGTACATTTCTGGCTAGTTACATTGCACCCATTCTTTCTTTGTAGGTATGTTGTAAAGTCAAATTGGGAATATTATATAGTTCTGGTTACTGTACTAAATGCAACATTGCATGGCTGGAAAGGGGGCAACTAAGATAGCTAAGGAGATTGAAGCATCTTTCAATGAGGAATGGAATGTCTGGGACTTTTCAAATTGGGGGGGGGAGGACTAAGGGGGTGACACATGATAGAGGTTTATGAAGTGGCTACAGAGAAATTTCTCTGCCTCTCCTGTAACACAGGAACTCAGGGGGCAGCCAATAAAACTGATGGGCAGCAGGCAGTAGTGAAAGTACTTAACTCAATCAGTAATTAAACACTGTTAGTGAGTTATCACTGTTAGTGATAATGGCCACTACTATAGACAGCATTAAAAGTGGATTAGACAAATTCATGGAGCATAGTTTCATCAATGGCTACCAACCATTATGACTCGAGAGAATCTTCACATTCAAAGGCAGCAAACCTCTGGATACCAGTGCTAGATGGCAGAATTTGGGGAGATCTTCATTTCTTTGTCTTGTTTGCTGTCTCCAGGACAAGTGATTGACTACTAGGAAAAAAGTACACTGGAGTAGATGGACCACTGGTATTATCCAGTGGTAGCATGATCTGGTTATTATATCACTGGCATGATTCTTTTTCCCCCTACCAACAAATTTGTCTGGTTATAGCACCTTCTTTGCATGCAAGCTGCTCTTGCATTGATACAGGATCACTTGCAATAGCAGAAGGTACCTTGAACTGAATGACACATGATAGTACCTTACACTGAAGTAAGGTGCTTTAAACCATGGGTCTGGAGGTAGATCTGGCCTCTCATTGCTTTTTGGCAGGCAGATGAGCCCTCTGAGTAGTGGCAGCTTCCTACTTTGCAAAGGGGTGGCCTGGGCATCCCTAGGTGAATAGCACTGGGGTCTCACACTCTGGCTTGCCCCACCCTAAATATGTCAGTAACTGACTCCATTCTGGTTCAACTTAGAGCAGACAGTCAAGTCTCATGATAAGCTGTCCACCTTTGACCTTCCTCTTTTCAGCTGGTTGCTGTACATTGCGTATGCTCTTCAGTGTTCCCAAAACTCTTCTGAGAACTCTAGCCTTTGTGAGACATTAGGAAATCCCCATTCTAAATCTGTAGGAAAGCTGCACTCTTACACCATAGTTAGCAATCAGTAGCCAAATCTTGGGCCCCTTCCGCACACGCAAAATAATGCGTTTTCAAACCACTTTCACAACTGTTTGCAAGTGGATTTTGCCATTCCGCACAGCTTCAAAGAGCACTGAAAGCAGTTTGAAAGTGCATTATTCTGAATGTGCGGAATGAGCCTTTATGTGTCCCTCTTCTTTCAACCCCTTTTCTGTATTGCTGCAGCCCTGCCCTGACCCACATATGACATAGTTTTAAGGAGCATAGAGAAAAGATAGCAGTTGTTTAAGGGTTACAGAAAGGACAGAATATTCAACTTATCAGATATATTTTTGATAGAATGATGGTAGCAGAGCTTCCAGGAAAATAAGGTATTGTGTACCATGTATTGTAGGTTTTCTGGGCTGTGTGGCTGTGGTCTGGTAGTTTTTGTTCCTAATGTTTCACCTGCAAAGAAACACATCTTACTGTAACATGCCTCTGAAGATTCCAGCCATAGATGTGGTTGAAATGTTAGAAGTAACAGCTACCAGACCACAGCCACACAGCCCAAAAACCCCACAACAGCCTACTATGTACCAGATGCTTCTTCATTTTCCCTTACATTATTATATCCACCATTGTGAACCTTTCCATTGCCTCATTTGGAATAATGTACAAGTTCTGGTCACTAATATCTCAAAAAAATTCATCACAGAGCTGGAAAAATGTAGAAGAGGAAACGAAAATGATTGGAACAATTTTCCTACGAAGAAAGGCTGAAGACTCTGGGACTTTTCAGTTTTGATAAGAGACACCTAAGGTGGTGCATGACAGAAGTTTTAAAATTATGCATGGAATAGCAAGAGTGGACAGAGATAACATTTTCTCCCTCTTCCAAAATATTGGAACTTAAGGGCATCCAATGACAATGATGGGGAGTAGATCCAAGATAGACAAAATGTCACACTTCCTTGCTCAACAAGTGATTAAAATGTGAAATTTACTGCCAGAGGATATAGTGATAGTCACAAGCTTAGAAAGCTTTAGAGGGGGGTTAAATGGATTCATGGAGGATAGATCTATCAGCGGTTATTATCCATGATAATTGAAGAGAACCTCCACACTTAAAGGCAGCAGGCCTCTGAATACCAACGTCAGGAGGCCACTTTAGGTCTCTATGCACTGTTGCTGAAAAGTAACTAGATGGCAACCATATGAGACAGGATGCTGCTGGACTAGATGGACTAGTTTGTTACTGTTGTTCCTGATTCATATGTTTTTCATGCCACTTTTACGTTATTTTCACATCACTTTTGTGCCATTCATACATTGTACATTATATATCCAAATAAACAAAAATGATATTAAAATGCATACATGAGGAAACAAAATCGTGCAAAATAAAGATTTGTGGGTTTGATTTGATTTGCACAAGAGAGAAAGAAAAAAAGATTGCTGATGTTTAAACTGAAATAGGTAAATTATGAAGTTTTGTGGCATTCCTAATAATGATGCTGTGGCATATCTTCAATGTAATACATACTGGTGAGAGTAAAAACGTGTATATATGCTGAACAGCAGCAAACAATGGTGTTGAGAGAAATCTCTTAATTATTCTTAACTCAATTTCTCCCTGAAATCCACCAATCTATTTCCCCCTCGGATTAGAATTTGGAATCTGTTTGGAATCAATTCCATTTCTAGTGAAAGATGAATTCAAAAAGAGAAAAGGCAAGAAAGGGGGTTCTTTTGAATACTGATGGCCTTATATGATCTACCTTTTTGCAATACTGAATTGTAGTCACTGTACTATTGTATGGATACTGAAATATAGATAGATGTACAAAATTTAAGATGTAGTAGCTGTAGTGTTTTTTTCCATTACACCCTTTTGTAGGGGATAAACAAGAAATCTTTCAGGTATCATAATTAACACTGAAAGCTAGATTTCCTCTTCAATTAAATTTGAGACACAGATTTAAAAGCTTCTCCAGAGATTACACAAGGACATTGGATGTTCTTTTGCTTATCCTACAATATACATTTACAAATTCATCAGCTTGTATAACAAATTTAAGAGTTTTAATCCCAATTTTTAATTCCCCCAAATAATCCTATTTCATCTTGAAATCCAATTTCTTTCGCCTAGATCACATGTAAATTGTAAATGTTCCTGATAAAAATCTTGAAAAATATTTTACTAGTTTTTCACAGAGATGAATTCAGATATACCCGTGTTTTTGAAGCATCAGGAAATCTGCATTATGATTTTTGAATACGCATTGATTTAGATAATAAATATCACAACAGTCTTACTAATTCAATTAATTTTAATCCATTTGCTTTCATATACCTTTGACGTAAACTATATATCATTTACTGGAAAGTCAGCAATGTTTCCCATGGCTTGTGGGGAAACTTACCTGTTAGAGCCTTCCTGAAAACTAGCATCTCTGAGTAGCCCACCATAGCTGACTCTGCCTCGGACACTAGATGGTTATACTAGATGCCTCGGACACTAGATGGTTCTTTGGTTATATCAACTGACACAAGAGCCTGGAAGGTGTGGCTTCCCTGACTCCTTATCAGCCAGATATTCTACTTCTGACTACTGAAGAAAGCACATGTGGTTTCCCGGGTGATATTTTCTTTTTTAAAGAACCAGAGAATGTTTTTTCAGAATTTTTGATAATCATTTCACAGCAATCTATTAATGTTAATAAATGCAACTTTTAGGTAATTTGCAACTTTTTTGATAATCATTTCACAGCAATCTATTAATGTTAATGAATGCAACTTTTATGTAATTTGCTCTCAAAACGTTTTTGTTGTTGTTGAAAAGTGATGAATGTTTTAAAAAGGAACTCCAGATGCAGAAAACGAAATAAAGAACCTCCCCTCCCTTTTTTGGAAAATAGCACCAATAAAGCTAACAAAAGAATAATATTTTTTTAAAGTTCCTTTGACCTTACTGTAGGGAAAAGATGGAATAAAACCTGATCCACTGTCCAGCTTGCCAGTAAAGATATACCTCTCAAACTGTGCTTGGGAGAAGCACTCTGCCTTCAGAGGTTATATGGGTGGCAACTAAAGACAGAGTATTTGTCATAGTAGACCCTTGCCTGGCACCTACCATACAGCCTTTTAGTTGCCTGGCCATTTCTTTTACCTAAGCTTTTGGCTAAAATCCTCTCTTTCCAGTTTTTTATGGATGTGCTTCAGGTCTGAACTGTTTTATGGATATTCCTAGGATGCTTAGCAGCTGTTTTTAATGGCTTCTATGTAACATTTTATTGACAATTTAAAATTTTACAGTCATGCTTTTACTTGTTCCCTGCTTTTGAGCAGATTTTGGCAGAGGCGGCATATAAATTCCCTATACAGATGAATGCCAAACGTTCACACTGTGTAGTGACAAATCTGAGTTTGTTACAGCATGTTCACTTGACAGAGGTCCTATGCAGAGTTACAGTCAGAAATACTGAGTATATGTGTATGTAAGTTTCTGTGTGGGGATGGGGGGTGGGGGGGAAGATACTGGGATCATACCTCTTGCCTTATCCTGACTAATTTTCAACATAACACCAGTGCAGATCCTGTCTCCATGTATAGGTTGACTGCCAGTATTATACATAAGGATGCAAATCCTGGCCCTGTAGCCCAAGTGTACTGTATTGGCCTCAGAATTGTAACCAGTCCTGGCATCATTAAAAAATATACCTACATAGTGTACCTATTTTCAAACAAGTATTATATTCACACAGTATCTTTTATGTGTCCACATA
Source organism: Sphaerodactylus townsendi (assembly GCF_021028975.2). NCBI lineage: Eukaryota > Metazoa > Chordata > Lepidosauria > Squamata > Sphaerodactylidae > Sphaerodactylus > Sphaerodactylus townsendi. The sequence continues at coordinate 48,186,849 of NC_059435.1, read as the reverse complement.
AATACAATGTAATCTGTGGAGAAGCTGCAAGACCCTGTTCAGAGATATATGAATACTTTTTCTGTCCAACATAAGTAAAAAAAACAAAACATCCTCCACTCTCACACACTCAGTTTGAACCTGAATAGCTTCTGGTTTGAACTACGGCAGACAATAAGCTTCTTTAAACATAAGAAAATTATCTTGCCACTTGCACTGTTGCTAAGTTTATTTTGGGGATGTTATTGATTTGTGAGTTAATTAAAAGCATGTTCAGTAAAAATCAGTACTGCTGTGTCAGAAGTAGCAAAGGATCATAAATAACTATTAACAGGATCCCCTAAAGGAATGCTGTGAATGGCTAATATTGATTTTCCATGGCAGAACAGTATACCGTGGCGAATTACCATATCCTTCACAAGTGTGAAAATAAGTCAATGAAATCTGAGTCAAAAAGTAAGCTTGGAAAGATTCAGAGGAAGTTACAATATTGTGGAAGGTCATGCTGTGGAACTAGAGGCATGAATATATTTTAAACAAATTAGACTTAAAGCAACTGGCTGTATCTTTGTAAGGAGATGTATACCACAACTTATTTCAGTTAACTTTTAATATCCTGCTTTAAGCCACCATGAATGCTTTTAAACGAGCAGAACAAAAATGTAATATGAAAACTAAGAAATTTATAGTGAACAACAGTGTAAGACATCATAACAATCCTTATGAAATCAGCAGTTTAGAAATGGTGAGAAGGCTATAACAACCATCTAGTTCTTTCCTAATTATTTGGTGAGAAGATGAAATAAATTCTTTTTAAAAAGGAAAATATTTCTTTTTAAAATAAAAAAAATTCAAGGCCATTATGCTTTTGAGGAATTATGTGGCTCATCTACCCAAAATGACTGGTGTATCTGAAGGACTATCTTCTCCCATATGTTCCTGCCCTAAAAATAATCATAGGGAAAGGGCCATCAGTCAAATAAGCTTGTTTGGTGAGTACATGAAAGGGGCCCTTTTCAATGGTAGCCCCACAATTACAAAACAACTTCTCCAAGGGAGCTGTGCCTGGCCCTCTCATTTTCTATCGTTAGAAGGCAATTGAAGATAGTTCTCTCTCGGACTGCATTTGATTAAGTTTCTGCAGACCTAAATTTTTAACCAAGGCATGCACCACAGTAGCAAGATTTTTTCTGCCCAGGAAATGCCACAGCTAGTTAACCAGCTGAAACTGGTGAAAGGCACTCCTGGCCCCAGCTGTCACTCATCAAGCGGTAGGCCTGGGTCCAAGACCAACCCCAGGCTATGAAACTGTTCTTTCAAGGGGACTACCCCATTAAGAACAGGTGACACTTTAAATTATAAGTCAGACCTTTTACCCACCAGTAGTACTTCCATCTTGGTTGGATTAAGCTTCTGTTTGTGGCCCACATCCACTTCAAAAATGATTCCAGGCACCAGTTCAGAGTTCCTACAGCTTCCCTGGTATTAGCTAGAAGCATGAGAGAGAGAGAGAGAGAGAGAGAGAGAGAGAGAGAGAGAGAGAGAGAGAGATCTCAGTGTAATCTGCATATTGGTAGCAGCCCAACCCAAAGCTCTGGATGACCTCATCCATCAGTTTCCTATCGATATTAAAAAGCATAGAGTACAAGTTTGAATCTTGTGGGATCACATAGACCAGGGGTAGGGAACCTACGGCTCTCCAGATGTTCAGGAACTACAATTCCCATCAGCCCCTACCAGCATGGCCAATTGGCCATGCTGACAGAGGCTGATGGGAATTGTAGTTCCTGAACATCTGGAGAGCCGCAGGTTCCCTACCCCTGACATAGACCAAAGACCAATATGATGAGCAGATGTTTCTCAGTAGCACCTTCTGAAACCTACCCTCTAGGTAGGGGCAGAACCACCACAGAAGGATGCTTCCCAATAGCACCCCAGATAGGCAGTCCATAAGGATATCACATTAGTTGCTATTGGAAGAAGGAGAATCAACCAAGTTGCACGCTCTCTGTCCTCCTCCCAACATAAGTCATCCATCAGGACAACCAAGACTGTTTCAGTCCCATAACCAAGCCTAAGCTCAAATTGGAAGGGGTCTAAACAATTTACTTCATTCAGGAAAACTTGGAATTGTTCCACCACCACCCGGTCAATCCCCTTGCTCAAAATGGAACATTTGAGACTGGCTGATAATTGCCAATCTTCAGGATCAAGGATTGGCTTCTTAGGAAGTGGACTCACCACAGCATGTTTCAAGGCTGGGGCACTAACTGCCATTCAAACCCAGTTAGCAAGACACCTGTTATTCCCATTCCCCATGTGTTACTTATAAAAATCATTCTATGTTTTCCTTGAAATAATCTGTAGTGGAAATTTTCTTTTCTCGAGAACCATCTGGAGAGAGCTTTTTGTACAGTAAATCTGAAATAGGTGTCATATCACAGTTTGCTAACAGGGATACTGCCAAAAGCAACCCCCCTTATTTTACCACACTAATTAATTGTGAATGAAAGCTTCATCAGAGCCCATTGTCTCTTGCTACATGGGATTCTGAGAGGCACCAGGCATCTGCAACAGCCAAAAAATTACATGCTGAGCGGTAAATGCAGTTTTCACAAACTGCAGAAAATCAACCAGGAATGATTTTTTCCCCAAAAATTAGTATTCTAAGCTGTTTTATATTAATAGCCAGATAGCACCAAAAGGACTTCTAACATGGATTTTACTTGCTCATTATAACTGAGAGTCATCACAGGCAGAAGTGAGCTTGTCGTAAAGTGATGCTAAACACCATGCACAAATCTAATTATATGACTTCAGTCATTTGGGTTTAAAAAAGGCAACCTGAACATTGTTCCTTATGGTCTATCTTATGGTCTATTTAGCTCTCTGAGGCCCTTTCCGCACGGGCCAAATACGGCGCCCTGCGAACAGCATCGCTGGGAACACGCTGTTTTCCCCGCCCCCCCCCCCCACTCACCTCGTCGTCCTGTGTCGCTCTACTGGACTGCTGAGACCCTCCCTTGCTGTCCTCCGACCCCTGGAGGTCTGGCAGCGTGGGCAGGTCTTAGGAGTCCAGCAGGGCGACGCAGGATGACGAGGTGAGTGGGGGGGGGAACGGGGAAGAGGCGGCTCCGTGCAGAGCCGCCTCTCCCGCGCCGGCCTCTGTGGGGGCCGCTCGCAGAATTCCTGCCGGTGCAGGGCCCCCTTTCCGCAGTGCGGAAGGGGCCTGAGTCTCAGAGGATTACAAAACTCGGGGGCACTGAAGAAGAAACCAGTCCCCTAAAGTTAAGACAGTATCGCTGATTCCGCATGGGCCAAAAACAGCAGTGTGAAAACGGTGTGAAAACAGTGTAAAAGGGTTTAAAATGGTGTAAAAGAGTTTATCCTGTTTTCACACCATTTTCACACCGCTGTTTTTGGCCCATGCAGAATCAGCCTATAAGAGAAGCGATAAACACTGTGACAACTGAACAACAAAATGTTGAACAATCCAGTAGACTCAGGGTAATATATTATTTTTTATTTAGGAAATTTAGTTAGAAAAATGTTATGCTGCCATTCCAGAGTCTTGATACATGCAATAAAGAATACAATAAATATCAACCTTATTCCCCTCCTGACCAATTCTGTTTATAACAATCCTACTCCCTTTATTAATATTAGGGGACCTTATAAAAGCTACAGAGTCCTACAGGGTGGCTAAGGTGTTGGACTTGGATCTGAGAACACCAGGTTGGAATCCCTACTCTTACTATGAAAGTTTGCTGGGTGACCTTTGGCTGATCACAGCCCTAATCCTGGCTAGCATTTGGATGAAAGGTCTCCAAGGAATACCAGGGTGCTGCAGAGGCAAGCAATGGCAAAGCCATATTACAATATCTCTTGCCTTAAAAATCCTATGGGGTCACCGTAAGTCAACTGTGACTTGATGGCAAAAAAGGAAGAATCTGAGAACTAAAGTGGAGAAGGGGAAATTATGGAACATAAACACTCGTAGTAATTGTAGGGAGTCTGTTTATTTCTGAACTTGATACAGAATGCTAGCTATGCATTGGCTGTGGCAGCTTTCAGTGCCTCAGTTATCTCCTCCTCTGCTGGAGAAGTGACAGCTTTGTAAGAACTTAGTTAAGGAGAATACAGTTGAAAGAGTCACAGAGTGAGTCTACTTTTTCCCTAGGGGGAGCTGTGGTGCATTCTCTAATGTTCAGAGTTCTTTCTCTCTCTATGTTGGTATGTGTTAGTGCTTGTACTCACATAGCCTCTCTGTTGTGTTAGTGGCCTGCAGTCAGCTACTGTCTTTTTGCAAATCCTGTTGCTGTAAAGGATTGAAAGCAAACTTCAAAGTGTAGGATTGGATTATTTGTCAGATTCTGCCAACATACTCTATATTCCTGCACATGTTACAGTATACACATATAGTATCAATGTATACTGTGCACATGTTTTTTTCATCATGTATGGCTTGGAGCACAAGCTGAAACACTGGCCAGTAGCAGGAGCTTCTTTCCCTAAGCAGCAGTGGCATAGTGGTTAAGAGCAGACGTACTCTAATCTGGAGGAACTGGGTTTGATTCCCCGCTTTGCCGTCAGCCGTGGAGGCTTATCTGGGGAATTCAGATTAGCCTGTACACAGCCTGAGCTGTGGAGGCTTATCTGGAGAATTCAGATTAGCCTGTTCACTCCAACACATGCCAGCTGGGTGACCTTGGGCTAGTCACAATTCTTCCCTCACAGAAGATATTCCTCATTGATTTACATCTATGGTCTTCAGCTTGAACTCTCAATAAACCCTCCACTAGTGCTTCCAGTCTGTGTATAATTGCTTTCACATACACAGCTTAGAGGGCTGCCACTAGTAGAGCAAGCCAGATTTCAACACACTGACTTCCACTACTCTCCTCAGAGATTTTATGCTTTAAAACTCAGTTAAGCCGTGATAGCTCTTAACATCAGGAACTCTAAAGACCAAAAGTCTCTCAAAATGTTCCATCAGGGAGTTAACCTCCTTCCCCTCTGTAACATCTAGCCATGAGGCCAATCAGGGTGCAGAATGTCACAGACAATCAGGTGGCTTCTCCTGTTCCCAAGGCTTCTTCCTCATTCTGAAAGGTAAACATTAATAGCTGCAGATAGACCTGCACTTTAAAATATCCCTTTTCTTCTGCAGTCCATCACATCAGCTACTACTCTACGGCTGTAAGTTCAAATATACATGCTGAGAACCACGTACTAATGCTCTTTCCATCAGAATTACTTTTATTCTATAGTGAATTGGAATTCTGATCTTCTGCACTCACAAAACTAATTCTCATTCCTAGGGATCCTGCTTTGTGACCAGAAGTGTTTCCAATGCCAATTGCAGTTTAAAGGCTCAGAGTTCTTCAATGCTAGCTTTCATTTAGCTTTCACTCCTTTTCAAAAAGTCATTAAAAAAGACCAGGCTGACACATTTCCTGGTCATTAAATGACTGTAAAAGTTAGATGTGTAGGTGAAGATGCTAGCAAGTCAAACCACATAAAAGGCTTTAAAATCTTTTGGTATAAGATCCATGTTATTGTTCATAAGGATTCATGGGCTGTTAATGTTAGACTTGTAAGATCTCTATTGAACTGTAGGTCAGAACCTCATTGCTTTGCTCTATTTAACCCTCATCAAAAACTTTAGCTTCATATGTGGGAAAATTGTTTATGTTGCTGGCTAATGGTCAGCATGCGTGGGCGTGTTATGACAGAGACCATTGTCTAATGGCAGACTAACTGAATTCAACCAACACTTATGTTCAGTAAAAGTGTGAAAACTCTCAACAGTTAAACACAGGCCTTTTCCACACAAGTCACTTAGAACATTTCCAGAACATTTTCAATCTATCCCTTTTCCACAATGTTGATCCACACTCATCTCCTCCAAATGTTACATAGACCTACCTGTCCTGCGGCCCTCGGGCACGTTGCTGAGGCCAGGGGACACGCCCCCCTGCCCTGCGTGACCGCTCCAGAGTAGCAGGGCAGAGGGGGCGTGTCCCCAGGCCTCGGCAACACGCCGGAGGGCCGCAGGACAGGTAAATCGCCCGGACATGGGGGGAGGGAAGGCGCTGTGGAGCTGCTGCCGTTCGCACGGCAGCGGCTCCAAGCCGCCGTTTTCCAAAAACCTTGCTGGGCAAGCAAGGTTGGAAAACAGCGGCTTCATGCCGCTCGGGCGGCGCGGCTGCGAACGGCTCCCTGGGGACGGCGTTTTTGCCATCCCCAGGCTGCCGTATTCCACCCGTGCGGAAGGGGCAAAAGTGATGAAAATAAAGAAGTGAGGGGGAAAGGAGTGAGGTGAGGGATGCAAAAAATGGTGTGAGGTGAAAGCTGGGCAATGGTAAAATGACCAAGCTTTTTGGCAGGAAAGATAAAATGTTTTAAGTATGACCACACTGTGAGGAAAACTGGCTTGGGAATGTTTCAGCAAAAAAGTGCTTTCAAAAGCAACTGAGAAAAAGTGTTTTGGAAACGTTTCCAAAACCAAAGGGAGGGAAAAACAATGTGGAACTCCACAGAGGAAGCATTTTATTTCCTGCCTGAAAATATCATAAGTGGCATATACAGAAAAAGCCACAGATACTAACTGTGCCACAATATATCTGTTCCAATGCACATAGGATATTCTGTTTGAATGGGGGCATCTTTATTGTCTTCAGTAGTGACATCTCTTTTTATACATTTTTAAATTATTTTCCAAAGTATATTAGGAGTGAAGACATCTCCCTATAATATTGAAGAATCCAGGAATGGTCCTGTCAAGGCCTTTCTTTCTTTCTTTCTTTCTTTCTTTCTTTCTTTCTTTCTTTCTTTCTTTCTTTCTTTCTTTCTTTCGTTCGTCTTCTTCTTCTTCTTCCTTCTTCCTTCCACCTTCTTTCTTTCTTTCTTTCTTTCTTTCTTTCTTTCTTTCTTTCTTTCTTTCTTTCTTTCTTTCTTTCTTTCTTTCTTTCTTTCTTTCTTTCCTGTCTGTCTGTCTGTCTGTCTGTCTGTCTGTCTGTCTGTCTGTCTGTCTGACTTCCCCCCCTTCCCATGGAGACTTAAAATGGTTTACAAAATTCTTTTTTGCTCCATTTTCTCCTTACAACAGCCATATGAGGTAGGTTAAACTGACCCAAGGTCAACAAGCAAGCTTCCATGGTAGAGTGAGAAACCTGGGTCCATTGATCTTAGTTAGCCACGCTATCCAACATTGGCTCTCAATTATACACAAAGTTAATCAAATACTTTACTCTCTTTCATTAAATCCAGTAAAACTTAAATGTTCTTATTTTGGTTGTGTGACTTTGCTGTGTGCATGGGTTCACCCTGTGCACCAAATGAATATTTAAAGATAAATTTATTAAGGTGGAGCTGAAAGAGACCCTCCAATTTTGCAGCTTTTCAGCACTGAGAACTAAGTCCTTTGTCTTGTAATTTTAAGATAGGAAAAAATAATCCCTGTGAAATACACAAAAGGGCGTTTTAGGAACTACCCTGAAAGGTAAAAAAACAATGGATATGAAAATGGTTTTGAGCATATTTCAGGACCACTCAAAGCCTTTTTGTATGTTTTTTTTGCTCAGAATATTTGGCTGCTCTATAACAGTAATGCATTAATATGTCTTAATTTCTGTCTCTTGCTAATAGTAATCATAACAAACATGGCCAGTATGATGCAGACAGAATTTGCTTGTTGTTGGGTGGTTCAGGCTCAGTGTAATGTGAATTGGTGGCCTTCTTTTTGTTGAAGATGTGAACACGGGCTGATGTGTCTTGCGGGTTTGTATTGGATGTGTTTTGCTGTATTGGTTTGTTGTAGCTGCAGTGTTCTTTTAACATGCCAATAAAGGCTTTCTGTTCACCTGTAACATTAATGCAGATCTTAGGACCCCAAACCAGAAACCGGTTTTGTTAACTTCACAGGGAACTATTCTTTAAAGTGTGTGCTAGGGGTAAATTCAAAGTACAAAAAGCACATAATATCCTTTTATGTTAATACATTGTGAATTATTCTTGCAAGATATATGCATGAATTAGGGAACTCTATAATATATAAAATGATGCAAACTGGCTGCAGAAGAGCCACTGGGACATTTGTGGTTATTGTAGATCATGAAAACCATGAGGTAACTTCTACAGAACCTGCACAGAAAGAAGTCATAATAGTTATAAGGATTGTTGGATTGCATCGATATGGATACTTTTTGTTTCAAAAGCATACGCCAGATGAGAAATGGCTAATTCAGGAATTCTGAACATTTTAAACTGCATGAGTAAATAACATTTGAGCCATCAATTCGGCACATTTTATGATTAGCTTGATTTCATAAAATGATGGGTTTTAAAAAATTAATAATTTTGCAAAGGCTGATGGTGACTGAGATGATAAGCCGATTTTATCGTTAGAATATATACATTCATTGGGACCCTTCAAAGCCAAAATATTTACATAGGCTGATTCCACATGGGTCAAAAACAGCAGTGTGAAAAACGGTGTGAAAATGATGTAAAAGGGTTTAAAACAGTGTAAAAGGGTTTAAACTGCTTTCACACCACTGTTTTTGGCCCATGCGGAATCAGCCATAGCCACACTATATAACACTGACATTCATGCAAATAAGCTTTTCTTTACAGTTTCATTGTACCATTGGCAGGCTCATATCAATAAATAAGTTCTAAAATAGATTGTGGATTTGCAGCTTTTGGAAATGGGGAAACTGAGGGAGCGGAACTCTAAGTGCTAATCAGTTACAAAGCTGACAAAGAGAGCATAGAGTGAAAAGTGGGAGATTGTTTTTGTCTGAAAATGGTAGGCTGTAGGTGGCCCAATTCAAGCAGAACGTAGCTACCAGGCAAAGACCCCCAACATTCTGAAACAAACTAAGCACATCATCTGCTATATTGGCAAAAAGAAGAGCTTTCCCACCACGTTGAAGGAACTCATCTCTGCCTTGACAATTCAGGGGGTTCCACATCATTAGTTTCCATTTGATTCCACAGCAACAAAATAAGAGAAAATTAATTATAGTAGATGCTGGAAACCAAGCAGTAGAATTAAAATCCCAGCATTCTCATTTAATGCCTAAGAAACAAATTACACTATTACAGCAGAACAGCTATTTTAACCTCCCTTAACTTGTTTTTGGTTTTTTAAACTGTAGAACATACACATTAAAAATAAATATGATTAGGAAATGAAATATGAAATATTGGGACTTGAGGAAGCATCTTTATGAAATATGTGATGCATACACATTAATAAAATAATTAAATTAAACTCCCAAAGTACTTGTGTTTTAATGATGGTTCTCTGGTAGTTGCATGCTAAGATAAGCTTAGTACTCATTTACCCCCAAAGCCATATTTTTCTTCACAGTTGTTACAAAAATACAGCTAATGTCATGCTGCTCCAAAAGAGCTTAAAAGTAAAGTGAGTCGACTTCTAAACCAAGATGTTACAAAACAGGATGTTATGTGCCATGACACGTATTTCAGGTTAACCTATTTAATAGGAACCAAGATTCTCATTGGTCCTTTCCACACAAATATCTGAAAATGTTTGTAAAAAAATTTCAATCCCCTCCTTTTGTTTGCACTCATTCCCTTCACATGATTGTTGTCTGCCATTTTCTGTTTTTCCCTGTTTTTTCCCAGTGTATGAACAAATCAGTGCTTCATGTTTCACAGCTTCATGCTGCAGTTCCTGAGTCTTCTGTAGTCAATGCTGTGAAGATGAACCCCCCCCCATATAAAAAATGTTCTGAAATGCTCCAAAAAAAGGGCAAGAAGCTTCTTCAGATAGAGATCTCAGACAATGGTATCTTACAGGGACAGCACACAAATGAAGCCCTTTAAAAAACATTTTAGCCAAAAGAATCTCTAGAAGAGAGGATTCATTTAAACATTTTGAGGCTGGAAATAAAACATTTTTGGGGAAAACTGTGCGGAATTCCACTCCAAAATGCTTTTTTCCATCATAAAAATGCTTTATTTGCATTGTGCAGAAATGGCCATTGAGCCTCCATGTAGTTGGTCTGTCTTGTTCCCCTTTCATTAGCTTCATATAGAAAAGTCCAGGCAGATATGGTAGTAACTTTTTTTTTTGGTAGGAAGCGGTTTTTTTTTTGGAGCAGTGTTTATTTTGGGGAACCAGTAGCTGTTTTAGTGTCCCTCTGCTTTGAGGATGTCTTAAGGCCCCCAAGGAGCTATCATTATCCAAACTCCTTTCCTCCTAATTCTCACAAGTATGAGACCTGAGATGCCCACAAGCCTTCAAGGATCCCATCTCTTCAATTTATCTTGGTTCCTTGGATAGGCAGTTATGAAACTGACCTATAAGTAAAAGCGAAAGGTGATAATTAATTATTTAACATTTACATTTAGATTGGCTAACATGTAGTAAGTTACTATATGGTTTTACTATAGACAATTCTAAAACCATAGAGAAAAATGGTAAAACTGAATGGTAAAACCATAGAATTTCTTGACATTCCTAGGCCGTTTCCTTTACACTGGCGCTTCACTGCGCGGCAAGAATTCTGCCGGGTGGCGGGAAACCGTTGCTCATAAGCGTGCGGTGACCTCAAGGGAAACCTTCCCTTTCCCACTCACCTTGTCCCCGTCGTCGGCCTGCTGGCCTCCGAAGCTCTCGCATGCAACTGCTGCTCCTCCTCGGCGTCAGGGGTCGGAGTGACAGTGAAGGAGGGCTTTGGGAGGCCAGCAGGCCAACTTTAACGGGGACAAGGTGAGTAGGGAAGAAACAAAGCGTTGTTCAGGCGGTGCTGTTCGCACTGCGCCGCCGGGAAGACACTGTTCCCTCAAAAACAACCCTTTTTTTAGGGCGGCCTGATGCCGCCCTGAGGGAGGGGAAGGGCAGCCAGGTCGGAACGGCGGCCTGGGGGCAGCGTTTTTACCGCCCCCAGGCCGCCGTTTTTGGCCCATGCGGAAACGGTCTCAGAGAAATATGGCATCACATCCACAATACCCTATCACTGAAGGGAATTTTTAAAGAAAAAATATTTTTCCCACTGACTGCTAGAGAGCCATAAGACAAGCCATGATGGAGGCATGAGATCCCAGCCTCAGTGGGCACATGGCAGAGATTACACAGATTTTACAGGGGGAAAAAGAATGTCAGGTTCAGTGTATGCAAGAAGTGAGTAATTCTGGTAAGTCACAGAGACTCCTTGCCCTTTCCCATTCTTAGGGAAGGACAGAGGCTCACCCTAATCAGCCTGACTTTGACATTGAACAACTGCACAATACTGTGGTAAACTGCTGACGGGTGCATTTGTGGACCATAGTCACAGGAAAAGAAGACAACATGTTTTAATATTGAAGTTGCATGTGCAGTGATGTGTCACTGTAATGTCTTCACACTAGTTTTATTAGTGAAAGTAATTTATTTAGGATGTTTTACATAGCAAAGATGCAGTATTTGCATATCGTATATCATCTGGGCCCTGTGGGAAGGCCATACCTGCTTGATTTATAGCACATTATAGCACATTTATAGTTAATGTTCTAATAAGAGTTCCTTCTAGCTTCAAATGTTTGAAAGCACATTACTTGATTTAAAAGACACAGTAGTGGATAGTGCTAAATTTGCAGTAAAATAATATGAGGTGGGTATGGTGAATAGTTCAATTAATATTCCTAGTGAAATGTATATCATAAATTATTGTACATATAGAAAGGGTTAAGATGTAATGACAGGAAGAACTTTGCCTGTATAAGAACTTGTGGACACTCCACAGGCTGAATGCATTAAATTCAGGACAGACCAAAAAAAATATTTTCCCCCCTCAAAGAGTAATTGTTACATTCACAGCCACAGGATGAAACAACAGCCACTAGTTTAGTTGACTAAAAGAAGGTTATTAATGAGGTACAAAAGAAGGTACATTAATGAAAAATAGTTCCATCAACGGGGCTAGCTAAATGGAACCATCATGTCCAGAGGCAGTACCCTTTCAATGCCTCTACTTCAGACCCACAACAGGATGATGTTTGGGTTTTCATAGTCTGCTCGTACACCTTTTGAAAACTATTTGCACCCAGACAAGGTCTTAATGCTCACAACTATTTTGCCTTATTTTATTTAATAGGTTCTCTCTATTCACTCTACTACTGAGCCAATATCCCACCCCAAAAGAACTGAACAAGAACAGAGCACTGGCGGGTACTTGAGCATCCTTAATTATTTGAGACAGTCATAGTATCACTGATTTCTAACAAGTTTCAGTGCTAAAAGACAAACATAATTGGCTTAAGAGACATCATTTTGCTAATCAATAAGACTGGTATTCTCCTGGGGGGATATTCAATGGTAGAAAATGCCCTAGTTTTCTATGTTCATCCTAGTTATCCTGTAATATGAAGCAGCAAATAAAAGTTTTTTAATAGGACATAAAGGTATTCATGGCATTTCGGTGTCTGTATTCGCTTCAAGAAGGCACTCAGGGATTTCTTCAGGAAATGTACCCCCTTCATCAGTTCTCCTTTGGTTCTGGCTAAACAGATATATTAGATCACTTCATGTTTACATACTACATCCCGATATGAAATCTGTTTACAAACCCTTTCATTAGGCTGCCACATCAAGTGTCACAAACAATGTCACTTTTCAGCATGTTACCAGGAAGCAAGGGGAATTTGAATTCCACAGACAAGCATTACTGAATAATAATATTTCATTGCTGTTACATACAATGAAGGCAGAGCTAAATCACAGAACTTTTCCTATCAGCTAAAAAAATTGCTTCTGCTTCTAATACTAAAACTGCCTTTTGCTCTGACGTTTTGGTGGTGGTGTAGCATGTCATAGAATCCTGATCCCTACGAGAATGACAAATCAGTTTTTCAAAGCAATAGTGCTGCACCAATAGGATCAAAACAGAAATTAATTTACTTTGGGGGTTGGATGCCCCTAATTTCCATTGCAAAGCCTTCAACAAGGCACTTCCTGTTCAAACACTTCAAGGCCATTACCTGCAATTAATATAAATCTAATTAATAACCTTTGGCTATTAACATCTTCCACTCATGTGATGCATTTTCAAAGTAATTCTAAGTTAGAGTTAAAAGAATTACCTTTAAAGAGGGGTACTTGAAATATCTCAAGGTGATTACACTGCTAGCATTCTTGAATGCCTAGTAAATGAAAAGCCCAGGCTTTATTTGTAATGGTAGTTTATGAGGTTCTCCATTGCTAAAGAAATGGCTGATGCTGCTGTGTGACTTCCATAATGGAGGAAAATCCAATGCACTGACAGATATTGTGGCTCAGGCTGTTTCTGCATGGGCAGAAAACAGCGCCCAAGGGACAGTAAAAACCCTGTCCCTGGGGTGCTGTTCGCACAGCTGGTGGGGCAAAAATGCCGTTTTTCAAAAGCGGCATCTTCCACCCACTTCTGTATGAATGGCAGCAGGTGGAAAGCTGCATTTTCCCTGCACCGGCCCCAAATGCCTCCTTACCTCCTCCTGGCTTTTGTCCCTCTTTGGAGGCCAGGGGACACGCATCCTGGCCTCCGTTCCTGCAGTCATCGCTCTGGCCATGGGGGCATGTTCCCTGGCCTCCACAGAGTGACGGAAGCCAGGAGGAGGTAAGGAGGCATTTAGAGGGCTGTGCGGCTGTGCAGAGCCTGATCCACCAGCTGCGCAGTCAGTGGGGCCATTTGCAGTCAGTGGGGCCATTTGCAGGCCTTGCATTAGCATGAATCAAGCCAATGGAGCCCCACTGCTCTGGCTGTGCAGAAACAGCCTCAGTGATGATGAGAATGCGGATAGGTCATATGAAAGAGCATAAACTCTCCTTATCTAACACTGGCCGCCAATAGATTATGCTTCATTAAAACACTTCAATATATGGCTAGGTCATTTGAAAAAATTTGCCTGGGACTCTCTTTCTGTTTACAACTGGATAACCATGAGATTCCAGGGCACTGCCTGAGGTCTAATAAGCACAGATGCTCAAGGTCAAGGCCACAGATGCCCTTTGTACCTGATATTTGGTTGTTGAAGTGGGATCAACAGAAAGACAGATAAAGACTTTCCAGGAGTAAGATGTGCTACATTGCTATGCCCTTTTGGAATTTGGATAGAGTCTGTGAAGAAGTCCTGGGAAGCAGAAAGGGGGTTTCTAAAGGTTCTTCAGTGACTGTAAGATCTGCTGAATAATTGGGGTTTTCGAAGCAACCAGTGTGACCTTGTATGCAGGCAATGTATGCAGCCCATGTATGCTTTAGACTGAGCAGATGGGGCATCCCAACACCCTTACCTCTCTGTGGATGTAGGTTTTCACACCTTTATTGGGACTGAGAGCCTTTCAGGAAGTATGTGAAGGTTTATAGCTTAAATTCTAATATTTTCCCACACTATAGCAGGTATTTCAGTGGCTTATCTGCTCAGCCCAAGGGAATTCCTGAAAGGTGAAGAGGGATTTTAAAAACAACACCCCCCCCCCCTTTTAAAGGCACTAATGTATTGAGGCTGGTTCAACAAATAAAAACAATGATTTATCGAACATAAAGATGAAATTAGGAGATATTTCAGTGGCAGGAAATCAGGCAGGAGTAAATTATACACTATCTTTAGTTTCCATTACAGGTTTAGAGATTATGAAAACCTTTTTGGTCTCTCAGTTTATTTTCCTATGATGTTACAGAATTATTGAGGTGTTTCACTAAGGTTTTTGTAGGCTGATACCTTTTCTTTCAGAAGAAGAAGAGTTTGAATTTGTACCAAGGAGACTCAAGCCGGCTTACAAACTTCTTTCCCTTCCTCTCTCCACAATAAACACCTTGTGAGGTATGTGGGACTGAGAGAAGTCTGAACAAACTGTGACTAGCCCAAGGTCACCCAGCAGGCTTCATTTTATAGGAGCAGAGACACAAATCCAGTTCATCAGATAAGAAGTCCACCAGTCATGTGGAGGAGTGGGGAATCAGTACATACAGCCAGTGGTGGGATCCAAAAGTTTTAGTAACAGGTTCCCATGGTGGTGGGATTCAAACTGTGGCATAGCGCCACTGGGGCTGGGCAGGACATGACGGGGCGGGGGCGGGCATTCTGGGGCGGGGCATTCCTGGGCGGGGCTGTGGCAAGGACGCAGCCACTGTGCCGGTCCTTGGGCGGGAAAGGAATGCACGCAGATGCAGGCTGCCACACACGCCGGTTCACCTCCTGCTAGACTGCTTCAAGTTCTGCGCGCTACTGCTGAGAGGAGGGGTGTAACTAAGGCAAAAATCATGTGGCAAAATCACCAATTAGTAACCCCCTCTCAGCACACACAAATAATTAGTAACCTACTCTCGGGAACCTGTGAGAACCTGCTAGATCCCACCTCTGCACACAGCCAATCCTCTGTTAGATACCCACTTTACAGAAATCTCCCTCATGAGGTAACTTAAGCAGAACACTAGAACACCTTTGAGAGTAATTCCCTTCCTAACTGGCTTAGGAATTCTGTCTCCCAAAAGATATATTTCTCTCACCTTTTATTTATGGTCACTGTGTAAAATCTCTTCTATTCCACCTCAATCTTGACCAAAACCTCTTGTTTATTTTGATATTGTCATATCTTTTTCTCTCAGAGTGATAACTCTCCCCTCTCCTTGTTAGTTGGTTACTCCACCAATAAGGACACACGTCAGCTTATCCAATCAGAGTGCTGTTCTGTGTCTATGAAGATTTTTTCCACTCTATTTGTGACTATACCTTGTTCCTCTGATTTCTCTTCCAAACCTTATTTATTTGTGCAGTCTAACACAGCAGACTTAATAGAAAGTGAGATTGTGAACTTGAATGTGTTTGCGGGGAGCTGACTTTTCTGCCTCTAATCCATTCATTGCCTCAGGTAGCTGGTGAGAGTGGGAAATATTGGAACATGGGTGTGCAAGCATGTTATAGATTGTTCCAGAGTGACTGTAGGTTGTGGGTTGTTGTAGTCTTCCAGGGAAGAGGTAGGGAGCAGACTAGGGCCTGAAGTGCTTTTGCTCTCTTTGGGGAAAACCAAGAGCAAGAGCAGTTGGCACGTGGCAACTTCTTTGTATGTCAGTACAAGGAAGTTTACCACCCCAAGGTTCAGTTGGCAGTGCACTGTGTGGGCCTCCTGTGTAATAGGCCTAGATTGCTGGCTTGTTGGATCAGCTTTGAGTTAATGTTTGATTTGTCAACATTGAAAACACCAAATTCTAAGCTGCAATACCTAACTCCTTCTGGGGTCCCAGGGGACTGGGGAGGAGGTTGCATTTGAGTATTTTGGTTAAGCACAGTAATCCAAGCCCTCATCAAAACAAAGGGTAGCTGTTCCAGGTGGCCTGACATGTTTTTGAGGCTGAGAAAAGTGGTGGTGGGGGGGGGGAGACATGTTTTCAGCAGAAGAAAGAGAGACTTCTTTCTTTGCATGGGAGTGCTAGTTCTCCTTGCCTTCTTGGTCCCAACCCACTTTAAAAACAAATTGATCCAGAAATTAAAGCTTGTTCAAAACGAACCCGCAAGGCTGCTTACTTGGGAAGCCAGTTGTGATCATATAACACCAGTTCTTAGAGAACTACAGTGGCTGCCGATCGAGTTCTGGGTCATTTTCAAAATATTGGTATTGACCTTTAAGGCCTTGAGCAGTAGTGGTCCTGCATGTCTTCGGGACCACATCTCCGTGTATTGCCTTACAAGGCCCCTCCATTTGTTGGAGGGGAACCTCCTAGTGATCCCCAGCCTGACAGACATCCGGCAGGCTGCCACGAGAGCCAAGGATTTTATGGCCTTGGCTCCCGCCTGATGGAAAAGGCTGTCTGCTGATGTCAGAGCCCTGTGGGAACTATGTCAATTCCGCATGGTCTGCAGAACATGGCCGTTCCACCAAGCCTTTCCCAACTGGCCAGCTGGATTGGTCAAATATACTAGAACATCTTTTGGTTTCCGGGGGGGGGGGAGGAGGGGTGGAAATGGTGGAATGGATTAAATTATATCATCTAGTGTTATTGTAATAATTTTTAATTGGTTTTAAAGTCAGGCTTTATATTTTAAAGTTGTAGGATGTTTTTAATGTTGTTGTAACCCACCCAGAGCCCCTCGGGGATGGGGCAGGATATAAAACCAACCAACCAACCAACCAACCAACCAACCAACCAACCAACCAACCAACCAACCAACCAACCAACCAACCAACCAAACAAACAAACAAACAAACAAACAAACAAACAAACAAACAAACAAACAAACAAACAAACAAACAAACAAACAAATATATTTAGATATAAATGAAATACTTTGTCCATTTAAATACTACATACATCGTGTATCAAAACTGTAAAATACAATACAAAAAAATCTGAAGTTAATCTAATAGTGAAAATTGGGAACTAAAATATAAACTAAAATAAAAAGAAATGAAAGGGAATATTTACTGATCCCCTATTTGGGAAGTTATCTTATAACATAAACACCCCAACTTAAACCAGAATTAAGAATTAATAAAAGAAGCATAAAGAGAAATAGTGAAATAATAAAAGAACAAAATATCATCTTTCAAACAAAATTTCTCCAACCCAGGGTTATCCTGAGTATATATTGTATGGAAATGATGTGTGGCTGTGATGGGCATGTGTGGCAAATTTTCCCCGGCTCTGTAGATTTCAGAAGGCTGAAGTCAATAAGATATTCTTTTCCTTTTCAAAACAGAAAACAAAGAGCAACAAAAACACCAGGGGTAATGCCCAGATTATCACCCAGTGTCTGTACAATTTATGCATCAAAAACAGCTTTGCAAAATTATCAGGATTCTTAAGAGCATCCCACCACAGTAATATTTAGCAACCAGCCATGAATTAAATCAATTGTTCTTCCCTGTCACATTGATGAAGGGATTGTGGGCTCCGTTTTCATGACAAACACATCATTAGAGTACATACATTTAAACTGATTATTTCATTCAGCGCAACAGACACCAGGGTTAGATGATATAAAAGCCCAAATCACACTCGATGGTTCCCAAATACCAAGCTTTGTGTGGTCTAATCAAGATTGCATCAAATGTTTTATTAAACGCAGCCACACAAGTCTAGCTGAAGCCAGATGATCTCTTATTATCAACCAACAGTAAATTACATTCCGTTTTGGACTGAATTTCAATGAACACATTTTTAAAATACTTGGAAGTGACAAGCGGGTCAACTCATAAAAAAATCCAAAGGGGCTGCAGTGTTTTTTTTTTACTTTGAAGTGGAACAACACACAAAGGAAATAAGGTAATAAATGTTACTGATAACATAAAACTAAAAGAACAGGTTATTTTCCCAGAGAAATAAACTACAATCGCTAATGATAAAAGGCAGCTAGCTTTGATGCATTGGAGAACCTGGTTAAACATTTAATTATAGGGCATAAATTTAATGTAAATGGTAAATTCTCTTCAGTTATCTCAGGTGAATAGAATTATCTACTGATTATACAAACAGGGGCCTGACACCACTTGTTGGATTTTTTTTGAGGAGGTCAAAGTGGAGGAAAATGTTAAGACAGTGGAAGGTTGTCAGCAGATGCTACTGCTGGGATCAAATCTAACGGAAAATGCATACTTCATACTGGTTCACTGAAGCACATCTTCTTTTGCAGGGATTTTGAACTACCATTGTTTCTCAGGTATAACTCACTTGATCCCTACCAATGATTAACAAATGCATTTCTAAAAACAGTTTCCTGGGAGTAAGATCCATTGAGGAGACTGGAGTACAGCTGTTTAGAAATGCAGCCCAAATTATGGACCACCATCTTCATCTGTTTGTATGTGGGTTTTGTGTTTGATCAATAGGTTATAAACAATGAGATTTTTTTGTAGATAATACATGATCGGCACATACTAGGTTTTTGTATTGCATGGGGCCTACTAAACAAGAGAAGTTAATAGCCTAATAATGATGATCATATTCAAAGTACCCTTTACTTACTTGCAAATGTGGCATGTGGAACTGTTTTCTTAATTTGTTTTGTTTTGTTAGCTTGATGTATGACAAATCTTTAAACTGAAAATTTACTATCACTAAAATGTACAATAGGAGCTATAAAATTTGAACATAATCCAGCACCACATAGTAGTGAGTGTGGAAAACTCAAAGTAGGGATAAACAGTTTTTTGTCCCTTCCCTTATTCCCAGTAAGGAGAGGCAGCAGATACATGAACATATTGCATAGACATCCATTACTGAGAATGGTCCAGGCACTTACCAAGGGAGGATGAGGACCTTATGATGATCTCAAGACATGCTGAAAACTGCACTTTGGTTGATTCGCCACCAAAAAAAATGAATGTAGATACAAACCAGTTTGGGAAAAACCGGGACCTTTTCAGCACAGTTTCAGCGTCCCCATTGCAGCTTCTGCCCCACAAACAATCCTTGTTCCCAGAAACGCAGCAGCAATGAAGGATTCCCCACTGAGGCGGATTGAACACATGATCCACTCAGGGGCTATCCTGATTGGCTGTTGCGTTGTGTTGGGGTGGGATTTTTTAAATTCAAACTTCCGGATCCACATCTCTGCGAGCATGCACAGAACGACCCTATGCGGAAACAAAGAAATGGGCGATTAAAGCGAAGCCCTGTTTCCGCACGCCTCCCTGTAGTTGGATCCACGTGGATACAATGTGTAGCACTGCTTTTTATTGCCTTCTACTCAGTCAATCAGTCAAAACCACCCCCATGTTGCTTCGTATCCACATGGATCTCTGGTCTGCGAAATAAAAAAAGGCTGCGTGCACATCGTGCTCAGCCCACTGCGTTCTCATTGGATAGGAGGCTCCCCTACCAGTGGCGGGAAAAACTAATCTGGATTCACCCCCCCCCAACTTCCCCACCACTCCAGATTGCCCACGCATTTTTTGAAAAGGTCTACTTTCTTGCAGGTTCTAAAATAACACGTGCTGGGGGGGCAAGCGCAATAAACGGGATGAAAGCATGTTCGGTGCTGGTGAAGTGGGGAGTTCTGCTGGAAACCTGGATATTTTGTGTGACGAGCATGCATCTAATCCTCAGTGGGGAATCGACCTTTCTTAGGATGAATCATGCCTTTTGTGTCCCTCATTTGATTTATAAGTTGGCAGTTCCAGGTTGCTGGCTTGAAGGGACATCTACTTTTTTGATTTCCAAATTCAAGTTTTCATTTACAACAGCTCCATCTTAAGTAGAGTTATACCCTTCTATGCCTATTGACTTCAGCAGAGTTAGAAGAATGTAACTCTGCTTTGTATTGCACTATAAATCAACTCCTTCCATAAGATAATGATGACTACAGGAAATAGACAAAAGTCTTCAGATGCAGCAAACCTGCTGAAAGCTTCCACAGGCTGCCAGACCACAGTGTCCTCTGGACTTCCTCTCACACCACCCAGACTCAACCTAGTCATCCTATGAAGACAAACTACAAGACTTGCCAAGGTGTTTGGGTCCCACGAATTTCTCTCAGCCTAGATTTCAACTATAATCTGATGTTAGGGACCTCTTATTAAACTCTTTTGATATCCCTTTTCTTTCTTTCTTTCTTTCTTTCTTTCTTTCTTTCTTTCTTTCTTTCTTTCTTTCTTTCTTTCTTTCTTTCTTTCTTTCTTTCTTTCTTTCTTTCAAGAGCTAATTATATAATCAAAGATATGAAATGTATATGCTACTTTTCATAGTTATTACATTTGTTTTAATGAAAGATTTTTATCTTTAAGAAATCCACACTGGAAAAAAATATCTGCGTGATATTTCCCATAAAACCTAATGTAGGCTTGCAGCAGATATCTGGTTGAAAGCATAAGTATTTGCCCAAATATGGACAGATTTACATCACTCATTTCATGCCAGTTAAATCTTTGGATGCCAAAGCACTTTTACTGGTTGTGCACAATTGCACATCCAAGGTACAGATTAGTCAGGTAATACAACTTGTCTTTCAGTCTCTTCCACATATAGACCATTATCATTCAGCTTGACACATTTAACTTGCTATATTTTTATAGATGTTTCAGTGTCATTCATGTGGTGAACCTCATCAAAAAAGGAATAAAACAATGTGATCACATTAATTATAATTAGCATTGCTCCAGTGTAAGTAACCAACTAAAATGAGTAGTGATAGAGCCAGACTTTGCTTATAGCTGTACTACTTCTTCTTTCTGAGGCTACTCTTATCTGTCAACTGGGATTGACTCAGATACTTGGCATGTTTGCATAAGGGCTAGTCATTCTATGAAGAGCTACTTTCACAGACCTGCTTGGGTCTACGTTATAAAGGATTAATAGCTATTGCTTTCTGCTCCATCTTTGTTTGTCAAAGAAAACCTGAAATATGTTGGACTGTTTAACTTAATATATTTAGCAGAGTAGCAGAAAAGAGACCAATAGACAGTTGCTGGTTTTTATAAACGTTTACTATTTATGCCTAATAAAGGTTTTATGTATGTATGTATGTAAATGTTTACTCTCTATTAGGAAGGGTTTACATGGAAGAAAATAAAGATTAACTTTCTATTCTAGCACTAACTTAGTTACATAGCTCTGCACCATGTGGTCCCGCATGATGCCTACCTAAAAAAGCAGAAGGTTTCACTTCGTGTGTGACAAACAAAGAAACATACTTTATAAAGTAAGTCTAGTCTCATATAGTCGATGCCGGGGTTAGCTGACCAATAGCTTAATCAATGGCCATAAAACTCTGACCTCAGTAGCTAATTAGTATGCACACAGTTAACCCCTTCATGTCTGAATTGTGACAGATACTTGTAAATACCAACAAATGGAATATGGAAAATTTGTTCTCCAATTCCTAAAGTGAAGGTGCAAGAAACATCACTTTGGTTCATTTTGCGGGTAGAGGTATGACACTCCCCGATCAGGTTACATAACCCCCATCAAATGTTTGCCGACCAGACGCAGAGTGGATGTACAAGTTCTCCAAAGTTGCTGGGTTAGCAGTGGTCCAACTCTGATTCTCTGCTGATTCTAAGCACCCCCCCCCCTTCCTGGTTGCCACGATCAGAGAGAGAGCTGTGACTGGATTGCTTGCAAGAAACCCATCCCCTGGTAACTTTTGGGTTCACATTTATCCAGCTTTACTGAAAATTTTCAGATTTTAAAACCTGAACTCAAAATTTATCATGCGCAACTGTTTGTGCTCAGTCCTAAAATACACCTGCTGTGGGCACCAACAAAGTCTGGCCTGAAAGTTTTGTAAGCCTTCTGAAAGCGTGTAGTTGGCCACTGTGGGACACCGGATGCTGGAACTAGATAGGCCTGAAATCCAGTCCATCAGAACTTCTGTTATGTTCTTAATAATTTTTTTCCCCTAAAGCTGATTTTCTTGTTGATATTTGTGGATATTACCTGTTAGGGTTTTTCATATTCTGAATTGAGTAACTGATTACAGATTTCATCAATCTGAAAAAGTGGGCATGCACATGAAAGCTGATTCCAAGAATAAAACTTTTTTGGTCTTAAAGGTGCCACTGGACTCAAACAAATTTCATCAATGTCACTCATTTCATTAAAAATGGACCATTTGTCAGAAGACTCTTTTCTGCTTCCTATGCTTGAAAGCAGTCAACTATATTTTTGGAGCTCATTTGAATCAGGAGAATTTACACATTATTGATATGATCTGATGCCTGAATACTTAAAAACACCTAATGATAAACTCAGATTGATTTATATAATGATAATGATGGTGATGATGATATCTTAGGGCAAAACTTGATGAAAAAATGATTCCATAATGATTTTCTATTAAGCCAAAATGGCATAAGAAGAGCAGGACCTCAAGAGATACCAATTCTGGAATTAAACCTTCTTGGGGTCTTGATCGTTTCTGAACCAGTTCTGATTCATCCTGAAATCTCTCCACATGTGATTTTCAAATTCAGTACTCAACAGATTGCTTGGGCTAGAACTTATTTTATTCACATCTCTAATGATGGTTTTCCATCTACTACAATCTCTTATTTGCTTTATATAACTGTTGCAGAGTGATGAGTTTGTTTCAGTGATTCCCGTTCTCTCAATACTGCCAAATAAAATCCAATTTAATGAAATGACCTCTAAAATTAATCTAGGAAAGAATTATTTTAAAACTCATTTTCTTTTTTATTACAGCAATATATTCTCCAGATTATGTAACCAATTGTTGATTTCAAAATACAGATAACATTTAAAATACGCAGAACATTGACTAGAAAATATGGTAGCTCAACAAAGTGACTGAAACAAGAATAATATTTTTTATTCCCATTGTGTGCTAATCACTGTCAATTGGTGTTTTCATCAAATTGTATACAATATGGGATTAATACGTTATGGACAGTGCATTCTAAAAAACTCTAAGTACATAGTTAAGCATGGAGTCGTTAGGCTAATATTGCCAGTAGGGTGAGCCCATATGGAGTAGTGGTTAAGAGTGTCAGACTAGTATCTGGAAGACCCAGGTTTGAATCCCCACTCATGTTTGAATCCCCATGGAAGCTCACTGAACCTTGCACCAGATCCTGGGCCTACCTCACAGGGTTGTTTTGAGAATAAAATGAAGGAGAAGAAGTGGCTAAACCAGTGTCTTTTAAGTACAACAAATATTGGAAAAATGTCCAATAAGGAACAGAATCAGGACAAAAAAGCTGGGATTGTGCCTAGTGGGCACAGTGTGTCCATAGAATTATAAGACCTTTAAATGGAGGGTTTGTGTGGTGCTAGTAATACCTCTGCAACCTTAGCTAAATCTGATGCTAAGGCTGGATTAGCCAAGGATGCAGGGAAGGGAGGTCATGGTCCTAATCATAAGGAGGTTGTCCTTATCAGAAGAGCCCAGAAATTCCCTTGACACATCCTGAACAGCATGGGGAACCCAAGCCAATAGGGGTTATGAAGATCTTCACTATGGTCTTGTGAATCAGAGGGAATGGAGGGAAGGCATAATACACACCACCTGGCCAATGAATTTGGAAAGCAACCCCCAATGAATTCTTGCTCATTCCTGCCCTGGAGCAGAGAAGAAGACACTTTGTATTGCTCCTTGTGGCATATAAATCTACATGAGGGAATCCCCATTTCCTGCAAATGGGAATGAAATACAGGGGGTTGATAGACCATTCTACTTTAATTCATTCGGAATAGGCAGGTTTTGGCATATGCATTCTACTGAAATCTAAAATCCATTTTGAGTTGTGAAATTGCAGTTCTGAACTCAAAAACAGAACTCAAAATGGATTTTCGGTCTCACCGTGCACGTGTGAAGGAATCATGTAACTGTCAAAAAGCAACTGAATTATTGGACTGTTATTGGCAACAGATCATTGCCCAGCACTTCTGGAATGTGCTGAAATAGTTCCTAAGAGTATCTGCCTGGTTTTCTGGGCGTCCACCAAGATAGATCAGAACATCTGCTGCTTAATTCCAGCTTATCCAACATTGCCTACATCTAAGGGAATCACTGTGGACCTTCTGAAGCATGATTGGGAGGGAGAAATGTGCAGTTCCACTCTAGTCTTTGGCACTATCCCTTTATTCTTTATTTGTGTGTGTGTGTGTGGGGGGGGAAGCTTGTCAAGAAATGTAAGTGATAAAATGAAGAACTTATATTCAGCAAAATGCTTAGACTGATGTATTCTGTCTGCATTATGTTGCCTCCAGTGATGCAAAACATCCATAAACCGGATTTAACGGCTTATGTGGGCTGGATTTGCAACTACTTTACATTGCAACGATGCAGTCAGCATGAGTGCATCTTGGAAAATATGCTTATAATTACTCAAAGACTTTTCACTATTTCAGCAAGGAATTTTTCCTACATAACTCTAGGAACGTGTATTATGTACTTCTTTTACTCTAATTATAATCAACTATTGATTTGATATTCATGTGTATTTCAGTATTACTGTCTCTTGCTGGTTTTTCTCCTATCCTGCACATTGGTACATCACATTCTCTTTCTACATGCTTGGCTTCCTTATATTAAAGTGATTTATGGCTCGGCAATACATTTACACTTGCATATAGTTCACCTGGGACATCTTTTCTAATTCAAATCCCTTTCAATCTATGGCTCTATATTTCAATCAGATGTAAAAATATTTTGAAAGTGGACTGAATTATATTAAAAGTTGGTAAGGGATTGCATCCTCATGAGGGTTCTTTAGGGACATTTGGATAGATAGGGTTTGCTCATGCTCACAGTTTAACTCGATTGTCATAGGGTGGATTTTTTTAAGGTTCATTTAGCACATGACTAAAGCTTATTTCTCACTGAAGTAGTAATGCGGTGTCTGGTGGTACC
Organism: Sphaerodactylus townsendi; assembly: GCF_021028975.2. Taxonomy (NCBI): domain Eukaryota; kingdom Metazoa; phylum Chordata; class Lepidosauria; order Squamata; family Sphaerodactylidae; genus Sphaerodactylus; species Sphaerodactylus townsendi. The sequence continues at coordinate 48,161,574 of NC_059435.1, read as the reverse complement.
ACTTCAGACTACAGCATGAATTCACATATCTGAGCTCTCCTTAGGATATATATATATTCCCAATCTCCCATGGGAGACTGGATGTCACAGGACCCTTCCACATGGGCAGAATATGGCGCCCTGGGGACGGCAAAAACGTCGTCCCCAGGGAGCCATTCGCACAGGGGGTGCAGCTGCTTTGCAGCCACGCCGTCCTCGCTCCGCCCGACTGGCGCGAAGCCGCTGTTTTCTGACCTCGCTTGGGAAGCGAGGTTTTCGGAAAATGGCGGCTTGGAGCCACTGCCGTGCGAACGGCAGCTGCTCCAAGGCACCCTCCCCCCTTCCGCCCTCTACCTACCTGTCCTGTGGCCCTCTGGCACGTCGCTGAGGCCTGGGGACATGCCCCCTCTGCCCTGCGACTCCGGAGCAGTCGCGCAGGGCAGGGGGGCATGTCCCCTGGCCTTGGCGACATGCCGGAGGGCCGCAGGACAGGAAGGTCGCCCTGACAATGGCGCAGCTCTGCACCGTTGTCCCAGCCAGTTCTGGGACCGTTCATGCGAACGGTCCCAGAAGGGTCGGGTCAGCATGGAATATGCCAACCCAACCCCTTCCACCTCCGTGTGGAAACAACCACATAGAAGGTTTCCACTGTAGTCCTTCCTCAAGTTTTCTCTCTAAGGATTTTTTCAACAGGTGGTATAATCAATTTCCCAACCTGCAGTGTAGAGTCCAAATTCAAACTTTTCCAGACTCAAAGTCAACCTTAACAACACTAAACCTTAATGACAATAGCTTTTTAGATATTTATAAACTCCAGTCATCTTACAACACTAATGAGCTTGGACAGTCTTTTCAAGAAACTGTTATAAAACTCATGCATTATTATGGCACTGGAGATATCTAGCTGATTCTTTCCCATTTTTATGGCTTTTCCACAGTGGTGTACCGCCCACAGGGACATGGGGTATCACATGTCCCCAGGCACACACCATTTGGTCATGTGGGGGTGCACTGGGTGCTGGCTGGGTCCTTGCACTAGGCCTCTCCTGTGGTGTGGCAACACATCTGGAAGAACTGACTCCACAACTGTGAAAATGCACAGGGAGGAAAGATGTGCAGAACTGTGTTGAAACCAATTCCAATGCTTGTGGTTTAATTCCCAAGAAAATCAGGAGTAACTCAGATGTACAGAAAAGCCCATGGTTGAAAGGTAGAACATAAAAACAATTCAAATAGGAGTGTGGAATCTCTAATCAAATTGAATATGGAAATAATTAACAATATCAACAGTCAATTGAAAAAAATATATTGTGATATTGAGGCATCAGTATAATGGCTCCATTGTTCATAGTAGCCTCATTATACCAGAATAAGTTAAATAGTTAAACAACCTAGCAATGACTAGGATTAGAAAGGCCATCAGTGATTAAGGTTCCAAACAAAATAACCAAGGCCATTACAGAACAGTTGGCTGTATATGAACTCTGACTTTGACTGTACGATGATGAGCAAGTGGAATAGGTGCCTCATGACCTTTTCTTCCCTTTGTATAGGATACTAGCAGGGCCCGGCCACTCATTGTTGTGGCTTATTGTGGTGAAATGGGAAAGGAACAGTTGCAAAGGCCAGCAGTATGTGCTCATGGAAATGCGCAGGCTGATACTGTGCAATGTCATTGATGCGTGTGACCGCATCCTCCCTCACTTCTCTTCCCTTGCTTGGCACCCCTCCCCCTACCTCCCTCCCCTTTCCCTTTGCTAGAGTGGGTGGGTCATATCCAGATGCTGGGCCCACTCCCTCCCCTCCCTTGCATGACACCCCTCACTCTCTGTCCCCTCCCTCACTTCTCTTCCCGTGCATGCCTCCCCCTCTGTCCCTTCCCTCTCCCTCCACTGAATGTGTATGAGAGTAGGTGTGTTGTGTGGTAGTAGTGGGTGAGGCACAGAAAGTGAAAGGTACCTGCGTGTGAGGGGGGGAACCCCACCTGACGTCTCACACGGCAACGTGTGTATGTGTTTCATGTCCACTCGAGTTATTGCCTATGTACTGTTTTCACTGCTCATATCTGGCCATCTGAGCGAACATTCCAAGGGCACGAACATTCTAAGGGTGACAGTTACACACAGGCAGCTTCATGGCCTGGTGTGCCAGGAAAAATATGTTTTACCTGGCTCAGGTGTGTTGTCTGACAGCGGGAGGAACGCAAGAACACAGTCAAGGGAATGAGTAAGTGTCTGTGAAATTTTCAGAGCGTTTGGGCTAGCAGGTGCAGAGTTATTCTTGAAGCAACAAACGCATGGTTCCATTTTTATATATATAGATTTAAAAGTTAATTCTTTTTTAATTATTTTTTAACCATGTACATAAAATTGTTAATGGCTCAGCTATTTCTCACCAAGATTCTTCTCCATCAAAAAAATATAGCTCAAAGAGCGACTGAAATTTGCTTTTAATCTTAGTGAAATGAAGAGCTCATTTTAGAAAAACAAAAAACCTTAATTGTAGATATGCTGGAGTAAATTTATCATTCTCATCCTACATCAATTTTAATTTCTGCTGTTGTTTAGGGCTAACATATATGAATTACCAACCAACCAATTAAATATTTTAATTATTCACCAAAGAATGCAGGTAATTATTAAATAGTCATACTGATTGTTAGATGAAATACAGCAGTTCTGAAATGCCTTGGTCCTGATCCTCAGATTTGAGTTTATATGTTTGAAGATGCATGTGAATTTGATTAAGGTATGGGTAAGGAACAGGTGGGGTAAAGCACAATAGGATAAAAAGCAAACTGTGCCCGCAAAATAACCATTATAAAAGGCTATGAATGTTTTTGTTCTGGGTGCTGAACCCTCAGGTACCCACGTAGCTACGTGTCTGCTGCTACCAGGCCTAAATAAAATAGCTTCCTGATCAAGAAATGGTCATCCAGTTTGCTGTCTGATCTTGTTTTTTGTGACTTCATCTAGGTGACACTAAGGACTAGCAATGATACTGCACAGTGTCACAATAGGTGATTGTTTTCTGAAAGGGAGGGGCAGCATCTCAATAGCACAACATCTACTTTACATGAAGTACTCAGTCCCTGGCAATTCCAATCAAAAGGATCAAGTAGTAGGGGTTGTGAAAGATTTCAACAGGAGACCCTGAAGAGTTGCTGCAACTCTGAATAAACTATATGGACTTTGATAGCTTAATGGTTTGACTCAGTATAAGGCAGCTTTATGTGGACCAAGAGCAAAACAACTTGGTTGGCCAGGATTTTGCTGTTCGGTAGAGGAGCACATATTTGGGAATGGTGACTAAACCGATCTTATTGTTGTGTGGGCTCAGAACCTACATTCTGTTTCAATGTGGTTCTCCTGTACTACTAGTAGCTACCTTGGTGTGTGGTGTAGCTGTTTCTATTGTTGTTATGCACATCAAAATTGATGTTATATAATCTTTTTTCTGCTCTGCAGCTGGACTGGATCTTAAATCTAATGTATCTTTTGGTTATTTATTACATTTCTTGTATTAGACCACACACAAACACAAATCAAGCAAGCTTAGCTGAAAGATCACAAATCAACAAGTAATGAAATATTTTTGGTACTCATTGCAAGTCACTGTAGATTGAAATGAATATTAAAGGAGAAATCATAAACTCAAATACATGTAATCCTTTTCCGGTTTGAAGTAAATCAGAACAATTGTGTTTATTCTACAAAATACTTCACTTTCTTTTATAATGAGAATTTCATTTGTATTACAAAATAATATTTATATAATCCTAACAAATATTTCTAACAAGACCTCCCATCCCCCACAATGTAGAAAGCACTAAGCTTCAGAATGTAATTTAGGCTTTCAAAGATATTACATTTTTAAAGCAAGGAAGAAATCCAAGGGCACATGCATACAGTTCTCACATTATGAGAAGAGGAAAAAAAGAAGTCCAAGCATTTTTAAAAGAAGAAGAGTTTGGATTTTTATCCTGCTTTTCTCTATCTTTATGGAGTCTCAATGCCACTTACAAATTCCTTCCTTTTCTCTGCCTACCTTGTACTGTAGGTGGGGCTGAGAGAATTCTGAGAGTACTGTGACTCACCCAAGATCACCCAGCAGGTTTCAGGTATAGGAGTGGGGAAACAAACCTGGTTCACCAGATTAGAATCCGCTGCTCATGTGGAGGAATGAGGAATCAAACCCAGTTCTCCAGATCAGAGTCCATCACTCTGAATCACTATATCACACTGGTGTTCTCTTTATCATGCCCTTTCTTCAAGTAATTCAGGCAGGGTTGCATACATAGTTTCCATTTTCCTCCAGTTTATCTTCACTCCATGTCCACTTTATTTTCACAATAACCTTGTGAGGTAGATTAGGCTAAGAGAGAGAGCGACAAGCACTCAGAGGGTTTGGGTATGTGCCAACCTCGCTGAGCAGGCTAATATAAACAGTAATGGAATACCTTATTGTGAGTTAGCTTCACTTGCCTTCAGGAATATGTGGTTAAATCCTATCAAGTATTTGAAAGCTTCAAATTTTTAAGAAACAGTTGAAAATGACTATTTTAACACTGAAAACTGGCACAATGCAGCAGCCAGTGGGTTTGGGTCTGGCTGAAAACACCAGTCACCTGATCCCAAATGAGCAAACCTTGAGGAAAGTTCAAGGTGTGTGTAGTGGGAGGTTTTTTTTCCCAGTGTACATTTCTGGTTAGTTCAACCCTATTATCTACACTGTGGCTGTGTGATTGTATTGTTGGCAGGTAAGCTAGCTCCCCCTTGTAGCAGGAATGTGCATGGTGAAGTAAGGTAGGCAGCAAAATTGATCAGCACTGAGGCATCCAAGGATGAAGGAAGTTTACCTGAAGCAGCTAACAATTGACTATACAGCTGACGGGGTGTTGGAGGGTGTTCCCTTGGTGCTGAGCAGCACTTTCCAATCTCAAACTGCTGCACAACATGAAGGAAAGGAACAACACTCAGCACCCTTCAGCACAGAAACATGGTGCAGGCAATAAGGAACAAGACACATCTGCAATAGTTGTGATACAGGTGAGTCAAGGCGGGGTTGCCCTTAATCATGTGGCACTTGGGAACTGCTTTAGTTGCCAGCACACCTTGGGGTATTAGTTAATATGTTTTTAAAAAAAGAGATCAGTTTTTAAATAAAATAAACGCAATCCTATTTTAATCCGTTCGTGGGAACTTTCATTCTGAGGTGCAGGCATGATAAGATTTTAGTATCATATTCATTACATCAAAAATAGCAAATCTGATAGAGTTTCAAAAATCTTTACCTGTCTTTATGTGTTAGCAAAGGCATTAAGTTTAGGCACAAACAATATCTGAGTCAGATACCATAATGTGGGAATTACTTAGGTTTTGATGATTAATGCTAGCCACCATGCTGGATCATTTCATATAAAGGAGAACACAGAAAATTTGCTATAGATCATGCACAAACTGTTATTGATTTCTCAAGGACAACCACACCTAAGCATCTAGTTAACATCTTCCAATTAGGAGGTAAAAAGAACTTTCTATCTATAGCATTGAAACTTTAATAACCCTACAGGGATATAACAGGTCAGATGAAGTATTCTTGCTAGGCTTGTCAAAGGGCGTTTCCCCACTCTCCACGATCCCCCCTATGCCGCTCGCTGCTCTCAGTGCGCGGCATCCCTGGCTTGCGCCCGGGCATCCCCACGATCAAAAGGCGCCATTTACAAGAGCACCAGGGATGCCGCGCGCTGAGGGGGTGCGACAGCGGCAGCGTCGGGGCGGCTGCGCTGTTGCCACCCCTGTTGTGGGGAGTGCCGGGGGACCCCCCGCTACTTGAGGAGAGTAGCGCAGGGCTTAAGGTAAGTGGGGAAAGGCCCAAAGTTTTCTGTATTTGAAAAGATTATTAGTGCTGGGTTATTTCAGAAAATATCAGTAAATAGAATATTCTGACAAAAATGTTCAATAATTTCATTAGTTGCTCAATCTAAACTTGATTTTAACAGGAGGATTTTAAACTTTGGGAGATGAAGTTTCCCAAACACTGAAGAACCCAGAAAGTAAAGATCAACAGGTTCATTTTAAAATTTTAAGTCAACTTCAGCCACTATGAAGGAAGGACAGTTCTCATTGGGAAACACAGAAGCACCAATTTGTCAATGCACTTGGAAAAAACAAAGAAAAACAAAAAAAAGGCAGCCAGGAATAATTTCAAGGAGGTGAATGTGAACAAAAAATGTGGGATTTTTTTGGGGGGGGAGGGATCTGAAATTTTAAAACATTTTAGTTGACTTGGGTGGAAATAGCCAGTGTGTTGCATTGTATAAAAAATGTTTGGGGTAATTGTGCCTCCTCACAGCAGCACCTGCTATTGGTAATGATGACACCCATTCAGCAGAGCTCTTTGTGTTACCTAAATCTTGCTTGACCAAAATGTAACTCTGATATGATGGAGCAAGGCAAAAACCTAATATTCTGCAGCTCTACTAACAATGAGAATTATATAATTCTGCAAATATTCCCCTTAATTACTGAGATGCCCATTGTTCTGCACAGCTTATATGCCTGGAAATGCACCAGGTCCTTAAACACAGATCTGACAAAATTTATTGCGGCTTTGGAGAAGAAATCATAGGAGTAATGAATTATTGCCTGCTTGTCTGAGTAATGCTCTGTAAGCTACCAAGGTAGTACATTCAACCAGCACCTCATTAACAGTGATTTGTCAGAGGAAAATGTCCGCCCCACTCTGACCTGAAACTAAGCAAATCACACTGTGCAGAGGCCATGAGAAAGAGTAAAAGCAAGTATCTCTGGCTATCTTTTCAGTAAAGCATGTCAGCAAGCATCTGGGTTAATTGCCTTTGTTACTGGTTAATTTGCTTAATTGCCTTAAACCTAGCCCAGTATTCCAGTTTAAGGTACCCCAGCTGTAAATTCTTCCATCGTTTGGGATATCACTGTTATCATATTTGACTCCCATATTACATCTAAAACATGTATTTAAATGAAACACGTAACTGTCTGTCCCTATTTTTTAATGTGAAAAATGATGCTTTGATTTTCATTATGAAGGAAAGCAGAATTAGAGGCAATGAATCACTTGTGGACTAGCTGCTAGATATTCAGAATCTTAAACACAGCTTCTGAATTTACACTGCTAATGTTCAAGAGATTGGCAATATAACTCTCAGCTCTACAGCTCTGCTGCATTTGCCAACCCAAGATTAAAAGGTTTCATGGAATACAGAAGCAGAAAACGATGGTTTCCACCACTGCAGCTGAAGTATTCCTTAAAGATCAGGCCATTTTAAGGTTCTGTATTCACATTAGAAGGCTCTGTCTTCACAGTTCTTGTCTTCCTCTGACCATAGCACACAGGGAGAAGCAGCAGTAGCTTCCCCCATCTGGGCAAATGACCTTATGGAGCTGCCTGAATTGAACCTCACCTGCATTCAAAGCAGATATTCTAATCTACACTGTGCCACAGCCACTTCCCATTAACTTGTGCTAGAGCTGTTATACTGAAAATTCCCATGCTTATATTTCTACTCAATATAATCTGGAGTTGCCCAACAATGTTAGGTGGATAATGTGCATATGTTCTACTCTACAGGAAAGGATAGTCTACCTTCTATTACTCCCTGGATTGGTCTGTAGAAAGAACTCTGATAGGTCCTATTAGTATTTATTTTTTAATTTTTTTAATTTATTGTTCTACTTTTATACCGCCCTCCCCCGGAGGGCTCAGGGCGGTTCACAACAATAATAAGACAGTAAATATAGTAAACATTAAAACAGTTTAAAAGCAGCATTCAATTTCTATATCAGTTAAAATAAAGATGGCATCCAGCTATTAAAACTCCTACAAAAGGGAACAGCGGGCTTTAGTTGTTTCCAGGCACCCTATCAGCGGCTGGACTCTCCAAAGGCCTGGCGGAATAACTCAGTCTTACAGGCCCTGCGGAATTCGTTGAGGTCCCGCAGGGCCTGGACATTTGGAGGGAGAGCATTCCACCAGGCAGGGGCTAGGGCCGTAAATGCCCTGGCCCTAGTGGAGGCCAACTTTGAACATCATTACTATCCTTTCAGGCAGCTAAGTCCCCATTCTTTTACCTTTCTTGTCCCACATTCTCCTTCTCTACTGTTCTTCATTCCACTAAAGCATCTTTTGTGTCTCCTTAAAAAATCTTCTCACCATACTTTTAAAATTATGGTTTCTAAACATCACTTTTGGTAGTGTTTGCCAGTTGACTCTTGCCTTTTAGTGGCTGAAGTGATCTTGTACAACTGCAATAGTTATATCTGGGTGCAAACTTGTAGCAACCATAGAGGATTTTTAACACCTCTGTTTCATGATGTTTGAAGCCCTATAATTTCATTATAAAGCAAATTTGCAGCAAAAAGCTATACTTATAGCTAATTTAATATCCATTATTTCTTCCTACTTTCTTTGATCAGTAATGCTTCTCAGATAATTTCATCCCTTGAAATACAATATCATCAAATAGAACAATCTACTTTTAAAATATATTGTCGAAGGCTTTCATGGCCAGATTCAACTGGTTGTAGTGGGTTTTCCGGGCTGTATAGCTGTGGTCTGGTAGATCTTGTTCCTAATGTTTCGCTTGCATCTGTGGCTGGCATCTTCAGAGGTGTATCACAGAGGTGTATCACCCTCTGTGATACACTTCTGAAGATGCCAGCCACAGATGCAGGCAAAACATTCGGAACAAAGTCTACCAGACCACAGCCCGGAAAACCCACAACAACCAGTTTAATCCGGCCATGAAAGCCTTTGACAATATGTTAAATACCACAACCAGTACTTTTAAAACCTCCTTCCAAACTTTACAAGTCTCCTTGAATTTGTTGCTTACAGTAATCTATACATGTAATTACAGCTCTTCCATCCTATAGAATATTAACGTGGAATATTTGATTAGATCAGAGTCAGAACCCCACTGCTTCAGTGCATCCAATGAATACTGCTGCGTGCATGTAACCCCCATGCTCAGAATGGGTTGACCAAGTAAGGGTGGAGACTCAAAGCAGCAAGAGGCTGCAGCAGTTTGGAGGAGACAAGGCTACCAGACTCAGACCTTGGTTGTATAAGCCCTTAACACCTTGTTAAGGTAACTTCAATATTGTTGGGAACTACTGGGAAGGTAGTTGTTTGTTTTTGCTATGTTGTAAATGTTGGAGTTTATTGTTTCAGGGTTTCTTTTTGTGTTTGTAATGGGTGAGAGTTCTCCTGGAAACCTTCATCATGTTGAATCCTGTTCATCAAGCCCTTGGAGTCTTCAGGAGCCAACCCACTTGCAAAGAAGAATTGGACTTGGCAGTATCAGTAGACTGTAACTAGAAGGACTTGAAAATGCAACCTGAACAGGACCTTGAAATGTGATGTTAAATGTTGATGTTATATGTTATATGTTAAGAAAGTAAACCATTTTGTTTTTAAAAATTTGTTGTTGCAAACTCATTCCAAGTTCTGCCCCACAGAACCCACAGACAGAGGTTACATGCACACTGGAGAATTTTATATTGACATTTCACATTATGTTTTGGAAGCCTCAGGAGCAAGATATAGTGGTAAGAGTGACAGACTAGGACCTGGGAGACTCTTTCGTGCATGCTTACCTTAGACCAATCACACCATGTCAGCATCATAAGGCTGTTATTGTGAGGATAGGATTGAGGAGCTAAGAATAGTGTTGTAGACTATTGGTTGTCCCAACTGAGGAGAAAAGCAAAGTATAACTACTTGAACCACTAAAAATAGGAAGACAGTATTGGACATGAGGAAGATGGAAGAACTAGACATTTATGGCTCATTTGAGTTCTGCTCCCATTGACTGCTGTGTTGCTAGCTTGAGGAAAAATTCCTGGCACTGTGTGACAGATATGAAGTTAAAAATCCCCCAGCAACACAGGAGTCAATAGGAGCAGAACTCCAATCAACCAACAGGAATAGTCAAAAGCAGAGTCTGCAAGGAATGACAGTTGGGATTTGACAGGGGGAATGTCAGTTGAAGATAACAATTAGTTGAGAGAGTTAGTCTGAAAGAAGACAGATATAAGAACATTTCATGAAATCACTTTATATTGTCCAGGTATTACTGAGATACAGAAGTGTTTATTTGTATTGGCATAACCAGTGAAGCAAAATCATAGAAACTCAGCAGGGAGAGGTTTCTTTACACAGATGTATAAACTTTTATAATTACCTCAGTTTGCATTGTATTCAATAAACTTTGTTCTTGTTCTCTTAAAAACAAACAAACAAAATGTCTTGGCTGTCTAAGTTCACCTCACATTTCAGTTATTAGTCATAGACTTGAAGCTTGTTTGTAGCCAAACCAAATTCTATAGCAGAATTGTGCCTGCTCACACATCCCTGGTGCAGCAAGGAAGCTGGAAGATAAACCTGAGGTGGCACCCTGGAAGGCAAATTTTTTAAAGAACTCACCCCAGGCATGTCACATCCAATTTATTAAAAAAGTGGCAATGCATACTTATATGTAAGCAAATGATAATTTCACAAATCTGTTCTGTGAACTATATATTCAATAGACCTAATGAACTCCTCATGTATCTCTTAATGGCCATTGCCCACAAGTGTTCTCATAAAGTAATTTCTCTAGAATTGCTTCCTCCGTACTACTACGAAATATGTTCAGATTGCTGCTATACTGTAGTAGTCTTATTCCTTAACTGAATCAATAGTAAATTTTGCATCATTTGGGTACAAATGCAATGATTTAGATCTTCCAGTAATCCCTATTCATGGAATATGGCTGTCTCTCTTTCCCAGTCCTGTGGAAGCCTGAAATGTCCCATGATTACTTACAGCTTTTGGTGCAGTGCAGAATCTTCTGGAATTCCTTCCATCCATAGGAAAAGTCTGGTGGATTTAAGCCAATACTGTATTTGTGGAATCCTGGAGTTTATCAGTGACTAAGCACAGAGTACTTCAAATCTGATATAAGAATATGCTTCAGATCCTAAATACTTCTTTCCAAATAGTTGTGATGATCTGACTGCACGTTCAGTAGAAATAATCAAACTTAATTATTACTCTTCCTCCTCAGGATAAGAATGTTAGTTCCCATATTAAAGACACTGATGCAGAAATCAATGATAAGCTTATTTTCAAATAATGTGTTAAGAATTGGGGTGCAAAAACACTTGAGTATTAATGAGCTGTGGACCATGCTGAAAACACCGTCTTACTCCTAATCCTGCTGTCCATGCACCAATGCTGTTGCTGAAGCCTAAGTAGTTATTAAATTCACACCTCTTTACTTTCTTATTTTCCCAATTCACTTTTGCTTTTTATTAAAAAAACCCCCATGTAAGTGGTTCAGTAAGTTAATTTGCTAATTCCCTTAACACTCTGGGAAACACACTGAAAGTCATTATTACTTTAAAATGTTTCTCCAAGGTATTTTGCCTCCAGAAATGTTTCTTTTTTTAAGACAGGTTTTTATATAAGCCCTCTCTTGGTTCTTTGGCCTCTTAGCCTGTTTCAGATGTATGAAGAATCATAACTCTTATCTTTGTCCTCATTAATTAATCCTCTTATTGCTTCATAGTTTACCATAGTTTCTTTTGCAATGCCATGTTTTGACTTTGTGTTGCAAATGGCTACCTCCACTGGAATTTGTGGTGGGATTGCTGGTTGATCAACATGATTGGGTGTTGCCAAAGAAAACTGAAACCAAGGCCTGTAAAAAAGTTATAATTCCTTAATAATTTGCCTCAATAGGCAAAAAATGTAGGAAATGGCTCAACCAAAGTTTCCATCAGAGTCTGCATCTGTGTTTGAATAAAAGACACTCTTGGAGTTTAGAGAGACAGAGGAGATCAGTGGCTGACTAAAGAAGGGCCTTGTGGATCCAAGAACCCTTTCTCTGAGGATGTGATGTGGGGCAATGGATCTGTTGTCTCATAGAAATACATCATGTCTGCATCTATACTATGCTTGAATATTTGTAAATAAGCAAATATAAAAAATATTATAAAGCTTCAATGCCCTCTTCTTCAAAGACAAGTGACCCAGTTGAATGGGAAGGAGGGAATGCTAAAGATGGGGTCAAATGAAGCAAGGGAGGCTGGTAGGTGGAAAAGAGAGAAAGATGCAGGAAACAGGGAGAGGATATGGGGTTTTTCTAATTAATGGAAAGAGGAAATGGTGGGAGGAAGAGAAAAGAAGATGCTACTGAAAATAATTGTATCCACACTGGTGTTTACTCTTCCAGTGAAATCCGGAGTGGAAGCACTGAGGTGGTCAGGGATGGTGCAGTGATGGCACCACTGCATCATCATCAAAGGAGCTTTGGGCAGTGTAAAAAGGAGAGCAATTGAAAAACTCTCCTGCCACCCAAATTTCCCCATAGCCCAAACAGGCTTATGCTGCTTGAAACTGGGCTGTAAGTCTGGGAGCTCTGAGGGTGGCATTGAAAACTGACTACATTCAGCTCTACCACCACCACAACCCCACTCCCCCTGTGTACCAGCGTAAATCCGTGGCAGCACCCACTTCCAGATTTGCCCAACGCAAAGCTGGGGACAGATATCAACACATTTGTCCCTTCCATCAGCGTGGGTGCCTTTTATGCCAACCCTCCACCACTCCCAATGGTCATTCAGCCTCCCCATCTGGATTGGGCTGTTAGTCGTTTTTTTAAATAATGTTCTGTCCAGTCTTGAGGTTTCATGAGTCTTGGAGTTTGCTCAATTTTTAGTATTCAATTTTTTAGAAAACCAATTACATGAGTTTTTAAGGATTTGAAGGAAAATACAATAGCTGAGGCAAGTATTCATTATGGTAATAGTAACAGCATACTTAAAAATTTTAAGTACGCTAGGTATACAAGAATTATGTGGATTTTGGTGACTGTAATTGTGGGTGTGGTTCTCAATGAGCTGCACAGTGAGTACAATTGGTTTGAAACTTGATTTTAATGTAAACATATTTGAACCATGAATATGCTTGCTGTTGCTTTACACAGGTACCATCGCTTCAGCTACGCTCGCAAACCCCTTCTTCAGTAGAGTAAGTCTTCATGGGGTTGCCAATTACTAACCCATTCACTCTGAACTTGCAAAAGTCATAACACTGTACATTAATGTAATCCACTTGAATTCATATATGTGAAGTTGTAATTCATTAGACTGCTGGTGGAATATATTTTGTTAGTCTTTGATATGTCAATGGTAAACTCTTTTTTCCCCTATCAGTGCTATGTTCTGTTGCCATTTCAAAACCAGTCAGTGGATGTAAATACATCATATAGAAGCACTCCTAAGTAAATTCATAATCCTGGATACTACTGGAAATCCTACATGCTATTATGCCGGAGGTTGCTTTAAACAAACATTTGTCGATGTATTGTCGAAGGCTTTCACGGCCGGATTCAACTGGTTCTGGTGGGTTTTCCGGGCTGTGTGGCTGTGGTCTGGTGGATCTTGTTCCTAACGTTTCACCTGCATCTGTGGCTGGCAACTTCAGAGGTGTATCACAGAGTGAAGTCTGTTACACACTATGTAACAGACACTTCCCTCTGTAATACACCTCTGAAGATGCCAGCCACAGATGCAGGCGAAACATTAGGAACAAGATCCACCAGACCACGGCCACACAGCCCGGAAAACCCACCAGAACCAAACATTTGTCGATACATAAACAAACGATAACAATCAAAAGTTTCACATATAAAAAGATACACATTTAGATCAGATCTCATTAGAAGAGAAAATATACCAATGAGACATACTTCAATTCAGTTCAGTTCCTATCTTTGCTGCCAAAAACATTTCCAGGCATTCGGAAGTATAAACTTTAACTGCCTACTGCCAATGTGAATAATTTCGCTTAATCTCCGAAATCTGGCTACTTGCCAGCCTTTGCTTATCCAATTTTTGATAATCATATTAACCAAAAATTTCCACTTTTTGGCTATTTTTATTTTTGCTGCCAAAATAAGATCTGGATCCATACTTCAGTATTCTTTTTGATAAACTCATAAATGAAACCAAAGAGCATAACTGTTAGACTTTTTGGGAGTTGAAGATTTAACATATGATTGATTTCTAATATGATTTTTCCTCAGAATTTTTGCATAGTTTGACATGATTACTACCTACATTTCTGGCATTTATGAAGTTACCTTATACTTCTCATTTAACTTTTGAAAGAGAGATAAAATACTATACACGTACTAATTTTTAAACATTTTAATGTTCATGACATTAAAATTTAGGAGTTTCCTATTTATATTTATGCATTTATGTGGCATGTTTTAATATTGATAGATTCTTATTTGACATCGTTGTGAGTTGCCCTGCATCTGGTTTATGCCAAGAAAGGGTGGGATAGAAGCTGAATAAAATAAAATAAATAATATTGACTTCCAGTCATCTCCTATTTTATTCTGCTGTAATTCAACTGCACTTTCCCACAAGAACCATGGCTTCAGAGGAGCAAGTATTCCCTACTCAGCTGAGGTCCAATTAGACTTTGCTAATCCAACAAAAAGAGGAGGAATGTAATCAGCAGAGAAGGAGGCCCTTCTCCCTGTAAGGTAAGGATAGTGACCCTTTCTGCACAAACCTTTTAAAACATTTTGAGGCAGGAAATAAAATGTTTCTTCCATGGAGTTCCAGATAGTTTTTATACCCTAATGTTTTATTTCTAGCCTCATTTAAAATTTATTCACTTAAAATGATTCTCTGGCTGAAATGTTTTGAAAACACCTTCGGTTGCTGTGTGATTCACTGACTGTTTCCCATACTTCTCCGCTTCCGTGAGCTTCCTCCTTGGCACCATTTTCTAAGCTCACTCAGTTCCCCCTTGTCTGTTTATTCTGTTTCTCTGTTCTTTTATTTTGGAAGGCCAATCTGAGGAGTATAGTGAGGCTGTGAAACATGAGGCTGTGAAGCACAGAAGCATCGATTCATCACAGAACTGAAGAAGAACAACAACTGGTTCTGGTGGGTTTTCCGGGCTGTGTGGCCGTGGTTTGGTGGATTTTCTTCCTAATGTTTCGCTTGCCACAGATGCAGGGGAAACGTTAGGAAGAAAATCCACCAGACCATGGCCACACAGCCTGGAAAACCCACCAGAACCAGTTGAATCCGGTCATGAAAGCCTTCGACAATACAAAGAACAACAACAATAACAACACAACAACATCATGTAATGACAACCAAGAATCATTTCAAAGGAGCGAGTACAGACATATATCATTGTAAAGAGAAAGATTGAAAATATTTTAGAAACATTTTAGCGGATGCGTGTGGAAAGGGCCATTGTTTGGTTGTGCATTTATCATGTGACCAGCATGGCACATGACTTCCTATTTGATTTTTTCTCCTGAACTGTTGTTTGTGAGGAGAGTTGTTCTCTCCAGTACTCAGCAAGAATGTATGGGTACATCCAGAATTTGTACATTGAAAAAAAAACACTGGGCTTTTGAAACCAATTGGGTGTTCGATGTTTTCTTTCTTCTGTATATTCAGAGAAGAAGAAGAAAGTTACTAAATTAATTCCATACCATTGCAAGGCAGGCAGCTACTTGCTTTCATTAAATCATCATGTTTCATGATAAAGAAACTAAACACTCCCAACTTCATTATGAATGTGTTAATTAATTGAATTGTATTTCTAACGCATTTCCTTCCTGGATTCTTTTCCATTACTCTTCAGTATAATACAACTAGACTGGTTACATTTTAGCCTGCTGTTTCTCTTCTACCCTTTATGACAGTGATCAGAGTCACCTACCAACACTGATGTGTTATGCTAGGTCACATTCAAATGCCTACCTTTGTCTAGTTCAGGGAAAGGTTTTAGGACAAAGGAGAAGGATTTTTCTGTCTTTTCCTATTCCTTGGTGACCTGAATGGCATATGTGTTAGTCCATCAGGTGTTCAATAAACCTGTTCCACTTGCCTTGAGATACAGAAAATAGCAAGTGGAGTGTATTTGGTGGGTCTCATACTATGCAAACACAAGTTAGTATGAACATTACAAAATGATCACATATGGTAGATTCTGTGACCACATAGATTCTGTTCTCAGAGTGTGCATTGATCATTGTTACATGACTTTGGGATCTTCAGTGATGGTATTTAGCAGTATTGGAAATGACACATTTACCCATTTTTATTAATAACTTTTAGTACAATCCATCATCATTATCCACAGAGACATGAGTGGGGCTTAGCCATGTGCTTCCCCCATTAATTAGAAGGTTTTTAAAAAATATATATGAAAGATTCTTATTCCAATGGATTGCATAAATTGTACAATATCAGAAGCCGGTTTCTTCAGGTGAGAAAATTTATGCTTGCTTGAATTTTTTAACTATCCCAATCCCATAATTATTCTTACACTTTTCATAGTTCCACCACTCCCATTCATTCAACTCCAAGGAAACTGATGAAAACAACAGCGGGCTAAAAGGTGAATCAGAGGGCTTTATACTTTTGTAAAACCTCAAGGAAGAAATAACTGGTAAAATAAACCCGAAAGAAAATGTTCTCGAAAATGAGAAGGGAGGCTTGTTGATGCTAATGAGAACATCATTGTCTGACCTTAACCTGACTTTATTAAGCACACGTATTGCAAATTAAGCTAAGTGCAATGCCAACTGTAAAAATCTAGACTTAAGAGTTTTCCGTAAGGAATTCTTCATATAATCAAAGCCTATTTTTTCCTGCTGCCCTTCTCTGCATTGAAATGACTTGAAGAGCGTGAAACAGCATAGATCAAAATCACTGCTAACTCATACATAAAGATCATAATAAAATATAGTAAAATAAGGATCTTATTTCCTAATAGAGCAGACCCAATAGGTGAATCCTGCTCCCTTCTATCACTCTCCTAAACAAAGGCTGAAGGCTTCCTCCATCTTAAGTGATTCCTCCATTGGAAGAAGGCTGGAGAATGACTGGATTGGAAGAATGATCTACCCCAGTGTGGAGTAGTTTTTGAAATGCTGGCCTAAGATCTGGGACACCTGTTGTCAGGCTACCTTGCAACTTTCAATCTGATATTTGTCTAATTATTCTTCATTAGCATCACCTAACTCACAGGACTCCTGTGAAGGTAATATGGAGAAGAATCATGTATACCCAGAAAATGATGGGCTTGATCACTTCCGAGTAATCAAGCCCATCTTTTTCTGGGTGAAACGGGCCACTTATCTGGAATTCCCTGTCTTCCTCTGATTTCGTCATTGATAACAGGAGGATCTTCATCTGTTGTATGTGACTTACGTGTCACCATTACTTCCCTGTCTTTTGGGATCCTCTGGATTTTTCTTTGACCAAGTGACTCCTTTGTATTTTGCAGTTTACTTGTTATTGCACTTTGCTGCAGTTCTCATATTTGCTCATATTAGTATGTATTTTTCCTAGTGGAGTGTTCTAGCATGCAGATTTGCTCCTTTTTCACATTTTTTTTTGCTTTAGCTTTGGGAAGAAAATACCCCATCCTTTTAATAAAGGCTTAATGGGAGGTTTTGCACCAGGTGATCATATTATCTGCATGATCCATTAAAAAAACAATATTTTTCTCTGGGCCCATTTCAACCCTGTCATCAGCAGCTATGACTGATTGACATGAAACAGATGAGACATACTGGAATAAACACATGATGTTTTGTTAGTTGCTGTATTTTAATATTATTTACTATACTGTTCAAATTATAATTATACTGAACTGCTTGAGAGTGGTCAAAGAGAAAGGTGAGATATAAATATTTTAAACCAATAAGCAAATAAATAAAAACGGGGTCAGCACAATCCTATCAACACCCTCCATCTTGACATATACTGTAAGGTAAGATGATATTACACCCAAATTTCAGGTGATTTTTTTTTCTTTTCGTTTAGACAATAGTGATGTGTGTGGGGCTACCTAGTAAACTCATGGCTGGGGTAAGATTTCCCACAGCAGCTTCCTGAATATTTCTTCTTTCATGTCTTAGTCTAAAACTTTTTTTAAAAAAATCATTAGCACTGTGATCACACTGTATGTTTAGGACCTGGTGTCATATTTTATTATTTTCATTAATTTGTGTGTAATTATATTGGAACAGAAGCACTGATGTTCCTTTGGAGTAAATCCATTCAGAATTACAGATTCAGATGTTTAAAAGAATGCCTTTGAAAGAAGTTCCTGATGCTGCTTTCAACTTCCTTTAAAACTATTTTTCCTCCAATTTGCTTGGAAAATGTTAATAGAAATGCATTTTGAATCCATGAATACAAATGAAATGTGTTTAATTTTTTTTGTTAAAAAAATAAAAATGGCTCCTTTCAGTTTTCTCTCTCTTCATGTTGTACTTCTACCTGTGAAGACCCCTGTGGTTTAAATAACTAGTGAGTGTACACTAATAAAAATCCCATTAAAAGAAATGGCCAGTAGGCATATAGAATACCCTGTTGCAATTTCGGAAGGCAATTTGTTGGAGGACACCCTGCTATGTACTTTTTTATTTTATCAAAGTGAAGAAAAAAGCAAGGAAATGTCTTAAAATGTGTTTGTTTGTTTGGTTGAAAAACTGTTTTCGATGTTCTACCAAAAACGAGGCACCTTCGTTCTTTCCCCCCTCTTTTAGAATGAAAGACCTGGTTTATTCTATGACAGGTGTGTTTACTGCACAGCCTATAATAAATATATATAATCAGCAAAATTGGTTGGTAATTTTCATCCGCTGAACTATTACTTCTTTATACAGTGACTGGCAATTGAAGTGGTAATTCAGTTTACATTGTATTGGAGTAACCCATTTTACTGCAACGGCTGAACTTGGTGTCAGAAATAATTTCCAAGGAAGAGGACTGCTTTTCTGAAAAATGTTTTCTTTTTTCCTCCTTATTTCCTTTCTAAATTTGGGTCTGAATTTTGTAGTTATAAAAACAAGGACGTAAGTGTATTGTGCACTATGGGGGCTTGTTGGTGGTGGGGAGACTGTCACACTTGTGCAGCCTTGCTGCACCACTGGAAAACCCCTTTGGTAGTGATGGGATGGCGCAGTTGGCTGCCTGGAGCTGTGGATGGGGCTGCCCATCATTTTGCTACCAGTAAGAGACCAGTACATTCAAGTAATTGCACCTTTGCATAAATATATTGAGGAAGAATGGCTCCTTATATTGTTTACCTGTTGAGTCAGAACAGGTGCATATAGTTTTGTTGTGAAAAGACTTGTGGCTCCAGAGGAGGAAGCTGAAATAAATCCTTTGCCAGACACTATGATGACTTAGCTTCTAGTCTCTGAGGAAAACTTGGCTGCTAACTGCTTTCTGTGCTCTTAAATTGTCACTTGTAACCTTATAAATGAATGAGGCCAGCAAGACTGTGCTACACCTGTGAATAGTTTCTGTTCTCTTCTCTGAACCAACTTCTTTCCCTGTCCCTGGGAATAAATAAAAGTTATTGTTCTTTTCCTCTCAGAAGCTGAACTTATTATATTAACCATTATGGGGTTAAATCAGTTGGAACGGAGACCACCTTGGTCAAGTTTTATGACCTCTGTTTCAACATCATTTTAAACCTTAAACTTTACAAACAATCATCCCAGGGTAAATTTCTCCCATCGGTATAGCCAAGTGGCATAATCATTTTCTGACTGCTATGCAAATGGTATATATCATATACTGAAACAACAAGACTTTTTGATGAAATGTACTTTATTATTTATGCCTCATTTTTCTCCCTGAAGGGACTTAAAGCAACTCATAACAACAAAAACACTGTATAAACAAAACAAACCCATCTTGGGCTGGCCCTGGGCTCATTGTTTTAATCTGAAGACATAGGCTGTAAACCACAGGTCTTTTTTTGTTACAAATTTACAAAACAAAATTACAAAACTCTTGCATCCAGGGGCTCGTGCCTACTACCTAATTATCAAAACCCACAGAATTTTCTTAGATATCATTGATAACATTTCCTATTTCTGGTTATTTATTCACAAGAGTTGTATCCGGGACTCTGCAAAATATGCCTAGTCTGAATAATAGCAGAAAATAGGATGCATGATCAATGATTTAAAACTCAGCATTAGGGCTATACCTGTGTTCTGTACTTTGAAACACCAAAGAGTAAAACCAGCAGTATAAAATCAACATAAAAAGAGAGCATAATAGGCAGGAAGGAAACATAAGAAGATAAAATTCAGTTAAAAGTCAGGGAAAATAAGAAGGTTATTTCTTGTTTAAACATTTCTATCAGCCTTCCCTCATGGTTCAAAGCTTGTGATTTATGTATTTATTTGAAAGATTTATTAGTCACCTTTCCATCTAACAGAATCTGTTTGTGGATTGAATTCTAAATAATAATAAAATATGTAAAGATCTTTAATTAAAACCAGTAATTTAAAACAGGTGGTCGTCAGAATAACAAATCAAATGCTGTCATGAATAAAACTGTCTTCAGTTGCCTCCTAAGGATCGGGGGGGGGGGGGGAGTTGCATCTCCCTGGTGAAGTTGCGCTATAATTTTTAAAAGGCCCTTTCTCGTGTACCCATCAAAAGAGCTTATCCAGTCAACAAAACAGTCATGAGGACATATATTTGTGATCTTAGTTTCAAGGCAGGAATGGGAGAAGTTGTCCTTCAGCTACCCTGGTCTCAAACCATATAGACCTTACAACAATAGTTTAAAATTATTAAAACCAGAATAAAATAACAGATCCCAAATGTTAGGGTTCTAAAATCTTGTAATACAGCCATTGTTTGAGCTTCAAGGGGAACATGGGAAATCTCTACTTTAAGCTAGCAGCCATGAATACATCTTTCTTATTTATTTATTTATTTATTTATTTATTTGTTTGTTTGTTTGTTTGTTTATTCATTCCACTTTTATACCGCCCTCCCCCGAGGGGCTCAGGGCGGTTTACAATGAAGTTACTTTGTGTACAATTGCTCTGGACTAGCTGCTAGAATAATAATCTCGGACTAAATATGTAAGTAAACCAGATTATTTTGTAAATAGAATGACATTTAAGCCATAAATAGAATGACCTAAATAGAATGACCTTTAAGCCTGAGCCCTCCGGGGGAGGGTGGTTTATAAATATTAACAACAACAACAACAACAACAACACTATGGTTGTGAGCCATGCTTTAAATAACAGTAGATATTCCCCAGTTTCTAAGAGTGATACACAATTTGGAACACATTTTGGGGATTTGTGGAAGGGCTATTAGAAATTTAACTTGCAATCTAACTCTACATTTAATCCATATAGCTGAAACATATAAAACTTGAGCAGCAACCTTTGCACTGAAAACCTTAATAGCAGGAAGTAGATAATGACTCCCATTGGTGAGACAGATCTGAATGAATGCATTATAGCCAGTTGTGGGATCCAAAAATTTTAGTAACAGGTTCCCATGGTGGTGGGATTCAAACTGTGGCGTAGTGCCAATGGGGCGTGGCGCGGCACAACGGGGGCGTGGCCGGGCATTCTGGGGGCGGGGCATTCCTGGGCAGGGCTGTGGCAAGGACACAGCTGCTGCTCCGGTCCTTGGGTGGGAAATGAATGCACGCAGGCGCAGGCCGTCATGCACGCCGGTGCACCTCCTGCTAGATTGCTTCAAGTTCTGTGCGCTACTGCTGAGAGGAGGGACGTAACTAAGGCAAAAATCACGTGGCAAAATCACCAATTAGTAACCCCCTTTCGGCACACACAAATAATTAGTAACCTACTCTCGGGAACCTGTGAGAACCTGCTGGATCCCACCTCTGATTATAGCTGATGTTTGCTTTTTGCCTAGCTATGTTACTATGGAAGGACTAGGACAAGGAATGGTGAAAAGTTATTTTTTATTTATTTATTTATTTTTTCGATTTATTATACCGCCCCATCCCCGTAGGGCCTAGGTTTGAAAATGTCCTAATCTGTTCAAAGGCATGTCCATTAATTTCTTTCAAAATCCATTACTTTTGATTTCCCAAGTTAATCTCCAAATGATTTAACAAGCAATAATCTGAGAACAACTTTAGGAGATGCCTTAGCCCTGGCCTAGAGTGAGAGAGGAAGACGGCATCATCTGCACAGAGGAGGATTGGTGTTTTCTTATTCCCAAGATTGGGCAAATGACCATTTGGATCTTGCAGAGGTTGTTCAAGATCATTAATGTAGATATTAAAAAGGGTCAGGGCTAAAATACAGCCCTGCCTAACTCCTTTTGTCATTGGGATTGCATTGGAGAGCTGCCCTTGGGCATTATAGACAGACAGACAGACAGACAGACAGACAGACAGACACACACACACACACACACACACACACACTAGCAGGGGAGTGGGAAAAGCGGAACGCAGAAATGCAAATACTCCACCCATAAGAAATTCAAAGAACTCCACCCATAAGACGGTTGTGGCCAGTAATATCTTGGAGCGTCCTATTTAGGGCTTTGAAACCTTACGAGTGAGCTAAGGTGCAGCCATGGTGCTGGGGTCCCACCATGAGGCTTCCTATCCTGTGATCACAGCATCTGCATGAAGTTGTTGAGTCACCCTGTAGTGGATGCAGCAGAAGGAACGGGTTGCTATATATGGGGAGTACAATGGAATACAAAAATCTTGCAGAAATTAACATTCACTGACTTATCAAAGTGAATGAATATGAGCATGGTGCAATAACCCAGCAGCCTCACAGGGGTCTCACTTTCCTTTTAGAAGAGCATAATTTTCTTTATTGCAAATTATCCTCCAAGCATTCATAAGTGAGCAGTAATCTAATTTTTGGCATATGAGAGATAGAGAAAGAGAGAGATTTTTCAGCAGACCCCAAGAGTCCTTCCAGTTCAAATGTTCAGCATCTGAAAGATCTCAAATAACAAGGTGCTAGCCCAGATGGCTTGGAACTGGACACCAAATTTGCCTTTTATCAAAGATATGGTGTGTCTTTGTAACCAGTTTCAAACAGTATCCCTGGTTTAAAATGTTTTTTTAAAAATATGAATGATAAAAACAGCTTCCCAACCTTTATTTTGTTGACTTCACTGTAAAGTTTAAACAACAAATATCATTTTACAGAGAGGGAGAATCTTTGCTCCCCCATTACCAATCTAATTAGCGTGTAAAAATGACTGATAGATGGCAAAATGCAACCATCTGCATTTCTCAGTGTTGTCATTTTCAGACAGAACTCACAGGTGTCTTTTAAACAATGATGAATTAGAAAGCACTGCCTTTTTTCACTCATTTGTCTGTTAACTACCTCTGTGATAATAATGTATTTGCATATTTAATTTCCTCAGCTGTAAATGAGCACCTCTGAACCACTTGCTAATTATTTTACAATTTTCTTGTATTGTTCATTATTCATACATTCTATTTACTAAATAAAAATGACTCTCCTTCCAGAGGACATTTGCAATTATTATTATGCCAAACAGCTATCATTTGGTGCCAAATAAAGTCTGTTGTATTGGGACTGAGAGAGAGACACACACACACACACAGAGAGAGAAAATGCTATTTTCAAAATAAAGGAAGAGATATAAGATCCAGATTATGTGAAGTGTCACTATCAGTTGTCATTTTTGGCCATAGAGGACCACATTTCAAGTTTTGTCCATTAGGACAGAATTTTCATTAAAAATGTTTGCCCTAAGCACCTGGTCAAAGGAGGTATGAGACGACATCTTAGGTTTAACGAATTTATTTAATTAATTAAATTAAACCGAGTCATTTAAATATGCTAAAGGAGCAGCAGTGGCGTAGGAGGTTAAGAGCTTGTGTATCTAATCTGGAGAAACCGGGTTTGATTCCCAACTCTGCTGCCTGAGCTGTGGAGGCTTATCAGGGGAATTCAAATTAGCCTGTACACTCCCACACACGCCAGCTGGGTGACCTTGGGCTAGTCGCAGCTTCTCAGAGCTCTCTCAGCCCCACCCACCTCACAGGGTGTTTGTTGTGAGGAGGGAAGGGCAAGGAGATTGTAAGACCCTTTGAGTCTCCTGCAGGAGAGAAAAGGGGGATATAAATCCAAACTCTTCTAAAGTATTTAAATAGACAGCCTGTGCTACGGCAGCTTGCTCATGGCTGCTTTTTCTGGCACACCCAGTCTCAACTCCAAACACAGCCAGCATCTTTTTTATAATTGCCTGCACACAGGCAATTTTTTTATAATTGCCTGCACACAGTGTGTCAAAAGGCACTCATCCCCATCCCTCTCACCTGATGTGCCACACAGCTACTACGCAGGGTCAGGAAGATGTTGATCGACACCAAAGGCCAATCCTTTCCAGCCACATCCTGTCCCACAGCCAAGGATGCAGTCTTCTGGACTCTCCCTCCATCTTTACAGATATCTCAGAGTGCTTGCCAATCATCCCTATCTATCTAGGTCAGCTCACACAAACCCTACCAAACCTAGTTATGGCCTACACCCTCAAATGAACAGGCCTATTTAACCAACCTTTACCCTGATATCAGGAAGCAGGTGAAAATCACCAAAGCCAATTAGAAAGAACCCAAAAAAATCCTGGTACTCTGATACATCTGAAAATGCCAGCCACAGATGCAGGCGAAACATTAGGAACAAGCTCCACCAGACCACGGCCACACAGCCTGGAAAACCCACCAGAACCAGTTGAATACAGCCGTGAAAGCCTTTGACAATACACAAAAAAATTCTGTTTGGCCCCATCGAAACAGGGGAAAATTACTAGATAACCTGTTTCTCTTTGCTTCCAATTTAGATATGGACGTTATTGGAATCCATACATCTGTTTGTTGAAGAAGACATTTGTGTAAAGAGGTAATACATTGCATTTGATATTGTATTTGCTTTGACAGTCTCACTGCTTTTCGTATTTTCACTTGTGCACTCTATATTAAATTATAGCACATATCTGCATTATATTGTGTGAGTATATACTTGATTGGAGCCCTGTAGTATTGGATTTAGTTATGATAGGCCTGTGTTTAGATCCTTCTTGTTCCATAGAATCATGAAATGGTTTGGGCAAGCCACGATTTGTAAAGTTTGTTTTCCTCTATAGGGCCCTTTCTTACAACGTTGTTGCCAGGGCACTTTGCTAATTAAGAGTGCTATAGAAGTGACATATAGTAGCAGTAATGTATTACATTTGTTGTGAGGGTTAGGGTTAGGGTGAACATACAGAGCACTCCACATATTAAAAGTGCTATTTCATTGATAAATAGTAACATTTCAAGGAGTAGTATTTCCTTCCTGCCAAATGAATTTCACCTATTCAGAATTTAAAAGAAAAGCTTCAACCCCTCTTGCAAATTAAGAGTACTGTTCAGCTAACCCTTTAAGCTCCATTTATTTCCTTAGCCAAGGTGGAAACCTTCACTTGCCTCTCTGGAGGCAAGTATTGAAAAGTGATTCACTTTGGCTGGATCATGCTCACACTTTTGTCACCTGGTGCCACATGAAACCAATCTAATGCTGACCTCCACAAACTTACTGTTTTTGCTTACTCAGAAAGAGTACCTCCAGCTGCCAATGGGGGAGCTTCACCTTTGTCACAGATTAAATACTCTGAGTTAAGGAGATCCGTTCTATAAAATTCATGCACTGAATGAAAGAAAACAAACATTGGTTGTATATTTCACTTTCAGAAGGAGTTTTAGCTGTCAGAAAAAAAGCTAGTGGTTATGAAATCAAGGTGGTCAAGAGCTTCACAGGCCTGTTTATTTTATTTACGATTTCAGTTTTCTATTGCATAACTTTTTTTGAGCAGAAAGAAATATGTGCTGGTTCCTTTTACAAAGAGCTGGGCTAACTCTTTCACTGAATTTGTTAGCAAAGATTTTCATCAGTTTCTGAAATATTCAATCATAAATAAGTCAACTCTGGACGATGAAACTGAATTTAGCTTTGGGTTTTTGTTTCTGTTTTGTTTTTGCAGAATGCATACAGAAGCAGCTCTGTGACTTTTTCTTCTTAGGATTTTTCAACTGCACATTAGTAAATTACCACTGAAGAGTTTTGTTTTGGTACACAAAAAAGGCAACTTGTGAAGGGTTTTATTCCAACCACTTTCTTTACTGGTGTTGATGAATAGTTTTCAACATATTTTCACAATTCATGTGACATTTTATCCTGAAGCCTTCTTAGCTAAGGACAGTGCCTTTCCCAATGCGCTCTACTTCACTGGCCATAACAGCCCCTGAAATGGCCCATACCTTCTCCCAGGCCGTTTCCGCACGGGCAGAAAATGACGGCCTGGAGACGGTAAAAACACCATCTCCAGGCCGCCATTCGCACGAGGGGCGCAGCTGCAGCGCAGCCGCACAGCCCTCGCGCCGCCCGCCCGGCCTGGAGTCGGCGTTTCCCCAGAGCGCTTCCTAGCGCACTTTTTGGGGAAACGCCGCAGTGAAGCCGCTGCCGAGCGAACGGCAGCGGCTTCACTTCGACTCCCCCACCCGGCACTCACCTTGTCCCTGGGCCTCCGGCGTGTCGCCCGGAGGAGCCTGGGGATACCCTGCCCTGCGCCGCTCGAGCAGGCACGCAGGGCCAGAGGCGTGGTCCCCAGAGCACCTCCTCAGCAACGCTGCCCGGAGGCTCCAGGGACAAGTTGGTCGCGAGGCGTAAATCCCGGCTCCGCGGCGCCGGCTGCCACGCCTCTTCCGGGACCGTCTGCGTCGCGAGGATCGGTCTCAGCGTCTTCGGGTGCGGGCGCGAGAAGAGCATGACTCCAGCCAAGTTCGGCACTGCCATCACCGGAAAACGGCCCCAGACTTTTACAGACAAAAATGAAGGCTTGAAGGCTGTTGAAGTTATTTAACAATGGTCAGAGAGGACATTCTGTTTCTATTATTTTTTGGGGGGTGGGTGGTAACCTGATATGGCACAGTTTCCCTGTGGCAAGAAGTGCCTCACTGGTTTAATTTGCATAGAAAGACTCCAAACTAAATTGGTGGTATCAACAAGCTTGTGAAATTCACTGACATTCCTTCTCTCCCAAATGTGAGGCCTTGGGAGATTGCTTCTCCCCGCTCAACATTTTGTAGATGTTTGTTCAAGATTCTTTCCAGAACCAGGTCTCTTTTACTAGTTTTTCTGAAATGGGATAGTCTATACATTTAGACAATCTGTAAAAGATGTTATTTGCACCCAGCAACAAATGTATCCAACTGAAAAAATTTTTTCATTTACATGCACTGAAGACACTACATTTAAGTGTTACCAAATATGCTACAGGACGTAAAACCATGTAATTACTTAAAGGATAATATTTATAGCAGTGGAGTATCCCAAGCATTAAATGGCTTTTCTATAGTTGATTAAATGTTGAATGGATGCTGAGGTTGGTGTGACTGTTAAAGTTGCAATTGTATCCTACTGTCATAAGCTGGAACTGTTTTATGGCCACATAATAAAAGAGACAACTAAACATATGATTCAGAGGAACGTAACATGACAAATAAATTTTCTTCCCAGGCCTAAGAGTCAGTGGAGGTTCTCCATAGAATTTTCAATGAGGTCAGATGAAATAAGCAGACTTTCTTAGGCTCAAATTACATGCTCCTTGCTGCTCCATCCTTTTTATAAAACCAGAAACAGTCTGAGTTAGCTGAAAATTCAGTGAGAAAAGACAACAAAAGACATTGCTTAACCATTTGCCATATAGTTGGTTTTCCGCTAAAAATCAGTTTTCCTGAACCAGTTGGGAATGGGGAATGTATCCATGATTGGTGTGATGGACCTGAGGAAAATGACATATAAAAACTTTATTCAGTATAATTCTACTTCAAAGCTAGGAACATGCAGAGGCAGGGAAAAACCTGAAAGTGATGGGTTAATTTCTCAGACCCTGTTTATGTGAGTGATATGCTGGGATTTGGTGGAGTTTACAACTAAGTCAGAACTACCAACAGATTTACTTGGCGAATTCTTGAAACTGGGGCGTTCAGACATGTTTAGTGTCTGTGTATTGACCTGTTGTGTAGACAGGGAAATAGTTTTTGGGAAAATGACCCTACTCTAGGCAAAGAGGAAAATAAACATCTGGGGAAAGAAGAGTTTTTAATCCAGGTTCCAAAAACAGAGCTAGTTCATCTCCTGAACTGTTTGTTTAGAACAGAGGGAGCTGGCTGAGTGAGAGACATGATGTCAAAGAGGGACCAATTTCTAATCAGGAGGGGAATGTAAACTTTGTGAGTGAGAAGAATTCACATCCCTAGTTCTGAGGTGGATTTTCTCCAAAAGCTCTGAAATGACCCTACAGTTTGGGGAAGTCTGATGAAGAAAAGGGAATTGGGTGAATATTCCATTCCCCCCCCCCCCTAGATTTTGGGTACCAGGGTTTACACATGATCCTCTGAGTTGAAGTTTGAGTCAAAACTGTATAAGAACAAGAATGACTATCTTATTTCAAAGAATTTAGAAATCTGTAACAAACAGAAATTTTGTCAAACAGCCAAATGCCATCTGACCTATATTATTAAGAACATATATGATATTTGTATGTAAGACTGCCTCTTTCCTTCTCAACAAATTTCTCCCAGATCTTATTTTATTCTTCTGAGGAATTTAATAACATTCTAATGTTTTATGATTGAATTTTGAAAAGTCTGTAGTGTCATAATCTCTGAGATCAAATACAGGAGAGAACCTCAGTTCCTTAAGTTGGTTCAGTCATACATTTGCTTTAGTGAGATACAGGGTAGGATAAATTGAATAATCCAATGCTCCCCCCCCCCCATCAGGGTTATACATATAAAAAACCTGACCAGAGGGATGATCTGATTAAGGAGGATAAAGGCACATTCCTACCTATGGATTATGAAGAAGGTAGGAGATATCCCAGCAAGACAATTGAATACATCTAGTTAAGAGTAGGGATGATGATGGGAGATGGACTTGCCAGGTAAAGAGATGGTAGGCAACTGGATTTCACTCTCTCTGATCTTTTTTGCCATCCTAAGAAAGTCTCCGTTTTCATAGCAGAAACTCACTCTCATTGCTAGACATATTGCAAAGGGCCATCTGGGTAACTTTTATGGAAGTACAAAATTTGTTTCGTTCTCAATATTCCAAGGGTGAGGCTTAATCTCCCCATTAACAGAGTTCCCTGTTTGTTTCTTGCATGCATGTCATTATTTCATCATTTAAATATACATATTTGTATGCAAATGATGCTAATAGAAAGTTAAAGACGAAATAAACTTGACAGAGGAAATTGGTGACAGGAAACAGAAAATGGTGCAAAATTAAAGATCTCTGAGTTTGATTTGCCCAAGGGAAATCAAAAATCAAAATGGGTAATCACTTTTTCAAATTTGGTCAGCTCCCTTATCACACCTCTAGCTGTGTGAATATCCTTTCAAACCCTTGAAACTAGTTGAAAATGACCACTGTCTGACCAGTTTTAAGGATAGTATTTTTAAGTCCTAGTTTTGATGTTTTAGAAGAAACACAACCTAGATTAAGGAGGATAAAGTGGTTCAATCAACTACAATCTAATTTATCTCATACCTTGGTCAAGGAGGATATGTGGTCATGTCAAAAACTGTAACTGGGGGAAGACTCTTGACAAATTTTTTCCATGTATTGCATGTTTGTTAAACCCTAGTAATTCTATAAGAGACCTACAGAAGAATTAACTTATTGCCATAGTCTTTAAATAGTTTGAATGCAGAATAGTTAGAAAGGTACTAAGTTAGGTTTCGGGTGATGAAGAGGGAGCAACACTTACATCCCCATTCAAAAGGGGGTGGCGAATCCACCAGTGGGAGTGACATGTGGCCATGCCAGCGGATTCGCTTTTTCTAGGGCACCTGCCCCAACAGAGAGGTGAATCTGCCAGTGTGCAAGCCACCATCATCCTGCCCCACCGTGGGATGCTGCCCTAGGTGCTGCACCAGTGTCCTAATGCTCCTGCTGCTGCCAGTGTAGCAGGGGCAGTCTGGGAGGTGTGGCCAGGGAAGGAGCTGACACGAATTGTCTCTCTCCTGGTCATTGCCCATGTTGCCCTTGTGGCCCAGGATTAGGACTTTCACCATTGAAAAAAGCACAGTAGGGACCATCTTACCCTGCTGAAATCTGTATATAAAAATATTACACAAAAGTTGATTGGACACTCTAGACCACTATGACAGGAGCTTTAATGCTCACTATTATATCTCTATTTCCTGTCATAATTATTGCTATCATTATTGTTTATTGTTTATCATATCATTGTCTATTACATTATATGTTTTCATTTTCTTTTTTATGTAATTGTAACTGTTGTGATTTGGTCTGTATTTTTTTATCCTACTGTTCTGATTCGCAATAAGCTTCATCAGGGTATATAATAAATAAAGTTAAAATAGATTCAAATACATCAATATAAATAATGCATAATACACAAATATTGATACAACTCTTTAGTCTTCAAGTAATTTAAAATAAATTTACAGACTAACGATTAAAACACTTTTAAAAATATTTCAAATTATATTCTAAGCATGGTAACAGGAGACCTAAAAATACTTTCTAATGCAATACAGGAAATATGAAAAGTTTATAAACTAGAACCTTTATATAGACTAAAAAATAAGTCAAGATGAAAAAGCCCATATCAAAAACACAGTCAGTATGATGAATCTTCTCCAAAAGGTCTTGCAATCTTTGTTTGCTCTAACTTCCTGTGTCATATCTAGTCACGGCTGTGGTAAAATGGCTCCCACAGACACTGCCATCAACCCAGAAGGCTTGGGAATTAACTCAGTTTCCCAAGTGCCAAGTTACTAGATTGTACTGAGGAGTAAATCTGTCAAGACTAATTCTACTATCCTCAACAAAAACATGAATTGTTAGAACTCTTTCTAAAATTGAGACTGTTTATAAATATTCATATCTGTGGGGCATAATGCAATTTCTTCAAAGCATGAAAACAAGGAGGCAAGGCAGATAGACCAGATAAAACTTCTGATGATTCAGTTTAAATTAATATATGCACAAAGAAATCTTCATTTTTATGATCTCCCCTGCTCTTCAAAATGTATTGAGCCATTTTGATTCATAGAATTCTATGTACACATTGGAAATCCTGTGTCCATAAGTTACTATTGAATTAGGGAAGTTCATTATACCAACTAGAGAAGTGGGGATGGATAAACATGCCTCTTTTCATTTCATTCATTCATTCCATATATCATCATTGTGAATATTTTTGGTATGCTGATTTTTCTTGCTGTGCTATGACACCTTTCATGCAGTTTGTATGTTTTTTATGTGCAAAAAACTGGGGGGAAACTTGGCATGTATAAGGAAAAGGTGGGTTTGATTTGCACAAGGGTGAATCAAAATTGAAGTGGGGATATTCAAATTCAGCAAGCAAGCTTGTGAAATTCAATAGAATCCTTCAAAATTTGGCAGGTGTGTTCTAATTATGCAGTGCTAATTTGGTACATATCATGAGCCAACATACTTGAAAAAAATAACATATCTAATAGAAGCAACAGGTTTGTTGCAGAAATAAGATGTGATCTTGAGGATGAATTGTTACATTTCCCTTCATGTTCTGTATTTGGTATACACCACAAAATAAGAGCTGATAAATTATATCCTGAAATTGGGGCAACCTTTTCCAGCATATTTTGTTAATGAATATATATTTGGTCATTAATTGCTGTATTTTTGATCCTTCCAACATAACTTTTGGGAAAGTGGAGGATTATAATTCAGCAAGAATACTTTGAAGGGTTTAAAAAAAATTACATGAACTATTCATTACATACACACTCATCTTATATATTTCACATGGAAACAGTGCTCAGATGATAAGAAACAGTCATCGTTTATTTCTCAAGTCACATTTGTTTTTCGTTCTTTCTTATCTTTACTCTTGTTTGATATTTCTCGTTCTTATCTGCAGGGCTCTTGGAGTTGCATGCATTACTAATATAGTGACTCCAAATATTTCACTGCTATTTCTCATTGCTGTTTCTTCTTTTTATTATCTGATATGTGGCAAGTGTGAGGGGAACATTATGAATGTAATATGGGTTAAGGATATATACATCTTGCCCTGCAGTTCTCACGTGGTATCGTTCATAGAGTTTGTACAATCAAATTGAAATCAGAGAGTCTTCCCCCTTTCATTTTAGTGAAAAATTGGAGAAATGCACTGATGTGGAACCCTCAGTTTTTCACAGAACATCTGTGGCATAAGAAGATTTTCATTACCACTAGAGCTAAAATTTCTGTTTGGTGCTATCTTACTAATATACCCTATTATTACATTAATAATAATAAAATTAAGATGCCATTGCTATTAACCTTCAGGTGTTGGTGGGAATCTTACAGTGCAATCATGCTGCTCCATTCCCTGTGGACATTTCATAAAAGGGAACAAGATGTACTCCTCCATAAGGCACAGGCAGCAAGACAAGTGTGATAGAACCCACAGCAACCACAACAACTCACACTAACCAGATAGCAGCAGCCAATGATTTCTCTGTGAGTGGCAAATGCAGGAACAGTCAATCACTATCTCCTGATCTGACCACTAAATGTCTGTGCGTGCCCCCCCCAACTCAAGTAGATGGGGAAATACCCAGCAACAGCACAATCCCAATGGATGCCCATGGCCCAAGCAACCCCCTCGTCCATAGGGGAAAGAAACCCATGTGGCAGACAAAATGCCTCCTCTCCCCTCTCCCCCATCAAGGGCCTGATATGGGGCACAAATTCTGTCTACACCCAGCCATCCCAGCTCCAAGCCACACACCCCTTCCCAATTAAAAAAGAAAGAAAGAAAAAGAGAAGTCAGGCATACACCACTGTCCTACATCCATTACTAGCATTGTAACCATTGAGCCAAAAGGGTTGGTCTAAAGGATGCATATCAGCAGGCAGAAGGCATTCCTCTGCAGTGTTGACATCACCACCAGCCACATGAGGCCAGGTGGAAAGTGTTGCACAGACAGGCATTGCTCAATGGAAAGGCATCCAAATAGCATGGGCAGAACTCCCGGTTCAATCCCCAGATGGGATGAGGCAAGAGGCAAGCAAAAGTCTAGCAGGTGACTATATACCCCTATAAACTACAAAAAGGAGACCAGGATGACCCAGCTGAAAGGCCACCCTGGGGATACCTCATTATAGCAAGGACACCACTCAACAACCCCTCTATGCTGCACTCATGGCAGTAGCTCCCATCCTGGGTCTCCTCTACTTGCATCGAGCTGGGTCTCCTCTACTTGCACCAAGCTGCATGGCTTTTCAGAATACCAGCAGTTGTATGGGGAAGTGCAGGACCCAAAAACCACCTCTGTACTAAAGCAGCCATGTAGAACATTGGAACACACACCAGCCTGCACCCTGTGTGAGTTGCACACTACAGCCAGTAGAGTATGTGCATAGGAAGCAAATGGGAACCAGTATGTGGGTTCAACCTTCAAGGGGCCAGTAGCCCTATGTTGAACAAAACAGAAGTCTAGTGGTACAAGAAAGACCATCAACAGTTATCTTAGCATGGCCGTACCTGATTGAGAGCTGATCCTCTCAAACACATGAAAAGACACATGCTCTAAGAGAACATCACAGCCAAGCACAGAGGGTTCCGGAAATAGTCTTGTCTGATCACATACAGGCAAGGACAGAGTCATAGCAGATCATGAAGAGATTCAGTGAACTGGGGGCCAACTATTTCTGTCCAGTATGGCTACTTTACCTTTGTGAGCTGCTTCCAGTGACCACAGAGAAACAGGCTGAACTGTCCCTAGCACAGTATGTGTATGAGTGGGATGCCCTTGCTGGTAAGAAAGCCACCCAAGGCAGATGAACCAGGATCTGGGCTGGAACTGATGACTGGCAGAGATGAAGGAATGGAACTGATGTTACTCCTAGGTCTACTTGTTGAATCACAACCTGCACTGATGCTAAACTGAAATATACACAGCAATGACCACACTTGTGGCATGCCTCCTACAATCATGTTTATGGGTTCCAGGCAGGGTTTGCAGTTCTACCCCCAGAAAAATTCCATTTGCCAGGGAATCTCCCTGAGATGCATATTATAGTAATCCAAAGTACACTTATCAACCCCATGAGAAAGTGTTCTACAGTTGCTCCATCTATGGCAGCCGCTGTTACATAGGGCTCCCATACTTCAAGCCAATACATTCCATGGCTTCTTTGCCAGTTGATCCACAGAGCACAATGATGCAGTAGCCAGGTACCCCAACTGGAGTTAGGCCCTTTCCCCCACCAAGGGAATGTACTAACAGTCCAATATGGGGCTGCCAGAGTCCCTGCCTTCCTCATTGTAGGCATTTGTCCCAGGTACACTTTCTGGGAATTTCCCTCAATACTTAACATGGGGCCTGGCACCAAGTGGGTTTGGCTTGGGTCACCCCCCACAGGTACACACAGCTAGATTGAATGTCAGAGTTGACATTTTAGGGGTGGTGCCTGGAATAATGAGACTCCATGGGGTTTATGTAGTGCTGGGGCAGCTGGGATTGATTAGAGGAATGCATTTGGCAGTCACTGAGAAAGAGAGGGGAGTGATTGGTTGCAGTTGTCATTGTCATCCTGTGCTATGGCTTTTGAGTGGGATCAGGCCCATGGGTAGGCACTTGGCCTTTCCTGTTTTCTTTTTTTTTTGTTTAGAATATCTTTATTAATTAAAACATAAAAAACAAGGTTCACACATCCTTGTACGCGAAGTCATTCCACATCCTATAGATAAATAGTTAAAAAACTAAAAAGGATAGTGGTTAGAGAAGAAAGAAACGGAAAGAGAAAAAGAATTACAATGTTAAGAAACAAAGGTTATTTCAAGTTAATTTCAACATCTATTTACATTTCATCGTGTTAACCTTCCACAGGGAAAGAAAGAAAGAAAGAATATAGCGAAAGAAGAGGGAAAGTTGGACTTCTCCTTCAGTCTCAATTGGTTATTTTAGTTCTATATATAGTGACTTCTCTAGCTGTTTCTTTGGATTATACATCATCCAATTTATGTTTGGTTTCCAAAAAGTAAATATATAGTTAACATGAGCTATTTCTATAACCAATGACATAAATTAATTCTCTGTCACCCCAAATTGTTTATCTATTAAAACAAAAATAGTCTTAGTGAACAATCAATCCTTAATCCTTAATACATTATCATCTCGACGAATAGTTTTACAGGGGTTATACAGTAATGAAACCAAGTAATCAAACTAAATATTAATCCTATTAATATTATATGCATATCAAATCATTTAATAATCAATTGGTAAAAAGTTCGCTTCAGCTTCTTTCTTTTGATAGTTAATCCAAAGCCTCCAGTTTTCCACATATCTCTCTGCAGGTAATAGTTCGGTTTGGTGATATCTTTTGTCTAACGTAAACATTTGCTGAACCTTATTCTTCCATTCTTCTGTTTCCAGAATTGATATCTTTTTCCATTGTTTTGCCAACACTAAGCGAGCTGCTATAATCAAATGAGACAGTAAATATAGCTGATTTTTCGAAAATGTTTCCTCTGCCATACTAGGGCCTAGAAGATAAGTTAATGGGGTTTTCCTGTATCTTTTCTCAATGATTTTTTCTATTTCTAAATGTATTAATACCCAGTAATTTTGTATTTTAGGGCACGTCCACCATAGATGGAAGAAGGTTCCCACTTCTCGACCACATTTCCAACACATTGGTGAGTATGTCTTGTTGATTTTGGATAGTGTTATGGGAGTTAGGTAATTTCGATAGAATATTTTTAAATTATGTTCCCAATGGTCTGTGTTGGGAGAATGTTTATATATGTTGGACCAGTAATTCTGCCATTGATCTAGCATTATAGGTTTGTTTATGTTTTCTGCACACTTAATCATGTTGGGTTTAATGACTTCCCTTTCCATTTTTTGTTGAAGCAAACATTGATAAAGTTTACTGATTATTTGGGTATAGTCTCCTATTAGAATTTTATCTAATTCTGTGTGGGTTGGGTTGATACCCCAGTTTTTTGTGTCGTAGTCCCAGCAGTTTTGTAATTGTAGGTATGTAAACCATTGACAAGGTTGTTCTGCTATCTTAATCAGATTCCTTGGTTTAATTATTAAATTATTCTGATTTCTGTAAGTTATATCCTGGTATGTCAGCCAGTTTTTATTGTTATTTTTATCTCGAATCCTTAAGCCTTCCATACGAGATAGCCAGCTGGGTATTTTGGTATAAAAAATGTTGCTATATTTTTGCCAGATCTTAAGTAAAGCATTTTTTACTGTATGTTCTTTAAACAATCTATCTCCTGTTTTATTCTCTTTGTGTAATGGCCATAGGTAGTTATGCCACCCTTTTTGATTATTGAAGCTTTCTATGTTTAGCAAATCATAGTCTTTTAGATTTATTCAGCTCTTAATCCATTTTAGGGCTGCAGCATCGTGATGTAGGGCTAGATCCGGGAGGCCATAGCCTCCTCTATTTTTATGGTCTGTTAAATATCTAAATTTAACTCTGGGTTTTTCCCCCCCCCCCACAGAAATTTGCTAATATCTGATTCCCATGTTTTAAATAGTTTTATGTGTGTAATTAAAGGTAAGTTCTGAAATAGGTACATCATTTTCGGTAGAACCGACATCTTAATGATTGATATTTTCCCGTATAGGGAGATATTCAATTTCCCCCAGTTATTTAGTTTTTCCTTTATTTCTTGCCAGGTTAGGTTGTAATTATTCATGATTAAATTTTTGTTATTATTTTCCAATGTTATCCCTAGGTATTTTAGTTTTTTTGCTATGGTGAAATTTGTTAAGTTCCCTAATTCTTGTTTCTCCCTTTCATTTAAATTGTTTGTTAGAATTTTTGTCTTTGAGTTGTTTATTTTAAGGCCTGCTACTTTTCCATAATCTGTAATCACTTCCAATAATTGGGTGGTTTTATGTAGCGGATCGTTGACAAAACACGCTATATCATCTGCATAAGCTTTTAATTTGTACTGTCTTCCTTTGTATTTAATTCCTTCAATTCTTTTATCGTTAATAATTGTCTTCAGTAGGGGTTCTAAGGTAATAATAAATAATAATGGGGACAGGGGGCAGCCCTGTCTCGTTCCTCTTTCAATCGTAAATTTATCTGATAGTCCATTATTTATTTTTAGTTGGGCCGATTGTGAAGAGTATATATTTGTTATTCCCTTAAGGAAATTTCCTGTTATCCCTGAATATTTTAGTGATGATAGAAGGAAGCCCCAATCCACTCTGTCAAAAGCCTTTTCAGCATCAAAACAGATTATAGCTGAAGGGGGGTGTGGTGTTAAATTCAACATTTCTATAATGTTTATTACCGTTCTTACATTTCTTGTGGTTGTTCTTCCTGGTAGGAAACCTGTTTGGTCATCTGTGATATATTTGTTTAGTATGCCTTTTAATCTATTTGCTAAAATTGACGTATATATTTTATAATCGATGTTTAACAAAGATATCGGTCGGAAGTCCTTAGCTTCTGGTATTCCTATTGTTGGTTTGGGTATCAGTGAGATCACTGCTTGTTTCCAAGAATCAGGGATTGTTTTGCCTTTGAAAACTTCATTCAGTAGTTGAGTTAATGGGTTTATTAATTCATCTATATGATTTTTATAGTATAAGGCAGTGATCCCATCTGGGCCTGGCGATTTATTTTTCAATTGTCTTATTATGTTCCTAATTTCATCTTGGGATATTTCCCTGTTTAATTTGTTACGATCTTCTTGAGAAATTTCAAATGCTGGTTGGTTCAATAGGTAATTTTTTATTTTTTCTTGATCAATATTCTCTTTTTTATATAGTTGGGTGTAATAATTCCTGATTATTTCATTAATTTTATCTGCCTCTGTAATTGCCTGTGAGTGGTTGGAAATCTGTGTGATTATGTTCCTTTCTTGCCTTTTTTTAAGTTTCATTGCCAGCCATTTTCCCGGCTTGTTCCCTTGGGAGTAATATTTTTGTCTTATATATATTTCTGCTTTTGTTATTTCATCTGTGATCAACAAGTTTAATTGGTCTTTGCATAATCTGATTTTTCTCTGTATTTTTTTGTTGTCTCCCCTTTTTTCTAGTTCCTTTTCGAGAATATATAGCTCCCCCTCCAGAATTTTCTTTTTCTCCCCCTTTTGTTTTTTCAGATTAATTTCTTCGCTTAGTAAACACCCCCTTATTACTGCTTTGTGGGCGTCCCATATCATTCCATTATTCCTGATTGAGCCGGCATTAATATCCCAAAATTGTATCAGGTCTTTCTTTATCTTTTCTTTACATTTGGTATTTCTGAGCACCCAGTCCTTGATGTTCCAATTTATTCGTTTTTAATATTGACCAATCTCCCAGGTTATTGGACTATGGTCCGATATTATTCTATTTTGTATTGTTATCTTTTTTGTTAGGGAGCTCAAAGATCTGGGTGCCCATATCATGTCTATCCTGGAGTGGATGCCATGCCTCCCCGAAAAGAAGGTGTACTCTAGCGATGTTCCCGATTTCTCCCTCCACACATCAACCAACTCCAAATTCTTAATTATTTAAAAAAAAAGGCTTTAGGCAATTTATTGTCTCCAGCCAGTCTGTTTCTCTTGCGTTTGCCTTTTGTTGTTTTTTATCCTTAGCAGGATCTACTATCCCATTCATGTCCCCAAGTATTATCCATTTTTGTGGGAGCAGTTGTAATAGTTGATTATACAGCTTAGTGTAAAACTGAGCTTTATTGTTATTTGGTGCGTAAACCGCCACTATCATTATTTTTTCATTATTCCAAGTTATCTCAGTAATTAAATATCTAGCTTCTGTATCTGAAAGTATTACTTTTGGTTTTAAAGCTTCTTTGATATATAGCGCTAACCCTCTCTTTTTTTTTGTTGTAGACATGAATGGAAGAGCGATCCCAACTTCCGATTTTGTAAGTATTTTACATTTTTTTTGTTAATGTGTGTCTCTTGTAAACAGATAATATCAAATTTATCTTTACTGAGCTGGCTGAAGACCTTTTTTCTCTTAATTGGATTGTTTAAACCATTTACATTCCAACTTATAATATTACAATTTGCCATTATGTGGCGTTCTTACCCCCTGGTTATCTATGGGTCGCAGATTCTTCGAATTCCTTGCCAAAAAATCCTGTGCCTTCACCACTGAATTGATGTTGAAATATTTGGAGTCCAGTTGGAATGAGAGGCCTTCTGGTGTATTCCATCTAAATCTGATATTATTTGTGCGCAGGGTGTCAGCCAAGTCTTTATAGTCTTTCCTTTTCTTTCTAATTATTGTGGGGATTTCTTTGAGGATAATCAGATTTGTGCCTTCTAGTTGGATTCTGGATGATGCATGGTACCTCAGGATCTCGTCTCTGAGACTCTTCCTGACGCAGTTTATAATAATGTCTCTTGGTAGTTTCTTGTCACGTGCAATCTTTGAGTTGACTCTGTACAGTCTATCTATTTCTTTAACTGCGTCATCCTCTTCTAGGCTCCAAACTTCCTGTAATAGTGGTAGAATGTGTTTTAACAAATTTTCGTTATTCATTTCAGGTAAGCCTCTGATCCTCAGGTAGGTCTCTTTTTGTTTCAGTTCCAACATAGCGATGTATTCTGCTTGTTTCCCTTGTTGTTCTTTATATAAGTCCATTTTATCTTCTATCTCTTCTATATGCTCTGCATGTTCGTTTAATGCTGACCTTATCTGACTTAAGGTCTCATCTATTTTCTTGCAGTGGCTGGAGTTTTCCTTCACTTCTTTTGTAATGTTCATTATTTCTAATTCTATTTTTTCGCATTGCTCTTTTGTCTCTTTTTGGAATTTAGCTAATTGTTCCTTGGTTTCAGTTTGTAGTTGCAATACAGAGCACAACATTTGCTCTAGTTTGTCCATTTTAGCTTCACTCTCTAGTGGCTTCTCTGGTGTCGCCCCTGCTAAGTTCACTGTCACTTTTGTACTCTTACTGTCTCCTGTATTTCTCCTGGTACTCATAGTTTATTTTGCTCTGTAAATTAACCTTGGGCAGCACTGGTTGTTTTCTTTGTTTAATTAGCTGTTAAGGGAAGCGTCCGTTTGCCTACCAGTTTGTTTTTGCTCCGTTGTCACCAGGCAGTCGCCATCTTCTTTGTTTAGCTAGCCGGTATAGAGTTTACTCTGTTCCGTCTAGCTTTCTTCTCTCTATGGCTCCTCTTCCGTTTAAATCACTTCCTGTCTGTTATTAAGGTGACTAGGGGTTATTTGTTTATTTCCCTTCCGGTTCCCTCGTAGCTGGGAGACGTTCTTAAAGTTGCAACTCAATAGTTTAGCATAGTCTCTTCCGGT
Source organism: Sphaerodactylus townsendi (assembly GCF_021028975.2). Lineage (NCBI taxonomy): Eukaryota > Metazoa > Chordata > Lepidosauria > Squamata > Sphaerodactylidae > Sphaerodactylus > Sphaerodactylus townsendi. The sequence continues at coordinate 48,121,350 of NC_059435.1, read as the reverse complement.
TCATCTTGTGGGTGGGGGGGCTTCCTTAAAGGGGCATCCAGATAGTGTTTCGATGTCCCGCCCGCACCCCACCTTCCCAGCTGATTTTTCCTCACCTCCGCAGTGTTCGCGGCTCCGCGTCGCATCTCCGCGTCTCCGGCAAGAATGTACTTTCGGCTTTTATGCCTTCTTGAATCTCGTCCGCAACGTTTGTTCTGGGGCTGTCAGCCCTTGCCTTTACTCGCTCTTTCAAGCTCGTTGCTCGACCTTTGCAGTCAATCCAACTGATGGATCATCTATGCGTTACTCTGTCTCAGCTAGTTTTCTTCTCCCGGGCTGAAGAATCCAGGTATTTATTTTATTCCTCCTATGTTTTCACGAAGATGTATGACGGTTAAGATGGCGCCGGCTTGTCCCACTTTGGCGGACCCTCTCTCGCTTTTATTGGGGGTAAGGGGAGCCAAGCTACTCATCCTGCAATCCCCTCCTCCATTCTCCAGAACTTCTCTGCCAGTTGAGAGATAGTTTGCAATCCTCCTCTTCTAGGATTGCAGAGATTGGGTCACGATTCTCCTGAGTTCTCTCCGGAGACGTCCACCAGTCGCCACCTTTAACCAGAAGTCCGGGGCGGGGAATGCCTTTCCTGTTTTCTTGACTACACCATAGTTTTGATGGCATAACTTTCCCTCAGTTGGAAAGGGCATTTCTAGATACAGGCAGCTTAGGGAGCCAACTTACCCCTACACACACCAGATCTGCTACTTTCTCTGCTAGAGGAGCAGCTTGTGCCAATGTTGCTCTGCAACATCACCATAGCATCACCTGGCTGGGGTGTGGCATCACCAGAGTGCTCCACTAGCTCATCTTGGAGATACTCTGGAGTACAAGTGTACCTCCCTGCTGTTTGGCCATCTACGTGGGGCCAGACTGGCAGAGCAGGGCACAGTGAGGGCAGCCTAGGGCACTGATATGTCTCGAGGCATCTCTGAAGTAAAGAGCTTCACTTTCTCATATACATAAGGCAAATTCTCTTACATACCAGTTTGGACTGAAATCACCAAGCCTTTGATCCACAGGTTGCAAAACATTCTATGAGAAAACAGATGCTTGTGCATTTAGCATGATACATACATGGAGTTATATGTTGGCAGACAAGAATAAGAATCTGCACTGCAATTCTATGTAAATTTACTTCAGTTTAAGTCTATTGGTTTCAGTTAGTTTAAACTAAAGTAACTGTATAGGATTGCACTAAAAATCCATGAAAAATCTATCACAATAATAAAAATGAAAGCTTTCCAAAGCTACATTTTCTCTTTGATGTGCAAACACCAAGTCAAAATAAGTTGAACATTGAAGAACCATGATTTTCAGGTAAATTGCTTCTCTGATAGTAGGTCTATGGATAGAGTTAGCTAAAGTAAATGTATAATAAGTGCTTGGGGAAAATGCTCTCTCTCTGAAATATTTGTGCTGCTTTCTCCCCTGAACTTACTGCTATTTCACTTACCACAGAATTGGAAAAATGTGGAAGGTTAGTTATAACAGAAATCCATTACAGTCAATCTATACAAAGGATGAAGGAATCTAGCAAAGGAAAAATCAGTAATGAATGTAAGGTTTTACTTATTGCCACTTACTGTAGGTTCTTTTAGTGACTTAGGTGAGGATGTTGTTTCCCATGAATAATAGCACAACAGACACTTCATAAATACAGGCTTTAAAAAAGACCTTCCACTTTTCATGTTATGTTCTCCCAAGACATTAGAACTATACTCCTCAAGTAAGACAGATTCTTAGGAAATATCAAAGCATTTCAATGCATGAATTTGTTAAATGTTCAGTAGGAAGGACCAGGGCTTAAATTGACCATTCATGCCTCTCAGAAAAAATCCTGAGGGCCAATGATAATTGGGTCCACCTGGCCCTGTGGAAGATGAGACTCACCTCACTCAAGGGAGCTGTGTATGAGGTAGGCAAGAGTCACCACCACCAAGAGTAACTATCCAAAGTGCCAAGTCACAGTGCTTTAGTTGCATCACCCCGCCATTCCCAAGGAGGCTTTATGGTGGTGTGGGGAGGCAAAGAACATTTAAAAAGCCTCCCCACCATGGAAAAGCCCCTAGAGGGCTTAATGGATTTACGCCACCAAAAAGGTGATGTAAATCCAATGCCCCAACCACCAATGTAACAGGGACCATGGCTGGTGGAATGCCTCTGGATCGCCCCCACTGCAGCAGGGGTGGAAAAACAGAATGTTGGTGCATCATTCAGCACTGCATTCCGCCACTGTGGAAGGCTTGGACAGCTGCCTGCCAGTGGATCCACTCTGCCAGGGCAAGTACCTTGGGGATGGCAAATCTGCTGGTGCGGCCTCACATTGCTCTCAGCAACAGATTCTTCCCCCCTTTGGAATGGGTTGTCTGACTTATTACTCAATAATTATTCATTAATAATCAATCAATGGTCATAAGATTGTTTTATGTGTATTATAACTGTACCTTGCCCAGGGACTTTGGTGACTGGTGGGTAAAATGTATACAGATAAATACATAATAAACAAACAAATAAATAAATAAATAAAATGTCCTCTCATTAACAGCCTTGCTCAGGTCATGTAAACTGAGGGCTCTGGCTTCCTTTAATGAGTCAATATATCTCATGGTGGGTCTTCCTCTTTTCCTGCGGTCTTCAACATTTCCTAGAATTATTATCTTTTCCAGTGAGGTTTTTTTGTGTGTGTGACTAAAGTACAGTAGCTTCAGTACAGTCTTAGCTTTTAACAGTAGCTTCAGTACAGTCTTAGTTTTTCTTGGGCTGTATTTGATCAGACTGCAAAGGAGTGTGAGATGTGTTTGGTGATTCCCATGTCAAAACTGCATGTGCTGTATTTAAAAAAAACGGTCTGGGAAAAGGCTAGGCTGAAAAACTTTCCTCTTGGGTTGGGTTTTTAGGTATGCAGAGGGTTGAGGGAATATGACATAGATAGATAAATAATGCAAAAGTGTAACTATTCATTAACAGTTCATAGAGGTCAACATAATTTATTCTATCATTTAAAAAGAGTTGTTGATTATATATTATATATAATTTATGCCTAATAAAGGTTTACTGTACTGTACTATTATATATAAATAAAAATATGTACATATTTTTTAATGTACATACATAAAATATGTACATACATAAAATATGAGCCTTCGGGGAGGGCGGTATACAAATATAATACATAAATAAAAATAAATAAATAAATAAATAAATAATATATGGAGGGTGGCATTTTGTACTTTTGCCCTCCTTCCAAAAAATGTAAATCCAGCTCTGATTGTCCCCACTTGGTAATTCAAATTCAGCAGCATTGTTATCCTTATTATCTCTCTCCCCTCACCCCTTTCCAGATTGTAAAAATGGAGATAACATGGAATGTTCCAAAGGGTTTTAGAATGAATGTATCATAGACAAGTGATTATCAAACCGATCTCATCATGGTTAGCCTAATGATATATAATTACTTCATTTAAGCTGCTGGTTCATCATAATGAGGAACCTTTATTAATCTTTGCATGGCACAAGTAAGGATAGTCTGCTATAACCTCTGCTGTGCAAAAACACAGTGTGTTTGGTCTTTGAAAGCAATTCACTTTTCATTGAAATAAGTCCAAATAAAGCTCAGAGGAGTCACTTGAGAATTTCTCTAAGCTTACCATCTGCCCACAAAGTGGGGAAATCTTCCCTGTTTAAGTTCATTTTAAAGCCAGGCTCTGTTGCCTGGCACCTGTGAAAAGCTCTGTAATGGGGAATAGAAGATGAGGAAATAAGGTATGGTTTATAATGTTATTTAGAAAGTGTTGATCCTTCTCTATCTAGAGATGTCTCAATTGAATGGAACACAGGATGTCTTCTCCTGATCAGGATATAAATCTAATTCTTTGCTATAATCATTATTTTTTGTTCCTGGTGTTCTGCAGCCCCCAAGAAAAACCATCGGGGTGCCTGGAGAGCAACAGAGATTTGGCAGAAACCACCGTGACATCTTCCAAATATTTAAGTCTCCATAAGTCTTTGGAATGTATGATGAAATTATGTTTATAGATCCAAAATCACGAATGGAGAGCAGTTTTGAGGCAGGATTAGTTTAGTAATGCTTTGTTCATTTTTGCTAGTCTACATATATGGCTTAAACCCACCTTACAGCACAAGACTTTCTCCACTTAAATATTGTTGATACTAATTTTTGGTGAAGGGGCTGAAGTGGAAAGCATAGCCAGATAAACTTGTGCCACTTCTCAAGAACATGATGCCAGTATATGGTTACCCTATCAGGGTACCAGTACCACAAATCAATTTCTGTTTGTCCTGGATGGTCACCAGAAATTGGGAATCAGAAGATTGTGTGACTTATTCTGCATTCCATGTTTCTTGGTGAAGACCTAGATGAATTCTTAGGCATACTGAATGTTCTGTATAGTTATTCTTGTAAAGTCAACTAATGCTAATAAAACTTCATTTTATGAACTTCACAAAGTCAGGGATGACTTTCTTTGTTGATTTGAACCCATAAAAACAGCTTAATTTAATAGATGTAAGGTTGACCTGTCCCCCCACCCCAATTTTTAGAAATAACTGACATAACTGCTGGAAAATATACTAAATTTAATTTTAAAAAGAACTGTCAATAAGCCAGTACTATAATTTGAAAGTGAGGCAAATTTTATGTAATTAAATCTGTTTTTCTAAAACCATTTCAGCAAAGAAACAAAAACAAAGTACACATGACTTGACATTCTCATTCCTTGTTTTGACCTTGTTTTATGTCTTCATACATTAGAGCCACAGAGTATCGCAATGCAGAAATGGATCATAACATAGCATGACGTGCACAGCTGGAAGCAGTATATCACATCACGATACTGGAACTCAAGACATTCGAAATGAGATTTTTCCAAGGAAAGTATTCAGCAACCTTGGTATAAACCTGAGGAAAACTTTCCATGTATGAGAGAGCTAGTGAGGAAAACCATTTATGCACATCATTTATATGCCACCTTTCCATGAAAAATATGCTCAGGTCACAAAATAGAAAACAGGCAAATGATACAACTGTATGAATTCAACCATAAAATCAGCTAAAAAACCAAAGGTATCCCAGCTGCCATAGACCCCAAGATCTAATTGAACCTCTAATTCATTTTAACTGCTGCCCATGATCAGACATGGCCAGGCAACCAGGAAGTGCAACTCTAGGCTGATCCTGTGGTACATTTATAGTATATATTACAATACAACAGTCTGTTCCCTATCTGATTTTTAAATTGCTCACATGTGGTGGAGTCCTTGCTTTTTCTCTTTGTTAGTTAGAATTATAGGCCCTTTCCGCACGGGCAGATTATGGCACCCTGGGGACAGCAAAAACGCCATCCCCAGGGAGCCATTCGCACAGAGGGCGCAGCTGCTTTGCAGCCACGCCGCCCAAGCGGCGCGAAGCTGCTGTTTCCCAATCTCGCTCGGGAAGCGAGGTTTATGGGAAATGGCAGCGTGGAGCCGCTGCCGTGCAAATGGCAGCGGCTCCAAGGCGCCCTCTCCCCCCTTCCGCCCTCTACCTACCGTGTCCGTGGCCATCTGGCGCGTTGCCGAGGCCTGGGGACACGCCCCCCGCCCTGCGACGCTGGAGCACTCGCGCAGGGCAAGGGGGGGTGTCCCCAGGCCTCGGCGATGCGCCGGATGGTTACGGATACGGTAGGTCAGCCGGGCGACAGCGCTCCGTGGCGCAGTCTTCCCGGCTGTTTCTGGGACTGTTTGTGCGAACGGTCCCAGGGGGGTTGGGTCGGCGTGCAATACGCTGAACCAACCCCCATCGTCGCCGTGCAGAAACGGCCATAGACAGCATGACCTCTCCTGTCCTGAAACCAGTGGCTCTCAACCCTATATCTTCTTGCTCATGAATGAATGCTGTTTTGAACACACCTTTATTTTTGTGTTAGCCTAGGAGCCAAGACCTGAGTGAATACCCTGTTCCTTACCTGCAAGTAAAAGGAAACATCACCGCTGCTCTGCTACCACTCTTCAAAACAGTTGCTAAAACATTGCTCTGCAGCAGCAAAAGAGAGACTAGAGGGTAAGGTCAGAAATTGTACATTAGAAGGCAATATATTCTTCCCCAAAGTTACATGTGAGAATGGTCTTTTAATTAAAAAAATCTGTTCACTGCAATTTTTTTCCAAATCAGCTTTTGCTTTTGTACCATTTTTGAGCCCCCGTTATTCTGATTTTCTACTTCTTACAGTAATGATAGCCAATCAAGCATCATCTTAGTGAACACGCTGATGTCAAGATGTCATATAGCCAATCACAGTTAGTTATGTCTGACATCACTAAAGCTGATTTAGAGTGACAGCAATATTTCCCGGTCAGGCAAACCCTGTCAACGTTTTTCACACCAATACCTGCAAAAAAATTACCAAATGGGGCATCTTTGAGTGTTCATAAAATATTGTCAAAATTGCCGAAGGCTTTCACGGCCTGATTCAACTGGTTGTGGTGGGTTTTCCGGGCTGTGTGACTGTGGTCTGATAGATCTTGTTCCTAATGTTTCACCTGCATCTGTGGCTGGCATTTTCAGAGGTGTATCACAAAGAGAAGTCTGTTATATACTTTGTCTAGTGCAGGGGTCAGCAATCTTTACCACCCAAAGAGCCATTTGGACCCGTTTTCCATAGCCCCAAAGATCTATGGAGCCACTTCTGGTTCAGCCACTCCATTCCCCTTTCCTTCCAGTGCTGGGAGGCGGAGGCGCTAGGCAGGGAAACCCCCTCAATCAGGACAAGGCAAGAAGCAATTGCTCCCCCCTCTTTTTTAACATCAAATTTAAAATCAATCACATGGCAGATTATTTGAATTTACTTCAGGAACCCAAGCATAGATGGATAATCACTAGGGCTCGTTGTAACTCCTTCCCTTGCTCTATGCTACAAGGAAGGTTCCAAAGAATCAACCTGCAAGAGCGGAAATGTCCTCATTGTATCACAACAATACAAACTACGAGGGATCTAGGACCAGACTCTTTGCTCTTTGTCCTGTAATCTTTAATGAATACTCTGTTGTGGGGAAGATTACATTTCTACTAAATAATTCTGCCTCCGAGATTTTAACTTTTGTAGCTAGGTTCCTTATAGAAACTTTGAAATGATTACCTGCGATGGTTCCCATGTATGGGATACTTGTTTGGACAATGTTGGCTGTTATATGGATTCTATGCCTAATAAAGGTTTATAACCCCCTCTGCCTGACGGAGCAGGCAGTCACCTGCTCCGTGGGGCACAGGGGGGATGGCAGCCATGGCCTGCCTGGTGCTGTCGCCTCTCGTGCTGCGGGAGGCAGTGGCGCCAGGCAGGGAAACCCCCTCTGCCCAGCTGAGCAGGCAGTTGCCTGCTCCGTGAGGCAGAGGGGGAATGGCAGCTGTTGGGATAGCAGAGGGGGGATGGCGGCTGCTCTGGAGGGACACGCCCCCGCTACCCTCCGACCAGTGGTGGGATCCAAAAATTTTAATAACAGGTTCTGATGGTGGTGGGATTCAAACAGTGGCGCCGCTGCACACACGCACCTCCAGTCCCTATTGGGCAGGGAAGTTGCTTTAGTAACCCCTTCTCGGCACTCAGAAAAAATTAGTAACCACTTCTAGAGAAGTGGTGAGAACTGGTTGGATCCCACCTCTGCCTCCAACCTCCTGGGGTCAGAGGGCAGCATGGGCGTGTCCCTCCAGCCCTCCAGAGCAGTGCTGGAAGGAGAGGTGAGTGGAGGGGATGCGAAAAGCGGCGCCCTCACGCACGGAGCTGGTTTGGCCCCTTGACTCACCTTTCCTTCCAGTGCTGCTCTGGAGGGCTGGAGGGACATGCCCATGCTGCCCTCTGACCCCAGGAGATTGGAGGCAGAGGTGGGATCCAACCAGTTCTCACCACTACTCTCCAACCTCCAGGCCATGTGGAGCCACAGTATAAGGTTGAAAGAGCCACATGTGGCTCTGGAGCCATAGGTAGCAGACCCCTGGTCTAGTGAGAAGGGAATGTTTAGTAGGGTATATATTGTCCATGTCCCAGGGTGGGGAACCAATCAGTAAGTGTTTGGGTGGAACTTGCTATGCAAAGGTGTGATTGAGTGCATTGTATTGCGGGTGGGGTTATGAGTCCATATACACATGTAGTCACATTTGCATTCTGTGCAGCAGTATTGGTGAATGTAAATCCTGTGTTTGGGTGGAGTCCATTGTCCATGAACAAAGGCCAAGGGCATGCTAGGTAAGTACATCAGTATATGTACTGCATGATAATTAAAAACTGATATTCTACTCTGTTGCAAATTTACTTAAATGAAGACCAAACTGTATTACATACCAGTAATAATAGCTCAGAATGATGTATTCTTTTCACAGTGAGATGTCACTGACTTGACGGTAAGTACATGTTCATCTAATTTTGATATGGCATGGAAGATTAAGAAATTAGTCAATTTGTGTGTCTAAGTATAGACAACATGAGAACATTCTCATCTTTTTTAGGATATAAATACCAAGAATGTTTAATTATTTTAGTCATAAAGATTTACCACAGAACCCTAAACTACTTGGTAGCAATGAGAGGATTCCTTACCGCTATTATTTTTATTCTTGTATAATTTAGTTCTGCCTAGCAATCTAGTTGTCCAGAATTTCAGCTTCAATAAAGATAATTTCTAAAATTAACCATGAAGCATACATATTTTCCACTGGTTTCAGATCATTTACATCTCCTCCCACTTATTACAGTGCATATTCAAAAGTAATTTTAATTTTTTCATATATATGGTTATACCAAGATTACTTTTATATGGTGCCTTACTGTTGAGCACATATGCACATCAATAAAAGACCAGTCAAAAATAATATTTAGTAAACTTTTCATCCAGTCATATCAAGTTTTCTTCTTTGCAGGGTTTTATTGGTAATGGAGAGGGAGTGAGAGGCACACATAAACTGAAGACAATAGAAAGCTGTGGCAAATTGTGCAGGCACAGTGATCTTGATAAAATTAGCAGCTAAAATAAATCTAGCATTGAAGAAGTTCAAATGCAATGGAACCAGTACAGCAACAAGATGAGGATTATTTGGAACTCCAAAATTCAGGGAATAATCTGGATGAAAATCATTATAAAGCATCCGCACTACTTGGCATAAATAGGTACACATCAAGCCAACCCAGGCTTCCATTCCTGATAGTTCTTGAAGGGCAGCCAAAAGGCCATCAAAGTCATGTCCAGCTGCTTGACAGCTGCTCCTCTCCACATTTGTATTGTTGCTAGTTCTCTTTAAGCTTGGATGGAAAAATGTCTTCAAGATAATTTTGGACATACATGGTATGCTCAGGGCATCTCAGATAACCTTACTGTAGCTAACACTGTCTAAGAACAGTCCATTCCACACAGCACAAAAAAGACATTCAGGGGATGCCAAAAAAGGCATCGGGGGGGGGGGGGGCACTTCACCCAGCTTTTCCTCCAAGATGCCTTATTTTAGCTAAAGATGTATTATTTTTTTCAAAAAAAACGAAGTGCTCCTGTTTTCCCTTAAGATGCCTACAAGTCGTCTCCTGCTTGGCTGTGAAGAGTGCAGGAGCTCAGGACTGGAGGCATCTTATTTTTCCTGCTCGACCATTTTGCTTTCTGGTCAGTTTTCTTCTCAGCTTGCACCTGACATTTTGTGTGCTGCTGAAGGAATTCTCCATGCCTCCATTTGCTGAAAGTTGTCCCAGGACTTTTGTTCTGCAGGCTCCAATCCTGGATGCCTTTTCAGCCCAAAGAGTACACAGTTGAGTACACACACAATTCTGGCAATGTATAGTTTTCCATTTTTTTTAATTTTCAATGAGCTGTCTGTGAAGATACACGGACACGAATATGAGAATCTTACCTGCTCAGAAGATGGGTCTACTGCCCATTGAAAAGCATTGGGTAGACCTGTGTACTCTTTGGGCTGAAAAGGTGCCCAGGATCAGAGCCTGCAAAGCAAACATCCTGGGGCAACCTTCAGAAAATGGAAGCAGGCAGAATCCCTTCAGAAGCACACGCAATGCTGGGCTTAAGCTGAGAGAGAAACTGACCAGAGAGCAAAATGGTTGGCACCTTTGGAATCTGGAAAACAAACCAGAAGCCACCTCTTTTTAAGACATCTCCTGGACATCTTATTTTGGATGGGCAGAGTGAAAAGAAGCAGTCGCCTCTTTTTAAGATGTCCCACATAAAATGGACCAACTGTAATGAAGTCTATAAGAATGTGAAAGCCCACTATCATATTTGTTAATCCAGGAGCAACAATGGGGCAAGAAGATTGTCTAAAATGTGTTACTTGGAAGCTTTGCCCTGCATTTCGTTGCAGCCTATCAGCCCACCATATGGTTGGATGAGTCTTGATCACAGTGACCCTGTCCCTCTAACAGTGATGGAAGACTGAAGCAGCAAGCTGTTGTAGTTAAAAAGATACAGAGATATTTAGGTGAAGTAAAATCTAGTCACACGATTTTCTTCTGGCCCATTTGGCTAGTGTTGTAATAGTAGTAATAAGTGGCACAAACCTCTTGGAACACCTGAAGTGAGCAGCCGTACATTTCATTAGTTTCAGGCATCACTAAATATTTAGTGTGTGGTCAACATACTAATTGGCTTCTATTTGTTCATGATCTTGATGCTCCCTGCATTTGTTTACTACTGATGCTATCCAAAAATAAACTAATAGGAGAAATGAAAACAACATGCAACATTTGACATTGAATTTAACTGCTGTTTCTCCAGAGGTTCAAAAGCTATTATTTTCCACCCCACAGCTTCCACTGATTTATATTTTCATCTTTTGTCTCTGAAATTATGAGTATTCCATTTCAAAGGCATTTTTTAAAACTTTTCATATGGCTGTATGCATAATGGCATGGTAAATTCCCACTAATCCATGAGTTCTTCCATCTTTCAATAGAGGAGCACTCTCAAGACAGACGATTGTCAGTTGTCTTCACAGGAAGAAAGGTGCAGAGCAATGATATCAGTGAAAGCTGATAATCCACTAGTATTTATACTTTGTATATTTTCCTCCAGAGTCTTCCAAAAGAAGGGAAAAAGTCAATGCTTTGACAAGGCTGTTCTTTCAATCAATCTCCCCCGGTGTATTTGGTCTAAAATATTGAAGAATATATTCCTGACATTCATTCTAGTAATTGCATTGGAATGATGCTATAAAACACACATAACCAGTACCAAGAGCCATTATTTTCTTCACAATGTCTCTTGACATTGCTTATTACAAGTTGACACAGTATTTGCAAAGAGACTTGGTGGTCAAATACAGAGATAAAGGAAGAACAGATGAAGTGGAAATGGCCAGACTAAGGAAGCCATTTTAGAAATGAGTTTGAAACCAGTAGCAACTTCTGTATCTTTAAATAGTGCATAGCTGTGATCCTTTTTTATGGGAACACAGTGTGAGCACATGAAGGGATTCTCATAAAACTCAACAGAGCCATTTTTCCACATCATCATGTAATTGATTTGCCTGTTCTATTGGAACAAAGGAGAATTTTGAGCAATGGGAGAAGTCAGTTCATGCCTCCCATTCAGCACTCTCCATTTGCTTGGCCAAACTGTACAAACTGATATATCATTTTCAGTGTAGCTGCAGGTGACCCTCCTCAAAATACCCCCTTCCCCCCACCACACACAAGTTTGGTGAAGTTTGGTTCAGAGGGTCCTATTCTATGAGCACTCAAATGGAGGAAAACTGAGTGCTGATAGAATTAGAGCCCCTACCCAAACTTCACCAAACTTGGGGTCCTTCTGAGGAAAGTCACCTGCACATTTGGTATCTCTGTCTAAAATAACAACACCCCCTCCCCAAGAGCTCCAAAAACTGTCCAATAGAATGCAATTGGAACAAAGACTTATCCCTATGAAAGTCAGTGGTGGAAACTTTGCTGATCTTTGGGTGGGTGAGTACAATTTTATGGGTCCCCAAAGGAAGTTTCCCCATCTTCCATGGAATCTTTAATTTTTTCCAATGGAAGATGGGGCATTTACTCTGGGGGACCATACAACTGGATTCTGTGAACCAAACCTCACAAAAGGGGGGGGGGGTTCTAAGGAGAGTCACTTGCAGCTACATTGATAATTAGGTGCTTCTACCTTGAAAAACAGCCTCCTAGAACCTTGAAAAATTCTCCATAGGTGATAATGAAGCAAAAAATAACAACAACCAATGTGGGTATTTGGGTTTTTTCAGCTTTGCTATAAAAATTTAGCTCCAGTACACTCAAATTTCCCTCAAAAATTTCAATAAAATCAGTGCATAGCCATAAAATTTAATGTATATCTCATTTTAAATCACATATGTATTCAACATTTGAGAATATGGGGACTGAAAGGAAGCATAGGCATTATGAACAGGGTAAGTTTAATTTTATGGCATATTACTTACAAGAATTTCAGTCAGGAATTTCTGAATTTCTAGATTATTCTTGTTTGATCTGAAAGTTCAAGTTTATTTTGTGTTTTTCCTGTACTCAGAATGAACATCTAGATGAAGGTTGGATCCTATCAGCTTTTCAATGGATGAAGAATGGAGGAACACAATTTTGATCACCAGAAAGATTGTGCTGATGATCATGGGATTGCCATGAACAAAAGCAACATGGACTGGGGATTGCAGTAAGGAAGGAAAACGAGCAAAATCAGGTGAGGGGAAATTTGGGATCCAACCTGTACATTTCCTGGTCATATGACCAAAGTTTGATGGAAAATGGTTACCAAAAAAATCATTCGTTTTTCAATAGAAGTAATGTTAACTGTATCATAACGATGCATGCCAATTCTAATATGTCCTTCACTTGATTTTGTCTGATGTAACAGATGCCAGCTGACTAATTTTTTTACCTTTGGCTGGTTTTAGAATACTGATGATTCCTCAGCAGGTGGCAGCTCTGTTAAGTATCCATGAGGGATAGGAGAAGGTAACCACTTCTAATGGTGTATGTTTGTGTGTGTTTGATGGAACAGCAGGTTTGGAAGAATCAGAGAGAGGTGTACTGCTGTGAGCTTCAGAAGAACCTCAGGGTATGGGATCTCAGTGGTTATGTGAGAAGGATTACCTTCCCTAGTACATTAGCAAACAAAGCAAATACCTTAACAATGTTATGAGAATCAACTGCTTTGTCTTTCAGACAGAATCATACCCCGGCAATGCTGCACAGCTATTTTCCAAAGAAAGATTAGCGCTTCACAAACAAACCATGCTTTTTTAATATAAGCAATAATTCCATGAATTTATGAGTTAGGATTGTGGTGAGGAACAAGAAGGAATTGGCCTTTTTGAGATTTTTCTGTGAGATTTGAACAATGTGTAATTGTATATGAACAGACTAATAGAAAATCACTAAAACTAAGAGAAAATCACACATTATCTGTTGTTGGAAGGGAGTATCACATAAAAGACATTACTTTCAATAGTGAAGATGGCACTAGAACCATAACAAGAAATATTGTATTTATATAAATATTTAATATTAATATTAATATTTATGTTCTATTAATGTGTGCTCCATAAAATCTGTTTGAGCAGGGCAGAAATAAGGTATGAACAAATTTCATGTAGTGGTACAGTGTAATCCTGAACTTGGTTTAGAATGGCACAGTTAGTACTGTACTATCCTCTCCTCTCCTCAATAAACAATCCCATGGCTAGCATGTGCATTAGGTCCCTGATGGCACATGCTTCTAAGTGAGGGAAATTCTCACAGATCAACAACTGGATGAAGCATAAATCTGTAACTAACAGCAGATGCAGACTGAAAATGGAATAAAATGGACTCTAAAGGAGAAATTTAGTTTAATTGATATTATCATGTGGTCAGATTACATAATAGCCCTATATCATTGACTGTTCTGTGGATAATGAACATGTGTTGGGTAGCGGCAGATAGTGCTTGCCAATTTTTCTTATCCATGACTCCTACCCATGGCACTCCTTTCCTCGCTTGTTCTTTTTTATGTGTATCCCATCTCTCCTTGTGGTTCCAGATGACTTACAATAATAGTTAAAAACATATCTGGAATAAATTAACAAACTCTAAATCTCTCATTCTTTACCCCTTAAAAGATGTCTATAATTAACCTGCTCTCAAAAGCCCTAGCAAATCATTAGGCCTTGCAGTACCTCCTGAAGATCTCTAGGAAGGGGGCTCCCCTTAACTCTTCAGGAAGTCCATTCCATAGAACAGGAGCCTCAAAGGTAAAGGCCCCAAGCCCTGCATCCAAAAGCACACAGGCCATTTGGACTGATGGCTGCCTGAACACTGCAATTGGCACAGGAGAGATGGTCTTCAAATATTCTGCTTAGACTCTGTATCAGTGCAGGAGGCAAAGCAGTGTGATTGGCATAAATGTATATAAATCATGAATATTTCAAAAATATTAAGATTACATTTCAGCTGTCTGACAACCAATCAGTATGCACAAAATGGGGACCCACATGTGAGATACTGAATTATTGTCCGGATAAGAAAATCAGGGAATTGCATGCTTACAACAACATACATGATTACAATAGCAGATATAAGTTCAAGTGTACAAACTGAATGTTAATTTTAATTGTATTCTATGTGTAATAAGATTTTACAATTTGGCGGAAGTAATTTGTAGTATTAATATTTTACTGATTTTATTATATACCTGGTTTGTGATAATGATAAATTACTTGATTTTTTTAAAAAATGTCCAATGATCCAACAATAATCTTTTAGGTTAATATACAAAGGGAGAAAAGTGTGGAAATATCTCATCTTCATATTTATATTTCTGCAGAAAGGTCAACATGAATTTAAAATATACTGCTTATGGGCTGAAGTATCATTTCAAAGTACATTGCTGGTATCAACAAATAAGTGAACAGTGAACTCTATGATGCATAAGTGAACAGCAACTCTATGATGCATGAGATTACTAGATGAACTACAATTTCTGACTTTTTAGAGACATTCTAGGAACGCACACTTCACCCTCTGTTGTTTCTAGGACCTAGAAGCCTTGCCCATAGTTAAAACCATTGCCTTTTTTTTTGGCTTGATTGAAATGAGTTGAGCATGAAAAAAAAATGACCAGCTGTTTAGATTACCATTCAAATCCTCTCATGAATTTTTAAAGGTAGGGATTTTCCAGGAACCAACATCAAATGAAGGATCAAATGCCTTCTATTACAGAATAAGAATGTGTTGTTTAAAATCCCCAGAAATTGCAGTCTTTGAAAACCATCTGGACCCACATGGTCTGCGGAAGAGGAGCAACACAAAAGAAGGCCTGATTAATTTCAATACAGGGTAAAGAGACTTGTAATTAAAAGCAGTTTTATTTAATATCACATTGTTTCTGCTTGAAACCTTTCAGCGTTGTGCCATGGTTTCTGACTGTTCAAATGCACACTTTCCCATTTTAGAACTTCCATGGCTATTTTGCTAACAGCAGTGCATTCCTGTTGTTGTGACACTGATTTATTGCATGCAGATAATTTCTGATTAATGCTGAAGTTAGTTTAATTATTTCCTTAATTGAGAATATTTTCCTCTTTTTTTCAAAAAAGAGACAGAATGGGAAAGCTAATATATTTGCTTTATTCTTAAAAAGTGCATTTTTTAATATTTCAAAAGAAAGAAAAATCAGGATTTTTATTTTATAAAAAGTATAACAATAAAAAATATAATTTAGCCTCAATGCAGGTTTTTGTTATTATTCTTATAAAAAGTATCAGTGTAGTAGTATCTGCTATCTGAAAGCAACTGCTCTAAAGCTGCATTAATTTTAATGCCCTTTCTGAAGATAGTTGTTCTGCCCCCCAAGTGAATCTGTTTTTGGTGCCCTGTACTTGGCTAGGACAGAGTGGGGGAGACACAAGCCAGGTTCAACAGTTCCACAATAGGTTTATTACTTGAGAGAATCAAGACCCTAACTCCTCTTTTGGGTCTATCTAAATCAGAGTACTTGCTTGTCTTGAGCAGATTTGAAGCTGTAGACTGTGTCTTCTCTTGGCTGCTTTCAAGAAAGTCCACTGTGTCTTGCTTCCTTTTAGTTCTTTCAGTCTTTGTCTGGTTCTAATTGCTGTTAACCTTAACTCGTGCTCTATGGACCACCATATACCTTACGAATATTTCAGTCTCCAGCTACCCTTGGTATCTCGCTCTGACTGACTGGCAAGAGCTAAAACAGGGGATTGCTGGGTAAAGAAGGAAGACTGTCTATTGGGAAATGTCTTAAAGGGACAGGGGCTAACTAAAATACCCTCCCTTAGAAGACTTAACAATGAACTAAAACCATGCTAACTATGGGGAAACTGAAACTTAATGGGAAAATCACAAAAGCCTCTGTGGGGGAATGTCAATAGTTATGTAATGTAATGTTTAATTTCTATACTGCCCTCTCCCGAAGGCCTGAGGGTGGTGCACAACAATATAATAATACAATATAAATAACAATAACAATGATAATAATCATAACATCATCAACAACAGCAATGAGTAGCAAACCAATTCTTATAACGGAAACACTTCAAAACATCAATAAATAGAACAAATTAAGCAAAATACAAAAACAAATTCCAAAAAATATAGTACTATACAGATGACAACTGTAAAACACATCCTCACATTAACAATAAGTCAGTTTCAGTAACGAAGAAAACAGGAAACAAAACCCAGGACTAATCTAACCGCTAATGGTTCTAGCACAAGCAAAAATTCAAACTAGCCTAACCACTAACATCAATTAATTTATTATCTAAGCTAAGCTAGACAATAACCATACCTAATACTAGCCAAACTATCTAACAGTAATCCAATGCCCACAAATACAACAATGCCCAACTCAACTTCAACAGGCCCAGCAACGGCGGATCTGCACCCCTTCCCCGTGTCCACAAAGCTCCACCATCGCAACGGTCGCCACCAGGGCTTCTCCACTTGATTCACTAGGTTTAGTATGGCAACCTTGAAATAATACACTTCTCCTTTTTGTCTTCAAATTTCAGTCAAGGGAAACTGAAGGGTGTGTGTGGGTGTGTGGGTGTGTGGGTGTGTGAGAGAGGGATTGAGAGACAGAGAGAATCTTGAGCACACCTGGACTATATCGGTCCAAGGCTGCTCTTTAGATACTATCCCAAAGTATTATTCACCAAGAAAAAAAATACTAACATGCATTTTTCATTTGTTTTTCATTTTTATATATTAATATTGTGATCTTTTACATTTCAAATATTTTTGTTTTTAGTGTTTCAGATTTTTCTGTTTCTTGTATGCCATTTTTCACAATTTACATGCAGGGGCATAGTGATAGGGGCCTCCTGCCTCTGCAAACAAACCCTGTGGTTCCTTTAATATCCTTTATTTTCCTTCTAATTGGGCAGTGCTGAGACCAGCAAGAGACTGGGGACAGGGACAAAGTCAGGGAGGACACATTCCTTCTTTGCCCCAAGCCTCTTGTCAGCTGGAAGGAAAGTAAACTGAACTTTAAAGAACCCATCACTTTAAAATTTAGTTTCCTTTCCTTCTAACTGGCAAGAGACTGGGTCAAGGACAAAGTCAAGGAGGACGCACTCCTTCCCTGCCCCCAGTCTCTTGCTGGCAAGAAGGAAAGTAAGCTAAATTTTAAAGAAACTGTCCCTTTAAAATTCAGTTTCCTTTTTTTCTATCTGGCAAGAGATTGGGGTGGGGACAAATTCAGAAAGGATACACTCCTTCCCTGACCCCAGGCTCTTCCCATTAATGAGGGAAATATTCTATATACATTTTATTTTATTTTTAATGTACAATTGAATCTCATTATACACACCGTATTAAGCATCATAGAATCATAGAATCATAGAGCATCATAGAATCATAGAGTTGGAAGAGACCACAAGGACTATCAAGTACAGCCCCCTGCCATGCAGGAACACACAATCAAAGCACTCCATACATATGTTTATCCAACCTATGTTTAAAAACCTCAAAAAAGGAGACTCCACCACTATCCGAGGCAGTGAATTCCACTGTCGAACAGCCCTGACAGTCAGAAAGTTCTTCCTAATGTTTAGGTGGAATCTCTTTTCCTGTACCTTAAATCCATTACTCCAAGTCCTAGTCTCAGAGACAGCAGAAAACAAGCATTATTCAGCATTATTGTGAAGGTAAAATAAAGGAGAGAACATTGTATACTATCCAAAGTTTCTGGACACAAGGCTGGATTTAAAAGAATGATAGAAACTCATTTTACACTGAAAAAATAACAGCATCTTAAATTACAAGCATTAATTTTCCCTTCTATAACAATTATAAGAATTTTACTATGAATTGTCTTCTGTTTTTATTCATTGTAAGTGAAACTCTTTTGACTGTGGAAAGTTTTTTTTAAAAAAAATAGGCAACTAGCAGCAATTCTGATCTCAGTTTCAAAAAGTCTTCTGCTTTGGTATAACAAAAGCGGGGACAGGCTGTCTGGGCTGATTGAAAATCATCATGCTCATGGAGAGCTGTCTAGGATCCTGAAAAATGAATCCCCTAATAAATCCATGTGCCTCTGAGATCTAACTAGCTTTATCTTGAGCTGGATAGAGAACACCCACTGGCTGCAACAATATGTTTACTAAGCATAAATAAGATGGTAGTCCAAGTAAAGATTCTTGTACAAGAGTTGTGCTTGCAGATGATTTACAGTGTGCTCATATGCATGGGTTTTTTTGTTGTTGTAGACAAGTCACACCTGATTCACAGAGATCCAGTAGGTGTTTCAAGGCAAGAGATATTCAGAGGTGGTTTGTCATCGCCTGCCTCTGCATCATGACCCTAGTATTCCTGGAGATCTCCCATCTAAATACTTGCCAGGGTCAATGCTGAGAGTGTGTAATTAGCCCAAGGTCACCCAGCCAATCAGGGGGCTTTTGCTGTTCCTCGGCCTCTATGCCTCACTTTGAATGTATATAACAATGACTGCAGACAGAACCGCACTTTTAAAAATTGTACTTTCTCTGCAATCCATCACAATCTAAAGAGCATATTTATTGACAGACATGTTCCATAAAGCTTTAGAGAGACAGTGCAGTACAGTGTTTACGCTGTTGGTTTAGGACCTTGGACTGTCCCTTTTCTGCCATGGATGTTCATTGGTGACCTTATGTCAGCTTCTCACAGACTAACCTACATCACAGGATCATTGTGAAGATTAAATGAAGGGAGAATGAGTCTCTGGGACCCTATTGAGGAGAGGAGCATAAATAGCATGACATGGATACCAGTGAAAGATGGGAAGAGGAAGTAACTTAGCAAGAAGGGACACAATGATGCAACTTCCATCATGACCAAGAAGTGATGTTACTGTGCTACACTCACCCAAAAACTCTATGGAGCTTTTGCATGGGGCTTATGACTGTGCTCCATCTGTTTGGACAACCAGTTTCTGTACACTGACCACTTGGGCAATGGTCACAATTACTTGAATGTCTCTAGCCATAAGCAGGTAAATTGCAACCCTAACTATAAATATAAATAAATACTTAGATGGTGACTTTGCAACCCAGTTTTCATGGCAAAACTGCTTTCCCCTGAGGGCTAAACAGTGTGATAGCAGCTATAGTTCCATCCTGTGGCCGCCACCATTTTAGAAGGATTTGTTGTTCTTAAAAAATTGTCAAGAGGCTCCAATCCAGATTGGGCCCTCTGCAATCCCTTGAACTTTTGTGTCCCCCTCCCCTTCCCCACCTTTTCAGGTGCAGAAACACTCGAAAAGACACAGGAGGAACAAAAGCTGCTGGGACTGCTGCACCAAATACCTGATCTGGATTGAGGCATCACAACAATGTTTAAAGAACAACAAATCCTTCTAAAATGGCTTCAGTGGCCATGGAACGGATTTGTGGCTACTGTCACTTGTCTTTTGTCCCTTATTTGTAGAATATTAATACAGCATACAAATTTTACATCATTAGGGCTTGCTAAGGCAAAATACCTGCTAAGGTAAAACGTTAGCTGAGCTTAACATAAAATGGCATGCATAGCTCCATTTTCTAGGGAATGTATAAAAAAGGAGGGGGTAGAATTGCTTCTCTGCTGAGGGAGATTGAGAAAGTAGAAGAGAACCGTGTCCAGTTATTTCCTGGTGAGACTTGCAAATCACTTTTACCAAATCACTTAACCCCATGCACTATTGTGAAAGAGCTGCTTCTTTCTTTCTTTGGAGTGTCTTAATAATAGGCTTTGTGCGGCAAAGCACAGTGCTGAACAACAGGGAATGGAACTATCAGGATAAACATAGAAGAAAGAAAAGGATAAGCCTCTCTTTTGGTGAAAAAAAATAATGGAGTAGAAAGGAATGTTTCATTAAAAGTACAAGCTGCCCCTTTTTGGGCATCAGACTGACTATCCTGCTCAATATACACTTTAAGACATGCATGACTTGTACGAAGGTTTGTATTTTCTGTGGTTTGTAGGCTGGATGTTTTCTCTAGATAAATAAAGATGTTAAGCCTCCAGGGCTATCTGGCTAGCTGCATCCACAAGCACTAAATACTCCCCTAAAACAATTCAATGCACATTTTAGCCATTTTGTATTTTTCAAATTACATAAGACGGAAGAAAGAAAATATATTTTGCCTGAAAGCTTCTTATCTCTGCCAGTTGGGATGTGATTGCTCCCATGCACACAGATGGCTCTTTTATGCAGAGAGTTACTGAAAAGATGGATAGATTTGTATTTAAATACAACAGGCAACCAAAGTGTTGCTAAACTGCACAAAAGGAACGTATGGTAGGAAAGTGGCCATTTGCACTGCCACAGTGAGGCAATAGCGCTTATCTGTAAATGATTTACAGCAGAGCTTTAAGTAGCTTCTTTTGAAAAAGTGTCAGGGAAAGAATTGTTGCTCATGTTGATGTGGAGAGTTTTGGCCGTGATATCCAGCAGGGTGGAGCACTATAAAGGTTGCCAGATTCTCTAAAATAGGAGTTAGGGTAGATTTGTGCATTATTTTAATTATTAATTACAATAATTGTGAAAATCAGGTGATTTGTGATTATCATAATTAATATAAATATGTTCCATCCAAATGGGAGGCTGTGGGCCGCAGTGCTGATGTGGTGCTTTTTCATTGCTCCCATAGAGGTTTCCCAGCAGCATGGGGAGGCTCATAAAGTGCAAAAGCTCCCACACAGCTGAGAAATCTCAGTGGGCCACAGTGGACCTGTGCCAACCAAAATGGTGACTTGAATCAGATCTGCAGCCCACCAGCATAACACTGGCAAAGGCCTCCCCTGGCCATGTCCAGGTCTGCCTCTGTTATGCCAGTAGTGGCAAGGGCCTTGGGACACAGATGTGGTGAACAATGCAGTGTTTCAGCATCAGGGGGAGTGCTCACATCCCTGTGAGATCACCCCTCCACTGGGGTAAGTGTCCCAGGGAAGGCAAATCCATCGTCATGGCAGCACTCTCAAGAGCAGATCCCTCTACCCATTTGGATAGAGTTCTCCATCTGAAGAATCTATAATTTTTTAAAAAAACAACAACATGATTCCATTTTATTTTTGCCTGTTGTCTTTAGTTGTTGCAGTCTCTGCCTCTATTGGATTCCCATTTACAAGGCCCCTAACATTTTTATAATAAGGGTATAGAGAGGGAAAAAGTGTTTTCCTTAGGGTGAAGGGAAGAGACACTGTGGATTTTCTTGATTGACTGTCAGCTGTACTACTTTCATTCATTCATCCATTCATCTATAACTCACCTTTCCTTGTGGGTCGAGGCAGCTTGCAGTAATATTGGAAAACATTTTGTGTAGGAACCAAAAACAAAATAGAAAAACTCAAATCCCACCCCCAGATTACATAGATGTGTGAGGTATTCCAATTCTAAGGGATATGGAGAGGGATTTTGCCTTCCCATCTCTCCCCAGTACCTGCTGTGCTGTGCCAAATTTTCCCTTGCCAACAGGACTCCCCTGCTTGCCTCCTCCAAATCTTATCCCCCATCCCAAGCAAATGTACCTCCTGCTACCTGTTTTTGCTTTGTCAATCTGTCACTTCCTCTTCCTACTGTTCTTCAAGCTCAGTGGCTGCAGTGTTGTCTTTGTCACTATTTGGAATCTCCCATACACAATAGCATAAAACACGGGAGTGTCTTTAACTGCCTTAAAAGAGAACCCTGTTATTGGATCTTGTCTGGAATTTGGTGATGTGGGTGTCCTAGGGCAGTACTACAGTCCCACTAAGTTTTGTCTGACTTGAACCATGAAAGTACAGAACTCAAAGTGGGGTGGGGGGGGGTGGGGGGGTTGTCTTCCATTGAAACCAGTGGGAAATAATAATGAAACAGAATTTTAAAAACAAAATAGCAACAACGAACAAAACAGTAAAGATACAAAACCATATGAAATGAACCAATAACAAAACTCTCCATTTTTGAATTAATACCAAAAATGAAACAAGCAAAACAAACTCCCATTTACAAGTCTAGTTAGAGAAAGGTTGAAACTATTTTATCATTGGTTCACAGAAAGACCAAGAGAATTATCAGTTTATAGGCATTCCCTAGTATTTTCAGCATCAAGAAACTGGTAATTTGTGGACCTGCCTGAATGTCATGTGACCTTAGTTCTACAACAAGACTCAAAGGATGCTGGACAGATGTTTGCCACTACAATCTGAACCAGAGTTACACCCTTCTAAATCCATTTAATTAGGCTTGTTAGGCTTGAATACTGATAGAAACTATCGGTAAATTTCAGGTTTGGGTGTTTTTACTCAGAAGAGCTATCAGCTGTATTCAGCTCTTACTGAAAATATTCAGGTTAAAAAGCCCCAACTTCAAAGTTGGAGATCACTGCCCCTTCCAATGCTTCCTCGGGGCTTGAGAAACCCACTAAATACTCCCCTAAAACAATTCATGTTCAGCTGTATCGGCTCCCAGGCTATCCAGCACTGCCAAATAGCCCAGGTTGTTTTATCAGGAAATTACCGCCCCCCCCCTAAAACTTGATAAGCATTTTTGGGGGGGGGGGGGTTCAGATACACTGACTCATCAAGCCAAGTGCTTATGACTGTACAAGTAGCTTTTCTTCATATTAATATTGTTTGAAACAATTTCTCATTTGGGTAGTCTGTCTTTGGATCCATAAACATTACACAAAGGAAAGGTCAAGCTGTTACAACAAATTTTATGCACATATTCTGGATATGTCCTTGCATTTTAGGGAGGGGGGGTTGGTCTTAAGCTCTAGACTTAATAAGTGGCATAAATCTTAAATTCTAAAGTAATATTGGTGCATTATATGAAGGGTTTGGTAGAGGAAACAAAGTTCATGACTGCTTGGCTGAATATTTCAGCTCATCAGAAAACAAACAATGCTCCAGTCATTGCACAATCATTCAGTAAGATTTGGAAGATAGCTCTAATGACAAAATGAACATACTGAACTATTGGGCATAGTTCTGCTGATGTTATCTGTTAAACAATAAGTCTCTATCCAAATGTCCTGGCCCCCTAATGGTGAACCTTTTTTGAGGAGGGGACAGAGGCTTTTTCCAGTGGAAAGTTTCTTGCACAGGAAGAAGACTCCTTGCACCAGAGGACAGCACTACCTTTAAACCTTGGACCTTTGACCTCTTTTAATTACTGTAACATGTGTTAAGTAATGTAGCACTAAATTCCAGAAATGGAATTTTTGCCATGTGTATTTATTTAGTTACTTAATACATACCTTTCCTCCATGTTACTGTCACAAAATCCTATGAGGTAGATAAGGCTCAGGTCACACAGCACAGGTCACAGTTATCAGACATAATTAGGGTAGCAATGGAGATCCTTGTATCCTTTTAACCTAGTCAGAAGGTGAGAAGGGTGTTATAAAGAATGCCTATAAAGGATGCAGAGGCATAGTGCATATTGCAGTCATCTTGACCAGAGCTGGAGGGAGATGCTTGGGGGCTACTGGACTCAGATTTCAAAGACCAAGTGAGAGTATTAGTCCTATTATTCACTCTTTTTGTGCTTGTGTTATAATGCATAAGGCGATGTATGTTCTCTCCGGCTCATTCTGCACATGCAGAATAAAGCACTTTGAAACTGCTTTCAGTGCTCTTTGAATCTGTGCGGAATGGCAAAATCCACTTGCAAACAGTTGTGAAAGTGGTTTGAAAACGCATTATTTTGCATGTGCGGAAGGGGCCTCAGTGAAAAGGCGCCTCACAGATCTCCCCTTCACCTGTCCACCCAGAAGCATAAAAAAGGAACACATCTGCCCATCCACTTTTGGTACTGTTGAACTAACATGGCAAACCACCTGCAGTCCGAGGTATCTTTCTATCCTTTTGATTCATTCATATTGTATTGAGTTAGGAAGACAGGAAAGACCTGAGAAAATACACGACATTCCTGTTTTGTTTGGGGAGGGAATTCTCCCCTTTACTTTCATAGTCTTATAAACTTTTCTGCAGGTTTTTAAAAGAATAAAATAAAGAATGAGTAGATATTTGAACAGACTGCACTTACAGTGCAGATTCATTTCATATATTACAGATGGTATAAGCAGTAGCTCCAAGCTATTATCATTTAATATGAACATAAAGATAAATTGACAACAGAAAGTAAGCCACTGAAACAGTGTAGTCCCCAATTAGAAATGTTAAAGAAAAAAATGTAATTGTTGCAGAGATTCCCTGTTAGTGGCATTTTTTCCCTAATTAAAAAAAAACCCTATTAGCACACCAAAGCCCTACAAACTAAGATAATAGAACAATCTGAGCATAATTAAGGGCAAGAATCCTACTGAAATAGAAATAACTTAAACTACACATCCCCAAGATTCCTGTCATAGCATGGAACATAAAGATACACAGTTTTCAAAGAATCTGATGTCAATCGTATGAACAAATATCTTGGAAAATAATGACTGTAATTGTAAGGGCTAAGGGAAAAGAAAAGAAGTTAATGGCACAGGTTCTGGGGTGGTTGGAGGGAGGCATTTACTCTCCATTGCAATTTACTCTCCATTGCAATTGGGTCCATATTTTCTGATTTTGGCATTTTCTGCATCGTCCAAATATCCTGGGATGGGGCAGTGACTTAACATGGTTTGTGCAAATTTTTTGTACGGTTCCTGGTCCTAATTCAGGGGTGCCTTGCAGCATTTCCCTTATTCTGGGGTTTTCAAAAATTGCCAATTGGCGATTCTTTTCACATATTCCACACTGATCCTGCTGCCAGGCAAAAACAGTGGGAGCTATGTTTTCCCCACTGCCACCTGCTCTCCCTGCCCCTGTTCCTGCCTCTCTGATCTCTCCTTCTGATGTCACGGTCCTCTCCCCACACGCCAGCATCTTGATGTAAATACCCACAGTCATATTCTTCAAAATACACAGACTGTTTCTTTGTTTTTACAACCTTGCCTGCCCACAATCTTGGCATGCTACAGGGCTCGCTGGTAATCCAGGGTCTTGTCACCACCACCACCCCCTCCTCCTCCACTGCCACTGTTCCTCTCCATCTTGGTGAACAGAAAGCTGGACATCGTCCCACTGGAGGGACAGGACAGCCCCTTCCTCCTCCTCCTCTCCCTTCTATAGTTGAATCAGTGGTGGCGGGGGGGGGGGCAAGCCACAAGGGAAGAAGCCGAGGCGGATGGCCAGGTGGCGGCAGCAGCGAAGGGAGCACACAGCGGGGACCCCACTGACGTAAGTGCAAATAAACTGGGCTTGTGCAAAAGAAACTCGATTCCTGGACAGTCATGCAAAGGGAGAAACTGGGATAATATTAACCTGATCCCAGGTGCACCCCGGTGTAATTATGCCATGTGGGAAACACTCTTCTGTTCCAAATGCAGTCAAAATGAGTTTATTTATCTCTCACTGAAAGCGTTGTTTCTTACTTTTGAAAAGAGATGTTCAACTTTATACTCGACATGAAAACCATTTCAGTATAAGTAGGTGTTACTTGTTTTGGGTTCCAAGTCACACCACCCTCAGCTTTACAAGTGGTGGCACAAGCAAACCACCTCTACCAAAGCAGGGATCCTTGAACGCATCCAGATTATGTTAGGCTTCTTTAGATCAAGTTTGTTAAAATCATAGTCCCCAATCCATCTTGTAGATTTCAGTTCTATTATTTGATTTCCATTTAGTCACTTCCCACCCATGTCAGGGCATTGTGATACCATATTTAGCCACTTGCATTTTTTCTTAACGTTTCCAAATATTGAGATTTAAAGTGGATTTCTAATTCTTATTCTACTCATTTCTAAACAGGAACACCGAGGTCACAGCAAATAAAGTGGAGTGAGTTAATGAGAACAGCTTTAGCAAAGGAGGAGGTGTTGTTCAAAGTACGTCAAGTGCTTCCCATATATTAAGAAACCCCAGCTGAATCAGTTTAATAATGTTGGGATTTACACAATTATTACAGAACCTTCATTATTCACCCTGTCTGCACATACCACAGCGCAAATGAACATCTCAGTCTGGTGGTATTAACTTTGCCATTTTCTAACCCATTCCCAGGCCATCTGCTACATGCTGATCATTCACTGCTTTAACATTTAACAGTTACCCAACTGCAACTTAGCAGATTTGTGTACTTTTGAAAACAGCTGGTTTAATAACTGCTTCAGAGCTTTTGGATAAAGAAATTATTTTGTAGTGCTTTACAAGAGTGGGTTAAAGGGGGGGAACTGCTGCCTCTGTGGGGAAGGTCAGAACAGTTTCTCTCTGGACACAAATGCAACTGTTTAAATTAATTTCATTTCAGATTTGGAAGATATATTTTGATAATTTAGAGGATAATAATGTAAGGGACTGCAAGGGATTTGTCCTCTGTTTATAGAACAGATCTGTATAAACATCCACCTCATGCTTGCTTCTGGCATCCCTTTTGCTATAGTTCAAAAGAGTAGGATGTAGCCAGCATCACTTGATCAATTTTGACTTCCTCTGGTCAAGTTATCATGCACCAGCTTTCTGTGGAGTAGAATGGCAACAACTTTCCAGTGCAGGACTGTGACTGTGAATTGCTGCAAGCCATCATTCAACCAGAAACTCATGTTGCAGCACCTAAAATACACTCAGTGCCTGTCAGGTCGGGAGGTCATTCAAGCCATTGGTATTATATGTCACCAGTCTATTTCCCTTTATTACCAGCATAGCTTTGTGAAAGAGTGGAGCACTTTCTCTGTCAGAGACAGTCTGTAGACTATAGTGCTGGAGCAACATCTCCCATGGTGGGCTAGGTCCTTTCCTTTCCTAAATTCTTATGCTGATTGCTTTGTGCCACCAAAACTTGATTTTTGTTAATGAAGTCAACTTTAATGTTCAATGATTAATGAAGTTGGAACAGGGCTGTGATTTGAACATCACATGTTTCTTCTCATTTGCCCACTTCCTTTGTATGGTCCATTATGCATGGAACACTGACCTCGGGGCTTTTCACTGTGCAGTGGGCTTGTAGTGGCACTCACTTATACAGGCACTTATACAGGCATTCACTTCTGAGCATGCAGTTTTTTTGCAGAGAACTCTTCTGGGCTTATTTCCCTTAGCTCTGCCATCAACTAATTCTTAATGACACAGATCTCATTACACCCAGTAGTCAATATTGCTGACTTAGCCCTGTAAACTGCACTTAAATCAAAATTAATGTTCTAAAAATACCCCCCTTACCCCAAATAAAAGAGGCAAAGCAATTCCCTGGACCACACACTGCTAAAGAATGGGACCATGCCTTAGAGCTGATATTCTTCCCCCTCCCACTTCCTGCTGCTGCCATGGGAGGACAGAGAGACTTGTTATTTTCAGGCACTCTATTATTATTGTATCAATATGTCAATATATCACTATGAGAATACAGAGGTCGGTGTGTTTTGGCTAAGCCCATGTGAGTAAACTTCTTTTCTATGACTTGAAGGAGTTGGCAACATGGAATGGGGGGGGGAGTGAGGGAGAAAGTGTTGACGGCAGTGCAAGGGAATAGGAAGGCTGGCTGTGGGTGGAGGGAAGATGTATGGGGCAAAGCTGATCCCACTCTAGTGGTGAAGAAAATTAAAATTGTGTTAGAAGTGGTATTGCTTGCCGTGGAGAGAACGGAAAGTGGAAGTGGGGCTTGAGGAAATACATCCATACAAGAAATCTTGCTACACTGGACATTCATCCCTACTTTGTCGCAGATACCTTGTGCATAATAGGCCAATGTGTATTAAACTTAATTTTATTCATTTTGATGAGAAAAAAGAAAACTACAGCAATGAATACATTTTTATTAACTATTTTTATCCTACTCTTTCCCCAATGAGCTCAAACAGGGCCCCTACCATTCTGTACCCATAACAACCCTCTGTGATAGGTTAGGCTGAAAAAATGGCTAGTTCAAGATTACCCAGTGAGTTTCATGGGTGACTAGAGATTTTAATTCAAGCCTTTGCATCATAGTCTAGCCAGTACATCACACAGGCAATCATTGCCCCTATTCCTCCCTTCCCTTTCACTATAGGTCAAGTTAAACACACAAAAACAGTGTCATTGCTGATTTTATCCAACTAAGTAATTGTATCCATGTATATGTGCAATGCAATCATGGGGGGGGGGGTAGCTGCAGTGTGGCTGGATACAGTGCAGGCGTAAAGCAGTTATGCCACCTCCAAAGAGACCTGTCGTGCCAGGGCCAGCAAGCCAAAAGAGACACTCCTCCAACCCCTGTGGAACTGCTCTATGCAGCTTCATGTCCCTATCTTTTCACTAGTGTCTGCACTGGCAAAGGGGATGTTCCTGTGTGGAAATGGCTTAGAAAGCTGACTTAAGCCAGTCCCACCATGGGAATGCCCCCTTTAGGACTGGTGTAGGCTCCTATGCCAGAGGAGTGCTGGTACTATGGTGGAGTTGGAGCCCTATCATCATGCAGCTGCAAGGTTCCGTAGCACCAAGTGCCTCTGCACTGGAATACATGTCCCTTATATAAATGGCCAGACAATGCCAGATTTACCTATAGGCTAAGCAGACTGAAGCCTAGGATCTAAAAATATAGGGGACCTCCAGCAAGGTGTGTAATATTTTTGACCCTGTCATAGGCCTTTCTTACACATGCTCATAACATCTTGAAGTCTCTAAACTATCATTCAGTAACTTTCCTCGGACTCCCTTTCAGTCTCTAAACTACCCTTTGGTAACTTTTTTCGAGCTCCTAAGCCAATAATTTGAAACTAGCATTGATTTCTGGATTGATTTTGTCCTTCCAGGAGTTAACCGAAGTAGACTCCATTTTGTGACCCCATTTTGTGGACCCCATCTTCCTCTAGTCATAAGAGTAGGGGATTGGGAGGGACCTCACAAGTGGAAAAGTCCAGGATGTCTCTTCATCTAAATCCAGCACTGTGTCTAGGGTATTGCTGCCTCCTGAGAGGTTTTTCCCCTCCCCCTCAGGATTGCACTGCTATTTGGGAAGGGGCCCGATAGAACAATGGAAACTTTGACTCATAAAGGCAAGAGCATGCAAATACCAACAATAAGATACTTATTCCCCATCTTCTGCTTTGTCATAAAACACCCTTCTTAAAGCTGCTGGTTATTAATGTGCACATGGGCAGTGAAAAAATAAAGTAATTGGTTAAAAAGATAAAAGCCTGTATTAAAGTGCCACAAAAGTGAAGATGCATGGAGGAGTTAAAAAACAAAACACTTCTTCTGTTACACAGCTATCACTCAAACTGACAGCATCCTTTAGATTAAGTTTGGATTCCCCAGCACAAATTAATTAATCTGTCCAGGACTTCCTATCTCACCGTTTCAATCAGCCAACAAATAAAGCCAATCAAGATTTCAATTCTTTCCTTATTAGCCAGTAAACTGTGACAGTAGACTTCTGACAGGGCTTCTGGCCCTCGTATACAAGCTCATTTATAGTAGGTAGCAAACATTATGATCAGTCTTTGCTGAAGCAAATAAGAAGAATGCTTTAGTACCTTTGTACCTACATTTGCCATGATAACAGACTTTAAAAAAAATCTGAACAGCATACCAATGAAGAACAACAGAAAAAGCACTGGCAAAGATACAAATAATATGAAACAGCGATACACAATTTCTGTGGTTGCCACTGATAGATACTGTGAGTCACAATAATGAAAAAAATGCACAGTCATAATCTGCATGTGTCATACAGCTAGGACCTGATCTATGCATGCAGCAGACTGAAAGCACAGGGGGAAAGTGCAAGTGCTCTATTCATATACAAAGGTGCAACACAAACATATGTGCAAACTGCAAAGACTATATATACAGACAGCTGTTCATGTGCATCTATTATAAATAAGATGCACCTGAATAACCAGGGGCAGCCATTGCTGCCGTGGTGAGCAACGCAGCAAGATAAGGGGCATGCATGGCCTGGCGGCTAGCTGCAGAACCGGGTGCAATGATTGGCTCCCACCGGAAAAGGCGGGAGGAGCCTGGGTATATTTAGACGCCTTCCCCGGTCCGCGCCCTTCCCGGGCTAGCGGGCGAACCAGCAAGAAGCGTGGTCATCGTGTTTGGCTGTCTGGCTGGTAAGGCCCTGGAAGGAGACTGGCCTTTTCTTTCCTTTCCTTTCTTAGCTGAATTTCCCTTCTTCCCTCTAGGCCCTCCCTCGCTTCTCTCATTTCAACCTTTTCTTTTCCCTTTCCT
The DNA here is from genome assembly GCF_021028975.2 of Sphaerodactylus townsendi. Taxonomy (NCBI): domain Eukaryota; kingdom Metazoa; phylum Chordata; class Lepidosauria; order Squamata; family Sphaerodactylidae; genus Sphaerodactylus; species Sphaerodactylus townsendi. Next base: position 48,090,664 of record NC_059435.1, on the reverse strand, counting down.
GCCTCTTCTGGAAGGCCGGTCTACGCAGCACGCCATGGGGCCAAAAAGGGCCAAGAACCCAGGGAAGCCTGCTGCCCGGAGGCGGCGGTGCCATCCCGTGGCAGAAGCTGGCGTGCTCTGCTGAACAGGGTCCGGGCCCAGATACTGCAGCCCGGGGACGTCGGACTGACGGCTTGACGGTTGTTGGGCGACCGAGCATGGGCGGAGAGGCTGACGCTTGAGGCTTCGGGCTTGTCTCCCATCGGCAGGGGACGGCCCGGGTCGGCATGCTGGCGGGACAGTCTCCCTTAGGAGGCTCCTCCTCAGCGGTCCCGGGGGGTGCCGACCCGGCATCTTCCCGGCCCGAACATGTCGGCCATATATGGGCACCCGATCCTGCCTTGGTCCGCAACCTGGCAGGACACCCTGTTGCATCTTTCATAAGTCCTCGGCGGAGCGGCTGGCCCGAAGTCGGGCCTCCCACCTCGGGGGTCGGGGGCCCTGGAGCCCACCGCCCCGGCAGCGTGTCTTGGTGCGGGCGGGCGTAAGCGGGGGAGCCTCGAGCGGAGTTGGCAGCGGAGGAGCTGCACCTTTCGCCACCGGTTAAGCTGCGTCCACATGTTCGGGTGGATGCGTCCGTAAAACGGCCACCTGAGCGAGGGCAGGAGGGGAGGAAGCGGTCGTCAGAGGCGTTCCTCGTTCCTCCAGGCGTCCCCCCCAGCTCTTTGTCGTCGTCGGGTGAGTCTACTCGAGGGATGATGGCCCAGCGCCCAGGCTGCTGGGAGAATTTTGGGTCTTGAGGGGGGAGAGAGTGCCTGCTCTCCCACCGTGGCTTGCAAAGCGCAAAGGCGTTTCGGGCGCGACAAAGCGCCATCCCCTGGCCCGGCTCAATACGCATCAGCGGCAACCCGCCCAGGTCCCCACCTCCCCAGGAAAGCTCCGGGAGCCGGGCGCTGGATGGGTATTACGTGGACATCTTTAAATTCTCGCGGCGGGAGGGGGTGTTGGGTTTTTCGGGCGGAAGGCCGCACCAAAAACGGAAGGACCCGGCAGCAGCCGGCGAATTTTAACAACTGGCTGCAGGGCTTCACCGAATTCCTGGCCCTCATCGAACAGCGTATCCTCTGGGGGCCTGGCATCTGGCAGCTCACATGGCTCATGTTCTGCTGGCTCGCGCGCTGGCTGGGGAAACTGCGGCCATCGCTACTTAATTTGCGGCCATCCGCAAGAACGCCTCGCACAAGTGCCTTTTCCGTTGGGACCTCATCCACGACCAAACCTGGATGGTCGTGGTCCAGCCCGCCATGGGAGGGGCGGCGGATCCTCCTGTTCTTACAAAACCTCGCAGAAACCTACCGGGCGGTGGGGCTAAGGGGTTGTGTTGGGAATTCAACAAAGGTGCTTGCCAGCGGCCAAAATGTAGATTTGAGCATCCTTGCTCCTTTTGTTCCGGCAGCCACAGCAGGATCAGCTGTCCCAAGCCGGCGGGACGCCCTCCCTTTCGGCAGGCCCGGTCCCCTGGCGCCGGGCCCTCCCACAAAGATGCCGGTGGCCAGGGCAGTGCTCCCGCCCCCGCAAAACACTGAGATGCTCGCTCAGCTGCAGTCTCTGGCTCCTACACCCGTTCAAGTGGGGGTGCTTTTGGAGTGGCTGCAGCGTTATCCAGACAGGGGGGCTGCGTGCCTGCTGGGGGATGGTTTCTCTTCTGGCTTCCGCATCCCTTACCAAGGCCCAAGGAGGGCTTACCAAGCCAGCAATCTAAAATCTGTCCGCGATCTCCCTGGAGTGGTGGCTGATAAGCTCAACAAGGAAATCCAGGCCGGCCGCATTGCTGGCCCTTTCAGTCACCCTCCTCTCCCCAAACCTCTGGGTCTCCCCCAATTGGCGTCGTGCCTAAGAAAGCCCTGCTGGGAGGTTTCTCAAGCTTAATTCAACACCTCTCCCACTCCCCGAGGACGATTCCAAGTGAATCATTTCCATTGACCCAGAGGTTTGTTCGGTCCTCATTACGCCACCCCGGCCGAAGCCATCCTCTGCATCAGGCAGGCGGGTCTGGGGGCAGCCCTAGCAAAGTGTGACATTCTAGTCCGCCTTCCGGCTCCTGCTGCCCATTTCCCCCGTGGACTTCTTGAGCTGCTGGGCATCCACTTCCCAAGGCAGTGGTATGTGGACAAGGCCATGCCCATGGGCTGCTCCCTTTGCCTGTGCATGCCGCCTTTGGAGACTTCTCTTAGCACTTTCCTTGAATGTGGCTTTCCAGGCAGCGAGGTGCCCTCCCGGGCTTTGGTGACTCCACTACCTGATGATGATTTCTTTGCTTTATCGGGCAGGCAGGGCACCCGGGAGTGTGAGCTGGCTCCTTCAGGCTTTCCAGGTCCTGGCCGCCCGAGCTGGGGGTCCCCTTGGCTCCCAACAAGACGGAGGGGCCCGCCACTGCCTCTCAGCTACTCTGGGCATTCACCTGGACACGGGTCTCTCAGGCACGTCGTCACTCCCGGGCTGACAAGCTTACAGCCCTTTCAGCCTCTGCTCCAGTCCGCTTCTCCTCACTCCCGAAAATGCAGGGTGCGCCTGGTCCCGGTCCTTACCTCGAGCCACCTCAATTTAGCTCTCAAGCAGGAGTGGTGGCCTCCCGAGGGTGGAGCTTTCTTCTGCCTCCCGGCTGCCATGCAGGTCGCTTGTCGGGCTGCAAGTCCCCTGACCATCACATCAGGGTGCTCCCTGGGCATGAAAGAAGACCTACAGGTCTGCAGTTGTCCTTTTCATCCTAAACTTCAACGGCATCTCCCTGTGGCAATCTGCTTTGGAACCTGGCCTGGAGGTTGCAGGTGCACTCCTGATGCCTCTTCTGGGGCTTTTGGTTTCGGTGTGTTGCTTCCGGGGTCAGTGGGCAGCAGGGCCTTTGGGCCCCAGAGGTGGCACACCGCCGGGGGGCATCACCAGGGATCTCACTTTTCTGGAGCTGTTTCCCATCCTGGTGGCGGTGCACATTTGGCACAACCTCTGGCTTAACAAACGGGTGCTTTTCTGGTGCAACAACCAGGCAGTGGTGCGTGTGGTAAACAGACAGTCGAGCAAATCAGCACGGGTCATGCGCCTGGTTCGCAATTTGGTTCTCACCTGCCTCACTCATAACATCTCTTTCAAAGCTGCTTTTGTTCCAGGTTTGCAGAATGAGATTGCTGATGCCTTATCTCGCCAGCAGGTGGATCGTTTCCGGCGCCTGGCCCCCGGCGTCCCTCTGGAGCCTTGGCAACGAGATGTCATCACAGGTGTTTTGAACTCGTTGGCACCGGCCACGTGCAGGCAATACGACAGAGCCGTGCGTGATTTCCTGACGCCTTCAAGGCTGCGTCCTGGCCCTCGCTCCGGTCTGCTGGTGGGGTGGACACTGGCCTCCTCCTCGGTATTTCTGGTCCGACTCCATGGGCAGGGGATGCACTACAGCGCACCATGGGGTCACCTGACATCGCTTTCTACTGCAAGGTTTCCGGTTTTCTCTGACGTCACTCAAAGGCGTTTGTAGTCCGCCGCCCTGAGTGGCTGAAGGTGGCGAGGCGGTGGAGCACCTGAACAGAGGGGACCTCAGGCGCCCAGTCACCAAGGAAGTGTTGAGGGCGGTCACTGGGGTGCTAAGGCAGGTGTGCGCTTCGCGCTATGAGCGCTTGCTTTTCGCCGCCGCCTTCCACCTGGCACACCACGGGGCTTTCAGGCCTGGGGAAACTGGTCGCCCCTACCAGCTGCAAAGGGAACACCTCATCCTGTCGGGGGACATGGTCTACGCTCGGCTGGCCCATTCAAAAACTCACTCAAGAGGGGGTCAGCCCGGGCTTGGGTCACCATGCCAGCTCCCTACTGGGCTGACGCCTACCCTGCCCCCTCCCCTTATTGAGTGGCTGGGCTGACACAGGCCTCGGGTGGGTGGCATGCTCTTGGTGCGATCTAGGATGGGTCCCTCACCAGGTTCCAAATGCTGGCGTGATTGTTCAGGGCATGCTTGGCTCAAGCGGGCTACCGACATGGGAGTTCGGCCTGCACTGCGTTCAGAATTGGGGCCGCCCAATGCCACCGCAGCAGAAGGCAGGGCCCCGGAGGATATCCGCAGTTTGGAGCAGGTGGCGGTCGGGGCCTTTCGGGCGTACATTCTCCGCTTCCACACCTGACTTGTTGATTTCCCTCCTCAGTGCCTCTAGGGACGCCGCCAGACTGTCTATGCGGGCGGAGGTGTGGGTCGTGGGGCACAGCCTTGTCAACAGAGTCAGTAGGGACTACGCCTGCAATCTCCGAATGGGGCCGGCATCTCGGACTCGAGCACGTAAGAATGTCCTGGATGGGGCAGGGGGCACATGCTTTGGCATGAGCTTCCAGAGCCTGCAAAGGTCATTGAATACATTTTTCAAGGCGCGGTTGGCTACACCAGACCTCCCTGGTCATCCCACCTTGGGAGGAAGATCTCCCTGCCAGGTCGGGCCTTGACCTGCATTCTTGCGTGTGTGGCACGCCACGCTTCAGGAGCTTTGCCAGGCACCGGCCTAATCTGACCTTGGTTTGGTCCGAGATGGTGCAGCAGGCCCATTGGAGCCGAGTGTTGGATCCCTGCAGTGGACAGGAGACCTGCAGAAAGTCAATAAAGGCGACGCCAAGGTGGTGCTTTCCCCGGGGGGAAGCGGTGTAGAAACACTCCGAAATCACCCGAAGGGCGTCATGGACAGCTTTTTTTTTTCAGCCGGATGGCGTCCGCCTGCCCCAATGGGGCATGGACTTGTGTAACTTCCAGTCGAGTTCAGTTTACCCTTCGTCAGGTGGTGGTTAAGATAGAGACAGGCTCCAGGGCTTGAGGAGCTTGGGCGGTGAAGAGCTGCTGAAGGGTGGGCAGTTCGTGCCGGGTTTGCAACGATTATTCGCACATCTGGGGAGAGAACGAGCCTTCCGGCTGGGGCTCCCAGTCTTGCCACTTCCCTATGAGGGCCGGAGATTGAAATGGGAGCGGGCAGGCTGGCGAGGCCGGCAGGCCGGGCTTCGCTGCACCCGACACCCCAGGGAGGTTGGGTTGGGCAGTGCCAGGCTGCCAGTGGGCTTAGCCGGTGCCCGGCCACCCCAGCAAGCACGAGGAGGAAGAGCGGGCTGGGGGGCGGCCTTGGGGAGCTCAGCCGGGTGCCCTCGGGCTCCCCTTCAGCGCAGGGGCGGGAAGATGTGGAAGCATTTAGGAGTATGATCTCTGGGCTTCCCTTCCCGCCAGTTTCCCATTCATTGGGATGTGATGTGCGACCCGTTTGCCGCCCAGCTCTGATGTAAATAGTTCTTGTTTATATGTTTGTTGTTTAATAAACGGGCTGCGGCCCATTCCTTTCCAGCCTGTCGTTGTGGTGTACTTATTGAGCGAGGGAGTCTCACCATCTACAGCAATGCACATTCTTTTCTCAGGAATTTAAGTCCTGTATGCATCACATTCCATGAGAATTTCTCAGAATATGACAGTGTTCCAATTCAGCATCAAAGTCCATTAATATTCTCATTTTCAATCCTTCCAATCCTTCCAATCCAATTGCGTGTATGTGTGTGTGTGTGTCTGTCTGTACATATATCTTCAAATCACAACCAACTCATGGCAACCCTTCATGAGGTTTTCAAGGCAAGAGATGAACAGGGATGGTTTGCCATTGCCTTCTTCTGCATAGCCACCCCAGTCTTCTGTGGTGATCTCCCATCCCATCGCATTGCTGACCTTCCTTAGCTCTCAAGATCTAATGAGATCAAAATAGGAAAGGCTATTCAGGCTGCTCTCCCTTAAGCTTGGAATACCAATGTTTTCCTAAGGAACTGAAATGTCCATAGCTGGCAGTTTTCTGTTAGAGTGGCATATTTATTTTTTGCTGTAGTGAGATTCTGTAATTCAGTCTTCAACAAGTTAACTTGAATAATTTAGTTGTAAAAAAAATCAATTCAAATATGCTACAACAAAGAAATTTCAGCATTTTGTTTCCATAGGATGCTACAAAAAGTACACATTTAACAGGCCACCAAATACAGTTTCTAATCACATTTTCTCCAGTGAAATTACCCCAAGGATCTTATAACCATAGTGTCATTGTTAAACATCATATGTTTCATTATGCAGCTACTCAGTGTTTAAATTGTCATATAATCTGTATGTATACTGCAGCTGATGATCTGATGTTACTCAGAACATTATCTTTCATATTATGCCTGTGTGATTATATTTTATATGACATCTTCAGGTTCTTCAACACAGGGGATTGGAACCTTACAACCCCAAGCAAAGTGCTACCTGCAGAAAAGAGCTGCTTAAATAGACTGTTATCCTAACCAACAGAGATGGATGCAACAAAGACTCTAGTTAACATTAAGAAGTGGAGATACAGCTTCAGTTCAGACGATAGCTGGTGTTGGAGATGGACAGATACCCTGGGCAGCACTGACAAGAAGAGTGGAACAGCAGGCAACTGTATCTTACAGCATCAGGGCACAGAACAGTGGCTTGGACAGGTGAAATCCTGGAGCAGCTGCTGGAAGAAAGGAAGAGGCAGCAGACTGAAGCATGGCATGTTCTAAGTAACGTTTGCTTCCTATTGAACACCTTAGGGAAGGCCACCAGTGGGACACACTCAAGAGACCAGTCAGGGACATTCAGTTTCCTGTTGTTACCACCTTGATGCAAGGCTGTCTCTGGAACATTTCATTTTATTATTCATTGACTGATCGATTTTCATTTATATCCATTGTCATTTTTCTTTCCCACGGCAGCCCTGCTTTCTGTTGGAATCAGTGAGGCTCTAATATTTATAATTATTCCCAAAATCCATATCTATATTTGAAAATATTCAGAATATGGCATTATTCCAAATCCAGATTGCATATCCTTTAGTGCAAAAGGTGTCCTACAGTCAAAGTTCTTCTGCTGTAGTATTATATTTCATAAGTCTGGCATCTTTAAAATAATTTTTGGAATGTTTGAAGCATGCAAATTGTAATACAAAATGAGTATTGGTGACACTGATTCTTGTGAGTACTGTGCTTGAAAATCAGTCTTACTCTGTTTGCAATGCCAATTTTCTCTTGAGTTAAGAACCCAGTGGTCTCACATTGCTGATTTGCTCACAATTTTAAATTATCAGTGTTTCAAGTGCATTAGCATTTTCACAGTTGGTGGTGTTCATCATCTCATAGACAGCTGGCTTGTAGCCACTGTTAGTATATGAACTTTCTGAATTGATAGAATTGATGGGAACAGTAGTATTCTCTAATTTCATTCAGGAGGCTAAAAACCTCCCTACAGTTTCCATTAGCCTGGGCAGAAAGTCATGCTAAGGAAGACTGTGAAGAGTAATTTACAGAAAAGATAGGCCTGTCCTCTCTTTGAAGAGTTCTCTCCCAAGGTTAATTCCTCTTTCCCCCTGCCCCCCCCCCCCCACATTCTTCAGAATGGTAAAATATAGGAAACCTAGGGAAGTGGGCAAAGTGGAAGTGAGCAAGAGCTTCTATATCTGTGTATGCATGTGTTCACACTTCCATTTTGCCTGTATCCTATCCAACTCAAATGCCTGTTCAGCATCTTTAGTGCTTAATAGGGATGCTTAAAAAATGTGTGACTTATAATCAAATATGGGGGTGTTCATCAATCACTAAACCAGAAATTGCAAAATAAATTATTACAGACTTAAGAATGCAATAATATAGCAAATCAAAGAAAGAGAAAGCTATAATGACATTATGATGCAGAAGTAAAAATTAACAATGAACAGATGTGATTAATCCTAAAAGCCTACAAGTGTTTGCATTCAACGGTTACATGAGCAATTAGCAATCAAGAAGTTAACAATGGAAATTATGAGGTTCTGTAAGTAATAGGAAAACAGTTCACAATTCCTTGAATATGGTCCAATCCAATTTTTTTTCGTAAAATTATGGGCCTGCCAAATTGTGTACCCTATGTGGCCCTTTGTTTAGAACTGGGCCAAAATTCATTAGTTTATAGGATCTGGTTGAGAGCCTTTAAATTCTGGCTTCGCCTGCATTTCTTACACAACGAGCATTCGCTGGTTCACCAACTTTTATCTGATACCCAGGTTAATCCATGGTTCTCTCTAATAGAGAGAAAGATTGAATCACTTGGTATATCCCTCGACTCGCTTTTCCTGCTATCCAGTTCAGAATCTCACAACTTGTTAAAACAAAAAGTGTTGGAAAGTGAATGGATTAATTTAATTAGGGCTGCTATGAAAACTTGTTCACCCTTACATCTCTCAATACCTCTACATCAAAATAAGATGGCTCCTTATTTGTATTTTCTGACTAATCCTATTCAGAGAAGAGCTCTTACACTTGCTCGTTTCAATGTTTTTCCCTCTGCTTTATTGCGGGGTAGATTTAACAACTTGAAAATGAGCGAAAGGGTGTGTGTGCTCTTGTGGTGAACAACAAATTGAAACATTGGCACATCATTGCTCTGCTGCCCTAAATCTGCAAACATCAGATTAAAATATTCCAATATCTTTTCTAGGATACCTAGCAAAATGAGAGAGTCAGGCAGACTCCCTTTCCTCTTGGACAATTCTGATAATGAAACTTGTGAATTGGTAGCATGCTTTTTATTGGAGGTGATGCATGACCAATAGTCTATATTTTATCTCACACTTTTGTATCTGTATACTCCTTATCACAGTTTTTGTATTGTGTTATGATCTTCTAAGGTTGAGTCAGCAATAGGACTTTTTCGGCATACTTCTTCTGAGATCAAGGGAAAAAAAGTATCCAAAATGACCAAAGTATACAGAACAAATGTTCAAACATGTTGCAATTTACTCACAACAGAACCTGTGAGAATCAAACATATATTTTATTTCACCACAGGAAGGTACTGGCACTTCTTATAGACAGACATGCAAACAAACAAACAAACAAATACATCCACAAAGCAATATTTTAAGAGTACAATTGAAATAACGTAATTGTGTGGTATAGTGGGATTTTGTCACATCTCAGAAACTAAGTAGGGTCAGTACTTGCATGGGAGACCACCAAGAAAGACTATGTAGAGGGAAAAATATAGAGGAAGACAATGACAAACCACCTCTTCTTCTCATTTACCTTGAAAGTCCCTTGCTGGGGTCACCATAGGTTGGTTGAGACTTAATACATACTATTAATTCAGGTTTAACTATCTTCCATATGGATGATATCCTTCAACCAAAGGATCCTCCCTAACAAACTGTAGAGATTAAAATTCTTTCTCATAGAATAGGGAAAGGGAGGCTTAACAGTGGCCCATATGAGTGAGCTTTCTCCCCTTTATGGGATGCTGAAAGGGGAGGCTGGGAGACTCTCTCTCTCTCTCTCTCTCTCTCTCTCTCTCTCTCTCATGTGTGTGTGTGTGTGCATGTGCGCGCGCTACAAAATGTAGTGTGCGGAGAATGCAAAGTATACCTTGACCCACCATCCCTGGACCTTGCCTCATTACAAGCAGCTGCACCATATAAAGTTGTTAGGACGCCCTGGTAACCAGTAGGGAATGGGGAAACTTGTTGGTAGCAGACTGAGACCTATATATTTGCCTTTGGCAATAGGTCAACATCACTTCTGGCACACACTAGAAGTGATGACATTATGTTACAGGCAATGTGGGGGTACTGGTATTCTGGCAAAAGCTATATGCTAGATGTTGTTCTTGCCATAGAGTTTTGGCCCAGTCACCAAAGCACCCCCACCATATTGGGGTGAAAATGGCACCCAGAGACAACCCATTCTCTGGGTGCTCCCCCACCCCCCACACTTGGGGGCAGGACTTGGGGGCAGGGCCACCCATCACCGCGTCCCAGCCCCCCAGCCTCCATGCAAAAGCTGGCTTGCATGGAGGCTGGGGGCAAGGCTGGGGGGAGGGGCCTCCCACCACTAAGCCCCACCCCCTGGCCTCCGTGCAGGCCAGCAGGGTCTGGGAAGGGCAAAAGCCAGCCTGCAGGAAGCCAGGGTGGGGCTCTGCAGCGATGGCCATCCTAGGTGGGTGCTGCAGCTGCCTGCTGCTGAGACCTACCCCCCACCTTTCTGCAGGCTGGCTCCTGAGCCTGCTTGCAGGGAGGTGGGGATGGGGCTTGGTGGCATGCTGCTGGGGCACACACCTTTTGTTTATTTGAGGGGGCACCAGGTGCACATGACCAAAAGGCATGCGCCCGGTGACATGGGTGACTCCATGTTCCTAAAGGCCGTACACCTCTGATCCCCACACCCCTGGTAACATTACAACATTTCCAGTGCATTCCAATCTCTTACCCGCCTCTCGCATAGCTGGTCTGAAACTAGCTAATTCCCCTACTATTTCAACAGGCAGACTTGACCATGTTGGTTAAAAGTGACAACACTGTATCACCAGAGACAGATGTCTAAGCAGCAATTTTCTGCTGGTAAGCCCTCCTGCCAGCCAGCTGAATCATGCTGGGTGAAAGGCTCTCAAAGTAGAAGATCCCCCATCCCCAGTGAAAATCTGTCAACCACCATAGAACACTGAATAGGACAGAATGGACTTGCACTTGATGGCTCAAGTCATTATCCACACTTCTGTACCAGCCAAAGGAATGGGAAAGTGATAAGAGATCATTGGTAGTAATGAGTGATTTGGCATGGACACAACAGTTCCAATCACAGGAGCCCAGGCAAACTGAGGTGTGAAATTACATGATGTAAGATACCAGTTTCACTTCCTGATTTCATATAGTTTCTTCTACCACAATATATATTGTCTACATATATGTCCATACTTTATTGAAAATAACAAAGCATACAATGTACATAAACCACCCATACCTGCACTCTTAAGAAATAAATTATTCTTTTCATATAATCCTAATTTAAAAAGTAAACCACAAAATCACATATTATTTCTACACATACATATTTTCACTGCATATGTAATTTATTCTTTATTCTGTTAAGCACAGTAGCATCTGTCCTTTTTCTACCCCTCTAGGGGGAGAATCAAAATGTATTATTCAAAAGATTTAAATCCCTTTGAGACATGGCCCTTCCAGCAATACTATAAATTGTCTCTCACTCCAAGGTTAGATGCTGTGTTGGCCTTGATTTAAAACCAAGGATTGTGTACAAAATGTAGTGATATCTGGCTCTGACAAATTGAATTGGTCTCAAGGTACTGAAGGATGACTAATAAATCTGAGACCTGATCCTGAAAAATTTGCTCACATGCAATGCATTGCTTCCTGAAGATGTTTGTGATATTGTTAAATGTTAAAATTATGCTGCACCACTGATTGAGTTAATTTACTGAAATCATGTCTCATATTTTCCCTTTAGAAAGCAATTGAAAACTTTAATGAAGTTGAAGTGAATACATGTCAGCAGAGCATTAGATACAATAACAATTTGCTTCCAATAAAATCCATAGACCATTCTATCCTACCAAAAACTGTCAAGAATATTTTTCATTCAGATAAAAGGGACCGGGCATACTTGGAACAGTATTCCTGTTCCCATAGAGTGTAAACGAGTGCTAGATCTTACTATGTGTATCTGAAGATCAACTTAAATAAAAGCAAGCTTTATCAGACCATATCAGGAATGTTTAAGGAAGAGAATTTTTAAGCAGTACCAGATAGAATATCCCACATTTCAGTCAGGAGACATTTTTATTTATTTTTATATTTATATCTTGCCCATCCCCGAAGTGATCAGGGCAGCAAACAACACAATAAAACATAAGTCACAAGAATAAATAGTAAGTTAAAACACATGACAATATCGGGGCGGAACAGGGCCGGATCATGACAGTATGCTATGTCCAGCTATGACTCCTCTTTTCTCAGTGAGAATTACCAAAATTGAATAACTGTCACCAAAACCAGAAAGCCACCTTAGCAAACAGAAGTCCTTTCCCCACATGGTTTAGATTATTTGAGCATCCCACCAAAACCTGTATTACATCATTTAAAAATAAGATGAATTTTGATTTCTGTGTATGAGCGCACTCATTGAAAGGTGGTGGTGATGCTTGCTCTGAACCTTGGGGAAAGGAATCATGCTGTATTACATAACTTGCACAATTTCCCAAACAATCACCTCCACCCCTAGCTACCACATTTAACACCAGCCAGAAACTGCATCGTTAACCCCAGCATAATAGAAGTCCTTAATGAACACCAGAAAGGTTCAGGATTCAGCAGGGCTGGAGCGAGGGGGAACTGTGCCCAGGGCACATGTGCGCCCTGTGCCCCTGCCATGCACCCATCTCCACCCTGCCCTGGAACGCCCCAGAACACCCTTGCCATGCCCCCACACTGGCGTGCCTGGTGCGTTGTGCACCCCATTCCCTTAGCGCTACGCCACTGGAATTCAGACAGGTAAAATGGGCAAGGCAAGCAACCACCTCAGAAGATGTGGTCCTATTTTGTTAGTCCTGTTGCCCAGTATCTGCTGAATTGAGTGCTGACTGTAGAAAGCTTATGCCTTTAAGGTGCTATGGGGTCAAATCTACTTCAAACCAATATAGTACCCACCTGACGTTCTCCCACCCCAGGATTTTATGGGTGAGTTTGGATGGAGGGAACAAATGGAATCCCAGTGGTTTCATTCTGGACTTATTTTTTCCCTTTCTTATGAACAATGGTCCTAAGTGGCAATGTAAAGTTGTAAAGAATAATCACTGAAAGACTAAAGGTTCCTTCCACCCCCAAGTATTTCAGGATGCCCCTTCAAATTTGCAGATATGATATGATTTGAGAAGAATATTTACCCATCACTATTGTGCATATCAACAAGTAACTTTCTTCTCAAGACAAATGCCCTGTCACCTTATGAAGCATCTTCCATGGTTTTTGCTGCAGTATCGTAAAAACTTGACAATATGTTAAATATATTAAATTCACACCATCCAAATCCAAAATGGCTGCATTTATCAGAGTGTTTTGTTCACATTTTCCAAAATAATTTAATGGTCACATAGATTAAAATCACACTCAGTTTCATTCCAAAACATCCATCAGCAAGAATTAGATGCAACTCTAGTTCTAGTTTTGCCACAAACTGCCATGGTGATTTTTTAAAATGAAAAAGAGCTAAACATTTATACAGTGGGAGACAAAGTTATACACTGCAGCTTATCTAAAGGAAAAAAATGCACACTTCTACTGAAATCAAGCATGGAAAATGTTACCCCACAGTAAAATTATTTCTTCATATGTGTTGAAAACTGAGGCAAAGCAGATTTCTAATGGAACTATTCCACAGTCTTAAAAATGCTCAGCTTCAATGCATGTCATGCTCATATTTCTAAAGAGTATTCTAAAGTTTCTTGACTATTAAGAAAAATTACTGCAAGTAAAAAAGTAAGGAAGGAAGGAAGGAGAGCAGGCACGGCTTATAGCTATAGGACCAGCCAGGTGAACTTTTGACTTACATGTTATCTCTCCTATGCTGCCTTTTTCTCTCTTTCTTTCATGTACAGCCAGGTAGTGAGAGATATCCAGATTCACAGCAAACCATAATTTACCACGACATGCAAATAATAAACCATGACTCAGATCCACCAGAAATTCCTACTAACAAAAAAAGGATTTCCATCAATAGTAGTAGAAGAAGAAGAGTTTGGATTTATACCCCCCTTTCTCTCCTGTAAGGAGACTCAAAGGTGCTGACAATCTCCTTCCCCTTCTCCCCCCGCCCCAAACAAACACCCTGTGAGGTGGGTGGGGCTGAGAGAGCTCCGAAGAGCTGTGACTCCCCAAGGTCACCCAGCTGGTGTGTGTTGGAGTGCACAGGCTAATCTAGTTCCCCAGATAAGCCTCCACAGCTCAAGTGGTGAGCGGGGAATCAAACCCGCTTCTCCAGATGAGAGTGCACCTGCTCTTAACCACACCACGATGGCTCTGGTAAGGATGCATTCCTTACCTGAATCTTCCCACTCCAGAATAAAATGAGCCCTAAAACACTGAAAGCTATCCCAAGAACATTATAAAATAGGTGTGCAGTGGGAAGAGGGAATCAATAAAACCAAAACGCCTTCCATCAGTAGAACTCTTCTTGTGGATCAAAAGCACTGGTCTGAACTAAACAAACAAGGATTTCAAATCTATAGTTAAAAACTGGTTTGCAATACTGGTTTGCAAGACAGAGAACAAAACCTACTTTGTAGTTCACAAATTATGGTTTACACTGAATATATAAGTCTTTCAGTAGATTACTGACTGCAAGGGGGGGAGACTCTTATTTTTAATTATCAGACAGAAATTTCTGAGCAAAGAATAGACCTTTGAGGTAATGTGGTCAAGTTCCACTCCAAGGGCAAAACCAAAGTTAATTATGTTTATCAAAATACCACCAGTGCCGAAGTGACATTATGTCTCTTGTGCAGTAGGTCAGGTAGAACAAAATTACACAACTAAGAATGAGCAATTGTTCACAATTTCATTACTGTTTCTGTTGTGTTATATTTGTGACAAAGGTTCAGTTCTGGGCTTTTTGTGGTTGGTTTTTTTGGATTCATTTGTATTGTAAAAATGCATATAGTCTACAAGAAAAGAACAGTGAAAAGGATTAGATAATGGTGTGAAAAATTCACTCACAGATTCAGTTCTCACGAAGTAGACGCAAAACAGAAATGAGATATTTCCATGGTTGATACACCATGGAAGAGGTGCTTGAAATCATTTTGACTTTCAACTGTGCATCTGATGTAATATTTAGACAAGGTCCATCTTTGGTTGTACTGCACACATTTATGTTTGATTACCAGTTTCATGGTGCAAACCTGAGGTGAGGTGGGCAGCGGGGGCGGGGGGAAGACATGTAGGAATTCGACTAGCTGCTACACTAGTGTACATCTGAGATAGGCCAGCAAAATCAGAAACTGTGTTGGCACAGTGCCCCAGAGCGGCTGCGGCTTGACGGGAGAAGTATTTACAGTCAAATGAGGTTTTATTGAATGTGGCTATGATGTTTCTTTTAGGTTTTCCAAAACACCAGAGATACCTGAAGCTTCAAAACATAAGACCAAGAGTGGGAATTTAGTAAGCAACATGCTATGAATCATCCAATGCAACCAGCCTCTCTTTTTATCAGGCATAGGCAAGATTTGTGACATTTGTGACATTTGGGCACAAAAAGAAAAAAGAGTTCAGATCTAAAGGACCTGATTGGGGGGGGGGGATTCCTAATTATATCTGAACCCCCATATCAGAAAATCCAGGATTCTCAGAAAAATTCAGGTCCACTGGACCCAAATCTGAATTTTATCCTCCATTTCTACCCCACATTTTCCCCTTTTCGGCTCATTCCGCACATGCAGAATAATGCACTTTCAAACTGCTTTCAGTGCTCTTTGAAGCTGTGCGGAATAGCAAAATCCACTTGCAAACAGTTGTGAAAGTGGTTTGAAAACGCATTATTTTGCAAGTGCGGAAGGGGCCTTCCACTTACTCGAACTCCTGCATTGCAGGTTGCCTCCTCTGCGTCCCATGTGGAATCAGTAGGCTGCAGTGGTGGAGCGACTAACAGGTAAGTGAGAAGAGATGGAGATTTGTTTTGAAAAATGGCGGTGGGACTGAAGTGGCCTGAACCATGCCAGAGTAAATTGGCAGGATTTGAGATCCACTTTTCAGCTCCTTTTGCATTTTTGCCTTTAGGCGGTGAAAAATACCCCCGGACTAGGTTTTTATTAGGTTTGGAGGGGGCTATGTCAAATGCACACCCCTAATTTTTTCACATGAACCATGGCATTGATTATATTTCCTCTGGGAGACAGTACTTTTCTCCTGTGGTTTTTACTCTTAAGATTATTCCACATATTTCTGGGATATGAAGGCTACTGCAGGAAAGAGAGAGCTGAAAATCCCTGTACATGAATGGAACAATGCAAATAGCAGTTTAGACTCCACTTTAGTTAGTTCTTCTTGTCCTTGTTCAGATTAGCCTGTTCCCTCCCACACACGCCAGCTGGGTGACCTTGGGCTAATCACAGTTCTTCTGAGCTCTCTCAACCTCACCTACCTCACAGGGTGTTTGTTGTGAGGGGGGAAGGGCAAGGAGATTGTAAGCCCCTTTGAGTCTCCTATAGGAGAGAAAGGGGGGATATAAATCCAACTTCTTCTTGTTCTTCCTCCCGAATTCTGCTCTGTAGTATAATTGATTTCTCTTCAATTTAGGATTAAATAAGATATTTTTCTAAAATTAGGGATCCAAACTATATTATTGTCTTCATCACCACAGTATGAATCACAGTGTTTCAAACTATTTCTGTTATACATTGGTACCATGGTACTATAACTGAACCTGTCAATTTTTTTGTTGAAGTTCCAAAAAGAAATGTCTTTCTATTTTTATAATTTTTTTTGTTTTTGCTTTGCTTTTAAATTTTACTGCTCTATCTTTGTTTCTTTTGTCACTTATGGTACTCCACTGGGTGTTTCCTCAGGGGGCTACTATAAAGTGTCCCACTGTGATCTGTAATAGCATTGTGCAAACGGCAATACCTTTGTTAAGTTAATGGCTGAGAATGGCTAGCAGATGTTTTCCTAATGGGTAGTAATTGTTCAGAGATAATGAACCATCATGGGGCTAAGGCTCCAGCTGAAGAAAAGGTGCATTCCTATGTGTGTGGTAGAAGAAAGAAACAACAAAGAATGCTGGATCAAGTCACACTTTGGTGTCTAAAAAGAAATAATTTGATAGCTAAAAAGATAATGAGAAAAATGGCATGCAAACATTCATTCTGGGTGGGAAAAGCATACTCACAGCACAATCCTACGTGTGTGTGGGGGGGGAAGTGCTGTGGAGGTGGCATGGTCCCAGTGCTTGCATAAATTCTACTTGTGCTGGCAAAAGGGGCATTTATGGTGGTGCCAGGGCACATACACCAGTGCCAGGAATGCAACCCAGGGGTGCCAGCCAGGGGCGAACCACCTGGGGGGGGAGACATGTGGTGTCACATGCCCCTGGGCACATGCCATCTAGTCACATGGGGGGCAAATTAAGCATTCACCAGGTAGCCCTCAGGCTGAAGCTGACAGCTCTTGCCACTTTCCCCAACAGATTATGTACCTGTCACTGTTCACAAAGCTTAGCAGATGCATCCAACATGTGAGGGAGCTGCCATAGCTGGTGCTGGGCAAGCCTGCAACCACTGCACAATAGACT
This sequence comes from Sphaerodactylus townsendi, assembly GCF_021028975.2. Classification (NCBI taxonomy): domain Eukaryota; kingdom Metazoa; phylum Chordata; class Lepidosauria; order Squamata; family Sphaerodactylidae; genus Sphaerodactylus; species Sphaerodactylus townsendi. The sequence goes on along the minus strand of NC_059435.1, from coordinate 48,073,531 downwards.
TTATGCCATGGATCCATCCAGTGGAGCAAGGTTGGGCAGCAGCCTAGACAAGGAAGTGGTTTGAAGACAGGCATCCCCTTCAATGAAGCTTCCATGTACCCATTGCAGTATCCTTGTGTTTCTTTTTAGGGAAAATTAGGGAACTGGAAGGATGGAGTTAGTTTTGGGGGGAACAGAGAAGGTCCTGGCAAGTGGCAGACCCCAGTATGGTGCCTGTAGCGCCCACTCCATAGTTGTCCAGGGGGCACCAGGCAACCCCATGGCGATGGCATGTGCCCCAACAAGAAGGTCCCTTTCTGATAGGGCAGGAACTGTGATCAAGCATTAAGAGCCCTCCCCCACACATTGGGTGGGGACATGGCAACTGAACAGGGGAAGCCAGAAAGCATGAGGTCACTCTTCCACCAACAGGGTGTCTAAATGAGACCAAGGCCCCTCACTGGACTGCCAGCAGGGCAAATAAGATGGCTTTCTCAACATCTAGGCAGCTGGAAAAGATGGGGAGCATGGCGCCATGTCAGGACAGGCCCATGGGCAAGCCTATAACACTTCCCCTTCCCCTGAAAGGTGTCATTTCCCCTACAGCAGCAGCAGTATAAACTGCCTCCCCGCCCTTGCACTGGAACTAAAGTAAAATATTCACTGGAACTAAAGAGGAAGGATCTGTTTAAGTTCACTGATTTCCAAAGGAAATATCAGCAGCTCTTCTTTTAGTTTGCCACAAGGTGAGGAAACATAAAAATATAAGACGATGTCCATTCAGTCACAACAAGATAGAAGTGCACACAAGCTCAAATAAAATAAAATAAAATAAGAGATCAGTTATCAGTTAGCTATCGAACTGATTTATTTATTGTGGTCATTGACAGAACAAATGCAATAAATAAATATGCTATTGCAAAATATATATAACGTCAGTTAGCTGTTGTTATGACAACTTTTTTGTGATATAAAGAGCAGAATTAAATTCTTCCTAAGTAAAATATTTTAATCAAAGCATTTCCTTTGTAAAGAAGAATAGAAAATATTGGGGTAGGGGGGATAATCCAAAGCATTTTCAAAACATCTTTGCTTCCCCTCAGGTCTCCTAACTGTGTTAAATTTCTTCTAACACACTGTGTAATGAAAAATAGTAAATGGTACAACATAAAAGATTTTTAATCATCCAAAGTGATAGCTCTGTAGTATGAATCAAGGAATTAGCAGCTGCTGATTATACATAGCAGATAGAATAGAAGTGCCTTAAGGCAAATTTTAAAAAGGCAAACTATTCTTTTATAAAAAGTATAAGGCTGAATTTATTCCTCAGTAAAACTTAAGCATGACTTTCATAATAATTCTCCATATAGTATAATACTTGCATGGACCTAATTTTTTTTTTTTAAAAAACCAAAATGTAGCACTGCTAAAATATTTTGCTAAATATTTTGCTAAAATATTAGCAAAACACTAAAAGTCCAATGTATTGTTCAAGACTTGCTTTCACAGTCGGAATCACTAGGATGTTGTGGGTTTTCTGGATTGTATGACCATGTTCAAGTAGTATTTTCTCCTGACGTTTCGCCTGCATCAGTGGCTGGCTTCTTCAGATGCCAGTCACAGATGCAGGTGAAACATCAGGAGAAAATACTACTGGAATATGGCCATACAACCCGGAAAAACCACAACATCCTACTAAAACAGTGATGGTGAACCTATGGCACAGGTGCCAGAGGTGGCACTCAGAGTCCTCTCTGTGGGCATGTGCAAACAGAGTGCCCCCCCCACATCTAGGCTGGCCTGGGCCACTGGGCTCTATTATTAGCATTAAACCTAAGACCTAGTTTTGGGGAAGTAGTGTAGGTAACCCTGTTAAGCGCTGTTAAACTAAAGCATGATCCTTTACCTGGGAGTAAGCTCAATTGCTGGCAATGGGGTTTACTTCTGAGTAAACCCTCCTAGGATCGTGATTCATCCATTGAAAGAGTTTATTTATTTATTTATTTATTTATTTATTTATTTATTTATTTATTTATTTATTTATTTATTTATTATATTTGTATACCGCCCTCCCCGAAGGCTCAGGGCGGTTTCCAACAACATAAAAATTTAAAACATCATAAATATAAGTTAATTAAAATACATAAAATATTAAACTAGAGATGGCTTCAACTATTCTATTCTATTTCCCCTTTTATGAACCCACGGGAGGCCAGATGTTTACTTATTATTGCGGTTGATATCATCCCGGCTGGCCAAACGCCTGGCGGAACAGGTCCGTTTTACAGGCCCTGCAGAAACTTTGTAAATCCCGCAGGGCCCTGATCTCACCTGGAAGCCTGTTCCACCAGGTAGGGGCCAGAGCCGTAAAAGCCCTGGCCCTTGTAGAGGCCAGCCGGATCGCCTTGGGGCCAGGGGTCACCAGTAGGTCCGCCTCCGATGAACGGAGGGGCCTAGAAGGGCGATATAGGGAGAGACGGTCCCTTAGATATGCAGGGCCAAGGCCACGAATGGCTTTAAAGGTCAAAACCAAAACTTTAAACATGACCCGGTACTCGATCGGCAGCCAGTGCAGTTGGTATAGGACCGGAGTAATCCGGTCCCTTGCTGTTGCTCCCGAAAGGAGTCTGGCTGCCGCATTCTGTACGAAGTTTCAGTTTCCGGATCATGGCCAAAGGTAAGCCCGCGTAGAGCGAAGTTACAGTAGTCTAATCTAGAGGTGACCGTGGCATGGATCACAGTGGCCAGATCAGAACGGGAGAGATACGGGCCAGCTGCCGTGCCTGCCGCGAGATGGTAAAAGCTGCTCATGGCTGTCTGGGTGACCTGGGCCACCAATGATAGAGATGGATCCAGAGTCACCCCCAGGCTCTTGGCATGGACGAAGTTAATTTTAACGCCTCGCCAAGAAGGGTAGGCAGGCCAAAGGCCACCGACACTCCCGACTCCAGCCACAGGACCTCCGTCTTAGTGGAATTCAACTTCAGCCGACTTGCACTCAACCAACCAGCCACAGCATCAAGACAACGCTGGAGAGCATCAGGGCCGAGGTCGGGCTGCCCTCCATTGTGAACAAGAGCTGGGTGTCATCAGCGGATTGGTGACACCGCAGCCCAAAACTCCAACTAGACTCGCCAGGGGTGCATGTAGATATTAAAAAGCATCGGGGAGAGTATCGCTCCTTGCGGCACCCCACACATAATGGGGCGACGCTTGGAGATCTCACCCTCCGATGCCACCTGCTGTCCCTCGATCTCGAGGAACGAGATCAGCCAATTTAAGGCTGAATCTCGAACCCCGATACCAGTGAGGCGGTGGACCAAAAGGTCGTGGTCTACCATATCGAACGCTGCAGTGAGATCTAACAACACCAACAGCGCCGAACCGCCTCTGTCCAAGTGTAGTCGGAGGTCGTCCACAACAGTGACCAGCACCGCCTCGGTCCCATGACCAGTGCTGAAGCCAGACTGGAAGGGATCCAGTACGTTTGTGTCATCCAGGAATCGCTGGAGCTGAGCCGCCACCGCTCGCTCAATTACCTTGCCCAAGAATGGTAAATTAGAAACTGGGCGGTAATTGGCCGGATCTCCAGGATCTAAGTGCGGTCTTTTAGGAGCGGGCGGACTCACTGCCTCTTTAAGCCGACTAGGGAAAACTCCTTTGCTCAAGGGAGCAGTTGACTATATCCAACAGGTGGTTCAAGCTCCTCCCAGCCGGCTTTCACCAACCAGGAAGGGCACGGGTCAAAAGGACAAGTGGTAGATCGTGACAGCATCCAGGATCCTGTAAACATTCGTTGCGGTCAAGTAAGCTGGAAGTGGTCCAAGAAAGGACTCCAAAGACGGCCCAGGGGCCTCTAGTTCACATACCGTGATCAATAGTGGCAGGGAGGGATTGGCGGAGGGTCAGGACTTTGTGTGTGAAGTAGTTTGCAAAGCCTCACAGCCTAATGCCAAATCAGTCTCTTTTGGACCTATCGAAGAGGTCGTCAACGTCCGAATTACACGAAACAATTGTGATGGGCGCGAACTAGCAGATTCAATAGCGGAAGCAAAGTATGCCCGCTTCGTCTCCTTCACAGCACTCTCATAGGACTTCATAAACGATCGATATGAGTGTCTTGACCCCTCGTCAAGTACCCGCCGCCACCCTCGCCAAGCCGTCTCAGTTCCTTTTCATCTTCCTCAGCTCCTCGTGTACCAAGGAGCCGGGTTGATGCGGGCACGGAGAGGGATGCTTTGGAGCGATACTGGCAACGGCTTCAGAGAGCCTGGTGTCCCAGCTCTCTACCAGCTCATCTAGAGTAGCGCCAGTGGGCGGAGTTCCCAGAGCATTTTGGAACCGTTCTGGTTCCATTAGTCTCCAAGGGCGGGCTAAACTATGCCCGTCACCTAGACAGGGGGGCATAGGAGCATCAATCCGAGCCTTCAGGACATAGTGGTCAGACCACGGCACTCTTTCTACAGAGGATAAGACCACATGCACACCTGCCGCGAAGACTAGGTCCAGAGTGTGGCCTCCTTGATGAGTAGGGACACCAGTATTTATAAGAGAGAGGCCTAGTGTCGCCATGGATGACACTAGATCAGCGGCCACTGACGAGGAGGCCGAATCAACATGGACGTTGAAGTCACCCAACACAATTCAGCGAGGGAGCTCCAGCTTACTTCACTCAGAGATCTAATTCTCCAGAAGCCGTGACAGGCTATCCGCCGGTGGCGCTTAGGTGACCGTACACTAGCAGGATAGCCAGCTTCTCTTGGTAGTCCCAATGAAGGCCTAGACACTCCATGCCATCAATCACCGACAGGGGACGCCCTGAAGTCGATAGTATCTCGGATGAGCATCGCCACGCCACCCCCCCGGCCCTGTGTCCGAGGTTGCTGGACTGCCACGGGTACCTCTTGGAGTGAGATTGTTGAGGGCAACTGTTTCGCCTCTCTCTCACCCAGGTCTCCGTGACACACACGAGGTCAGCAGCTTGATCTCCTAGATATTCTCGAGAGTAGCATATTTGTTATTAAGTGACGTGGCGTTAATCAACAGCAGCATACGCGCAGAGAAATTAATCCCTGTCCCACTACCTGCATTCTTTGGGGATAGGCCGTAGGTCAGACAGAGAGCGAAGCTTCACCATATCTCACTCTGCGTCTAGTATTCGGCCTAGGCCTACCGTCATACCTCCCTCGCCCCAATATCACTGGAATCCCTGACCCATGTAGGGCCTCCTCGTGGGTATCTTCAAAGGGGGGCATTCTTACCTGGAATAAAACCACATATGCTAGTATGTTTACAACAATTTAAGCTTAGCTAATCAATCAATAAATAAAGGTATGGACTAAAACAGTTGCACTGTTGCTTCGAAGCAAAGCCATCAACTACCACCCAGCTTACTCCTGAGAAACGCACGCCTTGGAGCCAACCATTTTTTCTAAACAAAAACCTCGGTATTCAGGTTAAATTACCGTGTTGGCACTTTGCAATAAATAAGTGGGTTTTGGGTTGCAATTTGGGCACTTGGTCTCGAAAAGGTTCGCCATCGCTGTACTAAAAAGTCAATTTCTGACTTTTCTTTTCCAAGTGAGTTTTAGCTTCTTTTTGATTTAACTAACAGTTATCTTGTTTGCCAATATTTTTTTTCCTAAGGGAAACTCTTTTGAACATTGAGATGGTGAAACAAAATTTGATCCACATGTATTATATCTGAAAACTTAGTTGCTGGAAAATGGACAAAAAAATTATGGAAAATTCATTTTTAAAATATTTTCCACACCCCTACATTTTAAGTGAAAAAGTGTGGATTGGTTATTATAAAAGTAATCTTAGGTTTATAAATAGATTACAAAAATTATTTGCTCCTTCTGGAGCTCAGCTCAATCTACATTTGTTTTGCTTTTTAAAAAAAAATATAGGCATCAGCATATTCATACTGTGTTCCCAACAAATAGAAAGCAATTTACGTCTACTCTGTTTTTCTTCTCAGTACAGAGCCATAACCATTTAGAGCTGGCTTTGAAAGTGTCAGCCACACAAGGCAGCCTCTGAATTCTCAGGTTAATAGAGCATTAATTCCACAAATATACTCTAGAAATGAAATAGATTGAAAACTCAGAAACTCCCAAAACCAGACACAATGCCAGTCCATAGCTGGCAGACTCCAAATCAAGGTTCTCAATCACGGACTTCTATTTTTGGCTTTATAACAGTCTAGTGTACACACACTGCTGGTACTGGAGAAACAACAATAGCAACAACTTAATCGAACAACTATAAAGGCAGTTTAAAACATCCAGAAGAGCAAACATCACAGAAGCATCAGATGGTGTTCAAATCCCACAGACATTTTTGCTTAGCAAATATCATCTATATTTCAGAAGATACTTGCATTCCAATAAAAAATGGATTAGTAGACATGGAAGCTACAAGCCCCATTTGTCATTTGAGAAGCATTTTCAGGAGTATGCCTCATCTCTGCAACTCAGAGTTGATTGCAGAACTACCTCAATGTTCATAATTCTGAACCATAATACATTTTAATATGAAGACATTGAGAAGTGAATACCAACTGCAAATAATGATGATACCTTTCACAATTTAAATTATGAAAATATTTTTTTCCTTTTGCCCTTTTCCTGTTTTCATCTCTACTTAGTCCACCTGCCACATTTCTACTAAGTATGTTCTATAAAAATGACCCAGAATATAAAGTGAGCTCAAAATGGCCATATAATTGCTTGTAAGTAAACACTTGATAAATCACCTTACCCTTGTTGTAAAAGGAAATGACTGTCCGCAATTATTTTACTTGTTTCTTCTGTGTTTTCCATCCCACACATCTTAAACTCCCTTCTTTTTAACTACCTAATGTTCTTTTAGAATTGCATTGAAACCGCACACATTTTATTTGTTCTCCACTCTGTACTTCTATGTGGATTTTATTTTAAAGCAACACAACTCTGCTGTGATTCCACACAAGTTATCATTTTCAAGATACAGTGACTGCCTATGTGGAAAGAAAAGCAAACCAATGTAGACAAGGCAAATTCCACTTTTCACAATATGAATTTTGAAAGAGAATGAAATCAGAACAAATCTTATAGAACAACAACAAACATTGAAGCATTCCAGCACACATTGTGCTGGTCAAGTGACTGTCAATACAATTTCCCAATTGTTTAAAACAAACACTGATGTATTCTATGCATACTGTTGCTGTTACTTTCAGAACTTGTTATAGTGAACTTTCTGTTTTAATCTGGGTTTTGTAAAGCTGCGGAGAAGGTCATAAATAAAATTATTAATTATATATTTAATTTTACTCTGCGGTCAAAAAGAGATGGAAAGCATACCTAAATTGCAATCCTAATTATGTGGTAACCAATCATGAAGCCTCAAAAAACCAAAAATAAATATCAAATTTGCAAGGCAGGAACTTGGGGATCACAGGCAGAATTTTTACAGCCTGGGCAATTCCATACCTGTCGATAGAGTTTTCAGATGAAGTATATAAATTTATTAGCCACGCTCAGACTAATACACATACAGAACTAGTACATCCATTCAACAAGAAGTTGCACTGAAAGGGTTTTCTTTAATTTTACCTATCTACTAGCCACTAGCATATAACCTTTCCACATACACCTTTCAGGAGACAAAAGATTAATGCAGGTATAAGTAAACAGTTAGCAAAGTCAGCATTTGGAGGCAAGAAGAAAAAGTAATTCCTAAATTACTGACTTGCTGAAATGGCAATAATCTTACAAGGCATACCCTGGGGAACAGACATGAGATTGTTTGCTCTGGCAAACTTGGTTTCTGTTACTTTCCCCCCACTCAAAGGAGGATTAAAAGTAGCTTTTCAAGGTGAAAAACAGCATCACCGTTCTTACAAGAAGTTTAAACTCACAAGCTGAGCAACAGTGGGCTGATTTTTAAAAGGAAAAGAAGAAGACACTCAAGTAGAGGAGAATTCTGCTGGGAAAATGGACCTAGCAGGCAAATTGCATACAGATGGTCTGAATGAAGTCAGGATGTTTATCGGAGAGTAAGTCACCAAGTAAAATTCAGCTCAGGAGTAGCATACATTAAGGGTGTGCACAGTAATTTTATTACTTTCTGTTCTATAAAATTTTGTATTTGCTTGATTTATTATATTAGCACACCAATCCGCTTGTTTCGATTGGTGTTAGAAAACTTAATGCTAAACAGCTGATCCGTTTTAATCTTTCGCTCCAAAATCAAAAGATATACACACCTGCTTTGAGCTAAACTAAGGTTTATTTATTTTTAAAAAACTGAAGTAGGCAAACTCTTTATCGCTCCCGATTAATGTGGGCACCTTAAGAGGCTACTAGATGGTGTCACCAACCTATGGGCAACCTATGTGATAAACAAATCATTCTTCACTTGGCTGCACATCAATATTGTGCTGAGAGATGCTGCCCATGGAAGTCATTACCATACAGTGGACAGCATCAGGGTTGAAATGACAAACACTGTAGGTTTACAAACTCTGGCTAGGGAAGTTATTGGAGATTTGGGGGTAATACCTGGGGAAGGAAGAGTTTTGGGAAGGAAAGATGATCAGCAAGGATGTGACACCATACAGTCCACTCTCTGAAATTGCCATTGTTTCCAGGGGAATGAGTCTCTGTAGTCTGAAGATCAGTTTTAATACCAGGAGAAGTTAAGATATAATTGGGTGTTGGCAATTCCCTAAATGAAAGAGTTCCTTCCCCACAAACCTGGATCAGACAGTTCCAAATTACTTCTTCCTATTGCAAGATGTCTTGAGATGCCTGCCAATTCAAGCAGCCCATACTTATCAAGCAGCCCATACTAAACCTGCCACGTTAAGTCGGGCTTTACCTGTCTACTGTGACTATTAAGCACTATTTGTGATTAAACCTTCATTCCCATCTGTACAGCTCAATACTAATGTCCATAATATAATGTTAAATTATATTCATTGTGTTTTTTCTTCTTTGTTGTTGGATTATTTGCTATTAGTTATTAATTTGTGTGGTATTATGTATTTTTCTTTCCTTAATCTATGTATAATTTTTTTCTTTTTTTGAATTATTTTTTAAATTTTCTCTCCTACAATAAAGCATTATAAAAAAAAGACGAATGTCCAGGAATCTAGGCAGGGTGATCGAACCACCAACATATAGCATGGAGGCTGATGGTGAACTGACACATTAAATATCCTTGCTAGAATGTGGAGGTTTAGGACTCTTACAGGCTACCAGTTTTTAAAAGTGCCACAGGTCATTACAGAGGCAAGTATTGGGATGGAGCTGAACAGCTTCATGGCTTTGAACAAACAGTTGGACAGTGAATTCTGGTTCAACAGCAGGCCCAAATCAGAAGGTGAGGCTTTAACCCAGAGTAAGCAGGCTGACTCTTAGGCCATTTCCGCACGTAATCCACGCCGACCCGACCCCTCTGGGACTGTTCGCATGGACGGTCCCAGAATCGGCCGAGATAACGGCGCAGAGCTGCGCCATCGTCAGAGCGACTTAGCGGTCCTGTGGCCCTCCAGCACGTTGCCGAGGCCAGGGGACACGCCCCCTGCCCTGCGCGACCGCTCCAGGGTCGCAGGGCAAAGGGGGCATGTCCCCAGGCCTCGGCGACGTGCCGGAGGGCCGCAGGACTGGTGAGTTGCCCGGTTGGGAGGGGTAAGGCGCCTGGAAGCCGCTGCTGTTCGCACGGCAGCGGCTTTGCACCGGTCGGGCGGTGCGAGGGCGGTGCGGCTGCACAGCAGCTGCACCCCCTGTGCGAATGGCTACCCAGGGACGGCGTTTTTGCCGTCCCCAGGGCGCCATAAACCGCCTGTGCGGAAAGGGCCAGAGTCTTGTTGCTCCTACTGCATATCAAAGGAGAATCCTGGAGGTATCTCAGCTGGCTTCTTCTTCTAATGTGTAGTAGTCACATTATCATGGTATGTATCATGTGAAAAAGGACCTTCTTAAAGTCCATTTGAGAAAGTTCCTCAAAAATTCCAGCACAACCTGAAGTAGCTAACTCTGGGAGAGAAAGTGGGTGGATCAACTCTGGCAAGAAGGATGGCTCAAGAGTGTGCAAGCTGTATATACCTTGCAGATATGCCAATGATTGCTTGGGCAATCAAAATGACAAGGAACCCTACCAGTGTCTGTCTTTTTTAAGTTCAGGGAGTGACCAAATAATGACTCTCTTTTACAAAATGAGAACTGGTTAGGAATGTCAAATGCCCACTTCAGGTTGGATTCTCCTGCTCATAGTTCCTTCACCCATCATTTCCTCTGGGCCAGAGTGAGAAACAGTGGGGAGATGATTGCAATATTGTGCTGTGTGTAGACATCACATCCAGTTGAAAACCTAGATGTGGTATCAGATGTCAGCCAATACTCTCTATGTGTGACCTCACCATGTATCATGTGTCATGTCTGACCCTGCCCCCACCCCCAAATCTTCCTTCTGGCATCCTTAGAAGTATCCCAGTTTATCACATTAACACACAATCCAAACCAGACATAATTTGATAAGCAAAACTCACATCCCTCTCTGTGAGAAACAGAACTGGCAGTTTGTGATCAGGCAACTCTAAACATCTTGATACTTCAAAAAAATATTTTGGCTTGGTACCTAGAAGAAAGTGGACACCAGAAGAACCACAAAAGGGAGGGAATTCCAAATGCAAGGCATTGCAATTAAAAAAAACAATTATAGTCATCTCCTGAGTCACCTCTGCCGGCACAATGCTGAGAGGAGAGCTTGGGAAGAACATCAGCACTTGGGAAGAACATCAGCAATTTCTTAGAGCCTTGAATTTCTTCTTTTCCCTCTTCTTCAGTATTTTTCTTCCTGAAGGGCTTTTTCTTTCCGGATTGGTTTCCCTCACATGCAGGGTCAGTTTTGTAACTGTCTCTTCCAAAGGTCACGATTTTGAGTGTCTTCTGGGGTAAGGTTCTTTGCCCGCAGGTCTTCATTGATTGTGTTCATCCACCATTTTTTGGGTCTGCCACTTGGGCGGCATCCACCAGGTTCAAGGTGCAGGGCTGTCTTTGCTACTGATGTTTCCTCCTGAAAGGCAACTTTGTGATTTCAAAAAATCTACTTTATGGAAGTTTAGGATCCTGTGGATAACTGATTCTCTGTCTTGCTCTCTCCTTTTATTCTAATCCCAGCCTCATTACTCTGTATTAAGCTCTACTAAGTACATTTGTCATCAATTAGTTGTGCTATTGACTACATTGTTTCTCATTATTTACTCTTTTCTCATTTGAAATCACCCAGAAATCTTGCTTCTTATGGCATTACTCCTCTCATTTATTTAATAATAATAATAATAATAATAATAATAATAATAATAATAATAATAATAATAATAATCTTCAGAACATAGCACCAAATGACCATAGCTTCTAGCCCCATACCAGAAGAGAGGCAGTGTGGTGTGGTGATTAAGAGCAGGTGGACTCTAATCTGGAAAAGCAGGTTTGATTCCCCACTACTCCACATGAGTGGCAGTCTTATCTGGTGAACCAGTTTTGTTTCCCCACTCCTATAATCCTGCTGGGTGACGTTGGGCTAGTCACAGTTTTCCCCAACTCACTCAAGTTGTCTGTTGTGGGGAGGGGAAGGGAAAGGAGTTTGTAAGCCCCTTTGAATCTCCTCATAAGACAAAAAGGAGGGTATAAATCCAAATTCTTATTCAACAGTAATATCCCAGTCACTAAAAATGTTGCTTACATTGTGCTTCTTGACTTATAATAATAATATGAAAGCCTTTATTGGCATAGTTGTAATACATCCTCCCCAAGAAAACAGTGACAAAAATCTCTTAATAACAGAGTGACACTACAAAATTAGAAAGAACAGAGCTATCCTTTAAAGTGTATGATTTCTAGTAAAAACTTGGCCACCAATTGACAAACTACAAGATCAGAATTATTTAACAAGTATAAGATCTTTTGAGTCTCTGATATCCTATCACAGTTCAAAAGAAGAACATTTGCATATTTTCCCCTAATTCCCTTGTACTTAGTGCAATAGAAGAGGGAATGGGGTTTCCAGTTGATTTGAGTTACAGGAGCAAAATCTCTTTGCACCGTCTAGTTTTTAAATCTACCATACAGCAGTGCTGAAAGCAGAACATTAAACATATCCATTGATATGACTCTTCTAGAACTAGGGTTGAGCATTACACGTATATAATCTGTTATGCATCCCTGTTCGAATGGTATTGAAAAGCTAAGGGGTGAGCATGTTTTGGATACCGTTGCATTTAGATTTTGAGATTCTGTTTCTAGTAACCATTTTTCAGACTAATGTAGGCTTCAGCATGGAGTAACATACCCAGAGATTCAATGGAAATGCCAATTTCCTCAATTTTGTTTGTAATTAATGGAAGCCAACTAGAAAATTTGGGCGTTGCATAAAAAGCTTGAAAGGTCCTGTTAGAAATGGGTATGCAGCCAGAATGTTTCTTGACTTGTTGAAAACATTTACACCAAGAAAGTAAACTCAGTTGTCATGATTTGCCCTTTATTTATTTATAATTTATCTACCACTCCTCCTCTCATGGACTTGGAGCAGCTTCCAACAATAACAGTCTTTCCTCAGCCCCTTGTATGGTATACTTATGAATGGTCTAGAGATTATCAGTGTATATATCATATATGTATATATTATCTGAGTTAATTCATGGATGCGTCTAAGGCCCTTTCCACATGGCACAGGGAGAGCAGGTTGCAGGTGGGATAAAGGAATCCGCTCTCCCTCCTGCCCTGTTCTCACACTTCTGTACAGGCAGCAACCGGAGCCCGTGGAGGCAATGTGGACTGCCGGTGAACCTTCGTACAGAGGCACGGGTTTTTCAAAGGGACTCACTATAGCCATGCCATAGGGACTCACCACAGCCACAAGGGTGGGCAGGCATAGCCCCCATAGTGCTGCTGATGTCTTGTGCTGCCGCGAGATGTCCCTGCAACCCCACATGGCTATGCAGCCACTAGGTGGGGACTTTAAAGCATGGTCGAGAAAAGCACTTCTCAAGGCAGCTATTCACTCATGAGCGGCTGCCAAACACGTTAAAATGAAAGAATCATGAATAGCACAATTCTCAAATAACCCGTTTCAGGGGGAAAATGCGGGGCTGATTCGCTTTAGGGGCAGCAGCCATTATTATTATTATTATTATTATTATTATTATTATTATTATTATTATTATTATTATTATTATTATTATTATTATTATTATTATTATTTTTATTTTTATTTATTTATTTATTTATTTATTTATTTATTTATTTATTTATTTATTTATTTATTTATTTAACTTAATATACTGCCCTATCCCCGAAGGGCTCTGGGCGGTGTACAACATAAAAACCATACATAAAATCATCATATAGAGCTTCCATAAATATGATAAAAACAGCAGTTATCCTAAGATGGCATCTCACCTAAACCTAATCCTCCTAAAAAGAAGGAGAGAGAGCATAAGCATAAGCATAAGCATAAGCATTTTATTGTCATTGTGCACGCACAACGAAATTTACAGCAGCATTCCTCGATGCACACAATTTCAGACTCATACATCATCCTCACTTCCCCTTCCTCCACCCATCCCTACACAGCCCCAAATACATCAATATGAAGCAGCGGAGTTTAGCATAGCCACAGCTCTAGAGTAGAAGCTGTCTCTAAGCCTCTTTGTCCTAGTTCTGAGAGCCCTGTATCGTCTGCCAGATGGTAACAGTTTGAAAAGAGAGTGTGCTGGATGAGACGGGTCCCTCAGAATATTTTGGGCTTTATTTAGGCTTCGGGAATTATAGATTTCTTCCAAGGAGGGAAGAGGGCAGCCGATAATCCTTTGTGCAGTAGTGATCACCCTTTGGAGCGCCTTCCTATTCGCCACTGTGCAACTGGAGAACCATACACAGATGCAGTAGGTTAAGACACTCTCTATAGCACAGCGTAGTAAAAGGACACCAGAAGTTTTCCATCTAGTTGTTGCTTCCTTAAAAGTCTCTAGAAAGTACAGTCTTTGCTGGGCTTTAACCACCGTGCAGTCTGTAATTTCCAGGTCAAGTCCTCTTTAATCATAACGCCCAGAAATTTAAAACTGCTTACCCGCTTCCACTTTGATCTCCATTTATAGTCAAGGGCTGAATTTCTGAGCTATTCCTTCTATAGTCCACTATGAGCTCCTTTTGTCTTGTTAGGTGTTAAGAACCAGGTTATTTTCCCTGCACCTAATGAGAGCAGTCGGTCCACTTCATTCCGAGAAGCAGACCTTATCCCCTCCAGAGATGAGCTCCCCACCACCGTTGTGTCATCAGCAAATTTGATAATGGTGTTACTTAAGTGATAGACAGGAGTACAGTCATATGTATAAAGGGTGAACAGTAAAGGACTCAACATTAGCCCTGTATGCCCTATTATTTAGAGTAAGAACTGAGGGAAACCCGATTTCCCAGTCTAACCCTCTGGGAACGCCCAGACAAGAAGTCCCTAATCCACAAACAGATTGAATGTGAGAGTCCAAGATCCACGAAGTTTCGTCACACTCAGTCTTTGTGGCGTAGATTGTATTAAATGCGGAACTAAAGTCCAAGAAAAGCATTCGCATTACAATTCCCCTGATGTTCCAGGATGCGTCAAAGCAGTGTGGAGGCTAATGGCAATGGCGTCCTCAGATCTATTAGTCCCATATGCTTAACTGATGTTTATCAAAAATGTATCTGGAAGGCAAGAACTAATATGCCTATGGACCAGTTTTTTCAAAACACTTCATGATGATGAGTGCCACTGGTCTATAATCCTGAAGATTGTCAGCAGGAAATCTCTTTGGTAGTGGAACAATGGGTGGAAGCTTTCAAACAAGATGGGATGGTGGACTGGGATAGAGATCGATTAAAGATCCCAGTAAAAAACACTCAGCCAGTTAATTAGCGCATTCCTTTAACACCCTAATCGGAATACCATCCGGGTCCAAAGCAGTCTTCCCTTGGATTCACAGCCCTCAAAACTTGCCTCACCTCATGTTCCTCCACAGTGAGGTGTGAGCTGCAATCAACCCAGTGGCTGTGTGTCATCTCCTTCTGATAAACTCCTGTTTCAAAGCTGGGTAAAAAAAGTGATTTAGCTGCTCTTGCCAGAGAAGAAGAATCCCCATCTACAGAGATGTCATTGGTTGGTTTATGATTGGTGATTTGTTGAATCCCCTGCCACACCTGCCCTCATGTTGTTATTATTAAAATAATCCTCAATTTTTCTCTTATAACTCATCTTGGCTTGTCTAATACCTCTCTTGAGACTGGCTCTCGCCGCACTGTATTTTGCCTCATCACCAGATCTTGAAAGCAATATTCCTGTCATGCAAAAGTCGCTGAACCTCCGTTGTCATCCAGGGTTTATGGTTGGAGTAAATCCGGATGCGCTTATCCACAGTAAGAGTGTCTCAGCAGTAGGTGATATAACTCAGAACAGCAGTGGTATACTCTTCCAGATCTGTAGAAAACATCCTAATTTGTTGTCTCCAAACAATCTTGAAGTAGTTCGGAGGCACTATCAGGCCAGGATTTCACAGTCTTTATTACAGGCAACACTCCGCCTCCCAAGTGGAATATATGCTGGTGCTAGAAACAGTGCATTGTAAAATTTGGTCTGACTGACCCAAGTGTGGTAATTGTATCACCTTGTAGGCATCCTTAATGTTGGTATACACTTTATCCAATGTATTGGATCCTCTCGTAGGGCACCTAACATGCTGGTAGAGTTTAGGGAGCAATTGCTTTTAACAAATTAGTATGATTAAAGTCTCCTCCTATAATGAGCACAGCATCAGGATGCTTTTTTTTGCTGGTTTTCAACAATGTTGTACAGAGAGCTCAAAGCCATGGTAGCATTAGCATCAGGTGGAATGTACACTGCAATGATGATAACCACACTGAACCTCCGCGGCAGATATATGGGTCTACATCTAACAGTCATACTTTCCAAATCCTTTGAGCAGTGACTCCCCCCGCGGATGCTTGCATTAGTGCACCAGCTTTTGTTCACATAGAGATTTAACCTCCCCCCCTTTCAGCTTGCCTGAATCTTTACTTTCGCTTCTAACCTGCCGGAAATAAGTGAAGCCAGATAGTTCAACTGCCGTGATCAGGAATGTGTGATTGAAGCCAGGTTTCTGTAATTAATAAAACACAGCTGTTCTTGCCAAACCTGCTCTTCACAGTCTGTAGCCTTAGTTCATCCATTTTGTTGTTAAGAGATCGTGCATTAGTAAGAAAAATGCTTGGAAGTGCAGACTTGAATTGATACCTTCCCAGCTTAGTAAAAACACCAGCCCGGCACCCTCTCTTTCTCCTTCTGTCCCGCCTTCGTCTCAGCCTCCTACCAGGAATTGTAATCCAGGGTTCCCCCAGGGTCCTAGCTGCCTCTGCCGGTATATTGTGAAGGCGTATGAAATCGTCTGTAATAGCCATTTCACATTTCAGCCCAATTTGCATTGGGTCCTGATGGTATTAGGACCTATGGTCTCAATAATGGGTCCCGATGATATTAGGGTGAAGTTCCCCCTCGAAACGTTTTTTTTTTACTGGTATTATCCCGGGTTAATTGGCCTGTGCGGAAAGGGCCTAAGACATATACACAAGTGGTCATAGTATTATTTAGCTTCTCTGATTGTTACAAACAAAATAAAAATAAAATTCACTGTGCGTGAACCCCTGTGTTTCTCAAACAGCCACCTTGGTGTAGGGGTTAAAGTGGGAGATATAGGTTTGAATCCCCACTCTTACCTTTGGCCAGTCACATATTTTCAGCCTAACCTACCTTACAGGGATGTTGGAAGGATAAAATGGAGGTGACAGGAATAATATATGCACCTTTGAATGCCCATTGATGAGATAGACCAGGTAAATAAAGTAAACACATTCAAAATGGTGCAGATAGATCTTTAAAAAACACATTCTTGCAAGCAATGTGATCCACACAACCTAATCAGTTTTCAGGAATTTTACCCTGCAACACTTTTTAACTACCCTGCTACACCCTGATGATGATTAAAGAGCAGTGGTCCCCTCCCTTTTGATGCAAGGTAGTGGCCAACTGAGGAACCTGATCAGCAGTAACTGGGACCCAGAGGTGGACTAATTTGGAACAGGGTAAAAAGATGGGATATTGTCAGTGTAGCATGACATGGTGGTTTATCTCCTTGGGAAAGAGTGGTGGATTGCTATGCTGGATGAGTCCCCCACTTTATTTGGTAGAAAAGGCTAGCTAGGATCCTAGTCAATTTATAACAAAACTGCAGCTATTTGAGAATAATGATGCAATACAGCTGTCCACACAGCCCGATCCCACACCCTGTTCATTTTCTGAAAACTAAAGGATGGGTATCAGATGGGGTTTTTTGAGAGGGAGAGCAATTTCCCTGTTTGCTCCAAGTACCATTTTCTGTAGATTTCTCCTGCTCCAATCTGTGAGGGCTGTCAGAGTTGTCTTCACTCCATGACCAGCACTGAAGCCAGATTGGAAAGGACCTCAAAAGATAATCCAATTAATGTATGATCTCAATATGATGCTTTAAACTCCAGACTTAGTAGATACTATATTTTTGACAAACACAATACTTTTGTTACGGATCTCGTTGGGGGCAACTGAACTATAAGCCAATAGGAGACTGCACGTATACAAAATGGACAGCATCTTGGAAACTTCTACTGCCGTGCAAAACTTCTACTACTGTGTGTGGGATGTCAGGACCCACAATTTGTTGCAGTACTGGGATTGTAATAAAATGAGGCCTAACCTTGCCACAAGCTGATGAAGGGATGATATGAAATAGACAACCTACCAACTGTATAACCCAGAGACAACCAGTTTAGAGCTCACCATATTAAACTGTATCAGGATTAGAACCATATTAAACTTTTGAGGCCCAGAGGCATAAAGCAAGAGAAAGGTTGCCAGTTCTCCTGTTTTGGTGGGAGACTTCCCACCTGCCTTTGTACCTTCCTATCACCACTTACCTGGCTGGCAAGAGGAATTGGAGGGGGAAACAGGAACACCGCTTTCATCACACTGCCGTCTTTGACATTCAACCAAAACTCTATGGTTCAACCAAGTTTTGGCTGAATGCTACAATAGCACTGGCAATATGATGATGTCACTTGTGGTTGCACTAGAAGTTCAATTATAACATCACTGGTAATGTCACCATGCAGGCAGGGAGGAGGGCAGGAAGCTGTTCCTGTTGTCAGTTGAAGATTGGACTTGCAATAATGGGTATCAATTTATGAGCAGAAAGGTACCAGCTGGACACCTTTCAATGATAAAAAAATTACAATGATAATAGTTTATCAGTGGAATCGGCTGCCTAGGGAGCTGATGAGTTGCCTCTCTCTGACAATCTTCAAACAGTGGCTGAATAAACACTTGTCAGGGATGATCTAGGTTGACCCTGCACTAAGGTTAGTTTTGCAGCTATGAAGTGTCTCTTTCATAAGTGTTTCTGAAATAGGAAATAGCTGGAAAGCCTACTAACTTCTAAAGCAAGGAATTGTAATAATATATCCTGTAGTGGATGACCTGCAGGATTCAATGCAATTATCTCTTCAAAGAAAAGATCAGTTTATTATGCTCATCGTCCAAAAAAATCCGACCTACATATATCACTGCATATTGAATGTAATTTTTTTGTATGTTGCCCGGTTTACTGCTATGTGGGAGACTTCCCACTGACAACCATTGTTAAATGGAGAAAAATAATTAAAAATGCCAGTTTCATGCTATATAGCATCACTGCAGGGAAAACCCGGAAGTGATGTTATGCCACACTAGAATCAACAGAAATTCTTTGGCAAAACCATAGTTCCCAGTAGTGTCTAGAGTGGTATGACATCACTTTCAGACATTCCCCAGTATGACATCACACCATGACATCAACATCAATGTTTAAATTAGTTTTTCTCTCATTGGTTGACAGAAAGTAGGGGTTGTCAGATGGAGGTCTCCCGCCATAGTGGGAGAGCTGGCAACCCTATGTGCAATTAAGACACATGCAGTGGCATCACTCAGAAACAATCAAAAGGAAGAGATAGCAGAGAAATAATGCTTTCATTAGTTCTTTATGTCCATAGGTACGCATATATCAGTATCAAAATTTCTAAAGACAAGGGTGAGGTATTGAATTCTGAACTATTGTAGTTTTAGTAAACTGTAGCAAATTGCACTATTTAAAGTCATATGGACAATAAGAATGTTCAGAGATGAATGAACACATTGCTACAACAGGCTGCATGTGGAATAGTGAAACCCAGTTCACCAGATTAGAGTCAACCTGCTCTTAATCACTATACCATGCTGCTGGAGGATTAAAGAAAGTCTCTTTTATCCAAGATTCATGAACTTCTCTGAGTGTTTTAGAGTATCTCTGTGCAAAACACACAGTATTTGCCTCACATTGTTGGGATACATAGAAAACCCTATTAACCTGGCAAACCTTCATTTATGAAAAGCAGGGTAGCCAGATTCATTGTCTGCTTCTCACCTCGTGTCATTTCAATACAATCTAATGCAGATAGACCTTCCCTTCTAAATTTAGGATTTTTGATGTTTTGCCTGACTTCCCCTCTATTAGCATAAATTAAATTGTGCTATATTTAGTTTGTGACTCAATGTAGCCTTGAGACCTGCATTACCTGTATTCTGCTTCCATATGTCTAGCAATAAGAATTTTGAAAAAGGCCTTCTACTACAAAAAATAAGCAAACAGCAAATCTCTCTCAATGAGGATAGGGGATGCAGTTCTTTACAGAATAAATTTTTTTGCAGCATTCAGATAACTAGTACAACCAGGCAATGGTGTGAAATTGTTACTGTCATGGGCACCTCGTAGTCAGTATTCATTGCACTACTGTTGACACACATTGATACGCTTTGTGGACCAGTTGTTTTTTGCGGAACAAAAAAAAAAGCAAACTGCACATACTCCAGTTTTAAAGCTGATATTTTCTCCTGGTTAAGCAGAACTTCAGAAGGATTGAAATTCCAGGCAAAATTCCCATACAAAAAATAAATAGTAGTGGAGGTACTAATCCTTACATTGTGCAGAAATATCTAGACACCAACAAAAACCAATTATATCAGTTTGTGATTTTTTTTGGTCAAATTTGGGATACTCGGACACCCCCAATATACACTTATTGGTAGTTCCAGTAATCCCCCTCCAATTCAGCAGTAGGCTAATTCTGTACAAACACTAGATACTTAATGCAAATACCTTAGATGCTTTTAAAAATAATAAATGATGATAATTCAGTCAACTAATTTAAACTGAGAGATACAAAGAATTTACTAATTTCACATTAATCCAAATTAGGACATATGCAGTAGGGAACATTCTTCCCAGGAACTGAATGGAGAAGGTAATTTCAGACATACATTGTTCTTTTATCTTCCTAGAGTTAATTTCTACTCTGATTAGAAATTAAAGAAGTGGCAATTGAGCAATTAATCAAAACATTACGAGTTTCAGTCTATCTGCAAATGGAAGTTTGCAGTAATAATAGGCTATTTGTTGTAAAATAAATGTACAAGACCATGAGGGCATTGGAAGGAAAATGCAAACCAGGTAGCATTAAATTTTATGGCACTCAAAGCAATATCAAGGCATGACGTGCGCGCAGCAATGACAGTGTTTGGTGTTCGTTGACAATGACACATGGAGCCTCCTAAGCAATACTGTTTATCTCATGGAGGATCTGAAATATTCATAGATTCCAGCACTAGAATAAATTTATTGTCTGCTCTAAGAGATATAAGAGGTTGATAAACAGCTTTTCTGACCTTGGAGAACTTTGTTGCTGCATTAAAGGACTTTGATACATGGCAGGGTACAGACACTCTCCGTGATTTGTTAGATGTGCTCTGCTTAGGGACTGCATGATCAGGTGCACTGAAACCACAAGGACCTCTTCAGAGCAAGCAGCTGAGAGGGGAGAAATGACAGACCATTTCTTATATATTTATTCGCATTCACGGTGGAACAGAACACACATGGAAAAACTCAAGGAGGGAAATGCTGAATTGCTACTTTTCAATTCCAAATCTCTTCCTCCACCCCCACCTTTATAAACAGGACCTTTTATTTATTTGTGGGACTTTTTTTGGATTAGTCTTTGCTGCCTATATATGTTCTCTGTGGAACAATGCATCTGACCCATACAGCTTTGTTTACAAGTGCTACCCTATCCTATTCACTGGGGCTGCCATGAGTGGCAGAAAAGGCTAGCCAAGGGGGACAGCATCTGTTCAATGTTAGTCTTGAAGCAAAGCTCAATAAGAATAAAAAGTGACTTTTGTCTTCCCATTACCAAATCTGAAGTGCCTGTCAAATGTAGGGGAAAAAATAGTGAAGAAAAAACAGTTCCTGTTCCATTGTTATTATTTTATAATTGTGTGTTCCGTTCTTCTGATTTCCTTCCTTACAGATAAGATTATTAAGAAGAGTAAAAATAAATCCCAGATGCATAATGGATTTGATAACTTTGGTTTATTAAAAATATTATTTGATCTGTTCTAAAGCAAAATTGAACTCAAGGATACCCCCTCCAAAGAAAATGTTACTTATCTCATCCAAAATATGGAGAGAGTTGATTTTCTCATTTCTTGCTTTTTCAACCTGAGATTTTGTGCTTGACTTACATTACTCAAATCTGTAAGGCCCTTTCCGCACGGGCCTCCGAGCGCCCTCACACCGGCAAGAATTCTGCTGGCGTGGGGGTGGAGGCCGTTCGCACGCAAGCGTGCGAGCGGCCCCAGCAGAGGCTGGCGCAGGAGAGGCGGCTCTGCACGGAGCCGCTGCTTTCCCTCGTCCCTTTCTAACCTGAGTCAGCAGCCGTTACCCTGCTGTTCTTTCAGCTCTCCACGCCCATCGCTACCCTCCGACCTCCAGGGGTCGGAGGACAGCGCATGGGGCTTAGGAGGACAGCAGGGCGACGACGGGCTTAATGGCAGGTAAGTAAGAGAGGGATCGGGGGAAACAGCTGCGGTTCCCCGACACGGGTGCTGTTTGCACCAAGGGCTACGTCGGTGAACACGCTGTTCACTCAAAAACTACCCTTTAAACGGATGTTTTTGAGGACGGCCTGACGCCGCCCTGAGGGAGGGGAAGGGGAGCCAGGTCGGCGCTGCTGCGTTTCAGCAGTGCCGCCTGTGCGAACGGGCGGCCTGAGGACGGCGTTTTCGCCATCCCCAGGCCGCCGTTTTTGGCCCGTGCGGAAAGGGCCTAAGTTTTGAGGCCATTTTCTGCCTCCTCACCAATTTAAAAGTTATGCAGTTCTCAACATAACTTGTGCATCAACAAATCCTCATTATGTGTATATTAAAATGACATATATTGAATGTATGAATACCATGTAGATTGCATATAAAATCTAACAACAGGTGGACATAAAATAAAAAATATACAAATAATTATAAAAAGCAGATTCAAAATCACTGGCAAAATGTATAAAAATTTAATGAAACACAATCATTCCTAAAGAAAACTTTTGAAATTTTCTTGATGGCTCAACTGTTTTGCCTGAAGAAGTCCAAATTCGTCTAAAACTTGTTTTCTCTAATTTTGTAACCTTTCTTTACTGCATTTTTTGTGGAATGCATTAAATTGTTTTACTGTGTTGATCTCCAACCTTCTAGTCACATCCTGCTGTGGTTGGATGGGATTCAGGGGCCTGTAACCTGTGGCTCTCCAGATGTCCTGCGGATTGGTTGGGGCCCATCAGCCCCCCCTGTCAAGCTAACGGGCCAGTTGGCCATTCTGGCAGGGGCTGATGGGTATTGTAGTCCTTGAACATCTGGAGAACCGCACGTTGCAGACCCCTGGATTATACCCTTTAGAGTGTATTCTCTAATTTTGTAATTCTGTACTATACATTTCTCATTGCTTGCTTATAATTGTATAATCAACCTCTAGTAGCTGTGAGAAAGATGGACTATAAACAAAATAAATGGCATACATAAAACACACTTTATTTTTGACAAAAAATGTGATGACAATATGAATAACCCTGAATTTTTAGGGAAAAAAATGACCACACTTTTCTGGAATATTGGGAGTTTCCCCCATGCCCTTCATTTGCTTCAAACTCAGAGTTCACTTGAATGTGAAGGTTTTTATGTAATTTCTAGTAGTTCAATATTACAGCATTATTTAAGTCCACTTTGCCATCACCGAATATACATAGCACTAAATGATTAACACCTTCCATTTTCATTGAGACTGTGTATCTATCAATGGATGATCTGAGTGACTTCTCTCTAGGATGTTTGTCAATCTATTTAAATAACCACTATCAAACCTAATTGAATCTAATCTAATATGTACAAATCTTGCCAACCCCATCTTGCCTTCACCAACCTCTCACACCTATTTATACATAAGCCAACTTGTAAAGAACAAATGTGGAGGTGGTAGCCCACCTTATCATGACTCCACAAGATTTTCAAGGTGAAGGACAGAGTTGGTTTGCCATTGCTTGTCTCTATTTAGCAACTATGGACTGCCTTATAAGTCTCCCATCCAAGTACTAATTAGGGTCAACCCTGCTTAACATTTGAAATCCGATGACACGCTAGTCTGGGCCATGTAGATCAAAGCTGACCAATCAAATAGGGGCAACCCCTCCAAAATCCTACTCATTCTTGGGTGCCAAATTTCCATCAAAAGCTTAAAAGCTATGTATATATCTGAGTAATATATCCAAGAAAAGAAATGAAAAATTGACCAAAAGTATTACTTGCAATATTCATTGTCAGACTCATAGAGAATATATATTCTTTCAGGCATAACGGACATTTTCCAATTAACCTTTATGACAATCCATAATTGAAAACAGAAGTTTTTCACATTCATGAAAACCATTTTCCTCAAATGTTTCCTGGGTTCAGCTTCTTTTGATTCCATTTCAGAATCCAGTGGTGGAACCAAAAGAGGAGACTAGGTTTCATTAACTTTTTTGCCAAATTTGAAAAGGGACCTTCTTTGGTGATAGGGGAGTACTGTGAGAGGAAAATTTTCTGGCACAATCCCTCTGTCTTTCTAGGGGAAAATATTTGAGCTCTGCAGGGAAGAAAGATGACTAATAAAGGTTTTAAATAAATTAATAAATATATGGCAGAAAGAGGGTAAGGAACCATGCTGCAGATTGCTTCCTTTAAGCCAGCAAAATGCTTGGAATGGTCTTAAAAGAGACAATCCACAGTGCAAAACTTGCAGGGAGTGATCCTGAGAAGGTCTACTGTATTCAGTGGGGCTTACCCCTAGGAAAGTGTTCTTAGAATTACAACCACAATGAATGGAGGGGAGATCTGTTGCTTGGTACACAGTGCAGTCCTCCTACCCTTCTTAGCAAAGCATTTGCAAATTAGCTAGTGAAAGAGAGGGATCACGCTGCGCATTGCGCCCCATGTCACCTCCTTGAAACATCCATTTGCAAACACTTCTTCAGTTTAAAGAAAGTGATCTACAGCCTGCTGTCCAGTGTTAACATACACATACCCCATCAAAGTACTTTGCAAATTGACTGAAGGGTAGAAGGAAGCACGCTGCACATTGCGCTATGGTTCATCTCTGTTAGGCTGCCGATTTCCAAGCACTGTGTCAGCTTAAAAAGATCCACCAAATGATGCTCAATACAATTGCCTCCTTTCTTTTGGCAAAGTGATTGCAAATGGGCTGGAGAGGGAAAGGTCATACTGTGCAACACACTGCATGCTGCCTCCTGTAAACCAGCGAAGTGTTTCCAAACTAACAATTTGAAGACGAAGATCCACAGCATGATATACAGTGTGATACCTCCCCCTCTCTTGTCAGTCTGTCACAAGTGCTTAGAGAGAAAAAAACAGCATTCTCTGGATTGGTAAAGATTACCCAAGTGGCTACATGATCACTTTTCTTCAATGATATCATCACCCTCCTTTCATGGTCTCTGATTAGCTCAGATCACTCCAAGAAGATGATAGCAGATGGGGTGAAAGTGGCAATGAAGCAGTTTCTTGGAGAACATTAGCTGGAGCTGATAAACACGGACAAAGTTAAAACCCAGGGATGAGCATCTGGAAATCTGACTAATCGGATGCAAACAATGCATTAATAAATACTGTATTTACTATGAAACTGAATATTTACTATGAAACTGAAACTTCACATTTGGGAGTGGTCAGACACCTTCCACTTGTCCTGGTTCTACTTGCTGTGGTTCCATTTTCTTAAGCATTAAGAAGGGCAACAACTGATGACAGATATCTGCCTGACAACGATGTCATCTAACTAGAAAGTTAGCAGACCTCCCTGCTAAACAAGAAAATCATAGTTCCAACTAGGCACATTGTTTCAGCCAAAAATTTCACTTTTTCAGAAACTTTGAGGAGGTTTTTCTGGTTCTGGTTTTATATAAGTGTAGGTCTGTATCTGTGAGGCAAAGGCAAAGCATACTTGCTTCTGCTGGGATCAAGGCAGAAGAGCAGACTGGGGGATACAGAACAAGAGGCTTGCCACTCTGTGATAGGCAAGGAGTCCACCGGCCTGCTAGGGAAAGAGACAAAGGCTTTGCTTGTATATACTGATGGGCAGAAGGGCTGCAAAGATGGGAGTGGAAAAAAGGCAGGCCATAATCTTTACTGGCTGGAGATGCAGGCTGAGGCTTAAAGTTAGCAAAGACTGGGCACACATGATAAGGATATGTGAGAGAGATCAGTAATGATAAAAAAAGCTGGATACTTCTACACAAGAGCATATTGTTGATTCAGGGTGTAAGAGCTCTGAAATTCTTATTATACCATGGAAGGACCAATCAGCATGTGTAAAGCAAGAACCAGAAATAAAAATCGAAGTATGTGAGCAAGATGGGCTAATCCTGTCCTCTTCATTTCACATTACTATGCTGCACTCTTCAAGGCATGTTTTCTTCCAATCAGGTTGCAGAATGAATGTAAACCAATGGAAACAATTGGGTTGATTTCCAACTTCAATTCTGATGCTAAAAACCCCAACCCAATTTTTTTAAAATATAAGCTAGCGTAACTATATTTTAATGTGAAAACTCTCCTTTTTTCAGTACCCTTTTTTAAAAGTCATGTCAAAACTGCAGTATTAGCCTTGAAGATATTTGCTGGCAAACATTTAATGCAGTCCTAAGTCTGCTGTTCTCATCCAGTTTAGCTCATGGATTCAATTTTGGATTGTCTTGGGATCTTGCTGTGCTTTTTGGCTATCAAGACAGATGGCATGTTACCAATTTTGAGGCTGTTTGTTCTTAAGTACATCTTCTAGGTGATATGTCATAATGACAAGCAGCTGGCATTCTGGGTGCCAGAGACATTACAGTCCTGTTGCAAGGGTTATAGTGCACAGACCAAATCAGTACAGAAGATATATAGGTGATCTGGGGTTTGTGAGAGCTCACTCCAGGAACTTGAGAGAGAGAGTCAATGAGCTGAAATTGTAAAATGGAGGTCAAACATGTACAACTGTGGTTCTAAATATATCAGACAGGTCTGTTTTATTTTATTTTGTATGACATTTGTTACAAAAATGCAAGATACATTGGTGCTAATTAGAGTGCACATTCTGTGGTACTGTTTTCTGTAGAGACGTGTGGAAGATGCATACAAGTTGCTACTTTCCTGTCTTAAAATCTAAGGCCCCTTCCGCACACGCAAAATAATGCATTTTCAAACCACTTTCACAACTGTTTGCAAGTGGATTTTGCCATTCCGCACAGCTTGAAAGAGCACTGAAAGCGGTTTGAAAGTGCATTATTCTGCATGTGCGGAATGAGCCTAAATGAAATTGCTGTTCAATTTCTCTTTTTAAAAATACTTGAGTGTTTGTTCTTGTGTCTCCTTGTCCCTCCTGAAACCTCTGTTAGTTTCTTTAAACTTGGCATCCCTCAGGTCTTTGATACCATCCAGGGGAAGTGTTTGTGATTCTACGGCCCTGGGCAAAAGTTACTGCCACTTCTTATTCAACATGAGGCCCAAGCCTAGCAGAAACCCCACTCTGTAAACCTACTGCTTTAGAGAGAAGGCAACCCCATTCACAACAGGACACATTTGAAGACTTAGATGCAGAACAGTAGCATCTTCAGGATTAAGCTTTAATTTGATATCCCTCATCTATCCCCAAACTATCTCTAGACAATGGCCCCTTCCGCACGGGCAGAATATGGCGCCCTGGGGACGGCAAAAACGCCGTCCCCAGGGAGCCATTCACACAGGGGGCGCAGCTGCTTCGCAGCCGCGCCGCCCTCACTCTGCCCAACTGGTGCGAAGCCACGCGGTTACCGTTCACCTCGCCAGCTTTGGTGAAGCCGCAGGTTTTCGGAAAGCCTGAGTGGCTTGGAGCCGCTGTCGCGAACGCAGTGGCTCCAAGGCGCCCTCCCTCCCCATGTCCACGGTTAATTTGTTTCCAGCTGGCGTCTCCAGCGCAGTCAGCCGGTGAGGCCTGGGGACACGCCTTCTGCCCCCCGCGACTCCGGGATGCCGTCGCGCCAAGAGGGGTGCAGGGTGTGCGTCCCCTGGCTCTCTGTGTGACGCGGCCGGAGAGGGCCACAGGACAGGAAGGTCGCCCTGACGACGGCGCAGCTCTGGCGCCATCGTCCCGGCCGGTTCTGGGACCGTTCATGCGAACGGTCCTAGAGGGGTCGGGTCGGCATCATCTACACCGACCCAACCCCTTCCGCCTCCATGCGGAAACGGCCAATGATTCACAATTTCTACAGCCTCACTGGGATTTTTTTTTTGCATGTTTCAGAAACTGGAGGATAGCAAAACCCATGTATCACTGCTTTGAGCTCCACACATTACACAGTACATATATTAAGTCTAGGGCCCTTCTTATTGGGTTCCAGTCAGACATGGGTGTTCTCAGTACCCTCATATGAGGAGTCTAATTTATGACTGTAGGACACGTGGTTTTCCCAGTGAGCCAAACAGTGCCCCTAGGGACCATTAAAATTGGATTGATGGTATGGGGGTTATATCGATCTGCCCTTGAGGAATATCCAGAAACTACAATTAATACAGTTGCTTGAACCAAGAACCATATTTGTGGAAACCAAGAAGGACCTGCACTCTATGTTTATCTGTTACACAGGTCACAAAGTGGGGACTTTAAACCCAACCTGAGGGCTCTATAATGTGTAAAGAATGCTAAAGATAGATGTAATATACAAAGAGGACTCATGGTGCACCTTCAGCTAGCCTACTAGCACAACTTCAAAATTAGAAAAACTAGTGCATATACCAACAAAGCAAATGCTAGTTCACCTGTTCCTTCCCATTTAACTGCTTTTCTACCTTATTCTCCAGTCAGTGTTACTTAGCAAAACATCTAGTAGCTAGGTGTTTGAGTAGGTCTGGCCACCTGCAGGAGCTTTAGGGGCAGGGACATAGGGAACACCAGATTTCCACACACCATGATGTCATTTCCTGCAAGAACTGGAAGTGATGTCCAGTCACTCTAAGAACTGATGGAAATTCTGTGATAAAACCATCACTTCCAAATTTTCCCCAGCAGTGATGCCATATGATACGAGACACAGACTTATTCACTTCATACAGGACTGGAAGGAAGTGAGGAGTGGGAGATCCTTTTCTCATCTTAGACACAGAGATGTAGGAAGTTTTGCTAACTTTTTCTGTCTGCATGAGGAAGGGAAAGTGGAAACAGAAAAAGCAAGGAGGTGAATGGACAATTTGAGGACAGGATTCTCATGGATATGACTGCATTCAGTTTGCTCATTTACCTATCTTTTCAGGTATGAAACTGTGAAGAACCTGCTCTGAGCCCTTTTTGTTTCCCTTCCATCTTCACTCTTACTGGGCAACATGCAGAAAAGAATCATTGGCTTGGGCGTCTGCATGCCCAATTTCAATCATTCAGGTTTCAGACATTGAAAAATTAAATTTTATGGGAACAATAAAACTTGTTTAAGCACAAGAATGCAAGTCAGTAAAGCTCAGTGATCTCTGAATGCTTTTAATGAACCCTTAAAATCTATCTTTGGGCTATAAACCTGTTCTTTAGTTACATTTTTGATTCATATATTTCTATAGATATAATCTTGACCTTAGCATGGAAACTTGAAAATGAGCAGTATTGGAAAAACCAAAATATGCCATATTGACTTCCTACATTTTAAATCTGTGTATCAGACTTGTCATCTTGTGTCTTAGACACTGTAGTCCCAGGTATCTGAAAATACGAGCCACAACAAGCCAACAAAATTGACTCCTGAGGAGGTATTAGCATAAATACATGCCCTCCACTGGACCATACCTGGAGGTGTGGGTGTGTTTGTTTGTGATGCTGCCACATAGAAACATGGTGGAAGACATGGTCCTTCAAAAACTGCATCTCCGGTCATGAAGGTCTTTGAGGTGAGCTATGCAGATTGGTATATTGGCAGACAGGGTGGTCGCCTGATAGCTGGATCCATTGCTCCACGCGATGCCAAGGTTCTGACAGCTGCTGTAACCAATGAAGTTGTGCCAATTGTATTCTTAAAAAGTTGTCAGTCTATTACTTTGGGATTCAAGGGTTTATTGGTACTTTCTACCCTCCCTATTTCCAACTCCCCTCTTCAACACTGGGCTCACAAGACTAAAGGGGGCAAGAAGGGAGTCATATTGGGAGAGGCAATCCGAAAGGTGTGAGGATCTCAGACCATTCGGGGCCTTATAGGGGCCTTAGCATGTATCTCTTGGAGTGGCAGTATTATGCTACCTATTCTTAAATCTGATCCTGTAGAAAGAATCTCAGCAATAAACATAATCCTAATGAAAATAGCTAGCATAACCTTAATCTGCCAAACCTCGTCTCATGCATTCCCTGGCCATTGCAAAATAGGGTAGTGGGTTTTCAAGCACCCCTATGTGAATGTGTACTGCAGAAAAACTCATTTGGCTGCTCCAGTTATTTTTCTTTTTGGTCTAATTTAATGCTTTCTATTTCCCAGAAGTGTCTAATGAATTATGAAGGTGTTTCTCTTGAGTACAATAAACAACATATTTTACTAAAGGAGACCTTATGTTCCATGCACACCCAAAGGCATCAATTAAACTTCCGTGTTCCCATCTGCAAATCACTGCTGAAAATGAAGGTGGGGAAATGGCAATATGGGTGAGCATTGGATTCCCAGTTTCTTTTGTGAGAGTTGATTTATATAATGCCACAGGTTCACTGGTTTCTTTCATGTGACATGGCCTGTGGTTTAAAGAATGGTCTGCTCTTCTCACAGTGGAGAGTAGAAGCTTAATGGTGCTCTTTGTATTTGTCATGAGGAGATCTGTGTTTGTAAAAGCTGCAGATCTTAACACTACAAAGCATTTGGACCTATTTCATGCTTGTGATTACATTTGCAATTCATGCCATGTGGATTATGGAGAAAAAGACCATATCTAAATCCCTG
Source organism: Sphaerodactylus townsendi (assembly GCF_021028975.2). Taxonomy (NCBI): domain Eukaryota; kingdom Metazoa; phylum Chordata; class Lepidosauria; order Squamata; family Sphaerodactylidae; genus Sphaerodactylus; species Sphaerodactylus townsendi. The sequence goes on along the minus strand of NC_059435.1, from coordinate 48,043,079 downwards.
GACAGAGCAAAAATAGCAGACAGAGAAGGGAAAAATTAAACAACGCCCATACTGCCTTCTCTATTTACTCCTGAAAACATTCAGCTCTCCATTGTTTAAATACTTTAAACATACATGAGGTACAGAACAATAATGAATTTCTGTTTGCTTATGTATAATCCATATGAAGAGAGAAGAGCAGAACTGGTCCATTAGAGCAAGTAGAAAGCATTTTTTTCCATTTAAAGTTTAGAGACAAAATTCATGGATACATATTTTATGTCTTTATTTCTTTTATTTATATATAGCCTTTCGCCCAATGGCATCATAAAGCAGCTAATGTCGTTTTATTTCTTTTTTATCCTCACAACAGCCCTGTGAATTATCTTAGACCAAGTTGAGTCTTCCAGATCCCAATCCTGTGTTGTAACCGGCTATACTGCTCTGGGTCTCTGACCTTTAACTTCAAACTTTTAATTCATTTTTGTATCATTGTAGGAAACAATTAGACTACTTAAAATCCAGAAACTGTTAAAAATCTTGGTATGGGAGATAGTAAGTGGTAGGATAGGAATTTCAAACTGCTGCTGCCTCTATCCCTTTTAAGAATAGATGCTGCTGAATTTTGGCAAAATAGAATTTAGTGATAGAACTGACATTGCTGAATTCTGGGAGAACTCTGATCCTTTTAAAAGTTCCATAAGAATTCAGAAGCCTCTGACATTAACCCAGGTTATATTAGATCTGTCTAGAGGTCTCCATGCTGTGGAACGTACACCTTACCTTGACATCTGTAGGGGATGTCTAACATACATTGGTTTGACTTGACCTTTTATGATTTGAGTAGGTTCTGTTAAGCTGAGGGACAAAATGGTTGCTGCCAAACATGTTGGATTTATAGATGAACTTTCACAAGGAAAAAAATAGACCTCAATATTGACTCCAGTTGTTCTGGGATTAGATAGCTTTTTAAATAGCTGGCAGATCCTTCTTTTGTATTGCCGCTGATTCAGAATGTCTCCTGAATGGCTAAAAATAGGCTTGTGATGGGTATAATCTGTGATGTGTCCCTGATGGATGTAAATTAGTATTGTGAGGCTACAGGGATTCAACAGTTTGGAAGAATATGTTAGTTTAAAGGAAAGCACTTAGTACCAGGCTTCCCATTTTATATACTCAAAATGATTTGTTGTCATTTTCCTGTCTCCCTGGAATTACAAAATTCTCTCCTTTGATCAGGGGAACTTTGGCATTTTCTTTTTGCTCCAGGCACCCTACAAATGAAGACATGAAACAACAGCTTTGGGTTAGCTAGTTTATTTAAATAAAATTATCTGTAGCATACTATTAAATATGCCAGCATATTTAAATGAGTAGGCTGTATTACACACTCTGACCCTAGCTGCCTCTATTTGGCAGATTCACACTGACTCCAAACTCAGCCAGCTGCATCTGCCAGGGCTACTGCCAAGTTCAGAAAGATGTCGCTTAGCACCAAGGATCCTCCTTCCCAGCCACACGCTAAGCTGTTTTGAACTTGCCCTTTATCACTGTCAATGCCTCAAGTCATTCCTACCTATCTTGATCAGCCCTCTCTATCCCAGCCAAACCAGTCATGGTCTAAACAATTAAAAGACCAGACCTATTTAACTGACCCCCTCCTACAGCCAACACAGGGATCCCCCCTCCCAAAAAAATCCTACTTGGCAGCAAAAGGTGACAGGTAATCCTGTGGTGTCTAAAGGGAAGATGGATGAAAAGCTTGGTGGGGGGACATGGTTAGAATGTATGTTCACAAGCCATGCCCGCCATTGGCTGGACATACAAAAGATTGTTCAATAAGCCTCATGTCTCATTTGAACTCATGGGGCCAAAGCAAACTAATCTTAATGCTGGAAATTCTACTGTTCCTCAAAAAAAATTGATCCTGAATTACACAGCAATGGATACATCAGGAAATGTTGAAATTAGCTGGAAAAGTGCTTAGTGCTAGAAACGAAAAGCATAAAATAGATTTTAAAATAGACTTTCGGGACCGCATTAACCCATATGTCCCTACTCGGCCTCTGCGCTCAACAGAGGCCAATTTGCTGGTGGTTCCCAGCCCCTCAATGATGCGGCTGGCCTCCATGTGGGCCAGGGCCTTTATGACCCTGGTCCCAGCCTGGTGGAACACTCTTCTTCCAGCTGTCCGGGCCCTGCGGGATCTTGGTGAATTTCGCAGGGCCTGCAAGACTGAGTTGTTCCACCGGGCCTTTGGAGTGACCAGCCGCTGAGGGTGGTGTCCCCTTTCTGCTCTTCTGCCCTTTACATCTGGGTAACCCTCCTATGGAGGGATCTAGCTGTTCACCCTTTTTTGGGGAGGGTTTGAAAAATGGGTTTATTGGATGCCTTTTTTTGCATTAATCACTGTTTTTAATGGAATTTTAGTAAGTCTTAATGATTATTTAAATGGACGGAGCCTATGTAATTTGTTGTTGTGTATTTGTATGGTTTGCTCCCCTATTTAATATTGTATTGATTTTATGTTGTACACCGCCCGGAGCCCCTTGGGGATAGGGCAATATAGAAATCTAAATAATAAATAAGTAAAATAAAATAAATAAATTTAAAATTGTAAAGCAAGCATGAAATAAATCTAAGTGGGTGAAATTGCTAGATGAGAATTTTGAGGGGAAAGAACTATGAAGCAAGACTCATAAAACATTAAAGAACTGGCAATTGACAGGCCTGAGCATCTGTAGAAATCTGCCTGCCCCCAAACTGCATAGATTTGATTGGGTTACTTTTTTACTCTATGTGCCATCCAGAGGAATTGGGGAATAAATCCCTGTTCAGCACTCATCCAGGTGGAGCAGATGCAGGTATTCTGGATGGGGGCTGAATCAAAATCAAGGAACCAAGCGTAACATTTAGTTATTTAAAATATTTATATCCTGCTGCCTTATTTCCTTGGACTCAAGGCAGCTAGATTTTGTGCTTCTCAGAAAGCATGCTTTCAGTTTTTTTTTCTACTAGTGGCCACTCAAATGGTGGGGAAATATTCACTGGAATTTGGGAGGGAGTTGATTTTTTAAAAATCCAGGCATCTATGCATATTATTAGCACACAGTAATAGGGCTTCAAAAAGTTTTTTTAAACATGCATTAGCATTCACATTAGCACGCAGCAACAGGGCTTAAAAAATCATTTAATTCTGCAATTATTTTTAAAGTCAAGCATTTATGTGCATTAGCACACAGTAAGAGGTCTTTAAGAAGAGGCATTTAATGTGTATCAGCATGTGGATCAACTTATAGCAGTGGGGCTAAAAAGAATATATGCAATGTCCTTTCAAATGAAAAGAATTGGAGGCAGCTGCAAACAAATGTGAAAAAAATTGTAAAATCAGGGAAAGGAGACTTTTCTGTGGGCCTTTTATACCTGTCAAAACTGTAGTTTTTGGATTGGAAAGGAAAACCTCAAAAATATTCCATGCAGCATAAGTCTCCATGTTCCTGCATACATATGGTGCATCTAGTTGTTTTCATGCCCAGTCTTATCTTAAAGTAAGTTGTTTTCATGCCCAGTCTTATCTTAAAGGCACTCCATGCATGAAATAGGTGTATACAGATGAGCTTATACACACGCACAGGACACCTGCAAACTTTTCATTTTCATGTGTGACCAAGAACAGCATTTTCATTCTGCCTATTTTCTTTGACAAACTCCTCCTTCTTAAAATGTTATATTTTTGCACTGTGCATCATTTTATGTGATTTTTTTTTTGCCATTTGTAAAGTTGTTTCACAAAGAAGCAAACTTCTGTGGGCTGGAGTCACCTATTTCTTGTTATGAAAAAAGAATGGCAGGGGCCTTTTTTCACTGTGGCATCTTACTTGTGTCATCTGTGAGGGTAGAGGTATAGAATGAAAGTCTGACGTTTAATTCCCTCTACTCTTCTTCCTTGAATTTGGTTTCTTTTTTATTTTCTATTTTCTACTGCAGGTAAGTTCCTTAAACAATTTTGTCTTATATGACAATTTTAAAAAAATTGGCACACTACTTGCTTATATTGTGACTGCAGAAGGCAAGCAGTCTGATGGGGGTATATTAGTGAAATGTTATCTTTCCCCCTCTGACAAGATTATAACATGAGCAACAAAGAGAGTTTCTATTCCCTTTGGCATGGAATTCTCCACTGACGACAGCTTCAAAGGAGAAAGGCTGCCTTGTGCCAAATTCGCTGAGATCGAGAGATGAGACTCACTTACATGTCACCAAGGCTTGTACCATAGAATGTAATATTAAAGGTTATGTTTCACTCTGCTCGAGCCAAATTGCTTAACTTAGGAGAACATGAGCTGAGACAGCCTGTTGAGATTTGACATGACAACCACGCTCATCCCATTGAGGTACAGCTTAGACTACAGACGTCCGTTCAGAGTGGGGAAATCTCTAACATCCTTTGAAACCCTTTGAAGAATGTATTTCTGCAGGGGAAAATCTTTTTTTCTCTCTCTCAGGGCAAAAGGCTTCAGACCTTTCTATGACATCACTGAAAATATTCCCCCCTCCTCACTATATTCACACTTCACGAATGATGGTTTGGTAGGGAACTCATAAGATCGAGAGCACAATATTTTTCAGAAGACGGGAAGATTACAAAGAAATCCCTGTCTAATTGCTGATGGTTTGTAATAAAGGCTATACATTTCTAAAAAGTACAGGAATGCAAATAAATGGGGGCAGGGAGCAAGTTCCTCTAAATAATCAAATAGAAGTTCTTTTTTGTCATTGATTATTTCCGCTAAGATGACTCTGGTATGTCTGGTCTGATCACTGTTTTGCAAGCAAATGCTGCTTTGAACTGGAAAGGGAGCATATAAAGCAGTTCCCCAGATTATTTTATTATATTTTATTAAATTTGGTACCCTGTTCTTCCTAGCCAAAGGCCAGGCTGAGAACAGCTTACACACATTATTAAAATATGCAATAATACAATTCAACATAAAATAACCACCAACTATCCCAATAAAAACTGTAATTAATCACATGTCCAGTGATAGCGACTGACAATTTTAAAATTTCCCCAGGTTCCAAAATGGATCCTTGAATAAAAACAACATTCCTCCACTTTCCAATGTAAATTAGTTTTGAATTTTACCACATCCAGGGAGAGGGGAGAGAAGGGGGGGACAGATTTTATGAGGCAAGCTGAACACCATAGCTGCCTCAACCAAAGACCTAATAGAAGATTCGTGTTCACCACTCTTAACCACTACACCACACTGGCTCATTGTGTGTACCCAAGTCTTGGTCAAAGCTTTACCAGTTTGTAAACAACAACCTGTTTGCAAAACTGTTTACAAACCTGTTTACAATTTGCAAGGCTAATCTGTCTAGAGAGAAGCCATCTTAAAGGAATTTTCTAGTAAGTTCTAGCTAAGTTCACTGTTCTCCGGTTCTTCACAGGTGTTATCCACCACCACCACCACCCTTCACACACAGGTCATTCATGCACTTGTGGTATGCTCTGCCTGGAGTGTACATTTTTTTCATGTAGGATTCTTAGTTATGCACAGGTTATCCCCTCTTTGGAACTCACCACAGGCTCAGATCAGATCAGTTTCAAAAACTTCCAAAGTATGACCTTTCCTCCTCCTTCACAGGGAAAGCAAAGGAAACCAGCATGTGCTTCTCTTTCTTTTGGTTTTTCTAGTTCTCCCTGCCTTTACCCACCCACATCAAAGCAGTTAGTACTGGAGACCACTTTCCTGTCCAAGACTGTCCTGCTCACCATGTCCATCAGCTTGTATCACTTGACGAAGCTGCCTTTGCCTAGGCAACACCCTTCCACCTAGTGTAATTGACTCCACGGATCCACCGATCCAGCAGCATCTCTGTAACCTCCTGGCTCTCCCTGGCCATCCCCATCAGCCTCCCCCTGTTGCCAGTCTGGCCAGCCCTCTTGCTGCATGCCCCATACCTTCACTACTGGGTCAGGCTGCTGCTGCTGTGCTGTTGAGGAAGAATGACAGGCTGGCCTCCCTGCATTATGCTACATGATAAAACATGATATATCTTTCCAACATGTCTTCCCTAAAGCTTTTATTTTCTGTTTCTGCTTCAGACATTTTCAACGTAATTGTTTGCATTGCAAATTTAATAAATAGTCCAAATGCTCTTAATGTTTTTTCCTCTTTGAACTTTCCAAGACATTGTTGCAATTTGCTTTCAGTTGCTTGCTGTTAATGGAATGATACGTTTAGTAATGGAATGGTCAGGCTGTTCCTTTTCTGCTTGCTCCAGTGGTGGGGGTGGAATTGGGTTCCAGATTTTTCAGGGGATTCAAATGTTTACTCCACCTCAGGTATGGGGCTTTCCTGGCTTGGCCCAAAGGCACCAGAATGCTCAGTCCAAAAAAAGGAGGAGGGGAGGGAGAGTGATGAATCAGCCCAGATAAAAGTAAACAAAAAAAACCCCACTTTGAAGCAATCAGCTATGCAGTAGGTGGTATGTGCATAAAGGACCACACTGTTACATGTCAGGTTTGTTAGCTCACAGAGTTCAGCAGTGAATCTCTCACCCTGAAAAGTTCCATTAATACTGCCCAGTGATTGGAAGAGGAAATCAGGAGGTCAACTCACGAGCTCCTGCTTTGTGATGCATGCCCCTATCCTAAACTCTAGTTGTAAAGGGTTTAGAACAGTGATGGCGAACCTTCTTGAGGCCGAGTGCCCAAACCGCAACTCAAAGCCCATTTATGTATCGCAAAGTGCCAATACAGCAATTTAACCTGAATACTGAGTTTTTGTTTAGAAAAACAACTCATACATTTTGTTTAGAAAAACAACTCAATACTAAAGTATTCATCAAAATGTTTCCACTGCAAGAGGACCATCATGGCTTGTAAGATAACATAGAAAGATTTTTTTTAATAAAAGTGGTCCATGGCACTTTTAATTGAATTTGAATAATTGATCAGTTGAACTTAAAAGACAAATCATGATTACTGGACTTTGGGCAAGGTATTTCTGAACTCTATTCCTTTAATCAAAGGGCCTTTTCAGATTAATGCTTCTATGTAGAAGGAATGTGCAATCCTGGGGGCGGGGGGGGGGAGTTTACCATTAAAGTTTGCCATTTGCAATTAAAACCAAAATTTGCTGGGGAAAATCCATTCTTCTCTCCTCATGCTTTTTTTTACATTTGCCATTTGTTTTATTTAACATTCTATTAGTAACCTAAAGGGTAAGGGTGGCATTAACTATTCTTATTCTGTTTTATCCTCAAAACAACTGACTTGTGGGCTCTGAAAGCAGCTAAGCAACCTGCACAGGTTACAGATGGCCACAGCTATGTGAAAGATGAGGTCCCTTATGTCTGTTTCTAGAGTTATGCTTGTTTAACATACATACATTGTTTAACAGAATAATATGGGGGTCTCCAGCCATGCTCTGCTGGCGGCACCAGGTCAAAGGAGCGTGGCTGGCTGCGGGCAGGCAGGGGTGACCTCCTGCCACCGCCCCTCCTCCCCCCCCCCATGCAAGTCGCAGGGTGGGCTCCCTGCCGAGATGATGGTTCGCGCCGTCGCCTAAAGCACCATCGAGCCCCAGCAGCCCAACCGGCCAGCTTGCAACGCGCCTGGCTCGGGGTGCCGGCGAGGGTTGCTTTCTGGCGCTGATCGCTGCTGGTGCCTGTGGGCATGACAGGCACTCTGAGGGGCAAGTGGGATCAGCTGCGCCAGGCAAAGGGCATGGAGCAGCCGGAGAACAGCGAGAGAAGCTTGGGGTGACCCTGCCGCCGCCGCCTCCTCTCCCCCCTCCTCTCCCCCCACAAGAGTCGAGCCGGGCCCTGCGTCGCCCTGCTGCCTCTGCCGCCTAAAGCACCCTCGAGCCCAGGCAGCCCGACCGGCCGCCTTGCGGCACGCCTGGCTCAAAGCGCAGGCGGGGGTTGCTTTCTGGCGCTGATCGCCGCTGGTGCCTGCAGGCATGATGGGCACTCTGCGGGGCAAGTGGGATCAGCTGTGCAAGGCAAAGGGCATGGAGCAGCCGGAGAACAGCGAGAGAAGCTTGGGGTGACCCTGCCGCCGCCGCCTCCTCTCCCCCCTCCTCTCCCCCCACGATAGTCGAGCCGGGCCCTGCATCGCCCTGCTGCCTCTGCCGCCTAAAGCACCCTCGAGCCCAGGCAGCCCGATTGCCGCTGGTGCCTGCAGGCATGACGGGCACTCTGCAGGGCAAGTGGGATCAGCTGCGCCAGACAAAGGGCATGGAGCAGCCGGAGTGCAACGAGAGGAGCTTGGAGGGAGCTGCTGCCGCCGCCGCCGCTTGCTCCAACTCCCCGTCTTCTGCCAGCTCGGAGACCTCCATGTGTTCGGAGGCGGAGAAGGCGCCCGTGCTAGGGCGGAGGCACAGCTGCAGGAGGTTTATCTGGCTGAAGATCTTTGGGCGCAGGCGGTGGCAAAGCTCCCATGGGGCGGGGGGTGCGCGACGCACTGGGCGCGCGGATTTGGGTCATGTGGGGGCGCAAAATCCCCTGCCGCCCTCCCCCGCGGCGCCCCCCCTCCACACTTACTTTCTGAAATTGAGCAGGCTTCTTAAAGCTGTTTAGACACCTTGCCTTCGTCCCTAACGAACCGGCTGACTGGCTGGCGCAGGCGTGTCTGGGCGGCCAGCGAAGGAGGTGGAAGAGGAACGCCCCAGAATGCAGAGCAAGAGGGGAAGCCCCAGAATGCATTGCGGGAGGGGAAGCCCCAGAATGCATTGCCGGAGGGGAAGGCCCAGCCCAGAAGGCAAGTGAGTTTGCAGACGACTCGGCCTACGAGCTGCCTCTGGAGGGGGAAGGGGGAAGGGGGAGCTTCGGCACTCGCGTGCCAGAGGGGAGGCCTCCGCGTGCCACCTCTGGCACGTGTGCCATAGGTTCGCCATCACGGGTTTAGAATGACAACTGAACACATCACAGATTTACACAATGGCAACACATAGCAGAGTTATACTGGTGTATCCCAAAAATATATTAGCAACTAGTCATGCTTGTGTTGCCCCATGGCTGGATCTAGGGCCGACAGGGGGCAGGTATCCCAGGCAGAAGGCAAAAAGGGGTGGCAGCAAGATGTGGAGGTGGTTCACTTGCTTGGAAGAGATGGCTAATTCTGCTCATTCTGCAGCTTGTGTACCTATTCCCCTGATTAGGCTGCTACAAGGAGTTGGGGGAGGCTCAGCCACATGGAAGAGATATCTTGTTCTGCAGTGCACATAGCTGGTTCACCCACTTAGGCTGTTGCTAGAAGGTAGAAAGGCTCAGTTGCATGGAGGATAATTCTGCTGTGCAGATAAGTCTTCACAAAAATGTACATTTCAAGAAATTTTGTGGCTAAGGAAAGACAAGCAGTTTGGCAAGACAAGTGTGAGAATTGAAGTTTTAATTATATATGTTTTAATCCTGTATAATTTATTGATGTCCACTGCTCTGAGCCTCAATCGATGGGGAAGAGAGGTTTAAAAATAATAATAACAACAACAACATCGGGGTGTTGTGTGGTTTCCAGGCTGTATGGCCGTGTACTAGCAGCAATCTCTCCTGACATTTCGCCTTCATCTGTGGCTGGCATCTTCAGAGGATCTGATGGTAGGAAAGGAAAGCAAGTGGAGTATATATACCTGTGAGTAAAGGTCAATAGGTGAGGGCATCTGAATAGGAGTGGCCTGGCAGGTGAGTAACAATGAAGTGTAGCATGTGAGTAACAATGGAGATAGCAAGGTCAATAGGTGAGGCATCTGAATAGAAGTAGTCTGGCCTTTGTTCCCTTTGATTGTCTAAAGTCATCCTGTGTTTGTGTGGAGTTGATTAGTCACTGTCTTGACTCTAGTGTTTTTCAAAACTGGCAGCCAATTTCTGTTCATTTTCATGGTTTCTTTTTTTCTGTTGAAATTGTCCATGTGCTTGTGGATTTCAATGGCTTCTCTGTGTAGTTGAAATCCACAAGCACATGTTGAAATCCACAAGCACATGTTGAAATCCACAAGCACATGTTGAAATCCACAAGCACATGTTGAAATCCACAAGCACATGTTGAAATCCACAAGCACAAGAAAGCCACAAGCACAAGCACATGTTAAAATGGCACTTGAAACATCTTCAAATCAACATCTGTCAGATTCAGAATCCTTCTGGGATTCGTACTAATACTACACCGATACATTACAATATCCTAGGCCTCTATGTAGGGCTCAAATTGTAATGAAAGGCCAACAACCTGCTAAAGAACTGTAAACTGTGGGATTAAACAAAATGATGATGATGTTAATCTGTCAAATGAAATCTTGCAGAGCAGCAGAGTACCTATACATTAAGAGCTTTTTTAAGAAAAGGATGCAACTTGAATAATTTTATTTTTTTCATTTCCTAATTTATAGCCCTTGGTTCATTTAAATATTGTTCTCAAACCTAGAGGTTTTAAAAAAATATATTCATTTTAGATGTGGATCAAGGCTTCTGCAAATGTGCTACTAAGTAGCTATGGAAACTGCAGTTCTGGAACGGACTAATGAGAATGAACTTATTTTGGTTATCAAACATTATGCTTTGGATTGCGACTCTCTGTGCTTGTGTCTAGATTTAAATATGTAGTAGCAGTTTCCTTGAATTTCTGTTGGAGGAAGAAACAGTGAAGATAGAAGAAGGCTCTTTAAGCTGGTATAAATTCCTGTAACCTAAGGTAGAATACTGTCCACTGTCTGGCACTTTCTCCTTAGCCATAGCCTCAATCATCCCAAATGAAGTGCCCAGCAACCTAACTGCTGGATTACCTTCAGAAACAGAAGAAGCTTAGCTGATGGACCTTGTGGGAAAGGAGCAAAGTTGGCCACATTTCTTAGTGACTGACGAGTTTTCAGCATACCCCCCACAAAAACTCAACATATGCATGTCTACTTCTAAAATCTGATTAAATCTAAACCCAGCTTGCAAATAAATACAATGATTACTTTCCAGAGAATTAGTAATTCCCTGCTAATTTAACTGTGCAATATCACATGTGAAATCCTGCACATTCTAGTTATTGGAATACTTTCAACACAACCTGTAATCTATAATTTCTCCCCTTTCTTACAGTATTGTTATACATGAATAGTTTGCCCTTCCTACTACTCTTTCATTAATTAGCTGGCTGATGGTCTGTGGCCAGCTCTATAGCTCACTGAACAGCCTACTATTAATGCCTCATAGCTTTTTCAGTTTACACAAATGCCACACACTTTCTCTACATATAGGCAAATAGCAGCAGTAATCAGCAGCAGGCTTGTTTTGTAAAAGGAAAGATAAAAGAGGGGGTGAAATGGAATGACACATTTTCCATATTATTCCAGTTTCCAGAGTGAAGGCACAAGCATCAGTCTTGACATAACCAAAGGTTTATTAATGTTAACATCTGCACTGTGTCAGGTAAACTCTTTACCACCCTTTTAGTGTGCACACCAAACGTACATACCCAATGGATTCCACAGCAGTGTAGGCAGTTTCCACTCTGGTTTGAAGTTTAGTGGCTTTTGTTGACCCCTGCTGGCATGCCAAACTGTGCTAAGACAAGCTCTCATAAAGACTATTCCCCTATTCCAGTCAGCATGAGGATTTGAACTCTCACATCCAGCAGAAACAGAATTTCCTCCACAGGCATTTGAGCCTGATCCCATCTTAACTTCCCTTAGGATGTTTGGCAATCTAATTATTTTAACAGACACCAAATCCTAATCCTGCCCCTTTCATTACAGCTTTACAAGTCTAACCAGCTTCTAACCAGCTCTATTTGGAATTAACTTTAACTTCCTTTACAGTATAAAGTGGAATCTGTCATGGCCAACTAGATACTCATCACTCCAAATTTTTGCTTAGCTCCAAAGCAATCTGTTAATTCCATACTATAACCAAAGGGAGGAAGTATGAGTCAACTTCCCACCAACGGCTACCCAGGCTTTAAACAGCCCTCTGAGCTCCAAGTGAACACTGGCTTCAATTACCATTGAAGAAGTAAAGACTGAGATTGAGACTTTCAAGAAAAACAAGGCAGCTGGGTTGGATGAAATACCCGCAGAGACAATGAAACATGGTGGGTAGGCAATGGCAGAAGTACTGATGTCACTGTTCAACAACTGCTGGCAAAGGGGTGCAATCCCAGAAGATTGGCGAAGAGGTGCCATAGTCAAGTTCCCTAAGAAGAGTAATATCTCCAAATGCACCAATTGGTGGGGCATCACACTCCTTTCAGTCCCTGGTAAAGCATTCTACATGATCCTACTCTGGTGATTGCAGAGTGCCCTTGACCAACGTCTGAGAGAGGAACAAGCTGGATTTCACAGTGGAAGGTCCTGCAGTGAACAAATCTTCACTTTCCAAAACAGCATAAATGCATTGAATATCAACACCCACTGGCCATCAACTTCATCGACTTCAAGAAAGCTGTTGAAAGTATTCATTGAAAGTCCTGTGTTTGTACAGAGTACCAACAGCATTCATCACCATCTTCAAAGACTTGCACCTACAATCTAGCTGTTGCATCAAGACAGGTAATGGCTGCACATACTTCTTTGAAATCACCCCTGGGGTCAGACAAGGCTGCATTCTGTCTCCACTTCTCCTCCTTGTTGACCTTGACTACATCTTGCGGAGAACTGGAACACGCTCTAGCAATGGCATACACTGGCCTGACCAAGACCACCTTGGCGACTTGGATTTTGCTGATGACATCGCTCTGCTCGAGGAAGATGAGCCAAAGCTGCAGCACATGACGACTGATCTGGATAGAGAAGTGGGTGAAATTGGCCTCAGGATAAGCACTGATAAATCAAAGGTCATGTATGTTAGCTCCACAGTCCAAACACAGGGAAGCATCATTGGACCACAGCAGCTAGAGAAAGTGGAGAGGTTCACCTACTTAGGCAGTGTGAATCTCCCAGAATGGCGAAGCAGAGGCAGATGTCAGGTGCCACACTGAGAAGGCTACAGCTGCTTTTCAGAGAATGAACAAGATCTGGTGCTCACTAACTATTGCCCTAAAGACCAAGTTCTGCCTATTCACCTCCATTGTGATCCCAACAGCCATTTATGCTAGCGAGACCTGGAAGGAATCACCAAGTATCAACAACAGACTTGACATCTTCCAACAGAAGTGTCTATGCTGAACCTGAAGATTCAATATTATGACCACATCACTAACAAAGAGGTGCTCCGAAGGAGCAGCATGTGCAAACTCCATACCATTGTTGCACACAGAAGACTTTGACTGGCTGACCATGTCCTTCGCATGGGGAACAGTTGGATCCCAAAGACGGCAATGAGATTGATACTCTTGATGCCAAATGACAGTGAGGATGCCCCCGAAACACCTGGAGGAAGACATTCAAGCAAGACCTGAAGGCACTGAATATTGCATGGGAAGAGGCTGAGTCACTCAAGACTGGAAACACTGGAGAGCACTTGTTGCCCAATATGCTACTTAGCATTATGGATTTGATGATGGTGGTGGTGGTGATGGTGGAAATGGTACAGGCTGGAAGAAAGTGGAATAATATAAGAAACTGTGGAACGTTATAGTGAAGACAGTTGTGAATCTTCTACTTATTTCATGACAGTTTCTTCCTTAATGCTACACTCTACTGTTCCTCTGCACATTTCTCTTTGTTGTTCCAAATATATCTATTCAGCAAGTACATAAAGGGCTGTGCCCTTCTAAAAGCACTTTGATGGGATTGAACCTGGAATTAAAAGAAAAAAATAGAAATTTTGTAACCAGAAGGCTATTTGTCTAACTGACTTTCTAGGGAAAATTCATGAGAATCAGCATCTCTTCTTAGCATGTTAACTTTCATGACTAAGAATGATTAACTCACTTCAGAACTGGAGATCAGACATGACAGCCACACCTGCCTTATCGCTGGCTTCAGCTTTGAATCTCCAGTGAGGCAGCATGATGGAGGATGGTGAGGCTGGGATTGGCCCTTCAACTTTCATGGCCCTGCCCCTTAATTGCAGCTCGGTTGAGGCTTTGCTGGCCTACTGCCCTACTCTGTGAAACTGCTCAAGACTGCTGATTGTGTTTGAGCCACAATGGGGTGCTTTCACAACACCTGTAAAAAAACCTGTCTCCTTTTTCACAACACGCTCTTCAGTGATTTTAATTCCCTGGAGTTAGGAGATGCTTTAGAGGTAATCAGGGTTAATCTTAGGTATCTCTGGGTCCTGGGCAAGAATCCAGGATGGGTCCCAGAATGACTGCACCTCCCTGTTTCAAAATTCCAAGTGTGTCCACAAGGGGGACACCTGACATAGCCAAAGAAATTTGACAATGTGATCATTATTATTGAGAGTTAAAAGAAAACTAATTTTAAGTCAGGGAAATGTTTTCAGAGTAGGATTAGATACAAGAGATCACTGTCACTAGGATGTAAAAGAGCAATTTTCAAACAAGAAAATGGGAGCAAAGCAGTTAACATTTGGGAATGCAGTCACTAGTTGAATAAGTATGAAAATATAATGGGGGAATGGTTGACACTTGGTGAGGGGACAACTTGGCAGAATCCACTGTTGAGTGCTGCAGGGGGATATCCTCTCCTCAATGTTGTTTAACACCTGCGACCCCTGACCTGCGACCCCGATTTTGCACAACAAAATTGCTCCTCTGTTGGCACAGGGAATGCCCCAATGCAATTGGGAGTTCTGCATTGCCCCCGGTGCTGCAGCATGTCTACCACATTTTTGCCCTGGCACTGCCCCATGGTATTGGCTTTGCTCCGTGAATTTCCAGAACCTCAAATATTGAGGTTCTTCTGTGACCCTTTGTTGCTCCAGTGGCTTTCGCCACTGTGCAAAACTCCTCGGAAGCAGAACCTGGGCCATTTTTCTCACATTGCTGTGCTGGCCCACCCCCACCAATGGACAGGTGCTGAGAATCAGTGCTCCCTCCCTTGCAGTGGGAAAAAACAGGGAGAAACCTTGGTTTTTAGAAAGGAGGGAGAAACCTTGGACAGAAAAACAGCGTGTGCAGGCACCGCAAACAGGAGGGAGGCACACACGCAAGGATTTTAGATTTTAGACAGAGGGGGTGTGTGGGATGGCGATTCCATTGCATATGCAAGGATTTTAGATGGGGGGCTGAGGACGCTGATCCTCACCGCCTGTTTTGTGTTCAGAGTCATTTAAAACTAGACTAGTGAAAGTGAATGGGGAGAACGGGGGGCGGTTTCAGCCAATCAGCCAATTGGTTTCAGCCAATTGGTTTCAGCCAATCAGAACATGGGAAACGGAGGTTGTCCACACATGCATGGAAGACATTGCAGAAGAGCTTGTGGTGCAAATGGAGGAGCACCGGGCTCGTAAAGAAACATTTGGGGCATAATACGCCAGCCCTGCCATGAATTCTATGAAGAACCAGGGAGCATTACAGAGTCAACAGCAGGGCAAAAAGCAAAATGGCAGGCATGCTCCTGGATTTACCATGGGGCATTTTTACTGTGAAAAATCGGCCCTAACTTGTCTAGAACTTTGTGCTGGGCTGTCATCAATATGCTGATGACACCCAGCTTGTTCTGTCGATGGATGGCCAGCTGGTTGCTACCTTAGATTTTTTTTACAGTTTCTGGAAGCCATGGCTGGATAGTTGGAAAATACTAGATTAAAGCTACATCAATCAAAGATGGAGGTTCAGGGCAGACCTATTGAGGGTTTCCAATTGCTGAGTTTTGGTGATGTGGCAGTCTCAAAATTTTTAAGTGAGTGCCCTTTTAAAACAATTTTTTAGTTGAAACATTTTCAAAATGGCTTCATTTGCCTGTGCGGCCTCGTTAAGATGTTTCCCAAACCTCTCTGTCTTCCCTGCACTTTCTCATTGGCACCATTTTCTCAGTTCACTCCTTGCCCTTCACTTGTTTTTATTGCAGGTTTTTCCTGCAGGTTTCTTTATTGGGGTGGTGGTGGTAAATCATTAAGGAAAGCAAGAAGGTGCAGAGAATTGCAGCACTCTGCTGTGAAGCACAAAAGCAATGCTCTCCAACAATAGGGAGAAAAAGGGAGAAATCAAAAAACGGTGACCAGGAATCATTTAGAGGGAGGGAGTGCAGACATACATCATGGAAAAGGGGTGGGGGTTGAAAATGTTTTACAACGGTTTTGGGGACTTGCACTGAAAGGGCCATTGTTCAACCTCTTTACAAGTGTTTGAAGTTTGCCTAAGTGACTGATGGGACCTTAGTGGTGCAGAAATTGTATGCAGAAGACATCTTCTGGAATTACTAACATTTCAATGTTAAGAAGAGCCCCAGGACTGACGCAGAGCCCTGTTCGCAAGTTTGTGCCAGACCAAGAGAAGTAGTGTTAGTCCACTTCAGGGACCTGGCAGCACAACTTTCCAATGGCCATGGGAAGACCCTGTGGTAGCATGTGCCTCCTGCCATGGTTTCCCTGCCCTGGCTAATCAGGACCTGCTTGGCCAGTAGGTGGGGCAGGTTCTCCCTACAGTCCACTGACCTAGCTTAAATAAAGCCTGCCACACTGCTGGGCCTTCTGGCCTTGTGTCTCCTTCCCACTCATTCTACCTTTTATCACATTGTTACAGCTTCTATTTTGTTCATTTTTTGTCACAACTTGTTGGCTGTGTCAAATGGGGCCAGATCTTTTTTTGTGGGAAACTGGCCTGTGTGTCCCTTTCCCCATAGGTTGAGATCCTCTTAAGGGGCATTTGGGTGAGGATTTGCAGGGGACAGGCCCAGTTCAGGGGCTATCAGGTTGTCCTCACACTAAGTGGCAGAGGAAACCATGAGGTGGTTTGCGCCCATGTGGAATCCCACATGCTGCAATACCATGGTTTCCCTACCCCAGCAGGTGGGCTGGGGGCAGGTGGTCTCTATATCAGCCAGCAGGCAGGTTGTCCAATGGCAGATCTGTTGTCTTTATGCTGCGGCTATAACCATCTTACTCCAGCAACATGCCGTCTGCATTTCAGGAGCAGGGGGTTCAAGGGGAGGCTGTGGCTTCACTGTCCTCTGGCCCACCCTAGATGCTGGGCTCACAAAGGCACATTGGTCCTAGGCGTTTGCATCTTTTTAGCTTAACCCATCGTAGTGTGGAGTAAGAGATTTCTCAGTCAAACTGTGTATGAATAGATCTGTCTTCTTTATAGTATAATATTTTTTAAAGAGTACACATGGAAAATCATACCTTCTGTAATGAACAGAAAATACTTGTCTTTCCAAGAAGCAAGCTGAGAAAATGAAAGGGAAGATGAAAATACGGGGAATCTTGCAGAGCAATAAGAGAACTGGAAGTTGGCAAAACATTTAAATATAAGTTTACCTTCTCTACAAATGTGTAGGTAATTGCCAGTGACATCTCTGTGCATCCTAATAAGATGATAGCCCTGCTTCTACCCTTACATGTGGTGACTGCTGAAATGCACAGTACTTAATAGGAAAGAGCTCCTTGATTTTCAGGCAGTGTGTCTAGTTTAGTTGTAAGAAGGGTTAGAACATTTTGGTAATACACAAAAGTGTTTTTTAAACAAAGTTAGATGTTAGTGCAGCCCTAGGGCAGCTGTCAATCTGACCATGTTTTATATCTTCCCTTTCCTCACTATTAAAAACAATCAAGGTAACCATAGAAACAGCAATTCTGACACATAGAAATTGTATAGTCCTTCAGTGATTAAAAAAAACATACCATTAAGAAGCAGGAAGATTCCCATGTACTATGAACCCAAGAATTTTGTACTCTCTTTCTAGAAAAGCTGTTGCTTTTGCTTTTAGTCATGTCGGGCATATATATGAGTATATATGGAAAAACAAACTAAACAGAAATTTTAAAACTACAGCATGTTTTTTCTGGTACATGGTCAATTTCCACTATTAACTGACATCACCCTTCCAAAAGGACAGTTGCCAATAATTGACTGATGTTGTTGGGACCATAGTAGGTCAATCAAGACAGGAGGATCAAGAGGCTATTTACTGCTTCCCTGCTTGGCAAAGCTGGGTAAAGATTTTTCCTATGTGTATACAATTTGTTACTTCTCCAATTATGGCCCTTTTCTTTTCTTTTTTATCCAAACTGTAGTTGCAGGTAGCCCACAAAACTGTTTAATGTATGGGTACACTATAGACATAGGTTTTCTGCTGCTACATGTATGTGAAGCATCACAGGAAGATATGTGTGCATGTTTCACATGACGATGTATGCTTGGGGGTATGCCCAATATCTGCACTGAAACTATTTGAGGTGTTGACAAACACAGCCAGAAAAAAAAGTATTATATTCATACAATCATATAAAACAGAACTAGAAAAGATTACGACCATATAGATGGTCTGTTTTTCATATATTCTGGTGGGTTCTGTTCTGTTTTAAATATAAATGTCAAGGCAGTGGTGTCTCTTCTTCTTACGATTGATAGGTTTAAAAAAAATCAAACCTCCTTTTCAGTTCTGACACTTAATAGACAAATATCTTCTAGGAATCGTCCATAATGCAAAGGCAGAAAACTTTGACCTTTTCTAAGGCAGTTGCTTTTATTTCTCTATCTTTAGATTTTCCACCTTTCATTATCTTTAGATTTTCCACCTTTCACACCGGTGGTAATTCCCTGAATTAAACCAGACTTGTATTTGCAGATGATTTGTTTCATGGGAATGCAAGACCAGCCTAAGCACACAAGCACTTATATTTCCATGGGAATGGCATTTACTTAAATGGCAATACCGCATTTATTGTTGACTCTAGCTGTTTATTGGATGTTGGTATTAAATAAAGAGGAATTTGAAATGCATGGTATTTATAATTTCATATTGTGCTGAAGGTTTTACTACTTGGCTTTATTTGTACACCCTTCAGTTGCATTTGTGGTAAATAACAATAAGCTGTAAATTCAGATTAACTGTTATAGTGTCACAGAATGAATTATCCCTGTGATATAGCCATAAAGTACTTCTGCTGCCTGGGTAGCATAGTTTTATAGTACGTGCAACACTTTCCCATAATCCAGAAAGAATTTTGGATCTGTGTGTTCACATGGGTAGCAATACAATTATGTGGCAATCCATACAGAATTTTATTCATTTTGGAAATCACACCTGGCCACACTTAGGAAACCATTGTTACAGCTGGTAAATCATTTTCTGATGTAGTGTAATATGCATAAAGAACTGAACAAATGTTAAGACCAGTTCCCCTAACTCAAATTTGCTTTCATAGGTACCCATCTATATTTTTTTGCAGTTTAATTATGGATGTTCTTTGATTTAAGAAAAATATGACAAAATATAGGTTTGTGTTTAGAGTGTCAGACTAGGACCTGGGAGTCCCAGGTTCAAGTTTCACCCAGCCATGAAACTCAGGCCATTTCCACACAAAGCATTTAAAATGTTTGCCAAACATTTTGAAAAGAATCATTTGCATGGGTCTTGTCCACATAGCCTGTGACAATGAAATATAAAAAAAAAATGCATGAATGCCTTTGATGCTACAAAGACTTGATATCCGAAGCCTTGCCAATTCTGATATTGAATCTATGTAGCATCAAATCCACAACATACAAAAAACATTTATAAAGAAAAAACGGCACTCTCGGTAATCAGCAGACAATAATGAATTTATTAATACACAGCCATGATGGAAATGGTGGACAGACATGATGCCACATGAGAAAATGCTCACAGAAAACTTTAGAAAATGGCCGACAGCTAGAGAATCTCTGAAGCAGCAGAAAATGATGGACAGCCAGGGAAACAAAGTAATAGAGTTGAAAGGGGAGGCTGAAATAAAACATTTTCAAAACGTTTTTTGGGAAAAACTATTTGGAATTCCTTGGAGTAAATGTTTTATTGCCTTCCTCAAAATGTATATGAATCTGTGCCAGTTTTTAGGTATTTTGCAAGGAAATGAATACTGCTGTAAGGAAATGAATACCGCTGGATGTTCACAGAAAATGTGAATGCTGGATGTTCACAGGAATACCACTGGATGTTCACGATGTAAGAAAATGAATACTGCTGGATGTTCACAGTTTTTCAAAATCATACATTTTGTATCAAGGAGGTTTCATATTCTCTATTGCCTGCACAAATTTCTCCGAGGACAATACTTATATCCAAAGGCTGATTTTTGGTGCACCCTACTCTTTCCCTTAATTTTGAAATTTCTTGTCATGACTAATAGAAAACAAAAATAGTGAACTGGTCATATAAGTAATTTCCGGTTTGAATGTACCACTGGGAATACTGAAATATCAGCTGCAATAGCTTACAAATTGGCATACAGGCATCTGTTGGACCATTCAGTTCCCTACATCATCTCAATTTTTCATCCAAGGATGGAAAATAAATCTACAACAGGGTGAACCAGCTTTGTGTAGGTACATATTTCTCCTGTTTTCCATGTCTGATAACCTCACATCCATCCTGTTTTCAGACTGGTAAGGTTTTGCAATATTTATATAACATGCACCACCACACACTCACATACATACATATCAATTTACCTACATGTAGGTGGGTTTACCTCTTATCAACAGGGTAAGAGCAAAATGTTTCAACCTTTTGCACAAATATTCAGAACTACTGGCAGGTTTCTTTACCAGTGCTTCTTAAATCCCATAAGTGAAATAATTCTGAATAGAAGACAGGTTTTTTTTTTCTGAAGACATCCTCCCAAATGTCCTTGCTTATCTCCACAACATTAGGTCCTTAATAATAGATAGAACCTGCTGTATATTCGCCCTTTCGAAAAGATACATTTCCAAACAGCTTCCTCTATGTGGTAGGTAATGATGACTTTGTACTGGCTGGTACTCCATGCTGGCCCAGAGACAGGTGTAAGTAGTAGATAACAAACACAGGAAAGACTGCTATTGCCACTCACTAAGCTGAAGCTGACACTATTCTTGCCAGACAATTTGCTTCTGCCTCCTGGTGCTTGCTTAACTTTGTAATCCCCTAATATGTTTTCTGCTGCTCTGCTGTGCTGTGAAGTTGATGTCATATCACACCATAATTGTTCAGATGAGTCCAAGAGGAGTTGTTTGAACAGAAGTACCCTGGCTCCCTTGTCAGGCAACTTTTTGATGAGAAGGCAAGGCTCCAAAGCTGCTGCTCTTGCTTCAGTCAGAATCAGAAAACTATTCCTAAGCTCAGAGGTTGACCAGTCTCTCTACTCAATAGTTAAGCCAGGGAAGCAGTGACTTCTTCTTTCTTACCTTTGACACCATTTCTACAGTAAGTGTTACCACTGCATATTGTGGGGACTTAATAGTTCCTCCTTTTCTAGTCAGAGTTGTCCTCTGATCCTCTTATGTGACATGGATATTCTCTCTCTCTCTCTTTCCTTTGCTCAAGTAGCTTCTCCACCACCTTCCTTATTCATCTCTTATATAGCAAAGCTGAATGTTCCCACATATTTCCCTCTGGATGATCACTTGGATAATGTCCAGGTTTGAAACAATGAAAAAAAAGGAACAAATAAAAATAGCCTTCACAACTCTAGCTTATCTTTTAGTGGAGGTGGTGAAAAGAAATGAAACTGCTCTCTAATCTTGCCGGCAGAAATAGTCACCAGACTATTTATAGCAGTGATGGCGAACCTTTTCAAGACCGAGTGCCCAAATTGCAACCCAAAACACACTTATTTATCACAAAGTGCCAACACGGCAATTTAACCTGAATACTGAGGTTTTAGTTTAGAAAAAACAGTTGGCTCCGGGACGCACGTTACTCGGGAGTAAGCTTGGTGAAGCTTCGAATGGATGAATCACAACCCTAGGGAGTTTACTCAGAAGCAAGCCCCATTGCCAGCATTGTGAACTTTCTCCCAGGTAAAGGATCATGCCCAGCCTAGGGGTCTGTGTGTGGGGGGATTTTCTGCCCCCCCACCACATGATGAACTCTGCACGTGCCCACAGAAAGGTCTCTGAGTGCCACCTCTGGTACCTGTGCCATAAGTTCACCACCACTGATTTATAGGAATGGATTCACAGCAAGTCAGTAAATTTGAGTTGACCTGGGACAAATGTTATTCAACATTCAAATTATTTAAAATTATATCTCATTCATTTAAAACCTGGCCCAACTGAAGGCAAGGTTGAACTGAATAGAATGATTTGGTGTTTAAAAATTTAAATTATTAGAGCCAAACAGCATTTCTACTAGTAAAAAAGGAAGGAGGGGATCCTTTTTGACCACAAAAAAAAGAGTACTGTTGGAGCCAGAAGACCTGCATGGACAAAAGTGATGGAGGTTGTAATAAGAAGGGGAATTAGGTGAGATTGTGTGAAAAAGTTGGCTGGATCTAATCCTGCCTCCTGAAATAATATATATTCACAGACAATGGTCATGACTACCATCAGATCCTCTGAAGATGCCAGCCATCGACGCAGGCAAAACATCAGGAGAAAATGCTACTGGAACATGGAAACCCCGCAATACCCCAATGAAACACTCCAGTGAAAACGTTGGCTGGATCCAATCCTGCCTCCTAAAACAATATATATGCACAGACAATGCACAGACAATGGTCCTGATCTACCATCAGATCCTCTGAAGATGCCAGCCGCAGATGCAGGAGAAATGTCAGGAGAAAATGCTACTGGAACACTGCCAAAGAGCCCATTTGGGGTATATATTGTCCATGTCCCAGGATGGGGAACCAATCAGTAAGTGTTTGGGTTGAACTTGTTATGCAAAGATGTGGTTGATACTATTGTATTGCAGGTGGGATTTATCAGTCCAGGGAGTGATTCACATTTTCATGCCCTGCAGCAGTGTCTCTGGACACAATTTGTAACAGACTTTTCTCTGTGATACACCTCTGAAGATGCCAGCCACAGATGCAGGCAAACATTAGGAACAAGATCCACCAGACCACAGCCACACAGCCCGGAAAACCCACCAGAACCAGCTGAATCTGGCAGTGAAAGCCTTTGACAATACATTCTTAGTGATTGTTGGTAATTGCTGGGCAGCCACAAGAATATTACAAAATCACTCAGCCAGATCTAATTGGGAAATGTCTGGAGAATTGGGGGTGGATCCTGGAGAGGATAGGGACCTCAGCAGCATATAATGGCCATAGACATAGAGTCCACCCTCCAAAGCATCCACAATCTCCAGGGGAGCTGATGACTGGAGAGGAGCTATAATTTGGGGGGCTCACAAGATCCCACTTGGAGGTTAGCTTTCCTTGGTTTCTGTAAAGAGGGCAGAAGTAGAGGATTGGGAGGCCAAAACAGTGCCAGAATATGTTTGCCCACACTGTCATGCTGTGATAGTTGATGACTTACTGGGGATTGGCCCAGCAGCAGTTAGTGAAAGCTCACTTCCAACCCAGCTTGGCCTTGTAATAGCAGCCACCACACAAGTCATCCGAGCCCAGCCTGATGGAGATGACTACCACCGTTTCCAGACCAGCCCTGCCCAGCCACCTCACAGCTTGATGCCATATAGCCCAGCCAGTCTTTTCCCATGAAGAGGCTATTAGGAAGGAGAGAAAACTGAAGTCATAGTAGCAGATAAAGGTAGGTGGCTGATGGGAGCACAGCCCAGCCTGGTGCCAGCAGCCATCATATCACTGGGGCCGGCTTGATATTAGCAGTGGCTACCACACAACTGGCCCTGGCCTGGTTCTGGCAGTCCCTGACAACTGGGAACAGCTCGGCACTGGAGGCTGCCATTCAACTGAGCCCATCCTGTGCTGACTACATGCAATGCTTAACTTGGCCAAACTTTTTCCCATGAAGAGGCTGCCAGGGGGGCAGAAGGATGTAGTGGGAGACTGGGAGGCAACCACTGGTAATTTCCAGAGAGGACTGATGTCATTTCAAGGTTTTCCACAAAAGTGATGTCAAACTATCTACCCATCAGCCATTTTATTATTTTGCTCCTGGAAGGAAAAATCCCTGACTTCACCAGGGGGCTAGCAACCCTGGAAGGAGGAAAAGCTAGATTCAGGAGAACAGAGAAAGGTAGGCTGGCTGATGAGTGGGAAGAAGAAAAGGAAACAGGAAAGGGATAAAGGCTGAGAAAACTTTCAGTGAAAGAAAAGAGGACATGGTATGAGCAAAGGATACAGGAAAAATAAAATATCCCTCTCAAAATCTTGAATGACCCTAACTTGTGAACTTTCTAAATTGCAGTTTTCAAAACCAAGGCTGTCAAATGATAGTGCAAAGAGCTTATTTTAATTATTAAAAAATGGTTAAAAAATCCCTCATGTTATTTCTGTTCTAAATGGCAATGTCTCTGGAGTCCTGATAATTTTGCTACAGCGTAAAAGTAGAGAAAGCACATCAATTGATTTTCAGGGTTTCTAAGATCTCAAAATAACCCTAGACCTATATATGGTAACCTAAAATACATTCACCTGCATGAGGTTACCAAAATGGAGAGTACAATTTTAACTGGCTTGGTTTTAGTCAGAGTAAATAGATTAAACAGCAGTACCATTGACAGGATGAAGAAGAAAACTCATCCAAGAATAAAAGTGAGTGGGTTTACTGTACCAATCAGGCATGCTGGCAAAGTGGACCACCTGCCAGACTAATCTCTCTCTGAGACTCATTTAAAGAACTAAATAACCAGATTAAAGTTTTATTTAAGTGAAATGATCCAGAAAAGCAAACACTGTAGCTTTTCGGAAACTCCTCTCGAGAATAACTATTTCTTGCCTGTCCTTCATGACAGAGCATGAGGTCTGTTTTTGTTGCTGCCTTTGGAAGATAGGATTTTGTACTGAGCAGGGAAAGAAAGGGATAATACAAAGAATGGATGAATAAACCCATAGGTAATAGACTACTACCTATCTAATTTTCCTGAAGGAAAACATACACAGTACAAAATATCTTATGTTATAATGAGTACAATGGTTTCTTCGGTCAGTGTCACTTCAGTATATTGTGTTGTTCAGGCCACATGGCATGTTTAAGAGATGACATATCTTCATCACTTTCTCCTATCATGCCTGTTGCTAAAACTTTTTGCTGAATCCACCAGCTTTTCCATGGGTGTAAAAAAGTAACAGGATCTATTCTAGGGACATGCATTGACAAAAGTAATATGTTATGGAGGCTATAATAAGGGCAGGGACTGATTGCAATTGAATGAAAAGGTTGGGTGGATCCAACCCAGAGTACCTCACTAGATGATGGCATCACAGATTCTGATAGGACTGGAATAGAAAATCAATAATGTTCTCAGCCAACAGACCTACTGTCAACTCAAGTACTTACATTATGTTAGCATCTACAGATTGTTAGCAATGAAACATATAAATGAGTTTTAATGCATATCCTTAAATAAATATTAGCATTTGTAAGTTACATGCTAACCTTGAAAGGACACTGGCATAATCTCAATCACAGTAGCTAAATAACTTATTTCTAATAATCAAGATTGTCCTGTCTGCAGATACCTAAATCAGTGGAATAGGCCCATACTGGTAGAAGGGAATTTCCCCAAAAAAGTTGGGGAACCCCCAGGTTTTCAAAAAGATTTCAAACCTTCAAAATTTGACGGGGGTTAAGTCCCCTAAAATGGAGGAAATGTTGTGCACACCCGTGTGAGGCAATGGTTCTTCTGCTTGAGCTGTTGAGAGATTAGGGAAAGGATCCCTCCACTGTTGGTCCTGGCATGTCTTCTGGCCTAGCAGCTGTCTCCCTTCCACCAGTTTTGGCTGGAATGGAGGCAGATGGATAGGTTGGTAAGTGAGTGAGCCTTTATGACCACTCCTTCCCTCGGGGGCCATCAAGACAGCTGAGGGGGATCCAGGGGGCAGAGAGGCTGGATAGAAAAATGGCTGAATTTGAGGTACTGGGAACACCAGGCATCTGTGTCCCAACACCACAGGAATCAATGGAAGTAGACCTGGTCTCCAAATGCCAAGTCTCCCATCCATTGAAAATAATCACATTAGACCTGGCCTCTGAATCAATACAAAGTCTGCCAATATCTAAAATTCCAAAAACTGAAAAAAAATTCTCTAAACAGATTAAAAAATGGTATGACTACTCCCAAAATGTTGGGATAATGGAAATCCTATCCTTTGAAACACCAAAACAAATGCAAATGTTTGATGTGTACACTCTATTGTTTAACTATATGTTGGTGGGGGGGGGGGTTGTATTTTATTTGTTGTCTGCATTGTTTTCACTGAGAAACACTGTAACTTCCTGCTCAATAGGAATGTTATTCTGACAGATTGTATCCCTGATTCAAGAGATCCGCCTGGTCAAATTTCAGGCAAAGTGGGGACAAGGTCCCCATATGATTATAGACAAGTACAGTTCTGTTTTGCAACATGGACTGGAGCATATTTTTGGAACACAAGAACAATCCAGGAAAGCAATCCAAGAAAGGATATAGGTTCAAACAGTATATAATAATAATGTGGTGACAGTGGGATGGATCCAGCATACTTGGGGGTGTATATTATAAACTTGATAGTGCAAGAGCACTGCTATGCACTATTGATACTATGCATATGAACACATACAACTGCTTTATACTGACTGATTGGTCTAATCAAGGTTGGCACTGTCCACTTTTCTTTCCCATCACCAATTATCTGATCCTTTTAGCTGGAGATGCTGGGGACTGAAGATGGGACTTCCTGAATCCACAACAGATACTCTAGCACCAGAGCTGTAGCAAGGGGGAACTGCACCTGGGGGACGTGTGTGCCCTGCACCCTGCTACGCCACTGCCATGCCCCCGGAACACCCCATCACACCCCTGCACCGGTGTAAGATGCCCCCTCTTGCCCCCTGGGCGCTATGCCACTGTCTTCCACAGAGCGTAGTTCTACCATTACAGCCATGGTGGCCATGCTGGCAGGGGCTGATGGGAATTGTAGTCCATGAACATCTGGAGTGCCATAGGTTCGCCACCACTGCATTACAGCAATTCAGCATCTCATTCCACTGCTTGAGTAGACCAAGCTGTAGTTAATTTAAGAGAAAAGACTATTTGAAAAATGAATGTTCTACTAAAAATGCAAAAAACACATCTGGATTCTGTATACTTTTACTTCTGAATAGCCCTTATCTAGAAATGGAGAATGCCAAGAATATGTACTATGGGACAATTGTGTTCTTCTTAAAATGTGCCTGCAGCTCTGTGTAGGCTAGAGAGATGGTTTCCCAATTCTGGTCTGTAATTCTAACACTGTTTCCTTGGTACCTTTTGAGATTTTTACCCTCTCCCCCTTTAGGATAAAGGAACACAACATCTATTAAAATTGTATGTACTGACTGAGAGAACAACCCTGTGATATATCATGTTAACTTTAAAAGATCTCCTTATGGCAACAGTGGACCTGTAATATAACAACCAATTAAAATCCAATGCTGTGGTCTGCTTAGGAAAAAACACACACACATAAAAATAAGAGGTCAGGCAATTAGTTGTAACAAGACTCTCTTGGCATTGTGTGTCTAGCCAACTCATATAAAAATAATGGCAGGGAGTCAAATGTATTTAGAATCGCAACATATACAGCAGCCTTTTCCCTGGCACTTTTCAAGTTTTTAATTTGGAACCATAACTTCCCTCATATGTTGTTAACATGAAGCTCGCAGTTCATGACAGAAAGCCAAACAACTTCTCTTCAATCTGGTAAAATAATTGCATGTCATATCTAAAGTAGCTGTGCAAACAAAGCAAGACGGGGAAAAGGGAAGATTTTCTGTCATGATGGGTAGTGATAGATACAATCTATTGAGTAGTGGAGTTGTGCCAAAAACCACCTTGTTGGTTTCCACAGATATTTCCCCCTTGTTTCAAATGGGTAATAATCCAAATGACCATCATGGCAGTTTAATAAGAGGGCAGAGGAAGAGCTAGGGAAAATGGAACCCAGAGCAAAATCTGTTTTCCAACCCCCCCCCCCCACACCCATGGGCGCCACCCCCTCCCACACACAACAAAAAGAATGATTTTTTGCATCTCAAAGTCACCGTCACATTATAGAATGCCCCAACTCACAAATCTGAACACACCCAGGGCTCCCTAGTTTAAACATTGAAAGTGATGCGGTTTTTTTTTGGGGGGGGGATCCACCCTGAAACAGCACCACTTCATTGTTGTTTAGACTAGAAAGCCCAGATTTTCCTAGAGAACCCAGATTCTCCTTTTAAATCCCCTTTAAAGGAAGAATCTGGGTTCTCTAGTTTAAACAACATTGAAAGTGATGCTGTTTCAGGGTGGATTTCCCCCCCACCCCCCACCCCCAAATAGCATCAATTACAATATTGTGTATACAAGGGAGCCCAGATTCTCCTTTTAAATCCACCTTAAAGGAAGAATCTGGGCTCCCTAGTTTAAACAACCTTGAAAATGATGCTGTTTCACGAAAGATTTCGCCCCCCCCCCCCCGCCTGCCCCAAACAGCATCACTTTCAATGTTGGTTGTTGTGGGTGTTCTGAGCTGAAGAGGGGGAGCTTAATAAGGCAAAAATTGTAGTATCATGGCAAATTGTGATACTCTTTTACTGAATTGTACAGTTATTTGACATGGCCCCTTAGGGTTTAAGCAGTTGTTTTAATTTACTTTTGCTTTCCATAAGCTGTTGCTAGTCATGTCAAGGATGTACCCAGGAGTCATTATGCTTTGGATCTAAGTTTTCAACTATTTATGTACATGGTGTGGATTTTTTTTCTCCAGAAGCATTAGTTCTGGATAAAAAATGGATCTCCACATCCCCATATCAATAGAAAAGTTCTGTGCAGTTAAAGGAGAACTACTGGGGTGCAGTGACATCTGATGTGGCAAACCAAGGACCAAATCGCATCTTTCAAACTGCAGGGAGATTTAGGCTGAGCCAAAGCTGTAATCAGCCTTGCTACAGCTGCTGTGTTTCCCTGCTCCAAAGAGTTCCCCAAAAGATGCCCCACTGATTTCCTCTAGAGCAAAAAGAGTGTCTTCAAATGATCGAATCAATTGAAAAAGCAGAAGGGAGAGTGAGCAGAAATTGCAGGTATATTTTGTCCCTATTGTACAATAAGTGGAGAGGGGTTCTGATGGTATTCCAAGAGCAGTGACGTCAGCACTTCTAACATGGGAAATTTATTTTCATTGTCCTGTGTTCCACTGAACTTTAGGAAGTGTAGAAATGGGGTAACATGTTTTAGATGCATCTAAATTCTAAGCTTATAGTTTGCACAAAGAACTAAAATGCAATGCTGTCTTAAGCAGATTCTGGGATTCTGGGTAAAAGGTTTAAAACAGTGTAAAAAGGTTTACACTGTTTTCACACTGCTGTTTTTTGCCCATGTGGAATCCGCCTTATACTGAAACAGGCCATTGGTTTACCAAGGTCAGTATTGTGTCCTCTGAATGGTGTCCTCTGAATGGCTCTCCAAGGTCTCAGGCAAATGTTTTTAATCCTATCTAAGACCCTTTTAAATAGAGATGCCAGGAAAATAATTTGGATCCAGGATCCCAACCTGAGATGCCAGGGAAAACATAATTATGTTACTGGCTGGAGTTGATGCCTCCATCCTGCACTTGCTTCAGGAGGCTGTAAGAGCCACTTGAGGGACTCGACTCAGGAGTCAGCCAGTTTGAAGGAGCCCAACCAGCTTTCAGTGGCATGCTTAGCAGCAGAAGCTAACCCATCTGAGTTCCTGCTAGAGACAGTCCTGGTTCTCAAGGGAGCTCTGCTAAAGGGGTAGGAACTCAAGGGAGTCCTGCTAAAGGGGTAAAAAGAGCAGGCAGCACTATCAGAGGAGATCAGGATGGGCAGCTAGCCCTTAAAAAGGGGCCAGCAGGAAGGACCAATGAGCTCATCAACCCAAGATAAGAATCCATTGGCCCAGGCAGTGGTGGGATCCAAAAATTTTAATAACAGGTTCTGATGGTGGTGGAATTCAAACAGTGGCGCTGCGGCACACACGCACCTCCAGTCCCTATTGGGCAGGGAGGTTGCTTTAGTAACCCCTTCTCGGCACTCAGAAAAAATTAGTAACCACTTCTAGAGAAGTGGTGAGAACTGGTTGGATCCCACCTCTGGGCCCAGGGGTTTGTCACACTCCAAGACTGGGAAATGAGGGAACAAAGGGAATAGCAGGTCTCTGGAGCTTGTCTCCAAGGGGGATTGCCGTGGAGCACTGTTCTCTTCTTTTGAAATGATCTGATTGGAAGAAATGCTACTGCTCAGGAAATCATTGAAATCAAAGAAGAAAGTTAGCACATGCTGCATTGCTGGTAGGCACCTGACCTTGAAAAAAAAAACTTGAATTGGCTCAGCAAAGGAAATCTGATTTTACCAGCAACCCCAGATTTGTATTACTATTCTGGTAAATCACTGTACCAACTCGCACCAGAGATTTCCATCTATATCTTCAGTTTGACAACTTTGTTAAGTATACACATAGCTACGGCTCACAACACTCATGCAATGCAACCAGTTATGCTACTTCAGGGGCCAACGTATGTCATTCGAAGCATAAGCGTGTGCTTTCCAGGGTTTCAATTTTCAGAACTGATCTTTTAAGTCAAGCATTTAAAATACATACTTATCAGATGAGCAAATAATGTTAATATGGATTTTAAAAAATTATGCAACCACTTCATTTGCTTGGCAAATTATACAAACTGTACAGATATCCCTTTTTGCCATTAAGTCACATCTGACTTATGGAAACCCCCACTGGGTTTTCAAGGCAAGAGATGTTTAGAGGTGGTTTGCTATTGCCAGCCTTTGTGTCATGACTCTAGTGTTACTTGAGGGTTGCCCATCTAACTAAAACATAACCAGGGCCAACCCTGATGAGATCTGGCTAGCCTGCGGTTATCCAGGTCAGGGCACAGATATCGTTAGCTCCTAAGAAATTGCTATCTTAACATCCACAGCATCTCTATTGCACAAGTGAGATTGTCCTACTATACCACAACCAAGAGAAAGAACTGCAAAATTGTGGTTAATATCAGTGAACCTCTTGTACGTGCACAGGCAACTGGAATGCACCCTATCTGATTAAATGGTCATTCTTTGCAGAGCTGAAGTTACTGTCAGAATCCAAAAGTACACTGAGAATGGGGAGACCTGTATTTTTAATAGTTGTATGGAAGAGGAAGATTTGCCTTCTAAGTACATATATATTTCTCAACAGCCCCCAATAGGTTCTGGTGGGTTTTCCGGGCTGTGTGGAAAACCCACCAGAACCAGTTGAATCCGGCCATGAAAGCCTTCGACAATACATAGCCCCCAATAGATTTCCTCAGCTTTATTCTGTGAAAATTTGTTCCATTAAATGTTTGATCTATTAAATCTTAAACCAATGAGATAAATGAAGCAGAGAAGAGATAAATCACTGTAAGTTATACATATACCCATTTAAGTACATAAGAACAGCTCTGCTGTATCAGACCAGTGGTCTGCATAATCTAGGAACCTATTTCACATAGTGATCAACCAACTGATTTGGAGAGCCAACAAACAGCATAGAGGCAAAAGCCTTAGTCTGATTTTGCCTCCTAGTGCTAGTATTCAGAGGTTTTCTAGCTCTGAATGAGAGGCTCCTTTTAGTCACCTTGGCTAGTAGTTATTGATGCACCTATCTTTGAAGAATCTGTATACTGGTAATCTGCATTTAAATCTTTATGAAGTTACAAACCTCTAAATAGGTTCTGGAGATCTCCCAAAATGACATCTGTGCTACAGAAAACCCTGCTTAGGTCCCTCACCTCCCTACATCCTGCCCTCCCCAGACTCCTCCCCCAAATCTATCCAGAGTTCATTCATTCATCATTGACCTTTATTAGGCATAGATAAGAATATTAAACAGGGGAGGGGAGGGGGGGGGGAAAGAACGGAAAAACAAAGGCAGGATAATCTACCCAGAGTTGGAAGAGTTGGTAAGAAGATCAAAACACTGAAATTAGGCTATAAATTATTGTTACAATTTTCATTGACAAATCACTGTGAATTTACATTGAACTAACAAAGATCACACTCAGACCTAGTAATTGTTAAAGCAATACATATCAATAAATATGCGTATTTAAGAACCAAAGCCCAGATCATATTTGTTGTGTTAATGCATTACAACCATCATAGATAACTAACCTGGATAGCTTTAAAAGGGGCCTGGGCAGATTTATGGAGGAGAACTCGACCTATGGCTACCAATCTTGATCCTCCTTGATTTGAGATTGCAAATGCCTTAGCAGACCAGGTGCTCGGGAGCAGCAGAAGGGCATTGCTTTCACATCCTGCATGTGAGCTCCCAAAGGCATCTGGTGGGCCACTATGAGTAGCAGAGTGCTGGAATAGATGGACTCTGGTCTGATCCAGCAGGCTCTTTCTTGTGTTCTTATGATAAAGTCCAAGACCAGCCAGGTTCTTTATATCAATTCATTACTACTTCCTCAAAAGTCTGTTCCATCTGTTCCAATACCAACCTTGCATTCCAGAACACACAGGTAGCAGCCAGAGTTGGCAAACCTTTCTTGTGATCATTACTAGGTCTACTCTAGTGATTTTCAGTTTTGTTACTCACTGAGTAAAGAAGTCTATTCTGAATCTATTGCCCATCAACTTCATTAAGTACCCCTGAGTTCTAGTATTATGTGAAAGAAAAAAAAGTTCTATATTCTACTGCATGCAGTCCATCATGTTGTCCCTTAGAACTTTCAAATATATATATAAGTTATTTTCACTGTGTTTATGGATATTTAACTGATTAACAGGGCAATCCTCAGCAGAGTTACATCCTCTGAAGCCAGCTGACTTCAATGTTCTCAAAGGGTACAACTGCTTCCCACCCCACTTTTTGTTGCCTAGTCATATTTGCATTAAGGTGACCCTGTAGGGTTTTCAAAGCAAGGTTTTCAAACCTTTAGAGGTAGTTTGCTTGCCTCTTTGTACAGATCCTTTACCACCTTGGTAGTTCCTCATCCAAATATTAATCAGGGCTGATCCTCTTCACCTTCCAAAATCTGACAAGACTGGACTATCCTGGGCTATCCACACTAGGGCTAGGATAGCAATATTACACATTTAACAATAAAATGTATTATCAACGTAGAAGCTTTGACAGTACTCACATCAGCAGGATTTCTGTTTGCTGACAATGTTATTCGATCTACAGTTATTTATGAATCATCTAACATATACCCATCTCTGCCAGTGACATAGATTAATGTGTTTAAAGTTATAGCAACATATATCCTAAACATTTAATGAAGCAAGCAAACTACTGTTACATCAAGTGTTTCCAATTGTAGTTATATAAACAGGTAGCATATTTGTTTCTGACATCACCCCTGCTAGACAGTTCTTCCTTTTTCATTTTCTGAAGTCAGTTGCTATATAACTTCAGTTGTGGTTCTCCTGATTTTGGCTTATTCTCACATTTTCTACATGGATCTGGAATATGCCTTGTGTAATAGGTTTAGATAATCAATTACAGCTAACTTTAGGAAGAGTTTACTCTCAAATGGGGTATTTTACCATTCTACGTTTGGCAATTTTGTGAGTTAATTCAATAGATTATCAATTGGATGATGGTTAGCAACATTTTTAATCTTTCTATAAAAATTATTTACCGGTAGCTATATTGGTCTGGAAGGCTTTTTAAAATGGTTTTTATTATGTCTTTGGCTATTGAAAAGTAAGCTTCTAATGGCATACAAGTTGGGCATGGTTTAATGATCCATTTGCAGTTTATACATCCTACTTTCATATATTTTAATTTTGTGATAACTATGTGAACGAACTGTGTGAAGCATCCCTTGAGCTCACCTTCTACATTATTCTAACATATTTATTGTTGCTGCAGGATAAGCTTTTTACATAGTATCATAGTACTGTTAATATTAGGTTGACCACTAACTTAATTTATATCTGTTAAATAGGGTTGTCAATTTTGGGTGGAGAAATTGCTGGAGATGTGAAGGTGGAGCCTTGGGAGGCCAGGGTTTATGGATGGGGAGGGACTTCAGCAAGGGATAAGGCCAAGGCAGCCATTTGTATTGATAAATATTAACAGTCTGAATTCTCCTTCCAAATGAACAAAAATGTTTAGTCAATTAAAAAACCTCAAATATATTATGTATTCAAGAAACTCATATAAAGAAAAAACATGAACTCATTTTAAGGGGGCAGCAGTGGCATAGTGGCTAAGAACAGGTGCACTCTTATCTGGAGGAATTGGGTTTGATTCCCAGCTCTGCTGCTTGAGTTGTGGAAGCTTATCTGGGGAATTATCTCCATCACAGGAGGTGGTGATGGCCACTAACCTGGATAGCTTTAAAAGGGGCTTGGACAGATTTATGGAGGAGAAGTCGATTTATGGCTACCAATCTTGATCCTCTTTGATCTGAGATTGCAAATGCCTTAACAGTCCAGGTGCTCGGGAGCAACAGCCACAGAAGGCCATTGCTTTCACATCCTGCATGTGAGCTCCCAATGGCACCTGGTGGGCCACTGCGAGTAGCAGAGAGCTGGACTAGATGGACTCTAGTCTGATCCAGCTGGCTTGTTCTTATGTTCTTATGTTCTTATGAATTCAGATTAGCCTGTGCACTCCTAAACATGCCAGCTGGGTGACCTTGGGCTAGTCACAGCTTTTTGGAGCTCTCTCAGCCCCACCCACTTCACAGGGTGTTTGTTGTGAGGGGGGAAGGGCAAGGAGATTGTAAGCCCCTTTGAGTCTCCTACAGGAGAGAAAGGGGGCATATACATCCAAACTCCTCCTCCTCCTCCTCCTCCTCTTCTTCTTCTTCTTCTTCTTCTTCTTCTTCTTCTTCTTCTTCTTAATGTTGGGCAAAGTGCATGCGGCCTCAGTGAATTTACCCCCCCCCCCCGAGGTTGTGGTCAACTTACATATAAACATTGTAGAAGAACGAAAAGATTTTGAAAAAAGATCTATTATTTTGAAAACCAGGCTCCCGAAACTGAAGATTTATACACTAGAAACAATATATGCCCCAAACCTTGCAAGAGAAAAATCTTATGAAAATTTCTTCCAATCCATATTGGAGTTTCAAGAAAGAAAGATAATGGTCTTCAGAGACATAAGCAACATAGTAAAAAGAAAGAAAGAAAGAAAGAAAGAAAGAAAGAAAGAAAGAAAGAAAGAAAGAAAGAAAGAAAGAAAGAAAGAAAGAAAGAAAGAAAGAAAGAAAGAAAGAAAGAAAGAAAGAAAGGAGGCAAACTTCCCAAGAATGTGTTTAATTAGATGGAAATGTTACAATAGAAAGATACTTGAAGGATCAAAAATCCAAATATTACTTCCAACAGACATCAAACATATTCAAGGACTGTTAAGTTCTGGATATCAAAAACCTTAGTTACCTATTTAGATAATGCAAAGATACAACCAAAGTCCTTTGCAGTTCACAATTAATTAGCAGTAACCTGGCAACAAATCAAAGGCAAAAGCGGAAGATGGAGATTAAACAACAATTGTCTATTACAAGAAGACATTGCAAAAGTGCAGAAAAGATATATAAGGTTTTTTTTAAAAGATTAAACAGCATAGCCAATATCATAAATGCAATTATTTGGGAACTCAGTCAAGCTTATATGAGAGGGAACATCATAGCCATGGTTCTTATGAAATTATATCCTGACTTTCCTTTTGGTTCAAGCAGGGGCATAGCTTAATAAAATGGTGCTTAGAGCCCCACCCCAACACAGCTGCCCTTCCAAACTTCCAGGGTACCCAGCCAGTGGAGCTCACCCCACCCTCAAATTCCATGTGGAGTTCAAGAGTGGCTAGGGGCTGTTTGATCCTGGCTTTCACTCGCCCAGGTCCAGATTGTTGGCTCTGCCCCCAAACTCCACCTCTGGTCAGAAACTCTCTCCCTAAAAGACTTGTATGTCCCCTTGTTGGCTTCTGTCAGCAGAAGGATTTCTTTGTTTTGTCTAGTGTTCCTTCAGTGATCCTTTCCTCCTGCCCTATGTTTTAATTGCTGTTTTTGTTTTTAAGGATTTTTAGCTACAATTTTAATAGTTTTAATGATTTGCTTTTATTTACTTTAATGGCTTTTAATATGCGTTTTATTGTGCTTTTTAAAATTCCGTTAGCCACCTGCCCTGACGAGGGTAGCAAGAGAGAATATAAGTCTTGTGAATAAACACAATTAATACATAAATACTGGCAATTATGAGTTTTCTGGGCTATGTGTCTGGTAGTTATTTTGCTGCTAAAGTTTCACCTACTTCTATGGCTGGCATCTTCAGAGGCATGCCACAGTAAGAGAGAAACATATCTTAATGTGATAGGCCTCTGATAAATGCCAGCCATACATGAGAGTGCAATGTTAGGAGCAAAACCTACCAGACCATGGCCACACAACCTAGAAAACCTACAACAGCCACTTGATTCCAGCCATGTAATAATAAAATAAATACTTTTTCTTTTTTAAATGAAAGCTTCAAAGGTACTTCCAAGAACATAGCAACAGATCATTAGACTGTTTCAAATAACTCAACAGCAATTACCTATTTTTTAAAAAATCTCAAAAAGCCTTTCAGAAGTACAGCAGGTAAAAAATTTCGGGACAATCATGGCTCACTGTGTAGATTTAGCCACAGATTCAAATCAGTTCCAAATGATATAAATCACTCATAAATAAATGCTGCATTAAAAAGTCTTACTCTCTGATGGTCATCTAAGTAGTTCCTACTTAACAGCTGCCACTTTGTTTGCATCCCTTTGGGTTTTAGTGAGTGCTCAGTTTTGAAATATGTACTCAAGCCTCTTTGGAATTTGTGTGCAGCTATGCAGCACAAACCAAATAGTTTTATTGATGGTCTCTATTTTCATTGATATCTTTAAATTCAGTAGGGATGTTTCCACATAGGTTATTTGCCCTGAGTTCGATACTGTTGGCAAGTAGATTTTTTTTCCTGCTTCTAAACAGCATAGCGGTGCATTTATGTTCCCACTGTGATTTCACCCACTTTTGACTGATCTTTCTCAAACCTTTCCTTGAATTTCCAGTTTTCAGTTTTAAACGACAGTCTCTAGTCCATTTTGTTACACAGATATAAAGAAAAAGACATATCTGTACAAGGAAAGAGGTGTACTTTAAATGAAAATTGATGATTTGGAGAACTAGCAATAGTATTCATATTCAATCTATTTCTTAAAAAATACTCAGGAAATCTGCTTTGTAGAAGCCCCATTGATGCTGTACTGCAATAAAGGGGGAAGCTACAGAAGCCTGTCTCTGTATAGAAAACACCTAAGCTTGACTGCTGAATGACTGATGTGAATTTCATGGCATCCATTATTTGCACAGCTATTATACAAAATGCAAACTGCCATCCAGTCCCTATTTGACATTTCTCTGATAGTTAAAGCTTGTTTCAACAATAGCAAAAAAAATAAATAAAACAAAATAAAAACCTGCCACAATTGTAGGTAAGAAATTGATTTTTAGGGGAAAATGCTAACCACTGAAAAACCCTTTTTGAGTTAAAAAAATAAAAACAGAAATGCTGGCCATCTGCAGGCTAAATGTCCTCTTCCATCCCAGTCTCACAGTGCAGGTCTTTGCACAACTTCTAGGTGGTGGATGGAGTTGAAGCTTTGTAGGTAGGATAAGGAGCTGACAATCTGCAGGCTAAGGAAGAAAGCTAAGGGAAATTGGGCTATTTGGCAGGCACCTGATTGCTGGGGGGGGGGGGGTCTCAAGATTGTCTAACATTAGCTCATGTGGCCAGGTAAGCTGGGAAGTTGGGAAGGGAATGTCTTTGCTTGATGAGCACTATCCGCTGTGTCCTTATTTACTGGAGTAGCACATGGGAAGAGTGAGATGAGGCATAACACCTCTTGGCACTATTTTCTATGCAGGTGAGCAAAAACAAAGCTATCAGTGATGCTGATCAAGTTTGGGGTTACTGTCTGTTTGCCCAAAACACTTGCAGTTGCAGTGAGCTGTTTGTTAAGCTCACACTAATTTAGGGATGTTTAATTGATGTAGCTCATCCATTAATAACCTAGTTAACCTGAACACCTGTGTCTTGTGTCTTTTGAGGAAATTTCTCATACAAAAACATTTGAGACAATGGGCAAGAAAGCAAATCATGGAATTAACCCATGCAAGTCAAGAGGCGCAGTGTTAAAGCCTCATAAATACATAGTGAAGTAATAATTTGCTGGGAAGTACAAAAAGGTCAGGAATGTCAAATCTGCACGTTTCCAACTGCAATACATAGATGGAGATTGGTTTTGTATATTTGTTGGGCTCTGAAAATCTGGAGGAAATCAATTATGAACCATGCATGTATGTTAAACTGTTTCTACAAATAGATAGAAACAAATTCCTAAGCCAGTCAAATAATAGATGACCACAAATAGCACAGTGTTTGGGAAAAGAGATCATACCGGTAGTTGCTATCAACAGTGATAGCATTCCTGAGAGAGGAAAGAGGAATGCTTCTTCTCCCACTGCATCATTCGTACTGCCAGTGCTGAAAATACTGTTTGCTGAAAATATCAATCATGTGTGCAGCAGTCCACACACAGCCTCAATTCACCAAGGGCTACCATGCAAGTAACTGTGGGTGTTGCACTCCAGCTTGCAATGAATCACTATTTGCAAGTACAATGTCCATTCTAAAGGACAATCTTTGCAGGTACCTCTTTCAGAGTGTGCTGACTGACCTCACTAGATCAGAATATGTGGCTGGTCAAAGCAGCAAGAAACCACTAACCTAAGAAAAGATTGCCTTCCAACCCTTGTTAATGTCATTATGTCAAATCACAAAAGGTTGCTGGTCCCCAAAAATGTACATAATGGTAAGGCAGTCTTGTACAAAACAGTAGTAACTCCTCCTTTTCTCAAAATAGAGATAGAGCAATATACCAATACATACATACATAAAACCTTTATTAGGCATAAAACCAATATAACAACCAGCATTATCCAGACAGATGTTCCATACATAAAACTACCACAGGTATTATTCCAAAGTTCCTAAAAGGAACCTAGCTACAGAATTTAAAATCACAGAAGAAGAGTTGTTTAGTAGGAATGCAACCTTCCCAGCAACAGAGTATTCCTTAAACTTAGCAGGAAGAAGAGTCAAAAGCCTGGACCTAGCTTCTTCGTATTTGGGGCAGTGAAGCATTATATGTTCCATGGATTGCACCACTATAGTACAGTGGGGGCATTTCCGGTCTTGCGAGTCAATTTTAAGAAACCTCCCTTGGAGTACAGAACAAGGGAAGGAATTACAACGAGCCCTTGTGTATATCCATCTAAGCTTGGGCTCTTGGAGTATACTCAGATAGTCTGCCATCAGATTGGTTTTGAATTTGATGTTGAAAAAGAAGGGGGAACAGTTACTTCGCGCTTGGTCTTGTAGAACTTGTAGCTCCTGGTCAAGGAGTCGCCTTTTTAGTTGAAAAAAGAGTTCGGAAGGAGGTAGCATTTGCAAAGACTCCCAGGAGAATCCATATACCAATACACTTCCTTTCTACCAAGTCCAAACTCTCCTTCCCCCAACAACAAAACCCGACATTTAAAATACTGCATTGCAAACTGCATAAAAAGCATAAGAACACCATGTAGAAATGGGGGGAGAAACCCCCTTCTACACTGCAGAGGTCTTAAGATTATCAAAGTTATCCTGGCTGTAAGTGAGAATGTAGAAAGAATATTCACAGAGATGTTTCCATTTCTACTTTTGTGGTAGAATTGAGTGGCAGAATTGAGTGGCTAGTATCCCTATAACAGAAAGACTACTGAGTAAGCAGGGGAGCTGATCATAATGCCCAAATTAAAGTATATTAGAGCAAGCAGCCTCTGTTCATGTCACTGTGGGCTCCATTCACATTCTTCTGGTTTCTTTGCCACTGTAGGCCTTGTGACACATAAACAGAAGCCACTTGTGTACTAATGAGGCACAATTATTCTATGACATTACATCACAAAACATCTATGACTACACAGTCTCTGAAATCACCAGAACATAAATCCTTCATCATATAAATCCTTCATCATAACCAAAGATTAAAGTTCTGACCATGGAAGGTGAACTCTTGGATCACCGAAGTTAATATGGTGTACAACCTGATTATTCAGCCCATTCCTGTTGTATAAATACATGTACAAGACCCTTCATATCCCGAACAATGGGTGAGATTCCTTGGTGAACTTGAAAAAAGTTCTGAGATACTTTTAGTTTCATAAAAGTATGTTTTACTCTTGTTACTTGCAGTGAGGATAATCAAGGATAACAGCCATTGCAGCCAGCTTGATTGTAGGAAGTACAAAAATATT
Organism: Sphaerodactylus townsendi; assembly: GCF_021028975.2. Lineage (NCBI taxonomy): Eukaryota > Metazoa > Chordata > Lepidosauria > Squamata > Sphaerodactylidae > Sphaerodactylus > Sphaerodactylus townsendi. The sequence continues at coordinate 48,002,855 of NC_059435.1, read as the reverse complement.
TTGATGAATTATGCATATTTTTCAGTCACAGCTAACCAGACAAGTTCATTAAAATCACAACAACTAAACTGGGTTATTTCTGGTGAGACTTGACTGTATTCATGGTACCTAGGAAAGAATACATTTTAGCTTTCTGTTCTTCTGCACTCCAGCTCCTAAGATAATATGTAACATAGATTTTGCCTGTTAAATTTTAGATTGTTTCTAGGAGTGATCTCTGTCAAGAAACTGAATCCCTTAGGCCCACTCTGCACAGGCCAAAAACAGCGCCCCTGGAACAGTAAAAACACCATTCCAGGGGCACAGTTTGCACGGCTGGCACCTCTGGAATGAGGCAGCACCATGCTTCCCCCCTCCCACCCCAAATCAGCAGGAAAACGCTGTTTTTGAAACTCGCTCAAGAGCAAGTCTTTTCAAAAACAGCGTTTTGAACCCGGTGCCGAGAAAACAGCACCAGGTCAGAGGTGCCACTTTTCAGTCCCTCCATTTTGTTTTCCAACTTACCTTCTCCCCCCTGCGCAACTCCGTGGGAATGAGGGGACACGCCTCCTACCCTCCAACCCCTGAGGTGTTGTCATGGCCATGGGAGTGTGTCCCCTTAGCAGCCAAGATCTAATGAGACCAGGGGGCTTTCCCCACTTACCTTCTGCTGCGCGCTACTCCGGGAAAGTAGCGCGGGGTCCAGTGGCGCTCCCCACTTGCAAGGGCGGCAACCACACAGCCGCCCCGACGCTGCCGCTCTTGCACCACCTCAGCGTGCGTCATTCCTGGCGCTGAAGAAATGGCACCTTTTGATGCGGAGCGCGGGGTTGTGGGGAACCCCGAGAGCGCGCCAGTAATGACGCACGCTGAGGGGGCGTGAGAGTGGCGCGCAGCAGAAGGTGAGTGGGGAAAGCCCCCAGGATTACCCGGACTATCCGGGTCAGTACATAGATGCATACACAGTTCTAACTGGCCAATGATTAAAGCAAAGAACCAAAGAGAGCTTCTGATCATGAAGCTTGCTCCTACCACTTGATTCCAGGTTCAGTGATCCCCCATCCACTTTGCCCCTGTGCTGTTCCTAGGGTTGCATTGACCACTATGAACAAAATTTGAGGGGTGACCCTGGACTTTCTTGGTAGTCTCCCATTCAAGTAGCAACCAGCACTGATCCTGCTTAGATCCATGATCTGTTGACATTGGGCCGTCCAGGTCAGGGTGATAATGAAATAGTAACAAGCAGTGTATGCTTGTCCTGAGTTCCGTGGAGAGTCCACATGGAAGGTGTTTTCCTACACATATTCATTTTAGCACTATGAGCTAAAAATTCATTTTCTTCTTTCCAGTCATCAGAGGAAGTCTCAGAGAGGATCAAATAAAATGAGAATCCTGGATGCAACCTATTATTGCCAGTTGATTTAGTAGTAGCAACTTTGGGTGCAAAGTCGGCAATAATTCGTAACGTATTGGTCTTTATGGAACACATTGATGATGTATTTGATTGCCTAGCATATAACACTACATTTTAAATTGCTGAGAATAAAAAAAACAAACTCTCAAAAGCTGCGTTAACTTCAGAAAGCCAAGAAGGACATACAGATCCAGCTGAAGAAAAGTGGATAAGAGAGGCCAGTGTGAAAGATCTATGCATAAACTGCTGATTGCAATATAGCCACATAATGAAACTTATTATGAAATTAATTAGCTAATCACCAACTATGCTTAATTAAGTGAACTTTTAAAACTATTATAGAAAGGAGATATTTTCAATTTTTTAATTAAAATATGTGTGTGTCATTGCACCATTAATCATGGTGTTGTATGACCTTCTTGGTCTGATTTATTAGATAGTCTTACAAGTTCATGATGAGATGCATTTAACATATCAGGATATTGTTAAATGTGCCCCAGATTAAACAGGGCTGTGAATACTAAATTTCACATTTCAGTATTTTTCCTTATATGTTTAGTCTATGAAATCTTTCTACTGAATTTTTCTATCAAACTATTTGTGCTGTTGTGTGTAAACAACACAACTACATTTTGTTTAGAAAGTCAGTGTCAAACTGAAGTTTTTCTTTGATTTCAACCAGCATAAAATATCGAATGTAACTAAAAAAAACCCTTCCATATTGAATTGATATGATTAGCCAACATGTATTACATAAAATGTTACTTCAAATATATGGTTTATATGTCACAAATTAAACCTGACAGATATAATGTTAATTCTACTCATTATAAACTTGGTCACAGTTTTTTTTTCATGAGAAACAATTCAAACAGCCATTTGTAATTAAGTGTGATACTGTCATGCTTCACATATGGAAGACCTCCAACATGGGAACTTACTATATGTGTGTAATAGATTGAGAATATATTGATCGGTGAGGAGAATATGATGATCCCCATCTACTGTAGTCATGTACAGAATTTTTTTCCACATGGTTATTTCTGAACTGAGGTTATAACAATTCTAACAATTACTGAATACAGCATAACAAAGTGTTCAGGTTGCTGATATACATATTGTTTCTGCACAACAGAAAAACCATGATAAAACACGCTCACTTCTTTAAAATCAGTTTGTTCTGAATTGCTCTCCCGCCAGTCTTTCTTCATGGGAATGAATTGTTCATAAATAATTCTAGCCTTGACTAGTGAGAAGGATTCAACAACAGAGATGTTTTGAGGTAGGCTTTGCACTTGTTGACATTTTGAGACAAGAGATCAATAAGAATACACAGCCTTTAAAGCTGGTCACAAACTAAATGGCCCCAGGGGAGATCTGCATGCCTGCCATTGCAGTGAAAGAATCTCTGTTTGAGAGGGTTTAAATATTTGTCTGAGTCTATTACAAGCAGCAACAGTGACATGACTAACTCTTCTGGGAAACCAAAGCAAAGAAGCATTGGGAAAGCAATGCCCACCTGACTTCTAGGACATAGTATGCAAGTATTGCAAATCCAGTATAAGATTATGAAGCAACAGTGTTGTTAATCTATGTTAAGAATGATGGTAGCAGCATTTATTATTCAGCTTCATTATTCCCTATGGAAAACATTTCTGGAAAACATTATTCCCTATGGAAAACATTTGCTTGTTTGTTTTAGTAAATTGCACAAAAAGTGCAACAGAGCTGCTGGTGGCTGTCCCTTATATACCCCTTAGGATTCACATGAATTGGACCAGTCATGTCTAATTCCATGTGCCCCTGAGCAAAGTGACCTCTCCATTTTCCACTGTTTGCTATAGGAAGGAATTCCATGCTTTTTCCAAGGCAAAAAATATCCAAAGACACAAGAGCAAGCAAAGCAACTCCTGGCCAGAAGTCTTTCAAAGCAGACACAACCAACAAGTCCAAAGAACCAATGCAGAAACTGGGAATCCTGACAGAAGCACAGGACAATGTGGCAAGCCTAATACAACCGAAGTATAACCCAAGAATCCATGCCAATGTTAATTCAGAAAATCCAGAAAGCCAAACAGAAAGCAATGAAGCTGCAAGCCCAACAAATGTAAAATATAAGACTCCAACCCAACATTCAATCCAAAAATTTAAAAAATGTTGTAACAGAGAATCTACTCCAAGCCACAAGAACAAAACAAACCAATTAACACAACACAATGGTGCAAGATGTGTAGAACTAATTTCAAATCACAAAATCTAAGCCAAATCAACCTGATAAACCAAATCCAAGCACTGAAAAGAAGACACTGACAGAGATACACACCAAAATTCAAGAAAAAATAGTCCAGGAAGCTTCAAAACCCTAGTTTCTGATATTCTCAGTTACTCCCCAACGTTACTAGAATTTTTGGGGACCTTTTTCTTAGTATCCCAGAAATCCGAGATAGCATATATATCTGGAAAATATTAATAAAGTATGTTCTGGATATATATTCGGACCAGATATATCTGAATGCACACCCCTAAAATGTACCCCATGCATAATAACACTTCTTTACACAATATATAATGGCCATTTAACTGGAAGATTTTATTATACAAGTGGAAGCTTGTTGTCTCTACATATATGCCAGGTATTTCAAGAGTGGAAAACCAGGAACACTTCTAATAGCCTAATCTGAGGGAGGCAAATCAATTTCCAGATCCAGTGCAGGCCTGTACTGGTGGATTTGCCCTCTCTGGAGTACTGACCCCAGTGGAGGGGCAAAAACACCACTAGATGGATGCTGCAGTGCTCCAAGATGCCCAAAAGTGGTCAATGCTTTTCTGCCATAGCTGGCCCTGACAAGTGCAATAGGAGTAGAATGGAGGCATTCCTGGAGGTGGAGCCCACTGTAGTCAGCTTCCATTCAGCCTTTAGAGCCAAGGATGCCATGACCTGGGCCTTGGAGTAATGCCACCCAAAAGCATGGGCCGTTTCCGTATGGCCACGGTGGGGGTTGGGTCGACCCAACCCCCCTGGGACCATTCGCACGAACGGTCCCAGAAACCCCTACTGGGGCGGCGATGCCATGCGCTGTGCGATGCAGCCCACGATCGACTTAGCGCTCCCTGTGACCCGTTAATTTGCTGAGGCCAGGGGACATGCCCCCCCTGCCCTGCGTGACTGCTCCGGAGTCGCAGGGCAGCGGGGGAGTGTCCCCAAGCCTCGGCAACGCACCGGATGGTCGCAGGGTTCTCACGGCAGTGGTTGGAAGCCGCTGTTTCCCAAAAACGTCGCTCGGGGAGCGAGGTTGGGAAACAGCGGCTTCGTGTCGCTGGAGAGGCACGAGGGCGGCACGGCTGGGAAGCAGCTGCGCCCCCCATGCGAACAGCTCCCTGTGGACGGTGTTTTTGCCATCCCCAGGGCGCTGTATTAGGCCCGTGCGGAAAGGGCCCATTAAATCCTAGTGGCTGGGTTTCTTTTTAGCTGCACTCTTTGCTGCCTGAAAACCATCAGGACTGAGCTGTAAATTTCATGGGAACTGATGGAAAAGCCCATGTTTAGCTTTCATATTTCATAAAATGAAATTTTAATGTTCTGAACATTGCCTGGATCACAACTTGATTTCTGCAAGCATAGATACATTCATGACTGCCACAAGAGGTATGAAGTTCAAATATGTGAAGGTCAGATTCACATACTTGAATTCAGACACACTTGTACCTTGCTTTGTTCATTTCTTTGCTGCTGTGCTATTATTTATTTATTTATTTATTTATTTTATTAGATTTATATACCACCCCATCCCCGAAGGGCTCTGGGCGGTGTACAACACATAAAATACAATATAAAACAATATTATACAAGTGGGCCGAAGAAAGGGTGTGTATGTAATGGGCTCTGCCTTCAAGATGTAAATATGTCCCTTTTTATGAGAGGGGACTAATGGGTTGAATCTTGACTACTGTTTCCACAGGCACAAGGATTTCCCACGAAGCACCATTTTCTTCCATCTGCATGAGCCTGAAGTGACCTTTTGAGATCTGTTCCAGGGGTTCTCTGCTTCTGTGAACCAGATTTTGAGAGGTATTTGGGCAGCCCAAGAGCAGGAGCATGGAAGTTGCACTTCATGGATAAAAATCCTTGCACCTACAAAAGCGCTAGTGTGAATTCAAAATTGAGTATCACATTTCACTTTTTTGTACTTTATAGAAGTAGCTTCACAATGCGTGGGTGAAAGATTTTTACATACATACATATATGCACATTTGCTTGTGTGTATATTCAAAACAGATTAATATTATCATTTTTGTTTTAATTAAATTTTATATCATTTAACATATTGAACATAAGTACTCCATAACTACATGCAATAACTGTTTATTCAAAGCTTATTTCTTCACCTTTGGCATAACTTTATAGGGAAGTAGTTCATTAAAAAAAACCCTTCCATTTATTTGAGTATAATTTCAAATAGCAGCCTTTAGTGATTTCTAAAACATTAAAATAGAAATTGCCTTGTAAAATGTAACTGCTGCCTAATGCACAATAACATTTCATTTGAAGGTTCCAATGACATTTTGTGGGTAATATCTGAATAGAGAAAACTGCTTATTAAAACAGTCCATGTTTCTCAATTCAAAAAAGCATTAATTCCCTTCAATTATTTAAATAATTTAGAGCGGGATATAAAGAAAAATAAGGACGTACATTTAAGATACCCTATAGGAGGTTTGCTTCATATATAAACTGAAGGAAGAAGGAAAAGTGATGGATAAAAATAATAACAATGATAAAGAGTAATGGTGATAACAACAAAGCTATTTCAAACACCGACATCTCTCTGTTGCCCATGTTGAGACCTTACCAGATCTCTGATGCTTATGTAAGGAATTCAGTAGGTACTTATAGAATAATGCACTGAACTATTATGTCAAGGGAACAGGGAAATTACAAACAAAAGAGGCAAGACTAAACAGATGCAAGAAATTCATTCTTGATCAATGAAAACCACATTTTCACAAAATATTTCTCAGATTCAACAGCAAAAATTAATAGTGACAATAGATACTCTTTTTATCATCTGGAAAGATTCCTTGAGCAGTCTTTTCTCCCAAGAGTCTTTCTCAAGTTGCAATAGTTTGTGTTTGCCTCTTTGTGGGTCTATGTGGCTTCCCTCCCCTTTTTTTCTTGTTTGAGGAAAAGCAGAACTTATAGCCACTCAGTACCAAGCATAAGCTCTTTTTAAAAAGAACAAATACAACCTCACCCCTCCAAAAACCCTGCAGCTTTTACCTATCCTTCCTACAATTTATCTGCAATTTCCATCAAGGTGTCCCAAGGGCACTTAGAGGTGTGCTAAAAACCATTGAGCCTTGTCAGACCCTCCGCACTTTTGATGAATCTCCACAGGACATCCCCCAAACACAACAGTAATTCGAGAATCATTCTAGCGGGGTGATGCACTGTAACAACTCCTTTTGAGTAATTACAGCATGCTAGGTCAATCAGAGTGAGGATGTTACTGAAATATCTAAACTTTCCAAGTGAACTTGGAGGTTGTTAATAACAAGGAGCCGCTCTGGAAATTTTTAAGAAGTGATTCCTGTTTAGAATAAAGCCTCGTCTACACTAGCAGTCCAAGAAAGTGGTCAAAAGGGTTATCCTACTAGGCTTATCATACTAGGGTTGCCAGTATGGATGGGGAAATTCCTGAAGATTTGGGAGTAGAACTTGGGGAGGGTGGGGTTTGTCCTGGGAGGAAGAAATAGCCTATTGGTGAGAAATTACCTACTGTCTGTGGCGGATTCAGTTACTCTCCACCACACTTTTTGCATTGCGCCTCTGCAGTAGGTTCTCAGGACTTGGCTGCTGGCTGGGCCCCAGCTTCCCAAGTCAGGTGTTTGGCAGGGATCCATCCTGCCCCAGAATCCTTCTGTGGGGGCCTTCTAATCAGGCTGCCTTTTTGCAGCTGCCTTGGTTGGCCCTTCCCAGTAGGTCACTGTTTTTCTTGCCTGTCAGTCATCTCTGGGCATTGTGGCAAGTTGGCAAGCTTCTCCTGCGGTGTTAAGTCAGACTTCTGTAATCCTTCCTTGACAGCTTCCCCAGCATGATCTGGAGCCCTCCATATTCTCAGAAGTGAGTGGAGGAATGGGAATTCTGACACCAGACATGGGGTGCACCTACAACACCTCTTGCAGGGACGGGGAGCTTCCATGCAGCTTTGTGAAAATGTGCATGCGTGAAACTTTTGATTGGTCTGCATGGTACTGTAATGTTTAAAAACATAAAACTAACCCACCAAACAGGCTTTAATTGTTTGCAAAAGGGCAAATTGATCAATGAAAAATCAGGTTTTGTCCTCAACTGGTAAAGAGACCACAAGTTGAACCAGCAGGTGTTCTGGAATCCCTATTCAAGACACTAATTGTATTTGGGTCAGGAAGCGATTTTCCTTTAGGCCAGATTGGCCCAGGAACCTGGAAGGGTTTTTTGTTGTTGTTATTTTCTGGGCATGGAGCAGGGGCCACTGGGGGTCTGGGGGAGAGATAGTTGTGAATTTCCTGCATGGTGTAGGGTTGTCCCTGGAGGTAACTTCTAGATGATCCTGGAGATCACTTCTAACTCAGTGATTCTATGAGTTCCAAGTTTAGAACTGAAGTGTCAATTACTCAAAAAAAATTCTGCAAAAATAAAAAATGTAAGGGGAACATGCCTGCATTCCTTAAAATGGTTTTGAAGTTTTCAGACTACTGTTTGGCAGAGGAGTATTGATATAATATGGATCTTTTTTGACATTTTACAAAAAAAGTGAACGATAATTTGTGGAATTAGATACCCTGGAGATCCCTTCTCAATCTATGATTCAATGAGTTCCATGTTTAGGACTGGAGTGTCAATCACTAAAAAAAATCATTTCTGCAAAATAAAAAAATATAAGGAGAACATGTCTGCTCTCCTTAAAATGTTTCTGAAGTTTGTAGACTACTTTTTTGGCAAAGGATTATTGATATAATATGTTTTTGATGTTTTAAAAAAAGATGAACAATAATCTGTGGAATTAGATAACCATTAATTTTCATAATATGGTTAAAGGTAAAAAAGAAGATTGATGAAGTTTGGTTAACTGAATTATATTTATGGCATCAGCTACTCTAAAGCCAATTTCAAAAGAAGAGTATGATAATAGTATCCTTCAGGATCTGTCTTCTGGATCTCAAATACATATAAATAAGCACCAGTGAATTTACTAAAATGCCATGATAAAATGATTTGTTAATTAACTAGTATAATCAAGCATAGGATTTACTGCTGTTGTTTGAATTTTTTAAGGTGGGGCTTGGATCAGACAATAACGATGACTTTGTGCTATAAGGACTGTTCTTATTTCACTCATCTGTTTAGGTAGTTCCAGAATGGCACTGAATGCTAAAACACTTTATACTGGGTGGGTCTCACATTCATTTTGCAACTTCCCCAGCATATTATTAACACAACATAAAAATTATGTGAAATATGTATTTCAGGATAAGCTGTATTGCGATGATAGTTCCCATAAGGGGGAATAGAGATATGCCGCAAAAATTGTGGCATATCTCCTCCAGCAACTCCACTGGCATATGGGGGCTAAGAGGAGGTTGATTAAGGTTGTCTCTTTCCACCAGAATACCCCCAGAATGCACCCAGAATGCCAGTGTAGCTGGCAGAGGTGTATTTGCCTACCCCATGTCCCCGGGCACAACCATTCCAGTCATGTGGGGCCACAAAATAGCCCCCCCCACATGACCAGAGAGGCACAGAGCCTCGTCAGATTTCAGCTGCCCCCAGCCCTGCCCATGTTGTTCTTTTTGATGACATGGGTGGGGCTGAGGGAGTGGGAAGTCTGATGAGCCTCCTCACTTTTGCCTCCTTTGGCCCCGCCCCGGCCTGGCTGCTGAGCCGAGGGAGAGGGGAGGGGGTGGCAGTGGCCTGCGCTGGGCTTGGAACCTGGCAGGCTGTGATCCTTTGTGTGAGTGAGAGTAGGCTGCTGGAGCACTGGCAGAAACAACACCCTTCTAAATTCACTGAAGTCAATGTGTGTCTCTGTTTAGGATCATGGTAGTCATCTCACAACTAACTTTACAAAGTCAGCCTTTTATTCACATCAGTACATCAACACCATCAAATCACAACTGATTTATAGAAACCTCAGCAAGGAACTTCTAAGGCAAGTGAAATGCAGAGGTGGTTCACCATTGCCTTCCCTGGCAGAGTCTTCCCTGGTGGTTTCCCACTGTGTAGTACTGACTCTGTGTAGTTTTTGAGATCTGACAATACTATCTTCTCTCCAGTCACCCTTCTACTTCTGTTTTAAATGTACTTCATCCGTAAGTCATGTTTTTTCCTGTCTAGTGGGTAGCCTGTCATATAGCTAATCTCTTGACCAAACTAGTCATAATTTTCAGAGATCAGTGAATGGAACACCCAATTTTTTTATTTGATAAACAGCAGTTAACATGGTTTCTCAGACATCACATAGATGCCCTTTCTTAACTTCATAGAGCCTCCTGGAATTGCTGTTTTCCCCAGTCATGAAAACATTCAAACTGCCTCACAACTGTTAGGATGCTTCTGATTCCCAGATTTAAAGCAACTTGGAAGATTTATGTGTAGTGCCTCTAATTTTTCCCCCTCTTCAATCTCAGGCAAATCAACTGGAACATTCAGCCATCAGTAGCTGGATGCAGGCTGCAGTCGGGCTTGCTCTCCCCACCTTTATCAGAGGCCCCATGGTGCCTCTGATGGAGGTGGGGAGGCTGCTGCCAGGCCAGCCCTCCTCCCTCTATCAGAGGTGCGTGGGTGCAACCCGTGTGTGTGGGGGGGGGGTTGCCTTTTCGCTCGTGGATGCGGTGGATTTGCCTTTTCACTGGTGGAAATGCCCTGGAGATGGCATTTATATTGGCAGAAGCTGGTATGACATCCAGAGGGATCTTTGTCACCTCCCTCTGGATTGCACTCTTGATCAACCTTGAGCCAGCTATCTGGAACCAGAGATCAAACTCAGGATCAAACTCAGGTCATGAGCAGAGCTTTGATAGCAGTACTGCAGCTTACCTGTCTGTGTCAAAGAGTTCCTAAGTTTTTCTTAGTCTAGGTAAAAAAATCCAGTTTACACAATCTCAAAACCAAAGATAGCTAAATCACTACAATCTTAACAGACTCATGGGCACATGTATAAATGTAGATACTATGTCTACTCTAAGGAGTAGTAAACTTTAAAAAGATTATTTCCTAAAAACCTTTTTTTTAAAGATAGGAGATGGACCAAAGGAACTTTGGTTACATCAGTAATGCAAGATGCACTACCCATTACTGTCCTAGGTCTTTGTAGTGTAAAATCATTACAAAATTAGTGAAGTCTGCTGTGTTACAAAAGAAATGAAAATATTAAGCTAAACAGAAAGAAATCAGATGGGCTGGAACTGATCCAGGATTTATGCATTAATGTCCTTCTTATTACAGAAGATAGTATGAGATATTTTTAAAAGACTGCTGGTCATCACAATATCTCTTGTATGCTTCAAGTAAACATGGGCACACCTGTCCTGAACTGACACTGAGGAAATAGCACCATCTACTGAAATTTGTCAGATCTATATGGTGCAGCACTACTTGTGGCTGTAAGGAGAGGTTCAGCATCCACCTAAGTTCACTGCCCTGAGAAATGTAGTAGGATCAACTCTCAAGAGGATAACAGGAAGCAAGATCATTCACCACTAACACAGGCTTCCAATTCATGGATCTGATCAATGCTTATCTGTCTTATTCAAATTATGTTTACTGGTTTGCACAGAAAATACATTAAAAACTAAAATAATGGAAATTTTAGATAGATCATTTGCCTGACTGATGCCTATCACATCTGTCAGTTTTGTTTGGGGAAAGATGCTTAATAAGTCAGTTGTCAAAAGCGCTGCAATTTCTGGCAGTACATAAAAGGTTTATCATCAGCTCCAGGCTTACAAGTTTGTAGAATGTTAAAGAAATGAACAGCAGCTTGTGATCCACACAAAGAAAAAAAAGGCATTGTAATGATTGTGGATCTGGCCCAAGAGGCGGTGCAGATGGCAGGGTGGGAGAGCAAAGAAAGCCCTGGGTGCTGAATTAATGGAGAAGGCAGATGCTCATAACTGTGTCAGAGAATAGAACTGCCAATGGGGAAAGAAACTGATTATTGGATTTTATCTAATTTAGAAAAAGGAAGCAGTACCAATAGTTCAACACAGCCAATTCAGTCTATTATGTAAGTTAGTGCATCTTCATATAGAAAAGGGGGTCTGTTTGGGGAGCTTCTTTTGTTTTTAAGATGGCATTAAGTATTACAACTATCCAGAAGGTTAAATGATACAAAGATACCATTTATTATAATACATGATACAATCACTGGAAGGGAATAGAAAGGTGAATGCTTAGGAACCAAAGAATTCAAGCAGGTTCAGCTTTTCATGTATGGATCTCAGCTTAGCCACTTACATTTCAGGTTGCAGCAGACTGGTAGATTTCTAGCAAGTGCCTGGAGACCTGAAAGGTTTCTCCAATATTGTAAGCAATACCACAAATGAACAAGAGCCTATAATGTGGAAACACAGTGGTGACATTATTGTGTCTTTTGGTACACATTGGTACCAATGAACATGGCACAAAGATATCATTTGGCCCCAAGGCTGCACATATGTCCTGCAGCACTAAAGAAGCATTTGAGATACACTAAAGTACATCAGATTCTGATGAATCCTTATACAAATATATTTATGGGAAAGTGTAATATGCCAGCTATCTATATAAATGCTGTTGTTTTTTTTAATGTGAAATCCTGATAGCTTCCTGTTCAAGGCAGGAGCAAGCTAGTCATGTAAAGATGTCCAGGGCAAAGCTGTGCTCACTGGTGAATCTCCCTGCTCTGGCAGTGAAGCAAATTAAAAGTTGTGATAAAAGTGGTCTGGCTTGCCGCAGAGAGAATGGAAAGTGAATGCAGGGCTCCAGAAAACAGGTCTGTACAAGAAATATTGCTGTGACAGACATTTGCCCCATAGTGCAGCAAGCACATTGTGCATAATAGGCCTTTGTTTCCTGCATTCTTAAATAGTCGTTTCCCCTTTTTATCTATGTTTAAGACTGTGGCAGTTGCTGTTTGAGGAGGTTTTTTTTTGTAAAATTGGGTTGAATCCAGCAAATTTACTCAGCTGGTGAAGAGATTTCCCTCAGCATAAGAAGTCTATGCCACTAATGGAAAGGTCCTTGCACCAATGGAACAGCCTGTCATCAGCTGAGCAGAGTCCTTGGATTCACCCCATCATTGTATTGTCGAAGACTTTCACGGCCGGATTCAACTGGTTGTGGTGGGTTTTCCGGGCTGTGTGGCCATGGTCTGGAAAACCCACCACAACCAGTTACCCATCATGTTTAACCATTTTTAACGGTTCAGGTATTGTATGCTACTCAGGGTATTTTTTCATACAGAAAAATGTTTACAATAGAGGAACACATTTCTTTCAGATTTGAAAATCATGTCGATTTTATCAAATTTACCATCTTTTTCTTTCCTGTTTCTCCAGTTTTGTACAGGAGATTTTTGTTTGTTTTTAATGTGATATTTCACTCGATATCTAGGGGTGGTTGTTTTTTTGCAGACCAGTGTCTATCTTTATAACCCTTAAATTATGTGATTGTGGAAAATGCAACAGTATCTGCATATATCTGAAAATAGGTTTCCACCAGGAACATAACCATGTGACAATAAATGTTATCATGCATTTGGGGACTATGTAAACTGAGAGGAATCTTCTGTGCTTTAAACTCTTTTTTTTCATCCAAAGGCCTCGATGTACTGTGAAAAATTGACTTCTGCTTGAAAGCTGTAATTCTAATGGTCACCAGACTCAGCTTTCTAACCTGTGAAATTTCAAAGAACGCTTTAATGTGTTTGCATTTTCCACAGCATGAAAGTACATTTTCCTATTTATAAACTGAACTATTTCTCCAAGAGTAAGCATGAAGTGCCAGTGCATCAAAGCTTTTTCCCCCTGAAGCTTTGCCAAAGAGACTCTGTGGTACAGCCTTATGTGGTAGGAGATAAAGACCCACTGACTCATTGGAATGCTTTACACAGCACAGCTGGTCATATGCTGAACAACCTTGTGCCATGTTGCCAGCACCAGCCTCACCATAATTTTCCATCAGCCTGCAATCCTGTGTACACTCACCTGTGAATAAGCACTATTCAATGTAGTTGGACTTACTTCCAAATTAACAAAGACCATTTGCACACTTGGGTTCTGTCTCGCAGCAATTGTACCTTTCCTTCACCATAGACTTTTATTTGTGCATTGCTTTTTGTTCTTTCTGAAGCCACCGTGGCACAGGCCAGAGTAGCCATACAGTATCCGAATGCTGTCAAAACACAACATTTCCTGCCACGTTGCTTTTCCCTGCAAAACCAAACTGCTAAACCACACACTAACTCTTTCTTTGGGTTTTGTTGCTCCTCCCACGCCTTCCCCTGCTCACCCAAGAGCTCTGCCAGCCATGCTAATCTTGTTTTTTCAGCTGCTGCTCTTTCAAAAATGAAATGGACCAGTGAAATCTATTGTATTTTTGATGGACCAATCCCCCCCCCCCCAAAAAAGAAAGGGCTGTAAGAAGTGGCCAATGGCAAAAATAGAGGAAAAGGAGGAAGCTTTGCAGTGGGGGGCTCCTTTAAGAACAGGGAGCCATGTGGAAAACCCCAGAGTTAAGCACCCAGCTGGGCTTCATTGATAAGTGCACAAATAGCTAGCTAAACCTAGGATCAACTTGTTAGGAAAACATAGGGGTAACCTAAGTAGATAGGACAGCTAACAATAACTGAAAAGAAGCTAGGATAGGCATAGTGAACTCTCCTTTAGAGAAACAAAGGGAAAGTAGGTGTTGATATTCATGAGCTACAGTTGCCTTTCCACTATTCCCTCTAGTTCTATCTCCCTTTCTACCAGGTGAAAACAGTCATTAACCTTTCTAATGTTAATTTGAAGTAGTTCTGCATAGGATTGCACTGTCACTTAATTATGCTGCTTTCTTTTCAGAGGTTGATTTAGAGTTTTTAAAAATTAGGGCTTTTCTGCATAGGTTTATTTCACTGATTCTGGACCCATCATGCTTCAGTTTATCCCCTGATTTCTGCACATGCTTTTGTGCCTTTAGTCTTCACTTTTTTGTTCATTTGTTTGTTTTTTTCCTCTGGATTTTTTTCATTTCTTTTGAGACTACTTTTACCCTGATTTTTTTCTTGACGCTAATTCTGAGCTGCCTTTTTAATGTTTGTGTTGGTTCTCTTTATCCTGCCCAGTCGCACCCACCCCCAGCCCACTTTTCAATGACTGAAGTGTCATCATAATCAAATATCTCCGCCCTGCCTTGAAGACCAGCATTTTTAAAAGGATTAAAATATGGATACATTTATTGATATAGTATGGTAATGATAAATCAAGCAGGTTCTCTGAATCTCCAGTTTTCATTTCATTTTCTAGTCTCTTCCCTTGTTGAGATTTAAAGAAAAGGGCATGTTTTTGGAAGGCAAGGAGAAAGAGACTTACTTAAAAAAAAGAAAGCTGGGAATTCAAAGAACCTGCTTGACCTATCACTACAATGCTGTATCAATATATCCATATTGTAGTAAAAAAATTTTTAAAGGGGGCAACAAAATTGATGATGACAGCACCCTCCCTTGAAAATCATGATGACTTCAGGCATATGCTGAAGAACATGAACTGACTCCACAGCTATGAAAATGCACAAGGAGGACAGACATGTGAAACAACCATGCCCAAACGTATTCCAGTGCTTGTGGATTGATTGCCAAGAAAATCAAGGGTGCAGAAAATCCCTTAGTTCAAACATTTCTTAGCCAACTTTTAGCTACCTGTAATGCTAAGAAAATGGCATTTCAAAAGTACAAAATATTTAATTAAACTGCATGATATTATATTGATAATATGCTTCAGAATTGTGTTATTTACACTGACTAAAATGAAATAGCTTTTTTAGTGGAAAACCAGAGTTCTTTGGCGGAGTCAACAACCCTGATGAACATCAGCCAAAATGAATGAGATGAAAGGAAAGTATTTGCTTCCCAATTGGTCATAGTCCCTTCTTTTACTTCCAGATCATGGCTAATAGATCATTCATTCTATTACAACTAAGCCTCCATGCATCTTGCCTTGCCAAATTTAGATGCTTAGTGTGACTAACAGATACCTAAATGTAAATTCAAACTGAACAATCAAATGAGCTAGTTTGTCTTGAGATAGTTAGGCTGAACAGCAGAACAAATCCATGAGAAAAGGACATTAAACTCTAGATGTTCACACTCTAAAAGGAAGTAATCCAGGGCTCTCCACACTTTTTGAGCCTGCGGGCACATTTGGAATTTGGACAAGGCATGCTGGGCACAATGACAAAATGGCTGCCATGAGAGGTGTGAACAGCTACAAAATGATTGTGACAGCTTAACTTTAGTAACACAGAGCAGATCTTTGTGCTGTGGTGGCAGTTGCTGCCAAGACAACATTGAAAAAAAAAACCTCTGCACAACCAATCAAATCTCCAATAGTCAACCAGAAGCCTTGCTGGGCAAAAGCCCTGTTTGGCCTGACTCATTTCCTAAAAACACTTGGCAGGTGCCAGAAAAAGTGTCAACAGGTGCCATGGAGTCATGGGCACCATGTCAGAAGCCCCTAAAGTAATCAGTTGGGAGTACTTCAATTTTTCAGTCTTCTTGTTCCCCGAAAGTTCTCATTCTGATTTCAGTTCTTCCTTTTGAAAACTGATCACACAATTCTAAATTTTCACTTCAATTCCTATTGCCTTCCCACCCATATAGCATGCATTTTCAACATCATTTGTGTATTCATAAATCAAAACTATCCATATTCCATAAATATAATAAGTACTGTATATGTTTTATACAAATGTCATATTGTTGTTTTTATTTTGTAATATTTTATTGTTGTTGCTGCCCTGAGCCCTGCTGGGAAGTATAAATGTGAATATAAAATAAAATAAATAAAACCTGAAATGTTGTTTGCAGAGGGAGGGGGAGGGGCGGGAGGGGTGGCATGCAAGGGAGGGGAGGGAATGAGGGATGGCATGCAAGGGCGGGAAGGGGAGGGGCCCCGGCATCTGGACATGGCCCATCCACCCTAGTGGAGGGAGGGGAGGGGGAGGGGAGGGGTGACATGCAAGGGAGGTTTGTAGAACTTGCATAGAAATTATTTAAAATCAACATCTCACTTAGACTGTAGTCTGATGGTCAGGGACAACGAAAGCCCGGGGTACTCTTTGCGGTACCATTTGCATGACTAAAAAAAATGCAAAAGATTTGGAGACAGATTTTATTTTTGCTTGTAAACTAGTTTTAACTATTATTATAAGCTGTCATGAGCCACGAGGGGAGGCAGGATATAAAAGTTTTAATAAATAAAAGCAGCCAGGCCAGAAGTGACATCACTCATGGGAGTGGGATAGGCCTATAGCAGTATAAAGTGCAACTGAACAAGCCATACAGAACTATAGTTGGAGACAGCGATTGTACAGTTTCAAAAGGATTCTGGGCCTGAAGAAGCTTGTGAGTCCTGAATGGCAGCACCTAACAGACTAGAAAAGGTCAAGTCTAGTATATTTTACTGTTCAGTTCCTTGGAACAGTTGTTTAAGAGAACAGGAATACTGAAGACACTTAGGAGAGGACTCTGAGGAAGGACTGTGTACTAAGGAGCAGCAGTGGCGTAGGAGGTTAAGAGCTCATGTATCTAATCTGGAGGAACCGGGTTTGATTCCCCGCTCTGCCGCTTGAGTTGTGGAGGCTTATCTGGGGAATTCAGATTAGCCTGTACACTCCCACACATGCCAGCTGGGTGACCTTGGGCTAGTCACAGCTTCTCAGAGCTCTCTCAGCCCCACCTACCTCACAGGGTGTTTGTTGTGAGTGGGGAAGGGCAGGGAGATTATAAGCCCCTTTGAGTCTTCTGTAGGAGAGAATGGGAGGATATAAATCCAAACTCTTCTTCTTCTAAGAAGAGACCATTAGAAAAATGGCCTTTGCATGAGTGATAAGTATGTTGTTATCTTCTCAAGCAATAAATGCCTTATTTAGCTTATCCTAAAAATGGGAATAATGATGTATGGTTTATTGTTATGAGCTATATGACTATATGTCCCCTCATTTTCAAGAGCGAGCAGTGGTACAAAAGGAGCAGCAGGAGAAGCCACCAATCATGGAGAGAAGGCAGTGGTGGCTCCCAGCAGTAGAGAATGCTTGCTTGTCCAGGCAAATGAGCAGAAGCAACATCAACCAGCTGCAGTCACCCTAACCCTAACCCTAACCCTTTAGCATTCAAAGGAGACTTCTCTTGTCTATATGAGATTAAACCCTATTTCCTGAGAAGCCATCTTTCTCATCAATAATTGCAGGATAACAACCATATTCCTTTGATTTAAAGGTATGGTTTTCAGGATTGATGGAATGAAAAAGGGGTTTGCAGTCTAATTTTCTATTAGAAACAATGAATTTCTTTTAGAAATGAACCACTGATCATGGAATGAGCACTGAATGTACATGCAAATCCACACATTCCTGCATGGTCAAACAATAGTCACCAGAAGATGCACATCAGCACCAAGGTGATCTGACTTTGAATATTACAGCCTGCCTAGACATTTTCTACAGGCAGGAAAGTAGTGATGTGTTCAGGGACTCTGTGAAAACAATATTGCAAAAAATTGTGAACACTCAAGAGGAAAAACAGAATGAGACCGTTGCCATTTTCAAAGCACACTTTTGTATACATGAGTGACACAGTTTTGAAGATTCTTTTAGAGAACCATTTATTTGTGGGGCTCAAAGTATTCTATCCCATCTCCTTTTTAAAAATAGCCAGCTCTAGTGACTGTATTTCGTGATGATAGAAATCCCAAGGAACACATTGCGCTAATGCTGTAGCTCATGAAGAAACAGGCGCAGTGTAGTGTATCATGACAGACTGAAATGGAATTCCAGCCATGTGAAGGTAAATTTTCCAGCTGTGCTAGCACAGATTGGAATAACTCACTCATGACTGCTGCAGAAGAAAGTGTCAGTCTATATCTCAAACTGGAGGTATCAACCACTTTGCAGAGCTGCCTGGTGCTGACACAAAAAAGATTCCTAAGCAACAAGGTGAGATTAATGCCATTCTCCAAGGTAAAATGCAGCTCCTACACATTTTTTTTAAAACAAAGACTCTCTTAATTCTTTTTTGGATCAGATCCCTCAAACCCACACACAGTTATAGCTATAATAATGATCTCTCCTTATTGTGACTTTCATCCCCCCCATTACAGAGAGGGTAAATGAAATCTTATGAATGGCTCCTTCATTTCACTAGTAATTGCATGTGGTTCTTGTGAAACCGTCCAGGGCAATGAAGAAAAATGCAGATCTATGACAAAGAAGTAGGACTGTGCTAATGCTTGGGACACAAATAAATGTGAGAAAAAAATGCTGTTCAAACCCAGGCTATTAAAAAAAAAGTAGGTGAGAAGAAATCCCAAAAGTGTCATTATAATCTTTTCTTCATGCTTAGTAAATTCAAACTGAGAAAAGAATCTTATTTTTCTAACAGTAACACAGTAGGGGTGTTGTGCAGTTTCCGGGCTGTATGGCCGTGTTCTAGTAGCATTTTCTCCTGACGTTTAGCCTGCATCTGTGGCTGGCATCTTCAGAGGATCCTCTGTGGTTCTGAATATCTGAATTTGATGAATAGCTAGATAGTAACTTTCCTGTAGCTCAGTAGGGCTTTTTAACCCAGGTCT
Source organism: Sphaerodactylus townsendi (assembly GCF_021028975.2). NCBI lineage: Eukaryota > Metazoa > Chordata > Lepidosauria > Squamata > Sphaerodactylidae > Sphaerodactylus > Sphaerodactylus townsendi. The sequence continues at coordinate 47,983,615 of NC_059435.1, read as the reverse complement.
CTCTGGGTGAAGTCTAATATTTTGACCAATGAACTGCCCACAGGCAATCTTCAGATCTTCATTCTACATAATTCATTATATGGTTCCAAACAGACTATAATGTTCTAAGATAAAATTGAGTGCTACCTAAATAGAGGACCATATGGGCAATTGGGGATGATGCAGAGTGATTTTTCAGTTTCTCAGAATTGGAGGCAGATGGAAAGCTATGGCGTGAGGTAGAGAACGTGTCTCAACTGGTATCCCTGTAGTGATTTTCACACCTGCTAATGCTGAAGGTTACCAACAGCTGCCCCTCATTCAAGTCACCTTTTTATGGAATGCAGTTCTTAGTCTCCCCCCCTCCTCCTTCCTTCACAGCAGAAATATGCAGCTGCATGAGGCTTACAGCTGAGAGGTATTTGAGATAGAAACACTTATTTTATGAGTGACCTAAATATTAATCTAAATATGAATCTGCAGTGCTAAAAGAATATTGACAGAGACATTAAGACAGACTTCATGGTGCCATGGACAGTGTTTGCTGGCATGTGTGGCAAGATCATGGGACCCAATGAGTATTACACTGAAATATTTTAGGATAACTTGCTTTATATAACACTTAGTGGAATATGGTGAGTATTGTGTGTTGGGAATAGCAGATACAATCTTGAGATGCTATTGTGCTAAACCAGGAACTTCTTAGTTACAAAAATGTTAGAAGATTGAAGGAAACATTTCAGTACAATCATCAATAATGTCAGAACCACCTAAATCTTTTTAAGTCAATTGACAAAGATGTGACTCTGCTTCGAATGACACTGTTATATTGCAGCAGTGAAGTCCAAAAAATGCTTATGAATGCTTGTCTTTAGGGATAGCTCAATCTGAAGATAATTAACAGTGCCATCCTAAACAAATCCACACCTTCTTATACTTAATAGATTTAGAACAATGGTTTCCAATCTTTTTTTCACTCACATACCCCTTGGCAACCCATTTCCCTAAAATTGTACTCCCATCAGTGGCAGAGCTATAAGGGGGGGTGCGCATGTGGGCATGTGCCAGTGGGGGCAGAAAATTGCCCCCTGCCCCCTTGGGGCACCGTGAGGGAGGCGTGGGAGTGGGTGCAATTTTGCCCTGGGTGCCATTTTGCCCCCCTACACCTCTAACTCCCATATTAGCAATCCATTATGTAATGTTTTGTGTGTACTCCCAAATGCCCTGACGCATACCCCTGGAGGCATGTTTAGAGGGATTTTAATCTCTTTAGGATCACACTTTCAAACAGCACGGTCTACTAAGGATGCGTGCCAAGAAAAATTTCAGAGGATAGCCACGTTGGTCTGCAGGACCAACAACATTTCAAGTTCAGGAGCATCTTAAAGATCAAGATTTTTCAGTTTTTGAGAGTCATAGCTTCCTTCATCAAATATCAGAATGATGTCCTTATATTCCAGTCAGAGGCTAGAAGGGGTGTTTCAAAGAAGGAATTCAGGATGAAGAGCTACAGTTTCAGATCCAAGAGGCAATTTTACTATGATTGCTTCATTTCAGGTAGAACATTATTTTGTAGTGTTTTGGGGTTTTGGATTATCAGGGTTAGTCTTCTTTTTTCTTCTTTTGGTTTCCCAATATTTTTAAATAAAATTTTATTTTTGTTAATTAACTGAAAGAAAGAACAGAAAGTAGAAACATAATATAATTTCATCAAATGAAAAAGTATGAAAACATATACATGTCATATGTCACCTCACCCACAACAGCAGCATCTATCTGGTGGAAGGTCATCTATTTGTAAGAAGGTACACTAGTGTGAGAATGAAGGAATGGTCAAGGTATGGGAATCACGAACCAGTGGTGTAGTGGTTAAAAGCGGTGGACTGGGCTTGATTTCCTACTCCACAACTTGAGCATGTGGACTCTAATTTGGTGAACCACGTTTGTTTCTCCACTCCTACACATGACATCTGCTGGATGACCTTTGGTGACCTTTGGCTAGTCACAGTTCTCTCTGAACTCTTTCAGCCCCACCTATCTCACAAGGTGTCTGTTGTGGGGAGAAGAAGGGAAGGTGACTGTAAGTCACTTTAAGACCCCTTAAAGGTTGAGAAAAGTGTGGTATAAAAATCAAGTCTTCCTTTTCAAAGAAAAAAAAATAGATATGCTGTGTAGGAGCCAAAGAATAAAAAAGAACAACCATGAAGGCAACCAAGGGTCCCCAGTCTGAGACTCCAGCAATATAAAAGAGACCTCATACATCCTTGGTCATGATCCCATCAAGACATTTTATTTGGAAAAGTGGATACCCAGCTCTTCTTCTGTATTGAACACAATGAATAATACAGATATGAGAGGTAATAATCCTAGATTCAAAGAGAAACCAGTCTCCTGACTGAAATTTTATAGTTACTCAGAGTAATGTGTGGAAGAGAAGAGTAAAGGAAAATGTCAAAAGCTATAGGAGCATGCCAAGTAATAACTACTTGTACTTAAAAGGGGGAGCCCAAAAACTACCAGGGGGTCAGAATAAAATATAAACACTCCCAAAGAACTCACAAGGAGGTAAGTATCAACAATAATAAGCTTTGTTTGTATTGCTTAAACATAGCACAGTTTCGCTGGAAGTGAATGAGGAGGGACGCTGTAATCATAATATATTTTGCAAAGAGAAAAAAAGTTAGCTAAATTTTATAATTAAAATTAAAGAGCTGGATGATAATTTTACTACTGAGTTATCCCTTTATATAAAAGGCAAGTCATGGTGGTAATGACTCACTTTCAGCCAACCTCCATATACGACTCACTTTCAGCCAATCACCACACACACACAGCTTGTGGGAGGGACTTACACAGAATGTAAAAACAACACAAACAAAACAGCAGAATGTGGCAGTTACTCTCTCATACGCTCTCCCTTCTTTCCCACTGCTGAATAATTACAGTCAATGAACCATTTGCAGCTGCCTGATGAGGAGCAGCCACAAGCTGGCGACTGCAACTGTGCCATTAACTGTTGCACGGTGAAACAGGCATCCAGGAAGAGGAGTGGGTCACATGGAGCATCTGTTGATCTTAGCAAATCAATCAAGGATCACCAAGGAAATAATCAAGCTTATCTGCAAATGTTCACACTAACACACACAAACATATATAGATGCATATTTCCTTCCAGTTTAGTAGTTTTAGAAATACAAAGAAAAGAATTGTGCAACCCGCCATTCTCAACAATTGCCAATGAGTCAAATGGATTTGACCCTTCCGCACAGCTTTATGGTTTGTTGTACATTTATCTTGTATGTCAGGTCTCTGCCTTTCTTGGCGATGATCTGAAATGTGAAAGTGCAACCTGCAGTGTGGCTATTTTTGTAAAGGATGTAAATAGATTGAACCTTGGTTTCTTGCATGAGGAAAGTGAGGGGGGAAAGGGAATCAGCTGAAATAACATGATCCCTTGAGCTCCATAAACAGTCTGCATTCACTTGAATAGTTTCTTCATCCCCCACGTAAAAGCATTAGCATGATAATGAGTCATAACCAAAATACTGTGTTCAGACTAGTCAACAGTGTGTATATTATAATATAAATGCTTCCATTGTATTTTCCTTCCACTTAGTATACAGTTTAAACAAGTGTCTATCTTTAGTCTAAATCATGTCAGTTTCAATAAATATAGATGAAGAGCTACAGTTTCATAAGAATGCTTTTAATAGGTCCAATAAATTACCTGAACATCTTTTTTAAAAAATCCAATCTTGGCCTTACAGACAGCCTAGGGATGTTCCCAATTTTTGCACACCTTGTATTTCCACTTCAAAATCTCCTTTATTCTTTCTCTCACACACATGCCAAATTAAATCTTTAGGTCTTTATTATATGTCCATTTTTCTGTTTTCTTAAACCATGAAATTTGTGCAAGCTTTAACCATGTTTTTCTCTAATTGCATGTAAATAGAATGCAATGCTAAAATGGCATAAAATTGAATGCCACCTATTAAGATGAGGTTTTAATTGTACTATATTTTAAGTATGCTTTAATATCGATTTAATAAAAAAAATGTTTGTATAATTTTTGGATTGGTACTCACCCTGAGCACAAGCTTGATCGGGAAGAGCAAGATAGAGATTGAGGAAAATAAAAATAAATTTTAAAAGAAACTGAGAACTGTGGTAACAAAAATGGGCAGAACAAAAATATGTACAAAATGAAATTATATTGACACAAGAAAAGGAAGATGTGAAAAGGAGCATTTCAGCACTTCCCTAGGTGGTGTGATATGTACATGGGTAGTTCTCTCTCCAACTAATGGGTTGCAGTTGGGAATCCTATTAAATCCATGTCTGCTATTAGAAACACAAGGAAATAGCGTAGAGAAACATGATTTTTCCCAGCTGCATTCAGTTCAGAACAACTCCCAGGTTTTGTAGACATTTATCTAATCTGGTCCATAGATCTATGCTATGATAACCTCAAGGCTAGATAAGGGGTCACTCCCCACTCACCATAAGCCGCGGGGTCACCTCTTCATAAGACATGGGGATCCTGGACGTTCCCCACGTCACCAGCTGCCACTGCGCAGCTGCCCAGAATTTGCCGCTCTCCCACCTCCTTGCCGCATGGCAAATTTGGTCCTCTACGAAGAGCAACATTTTAAAAACCCCGCAGCAAGGAGGTGGGAGAGCGGCAAATTCTTGGTGCTGCTGAAGCTGAAGGGGCTGCTGCTGCTGCTGCTGGCCCAGGAGGAGCACCCGATGAGAACAGGAAAAGGCACCGTTATTTGCCTCTCGCCTGAAACGATGCCCCACGTGGGAGTCTCCTTAGTGAAGTCTTCTCCTCTCGTCTGCTACTTTAATGGGGAAACACGGCTTTGCTTGTAAGAAGCCCGCCAAAAAAAGCGGTGACGCTGCATGCAATCCAATTCGTCCGGCGGCGGCGGCAGCAGCGGCAGCAGCAGCAGCTCGGGGCCCCTCCTCCTGCACACAGCCAGGCAGGCCATGCCTTCCTTCCTTCCCTCCTTCCTCTTCCTTCCCCAGCCTGCCCCAGTGCACATTTTTCACTCGCAGCGAGGAAGGTGGAAGGTAGGTCTGGGGGAGCTCTTCTCCCTCGGCGCCAGTTCCTCTCTCCTAAGCCAGGGAGCCAGTGGGAAACAAACGTCTCCGTGGTCAAAAGCCACGGAGGCTTTTCCACGTGGGGAAGCTGTGGGGTTGCACAGTAAGAGGTAAGTGGGGAGTGGCCCTACGATAATGCACTCTGTGTGGGGCTGCTCTTGAGGATGATGCAGCAGCCCAACTGCTGGGACCACATTAAACCCATCCTGAAGTTCCTTTACTGTATGTCTAATTGTTGCTGGCCCCAAATGAAGGTTTGTTAAAGTACCTTATCAGCTGTAGGCCACATACCTGAAGGACCATCTCTCCTGATATGACCTTGTGTGGTAATTACACTCCAGGATCTCCTAGCAGTTCCACTGTGGCTCGAGTCTCTACTTTGCCAATGTGGAACAGCCTCCTGGAAGGCTGACACCTACAGTTGGGGCCCTTTGGCAAGGCTGCACAACGGAGCTAACAGAGAACTTATGGGGCAGCTTGAAAGTTGTACATGTAGCCTCTGTCTTATCTGTTTTCATTATGTCTTTTCTTGATTTCAAAGATTTCTATTTTTGTATTTTTGCTTTCATTAATGTCTCCAAAGTCTTGAGTCCTGACTGACTCAATAGGGGGCTGTGTACATAAATACCAAAAATAAAGGTCTCTGAAAAAGACTTGTAGATTCTTATTTACAGGCATTTAAATAGTTATTCATGATCCTAAAGTTTTGAGATTGAGATTTTGAGATGCCTCTTGGATGAGAACAGATACTTAGAGTAGATGACTGGGAAACACTGCGGGTGCCTAGGAACAGCAGGTTCCCAGGTTTCTAATGCTTACTCAGAAGCTGCATCCTCATAGGGGGAGAAAGTCAAGTCACAGATCATGACCAACAGGGAAAGGAGCTGTGGAAATGTGGGGAATACTAGGTGGTAAATCAATGCCACATTACCAGAGAATGGGAGAAGTGGCTCCTGGAGATGGTGACGAAGGGAGGGGGAACTGTGCCTGGGGCCTGAACTGCTTAATCTGTTTTGCTTAATTCTCTGCTTAATCTGTTCTGAGGCCTAGGAGGCTTCTCTTAAACAGGACAATGGAATGGTAGAAGGCCAGAAGAGGGGGCTCACTCCAACCAACCATCACAGCAGGGTAGAATGGAAATGTCACTGAAATCAAATTATTGAATTATTCCAAAACCTCCATCTGAGTGCAACTCCAACAAAAGATGCAAACGTGAGATTCAGATTTAATTCAAAAAAGAAGCCTTTTTATTGTGCAGCCATTCCGACGTTCTTGATTATGTTTTAGAATGTATCGGTCAACCAGTCCAAAGCATGTCAGACTGACTTACTGGAGCATGAGTAATGCAGTCCTAAGTACAGGTAGACACTTAGACCCATGAAGTCTAGGGCTGATTTTTCATAGTAAAAATGCCCCATTGTTGGCATGGAGAATAGTCCGATGCAACCAGGAGTTCTTCATGGCTCCCGGTGCTGCAGCGTGTCTGCCATGTTGTTGCCCCAGCACCGAACTGCAGCATTGGCTTTGCTCTGTGAATTTCAAAGACTGCGAAAGTTGAGGTTCTTTTGAAATGCCCCTTTGTTGCTTTGGTGGCTTCCGCTGCCATGAAAAACTCCTCAGCAGCAGAACCGGGGCCATTTTCCCCGCCTCGCTGCTCTGGCCCACCCCTCCAGTGAACAGACACTGAGAACTGGTGCCCTTGCAGTGGAAAAAAACCTCGGAGGGAGACACCTTGGTTTTTAGACAGAAAAGCAGCATGTGCAGGCACCACAAATGGGAGGGTGGTGATTTTTCGCACACACAAGTATGTTGGACAGGGGATGGAGGACACTGATTCCCTCACACTGATTCCCTCCTATTTCGGGTGGAGAAGCCATTTAATCTTGAAGGGAAATCTGTGCTGTGCAAGAACTGGTTAGTTCACGTTAGTGGACGTTTCAGCATTTGGAACAGAAGCCTCCAAATCTTATCACATTCCCTGAACAGTCACTAAATGGTTTATATACTTTATGTGTGCATTTTATATGTTGACCTCATTACTTTTCACTGTCCTTCTGTATATTATATAAACCCTTAAAACGGTTCTATGAACAATTTTATCCCCATTCCAATGACACTAAATGTAGTACAACTTTTCAAGGGAGTTTCAGTTACACAAAAGAAGGTGTGTGTTTTTTATTTTAAATTATTCCTAGAAATACAATGTGATTTAATTTCAAGTAGCAAAGGCAGAACTGCGTGAGGAAATGTAATTTGAATAAATGTGTAATAGAGGACTGTGATAATTATGCATTTGGTCTGTAATTACTGCATTTGGAGCAAATCAGATAACCTCCCCAAATTATTTCTATGTATCCTCTTTTACAGAAAATAATGCATTAATTAGCAAATCGTGGCAAGGCTTTCTCTAAAAGTTCTGGAATTATATGGTATATTTACTATGATATTTTGTATATATTATAATTATTTGTATAAAGGCAGTTTTAAAATATTATAATGAATTCATGAACCTTCAGGGTATGGCACAATATAACTTTTTCACATATCTGTAATGATTCCATGTTCATTTTCCTGACCTGTATTTATCCTACAACTTAGGGACTGTGCTTCCTAACAGAAGGCAACCGAAATTAGAGCACGTTTAGCATTCACTGAAAATAATTCACAAACTAACTATAATTAAAATAAATCATGGTTTTACATTGTCTCTACCAAACCTATGAGTGCATAAAATCCACATTAATTGCTGCATAGAGATTCCCTTAGCAACATTAATGAGGGCATTATATGGAATCTATGATGTTAAAAACATTAAGTAGTTTTATTACTCCTGATATATAAAGTGCATAGTACACAGATAGTAGTTGTTCAGCTGGCTTGATTTTCTGCCTAGCAGCTCCACCAATATGCTACATAGGCTGCCAAATTTATTTTCTTGGGATTTTTAACAAATCCATTCCAGTTTGGGTTTTACAGCTGTTTGCAGTGGCTGTTGACATCCATTTCATCATATCTCTAGAGGAGAGAACTTTAATGCAATATGTAGTCGATAAGATAGCAATTTTATCCTGGTGTGCTTTCACCTGTAATGGAAGTGCCTTAATAAAACCAGCTATTTTTAATTCTGTTTCTTATGTGTTCCTACTGCTATACAGCTGCTGGTCTTGCTTCTAACAAAATAAAAAATAAGAAGTAACTGGGAGATACTTTTCCAAGGTGACAACTATTTCCTGTTATTTCTGTTTGACCAAAACAAGAATAAGAGTTTGCCTTAAGGAACACTGTTGAACAGAAAAATATAGGACAGTAATCTGGTATCTTAATTCAATAGTGTGGTATGCATTTAATCCATATGATCTTTTCATTCAATGTCACCTTCATTTAAGTGAACTATATTGATATAAGAATTTTACGTTTTCCTCCAGGATCAGAGGAAACGGTATCCTGGTATTCCTTAAAAGCACTAATAAATGGTCCTTCCAGTAAATCAGAACTCTGAAATATATTTTTGAGGTACAGACATGTCACCATTTAAAGCTCAATGGTGCTATGGTAAGAAACTAAATACCTAGCCTTAAGCATATTTATTTACTTGTCTTGCTGATTTTCAAAAAAGCTTATTTTCAGATAATTGTACAGGCAGTCCAATGTATGGGTCTGCAACCACGATGCTGTGCCGCCTCCAGAGGGCTTTCAGGCAGCTTAAGGGTACAGTAAAAAAAATGGCAACCGGAAAGCCCTCAATAGAAGTTATGCTACCCTTTTTGACCTGGGCTGTGGCTTTTCCATCTCTAAAGGCCAGGTGGAAGCCAATTACAGTCAACTCCACCCCTGGGAATGCCTCCAGCCCTCTCCCACTGCGCCAGAGGAGCCAGCTGCAGTGCAGGAGTACTGATGTGGCACCCAGTGCCATGTTCAAACATCCCAGAGGGATGAACCATCCAGCTACAGGCATTTTCATCCTTCCACTGGGGTAAATGCCCTAGGGAAGGCAAGTATGCTAGCACAGGCCTGCACTGGTAGAGTACTGCAACCACAAAATGATTCACACACCTTCTGGATTAGGCTGTTAGGATCACAACTATAGGAAATACTCTAAACCATTTGCATATCTAATGAATATGTAAATAATCAGAAAAGCTTTGCATCATAAGAATACATAAGTGGAATGTCTTGTATGGTAATGTAACCTGTGGCAATCTCTACAATTGCTGTTTTGTTAACAAGAATGAAAACCAAAATCTGATTCACTACTAGATTACATGCCATATACTTAGCTGCTATTATGGTATAAGATTTGAGAATATCATTGTATGTCAAATGTGGGAAATAGCTGTAGAGTTTTAACATTTCTCTGAGCTATTCTCTGAGCTATTAGCCAGTGCCTTACTTCAAGCAACCGCAAGCTACCACAACATAGTGGATGTCTGACCAAACAGCTCACCAATCAGCCATTTTTATCTTTTTCATTTGCTTGTGAGTAGATCACAGTGTCATAAAGTGTTCCAGTTCTAACTAACTACTTCATTTCCCCTTTTACATCAAGCTGAATTCCAAGATATTTCCAGCTCAATTAAGGTTGGAAGCCTGATACAGTGAAAGGCAGTATTAGGTACTTGTTCTATCAGCTCCATCTTGGAGCAGCTTCCAGAGTCAGACTGTATTCCCATCTGCTCCTTTCCTTTCCAGCACTTTAGAAGGGTTTATGTAGTAGATTCTCCTTCCACGTGTGGGTGGCTTTTTCATTGCTGGTGTCAGCTCTTTACATATTTGTGTTCTGTGAAGTATTTATCATTTGTATCGCTAAGCCTTGATCTGAATAGCCCAGGCTAGCTTGATCTTGTCAGACCATGGAAGTTAAGCTGAGTCAGCCCTGGTTAGTACTTGGATGAGAGACCACCAAGGAGAGAGAGAGAGAGAGAGAGAGAGAGAGAGAGAGAGAGAGAGAGAGAGAGAGAGAGAGAGAGAGACAGAGAGAGAGAGAGAGAGAGAGAGAGAGAGAGAGAGAGAGAGAGAGAGAGAGAGAGAGAGAGAGAGAGATGTGTCAAATCATAGCTGACTTATGGTGACCCTGATGGGGTTTTCAAGTAAGAGACACTGAGAAGAGTTTTGGCATTGCCTCCCTCTGTGTGAGCTGGGGGAGCTCTAAGAGACATCTGACTTGCCCTAAATCACCCAGCTGGCTTCATGTGGAGTAGTGGAGAACAAGCTTGAGCAAAAATTATAAAAAATTGATTAAAAGATTTATCAGGCATCCAAATTATCAGGAAACTCAAAAAAGTCAAATGAAAAAATTCAGGTGAAGATTTTTTGGGCTTTTTTTTTGTTTTCTGCCTGTAGGGTGTGCCTTTTTTCAAGGTAGCAGCACCAAACATGCTGGATGGCTTCTAGAGACTCTCATGAGACCAACCAAATTGGTGAAGTTTGATTCAGTGGGTCTAATTTTATGGCCCCCCAAAGGAGGTGCCCCCATCTCCTATTGTCTCCAATCATTTCTAATGAAAAGTGGGAGGCTACGCTTTTGTTGACCCATAGCACTGCCCTCCCAAACCAAACTTCACCAAACCTGGCTGAAATCATCAGGAGGGTCTCCCAAAGCTACCCTGCAAGTTTAGTGTCTCTATCTTGAAAAATGTACACTCCCAGAAATCCTCCAGATTCTCCTGTTAAAATGATTTGGCTCCATTGCAGCCAGTGGAGAATTTCTGGGTGTATTTATACAGGGAGCACATTTTTCAATGTAGCCAACTTTCAGGGTGGCTTTAGGAGATCCTCCTGATAAATGGGGCCAGTGCTATGGTTCCTCCAAGGGGTAACCTCCATCTCCCATTGCCCCTTGAGCCAAACGTCACCAAAATTGAGTCCTCTCATCAGGAGAATTTTTCAAAGCTACCCTGAAAGTTTGGTGCCTCTACCTTAAAATGCACCCCTAAAAAAACATGTTTCTCGATAAACTCATTCATAATGAGGGTGTCCCATCAGCACAAGACTAAGTATAATAGCATACTGTTCTATTACACTAAGGTTGAATACTTATAGCCAAGTTCTAATGCTCATTAGGTTGATTGTTAACAGCTGGAAGCTTATATTGCCATATGACATAATTGTTAGTAGCTCTTAGTAACATATAGTTCTCTGTTCTTTCTAGGTGCTTAAAATATAGCTTAATTAAAAAAATGTTACAGAGTGTACACATTGATGGATCCTGAGGAAACACACACAAGAAACAATGATATCAACAAGTTTGAACTCATAGGAGATTATACAAGCTCTATAGAAAACTAGAGTAATCAATTTTCATATTTAGCCCCCAAGGTGGGTAGGTTTTAAGAGAGAAGATCCATGTAGCCTCAATTTGTAAGAGGCATTTTTTAATATCAACCCTATTAAATTAATGGGATTTGTATTTATATAGTACAAAAAAGTACGTCATTCTTGGTGTGACCCTTATCAATAAAAAATTGTACTAATGGAACCTCAGTATGTTTGTTTTTAATCTTTGATAGCTTCCAGGAAGGCTCCCTTTTGGGGGGGCATAACTTTAGGTTGTGATGTTTGTGGTCCTAACCCAAGGTGGAAGCTGACTAAAGTTGCCCCCACCCCTGGGAACACCTTGCCCCACCCTCTCATGCTGGTGTCCTAGCAGACAGTGGTACTGCTCTGCAGCAGCCTGGACTTCTGGGTTTTGCCACCATGGAGCTGAGGAGTGATTGGGTGCTAGTGGCTGATAGGGATGCCTTTTGCACTGGTGGAAGGGGGAAATGCATTAGCACAGCCCTCACCACTCCCTGTGAGTGGTCAGTCCCCACTATCTGGATTGGGCTGCCTCTTTAATAGTCCCATCAAAAATTTATAGGGGGATGAATAACTTTTTTAATGTTCCGAGCAATGTTTGCATTTCAAATACCCCTTAGTTATTTCCTTATTAGATAGCAAACCAGAGAGATCACATTTCATAAGTTTCTGGCTGAAGTTATTTGTCCTATTAGTAGTAATGAGGAACAACCTGGAATTATCAGCAATTTTATGCCAACTAGCAATAAAAACCATTGTGCAAAAAAACCCCCATACAATGGGCTCTACAAAACTAATCCTTCCAGGGCAAGAAATGTGGATGGGGCATATCTGCAGGAAATGGTGATTGGCACAAATACCGAAATTGTGCCCCCCCCCAATTATCCCAGCATTGCCAAGGAGGGGCAGCAGGGTGCCAGTGAAGATGTGGGGAGTTCTTCCCAACTCCATAGGTACCCCCTCCTTTGTTAAGGTTGATCCTTGCTTTGCAAAGGGGGAGTGTGCCTATGGAGATGGGGATTCCAGCTTTACAAGGAGGGGGAGGTGGAACCAGCAAGTTGCCTGTGAAGATGAGGAGATCCATTTACAAAGCTGGATCAGGATCCCTGTGAAGATGGGGAGCCCGTTCTGTGTCCAAGGAAAGGATCATTTGAATTCCACTGGATGATGCAACTCTGAAGGCAAGGTATCTGCTGAGCATAGGTTCTGGTAATGATAATCCATGGAAGACATTTTCAGCATTCTCTGGCAGTCCTTATGCTGAGAACATGTGGCGGAGACTGGGTGGAACAGCCTGCTAGTCACAGGTTACTTAGGGCACTTAAGGCGTCCACCCTGGGCTAATACTGCTCAACACAAAAGACCTCTCGCAGCTGAGATAATTTCAAAAAATACCAAATGTTTGCAGTACAAATACTGAAGGCCCACATCGTTATTGTCAGTTGGCCCTGCACCAAATTTTAAAATGTTTTTCTGCAATAGGAAACATGCAGTGTTTTTGTCTATATTATATAATTTATTTTAGCTTTTTGAAGGTACACCATTCAGTGTTTTGAGAGCAAAGGAGTCAGTTTCTAAAACACTATAAAACTGCTATGAAGGAAAGAGCACAGGGGAGACTTTTAATGTGAGGATGAGGATCCTTAAACTGCTGTGATAAGTGATGCACAACAATGACTGAAAGTGAGACATATGATGATAACAAGAGGGAGGGAAAAGGATTATGTCAAAGGAATTTTGAGAGCTGTTGACAACTTTACACAGTATCATCTGGAAATCCATTGTTTAATTATTTTTTCCAGCAGAGGGAAAACATAATGGGGCCAGAAGTGTGTCTGACTTGAACATGTGCCCTTATGAATAGGTTACATTTTCCCTACCAGCAGCCTCTCATTCCCCATGTACCTGCCATCTGTTAACTCAGCAATTGCCTTGACAGGACAGCTGAACTGAACTCTGAACTGAATCGCATTTGGAGTTTACTTAATGACACTTCTGTTTGCTCTAAGGCACAAAATGCAATGTCCACATGTGAAAAGTTAATTGTATGCTCCAGGGCCTTTGAGTGCTCGTACTGATGGACAATGAAAAACCATATGCAAGTTTTTGATCCTGTTTCTTATGGATACTAAATGTGAATATTTAATAATTTAGCAACAGGTATTGTGGTAAGGCTCAATTTCCCATTCAAAATCATGCAGTTATTGTGGACCCAATTCTACAGTATCTACAAATGTATACCTTGGATCTCCATCAGTGATTCTGGGAGCTACTTAATTTCTTTTTTCAGGAGCCTTGGAAGCAGTGGTGAAGCTACAAGGGGAAAGGGGGTGCGCCGTGCACCGGGCGCATGCCTGGGGCACAGAAAATTGCCCCCAGGCCCATCCCCCTTTTCCGCTCCATCCCACGGCATTCTTCTTTCCGATTGATCTTTTACCTTTTGAAGTTCCTTTCTCTTTTGATATCTTTTTCAGAAAGTTTTCTCGCAAAGAGTGCCTCGTTCCCGCTAGTAAAACGGCCTGAGGAACTACAGTTCCCAGGAGACCTTGGGGCTCACAAGGTCTCCTGGGAAGTATAATTCCCATCAGGCCACTTTTACTGAGAACAGGCCTTTTGCAGCCTGAAAAAGTTCTGAAAAAGGAAAGAAACTAAGGTAAGTGTGGGAAGGGGAGAAGGGGGGCGCCATGGGGGGCGCTGCAAGGGGGGCGCCGCGGGGGTGGTGGTGGAAAATATAGTATGCACATCAGGTGCAGTTTGGTCCAGCTACGCCTCTGCTTGGAAGTCAGAAAATTGAAAGTTTGGTATGCAAAAATGCTCACAAAATGGTAGTTTGGTGGGTTTACAAAAATTGCAGTGCAATAGGAAACTTTTACAGTGCGCAGATGATGAAACTTATTCTGCTCTTTTCCCAAAGCAACTCCCTCCATGTTCTAACTTGCCCTGCAGAGGAAAAATATACAGTTATTTCTATGGCCATTTTTGCATGGCAAAATTGCACCTGGGTGGACCCGAGATCTCACGTACCAGGTCAATTTTGCCCCGGTTTGTGCTTCTGCATAGATCCCCACTGCTACTGCACTGCTCCAGCTGCATGGGCACAGGACTTTTTTCATTTGCCGCACAATCTATTCCACGCATGCTCTGACAACCTCTGTTTCCTGCATTCTGATTGGCTGCTGATTGTGTCACATAAATGGCATCATTCTCTCCCATTCCCCCCCCCCACTTTCACGGAGAGACCATGGATTTAGAAGGAACAGGAGGGAGGGCAAAAAAGGGGGAAAGAAGAGCAATGGAGAAAGTGTGTGAGCGGGGCGGCTGCAGCCCTTCTGCAATGGCTCCAATGAAAGGCTGGTATTCCTAAAAAGGAAGTTGTCCAGAATGGTCCTTTTACCTTAGAATTCTGTCCATATAAGAAGATTAGGAAGAGGGGTTGAAAAGCATGCATTTTGAGAGTAAAATTCATTCAGGAAACTCACGAAGTTCTTTTGCTCAGCAAGATTATCCCATAAAGAGAATATGAAAATTCACAGAATGCAAAATTTTTCTTAAGTGTCAGTGTTATGTGTATCATGACTTTACCAGCTAATAGCCATTGATTCTTTGTGAAGTGAATTTTGCCAAAAATTATTCTCTCTAGCCCAGTTACTTCAAAAATTAGTTCTCATTTATTCTGGGGTGTGTTTTTTTTGGCAAAACAGTTTAAGAAAAGGTTGTTCTTTTAGGACCCAGGGAGTATGTACTAAGCTTTTTGTCTTCCTGTGAAAGTGTAAGTGGCTAATTTATGTTTCTGATCACTCCTTTGCTGTTATTCACCCATCAGTGCTTCCTTCCCCCTACCCTTTTGCAATGAAACTTAGCCAAGATGCCAAATAGGGCTAAATAACCTGCTCCATGCCGAGTAACCCCATTGGCAAGCAATATTGCTGGCCTGTAATTTGCTCAAAAGTGGTGGATTGCTGAGGGCCTTTCAAGCAAGTGGCACGAAAATCTTCACAAATGAGTACATGCCATTAGAAGCCAGAGCTCAAAGAGAGCCATTGTAGTGAATGAACATGTATTAGGGATCATTCTATGTAATTTAATTCAGCAACTGGGGGGCGAGGAGAAATCTCCAATGGAACTATTCCAGACTCTGCTTCTCTTGCTCACCTGTATGCATATGGAAGGAAAACAGTTGGAAAGGAGTTCTGACAAAATCTATGTGCACTGGCATTCATGTGAAGGAAAAATATGTTCTCTGAGGATTACGGAAAATACAGACAGTCTGAAACTAGTGAAACATTCAATCCTGCTGTATAATATGGGCTCTGGCAATAAAGAATTTCAAAAGGGAGTGGCAGTTAAAATTACACAATAGATGAATTACATTTAAAATGCCAATTTACAGTAGAATGCCATGTTTAAAGAATATTTCAAAACATTGCTTGTTTGTGGTTAATAAATATCACCACAGATGGAGACATGGTTTGAAAAGGGAATCCTAAGACTCATACATGAAAATATGAATTTTGCAACAAACATGTATTTATTGTAGGTTGTCTGCCTGAAAAATGCCCTGGTGTGTAAATGCACGCACCAGCCACAAAAGGGCTAATTAGCCAGTCACGATGATAAGAAAGCTGAGAGCTGTATTATTCCAAACAAAATTAAGCACTGCCATGTCTTAAAAGTGAAATGTAGACGTGCCAAACTAGCTGTGAAACTGCTTACAAAAATAAACACAACAGTTTAGGACAAAACAGAAATTATTAATGGGTATTACAAACGTTCTAAAGAAGCTGATTTCCTCTATACTGACTTCTTCTAATTCTGGTCTTACCAGTCATGTCAGTCCAATAGAACATAAATAGCAAATGACAAAACATTGTTGTATTTAGTGTATATATTCTGGTTGCAGAATGGCAAAGAATATTTGCTAATTGTCTTTCCCAGTGAAGACTTCATGCCAGGCACTATTCCTGCAAGTGCTCTGCCAGTTTTGGTACAAATGCCAGATTTTAAAAAGAAAAGAAAATGCAACAGTTGAGGAAGTGAACTGAAGGAAAGGAAGAGATTTAGAAAAGTTCTCCTATTGGCCAAAGAAGGTATAGAATTTGGAAGACATTGGTTATTGTCTGAATATGGGCCACACCACAATGGTTACAGTCTGTCAATGCAGGATCTGAAACCACGGTTTGGAGCTGGTTTATTACCCTCAGTTCGTCTCCATTATGGAATTTTATGATACCTGCATGTGAGCATCCTGGCTTGTTCCCCGGCATCTTTCTCACCACTGTACAGGACAGAATATCGGTTGAGCCTCTGTAGGAGAAGCTAACGGAAAGAATAAAGATGTCTATTGAGGTGAACTGACATTTGAATGAGAGCCTAAAACCAACTCTTGGCTTCACAAGAATAAACCCTGGATTTGTGTTATGTTTGAACTGAGCTTCTGTTTGACACCAAGGCTTCCCTCCCATGAAATAATAATCACTGGAAAAAATATCACATACTCCTTTTTGTTAAGTATTGGGTTCCGGCCAATGTGGATACTATCAAATATCTCAGACCATGTCTTTTAAACCCTAGCATAATAGTTGAGATGGATAGAATATGCAACATATATATATATATTTTTAATGTGGTCAGCTAAAACTGTTATCAATGCAAGCTGAAACTTTACACATGAGACAGCAAAATGGGTATTGCTGATACAAAGCCTGTACGGATGCAGGTATCTGTAAGTGGTCAATTTCAAAGCAGATAAACAGTCTGTTCTCTAGAAATCATTCCTTTGTATTTTCGCTTCTTCTCCTTTAGGCCAGCACTTTATTGCATTTCTTTCTTGCATGTGAAAATAGCAACCTGATAAAATTCAGTCATTTTGTTAAGCATGAGAGAAAATATATAGCCGCTTTACCTGAGACTTTAAGGAAAAAAACATGAAGGAGAAAGCCTTTTTTGAGCTTTTCTGTGATTACTGCTTCCATAGTTGTAGCTAGCCTCTCTTTCTTCTTCTACTAGAAAACTGAATAATAGGAATATCAAATCATCTTTATTTGTTCTTTCTAGAACTGATCCCTTCTTCTTATTAACACAGCCAGACACTTTCCACTGCACCGCTGCCTCAGTACCTTTATTATCTCCCCCCCTCCTCATCACAGCAACACAGATGAGTACATTAAATGCAGTCAGAGAAGTACTGAGATAGTGAAGAATGTGAACCTGACAGCATCAAATAGAACAGCCAAGGAGAGGTTGAGGGGGTCACAGCTGTTTCTTTAGGTTACTATTTTGGAGGGAGATACAGCAGGGCTCATGGAAATTGGCAGCTTGTACATAAAGGGACTTGACATTTGTCCCTCATCTAGTATTTTGTTCCCAGTTTGTCAAGGTTTGAAAAGCAATCTATGAAACATTTTTTGCATATCATTTACAATATTTCTTCTAGTGCAAAGAATCAGTGGATTGTCTCTTAGTATTCAGGAGGATGATCACTGGGGCATTTATCCACACAGGAGTAGGGATGAGTGGATTTTCCCTCTTTTGCTTCTATTTAATAAACTATTTTTTGGAATAAATTTTTTGCATTAATACAATATCTATCTATCTAATTGTCACATATGCCTCCCTGCCTGTGGATACTGCCCCTGACTGCAGACTCAAGGGACCCCCGGGTCTGCAGAGAAATCTGAAAGACAAAAAAGATGGGATTAAAATTCCCCCAAATGTTTTTAAAGAACATTGTCTGCACTTGCACAGACAGCACACTTACTATTGGCCAGCTGATGGCACCTGCTGTGGTAAAGCCCTGGAGGCTGGTGCTGGGAGCTATTCCTAGCTGAGCTACAGGCACAGTAGAGCCAGAAAGATGCTGTTGGCCAGTCATGCTGGGAAGGAGAAGGAGGCCATGCCTACCCAGAGGAGCACCGGTCAAGCCAGAAAGGTAACAAGGTCATTTGCTCTGCAAGCTCCGATCCTGGGTACTTTTTCAGCCCCAAAAGTACATAGCTGTACTCAGCTAGTTCTGCTCATTCCAGTAGTATATCGTTTTCCTCTTTTTTCCTTCAACAAACTTTCTTCATAGCTACACATAAGAGAATCTTAGACTGCTTTACCTCCCATTGAGAAGGATTGGCTAGATCTGCCCTCCATGAACTGTATTTGTTTTTTTCTTACTGCACAGATAAATGAAGATTGTCCATGGAGGGCAGGTCTAGCCAGTGCTTCTCAATGGGAGGTAAAGCAGTTCTCCGAGCAGCTAAGATTCTCTTACATGTGTCTGCATAGCTATGAAGATAGCACTCAGAAATTTTTAAAAAGGAAACTATATATTGCTGGAATTGGCAGGTACAACTATGTACTTTTCAAGCTGAAGGCATGTAGCATCGGAGCCTGCAGAACAAATGTCCTGGGGCAACATTCAGAAAATGGGAAAATCCCTTCAGCAGCACACTAAACGTTGGGTGCAAGCTGAGGGTGAAACTGACCAGAGGGTAAAACAGTCGGGTGGGAAAAATAAGACACCTCCTTAGCTCTGCATTCTCCTCTGCCAGGTAGGGGACATCTTGCATATCTTGAGAGCACCTTTAGTAAAAAAAAAAAAAGGTGCACTTTGAAGCATTTTCAAAATAAGATTCCTTGAGCTTAAATGAGGCATTCTGAGGACATTGGGGGGGGGGGGGGAACTGTGCAGAATTTCTTCCCGATGCCTTTTTTTTTAGGTCCTTAGGACATCTTATTTGTGCTGTGAGGAACAGATCATTGATATGCTTTGGTCTTTAAAGCAAGACTTGAAAAATATACTTGAGCAAAGGGGAAGTATGATAGGAGGCACCCAATTTCCACTCTGTGGGGTGGATCTTCAGTTGCACAGATCAACATAGTTTTTCAGATTAAGGGATTAATGCCAGTTTATACCGGCAAAGCCATTTCCCCCAGAGTGAGACTGTGCCTGCATTTTTCTTCTGTATTTCTATTTAGGTAGCTTTTCTGTTTGTTTGTTTGTTTGTTTGTTTGTTTGTTTGTTTGTTTGTTTGTTTGTTTGTTTGTTTGTTTTTGTCCAACCATGTACATGGATGGATGTGAAAAAAGAAGAAAATCTTTACTAATGTGCTTCTCCATGGTATAACCAGCCTGCTCAGTTGTAAACATGGTTGTGATTCTCACAATGGCCGTTTCCGCACGACGGCAGGAAACGCCTGGTCGGGCGCGCTTTATGACGCCGTAATTCGATTTCGACGCTGGGACCGGCCCTCTCGCGATGGACTGTCTTGGGGAACAGCCTGGCAGCCGGGCGCTTTCACGGAGCGCCGGCGCCTCGGCCCATTCTCGGCAGTTGAATTTGGCCTCCGGCACGTTGCCTAGGCCTGGGGACACACACCCCTGGCCCTGCGCGCCTGCTCCAGCGGCGCAGGGCAGGGGGCGTGTCCCCAGGCCTCGGCGATGCGCCGGAGGCCCGGGAAAAAGGTGAGTTCCGGGTGGGGGAGGCGGTGTGAAGCCGCTGCCGCCGCCGGGTAAAGCGGTGCCACTGGGCGGCGTTTCCCCAAAAAGAGTGCTGGAAGCACTTTGGGAAACGCCGGCTTCAGGCCGGGAGGGCGGCGCATTGAAGGGCGGCGCTGCTGGCGCTGTGCTGCGCTCGGCGTTCGAATGGCTGATGCCTGGAGACGGGCGCTTTTACCGCCTTCAGGTTCAACACTCATTCACGTCTACCGCGGGCGGAAACGGCCAATGTTAATATGAGCTCTCTTCAGAAACCACAAATCTTTCACTAATTTTCCTCAGAAACTTGACTTTGAGGCAACTACACTCCTTTCTCAAGCATTCACTGTGCTAGCCTTTTATCTTTGAGATTTCCCAAACTCTCCTAAGAAAGGACTATCAACCTACCCCTCTATAAGCACAAACTCTTTCTCCAAACATTCACTGATATAGCCAGAGTTTTGTAGCGATTAAGAGTGGTGGACTCTAATCTGCAGGACTGGGTTTGCTTCCTCACTCCTCTCCATAAAGTCTGCTGGGTGACCATGGGCCAGTCACAGTTCTCTCAACTCAAATGGAAGCAGGGAATGACAAACCACCTCTGGATATCTCTTCTCTCGAAAACCCTATGGAGTCACCATAACTCAGCTATAATTTGACAGCACTTTCTACTACCAGCCTGCTGACATAGAGACATTAACACTTCTACAGTTTCCGGAGATAAGGTTGTCTCCCAACTAATCTTTGGAGATACAACCCCTATCAGATCTGAGCTGCATCTGTAACAACTTTTTCATTTTCACTCCACCCCCCATCACCAAAACAAAGCTTCCTCAGACATCTATGGGCACTGATAAGTTGTAGTTACTATGCATGCACACCAAACAGGCATACAGGGGATTAGACCCATCTATCACAGGTGTTAATCAAATCAAGAAAAAAAATCCATGTGATTGTTATGAAAATTCACAAAGCTGCAACACACAAGTGGCTTCTACTGTAGGCCTGAAATATCACAATAATCCAATAAAAATGAAGTGTGATTTCTCTCTATTTTAGGCAACTGATTATGCTCAGAGGCTGCCACAGGATGATAACTGGAGGGCCATTCTTGTCTTCTTTCTGATATTCACTTGTTAATTCAATATTCATAGATTCAGCAACAAGCTGGCAAAGGGCCTTTAAACTTCACATACTATTCAGCAGTGCTCACAGCATCATTACAAATTACAGAATTTATCCAATAGCTAAACATATGGTGTGAGTTATGCTATGATTTCTCTTCAGGTTTTCTGTTAGAATAGGTGCTAAGGACAACTAACAAAGAAACTCTGAAGTAACCTTATCAAGGCTATATTAGACCATGATTCGTCGTTGGTGGGACTGGTTAATGCAGTCGATATCACTGTTAGATTATTTTGTCTCCCCAGCTGTGAGGAATGGCAAGGGACTGAGTTTCTTGACAGCAAGCTTAGCCTGGGATGTTTCAATTTTGCTTTATATCAATACCACGAAATGCTTGTGAAAGACTGTATAGAGACTACGGCTCCCATCCAACTCATTCTGGAAAATATCTGGTGAAACAATTAAAAGTTAGGTATGTATCAAGAATAGATAGTTGCTGAACTGCTGTTATTATCCTTCGTTCTGCTGTAAATATTGAAGTCCTTGGATTTCTGAGCCAGGGGAGTCTGTCCTCTAACACCACATTTCAAAGGTATCAACTTTCTTCCATGTGGCTTTTTTCAAGGTTCAACCTTCACATCCATAAATATTAATCTGGTTAGTACTTGGATGGGAGCCAGGGGAGTCAAAAATCCCCAAGTCAATCAGGAGTTGACAAGGATATCCTTGTCAACACTTGATTGGGGATTTTGACTTCCCTGCCGCTGATTGATTCCAAACAATCTAACGCACTGAAAACATTGCAGTGCACATTCTTCTTGCCCAATTCCTCTGCCATGTTTTTTCAATAGGTTTCCACATTTCACAAAAGACTCTTAATACTGGGCTAGTCTTGGCTATATGATTTTAGGTTTCAGATTCTCAGGCCAGCTCTAAACATAAAGTAGAATGAGGTGGTAGGATCATGAGTCGGATAGCCTAAACAAACCGACCTGAACAATTCCAGTGATCAACTCAGTGGCAGTATCTCCTTTGCAGTGTTTGCCATTTCAAAGGTGGGCATAAGTCAAGAAGGGGAAAAGTTTACAGCATGCTTCTCTCTCCCTGTGATTCTTGTTCTACATGCCCACTTCATCTCTCCAGTCCTTTACCTGCCATCCAGATCAAGCCCCGCTCTTTCCCTCACTTTCGTTGCCATGCCTTGTCTGTGTTTAAAGCTACAGTTCTGTGGTGATACAGCCAGGGTGATGGGACTTTGCATACTGCCACTGTGCTGTTTTATGGTCTTCACATGACTGCTTCAGCTGATGTTTACTCTGGGCAACAGTACTGAGGATAAGATAGGCTACCAACTTGAATAAACTGAAGATAGTAGACTATACTACTTCAATAGGAGATTTCTGAACAGTCCCCATGTAAAAACACCCTTTGGATAAACATCCCAGCAAATCAGGGAGACTACTTCTTCCTATGCTACTCTTGTACCTTCAGCAACTCTATTGTAAAGGAGACAACAAAATTTAGCGCCTTCACCAGGAATCTGAAATGGTATAGTCTATTTTATCACCTCATTTACACCTCATGTGTAGGCCAGGCTCTATGAGCTTTCACATCCACTTATACATCCAACTGTGATGATATTAAAATGGAATTTACATTCCACTTGACAAAAACGGGGTCTTTTTTTCCCATCTGTGAAGACGTTTTTTTGTGGGGGAGGGAGAAAATTGCTCTCAAGTGGCCTCAACAAAGTACTACAAAAAAGAACCAAATATTTCTGTTCCAGCAAAATACCACCCTCTCAAGATTTGAAATGAAGTTTTAAAACTACTTACGCTTGTGATTAAAGATTAGAGATTAATTAGGACTGACATCATAGTTTTGCATTGAATCTGTAATTATAAATGTATAGATGAAAATTGCAAAGTGAGCAATTGAGGATGATGTCACTCAGACTTCTAACCCTGCACTTTCCCAAATGCATGAAATCTTTCCCATTTCATTTTCTACAGCTAGCTAATCAAAACTTACTCAGCTGGAAAGCTATAGAACAATGGTAAATATGCAGGGGTTCTAATCCACTGTTTGTATTATGATGCCTGCATTGTCTTTGGTTCAAATCAATTTCCTGCTTTAAAATAAATTTGATCAGAATAAGCCATTATTAAATATGAAAAGGTTGAAATGTATGAATAATGGCTATCTGAATAAAGAGAGGTGACACTGTCTCTCTGCGTATCAAGGACTGAGTATCTCACTTCTCCCAATCAGAGGGGGAATCTGCAGATTCTGAGGAAGAGGTTGGGAGGACCAAGCTCAGATAGAGGATGGGATCTTACAGTTGAGAAAAGCAGGGTATAAATCCAAACTCTTCTCTTCTTACTTGCAGGACTTCCAGTTGGTACTAGAATCAGGGGTCTGCAACCTGTGGCTCTCCATATGTTCATGCACTACAATTCCCATCAGCCCCTGCCACCATGGCCATGCTGGCAGGGGCTGATGGGAATTGTAGTACATGAACATCTGGAGATCCGAAGGGTTGCAGACTCCTGTACAAGATTAACTCCAGAGCAGCTCTCTAGAATACACATACAATACTGAATCAGATCACTGGCCTAATCAGGCCAGTAGTGTCTATTCTGACTGGCAGCAGTTCTCCAAAGTATCAGACAGAAGCCACCACCTGATCTTTTTAATGGAAGACATCAGGGACTAAACCTGGGACCTTCTGCAAATCAAGCAGATGCAGTACCATTGAGAAACAGTTGTACCATTGAGAGCCAGCGTGGTCAGGGACGTAGGTATAGATTTTTTATGGGGGGGGTTCGGGGGTGGGGCCACACCCCCACCCGCCCCTAGGGCATGGCCACGCCTCCCCAAGCCCCGCCTCTGGCTCTCCAAGGCCGAGGACAGCAGACTCCCCTGCCCTGGCCTCCCCTGCCCCCCATCAGCTGGGCTCCCAGCCGGCAGCTGGCAGTTTCTTCTGCCCTCCCCTCTGGGCAGAGGCATAGAGGGAAAATGGAGCCCAGTGCAAAATCTGAGTTTTGCGGGGGGGGGGGCAGCAGCCGCTATGATGCTGGAATCCACCCACAAACAGCATCACTTTCAATGGTGTTTAAACTAGAGACCCCAAATGCTCCTTTTAAATCCACCTTAAAGGGAAAATCTGGGGTCCCCAGTTAAACAACATGCTGTTTTGGAGTGGATTATCCCACACCGTGGCATAGTGGCATAGTGGTTAAGAGCAGGTGCATTCTAATCTGGAGGAACCGGGTTGGATTCCCTGCTCTGCCGCTTGAGCTGTGGAGGCTTATCTGGGGAATTCAGATTAGCCTGTGCACTCCCACACAGGCCAGCTGGGTGACCTTGAGCTAGTCACAGCTGTTCGGAGCTCTCTCAGCCCCACCAACCTCACAGGGTGTTTGTTGTGAGGGGGGAAGGTCAAGGAGATTGTAAGCTCCTTTGAGTCTCCTACAGGAGAAAAGGGAGGATATAAATCCAAACTCTTCTTCTAAACTGAGGACCTCAGATTCTCCCTTTAAATCCATGCTAAAGGGGGTGGATTTAAAAGAAGAATCTGAGGAAATTTGGGGGGTGCCTGCTGTCAGGGGTGCAATTGTTAAGCTAGCAGCACCAAACTTTTAGGGTATCTTTAGGAGACTCTCCTAATGATACCACCCAGGTTTGGTGCAGTTTGGTTCAGGGGGTCCAAAGTTAGGGACCCTCAAAAGTGTAGCCCCATCTCCTATTACCTTCCATTGGAAACAATGGGGGATGGGGCACCCCCTTTGGAAGTCCATAGATTTGGACCCCCTGGACCAAACCTCACAAAACCTGGGGGATATCACTATGAGACTCTCCTGATGATACCTCCCAGGTTTGGTGAAGTTTGGTTCAGGGTGTCCAGAGTTATGAACCCTCAAAGGTGTAGCCCCCATCTTCTATTAGCTCCTATTGGAAACAATGGAGGATGGGTCACCCCCTTTGGGAGTCCATAGCTTTGGACCCCCTGGAACACACTTCACAAAACCTGGGTGGTATCAATAAGAGACTCTCCTGACGATACCTCCCAGGTTTGGTGAAGTTTGGTTCAGCGTGTCTAAAGGTATGGACCCTCAAAAGTGTAGCCCCCATCTTCTATTAGCTCCCATTGGAAACTATGGAGGATGGGGGCACCCCCTTTGGGAGTCCATAACTTTGGACCCCCCTGAACCAAACCTCACCAAACCTGGGTAGTATCATCAGGAGAGTCCCCCAAGCAATCTCTGAAAGTTTGGTGCTGCTAGCCTAGATAATGCGCCCCCTGCAGGCCAAGAACCAAAAAACACTAAAAATGTTTTAAAAACTTACAAACGCGTGGGGGGGAGCTTCAGACATGAATGGGGGAGTGTCTGAACCCGAGAAACACCCCCCCCCCTTACCTATGTCCTTGAGCATGGTGTAGTTAAGAGCAGCGAACTCTAATCTTGAGAACTGGGTTTGATTACCCACTGTTGCACGTGAAGCCTGCTGGCTTCTCTCAGTTCTCTCAGAACTCTCTCAGTCCCATCTGCCTCACAAGATGCCTATTGTGGGGAGAGGGAGGGGAAAGAGTTTGCAAGCTGCTTTGAGATTCCTTACAGTTGAGGAAAGTGAGGAACAAACCCAAACTCCTCCTCCTCCTCCTTCTAGAGAAGTGGTGGCGAACCTTTGGCACTCCAGATGTTATGGACCACAATTCCCATCAGCCCCTGCCACCATGGCCAATTGGCCATGCTGGCAGGGGCTGATGGGAATTGTAGTCCATAACATCTGGAGTGCTGCTGTTCGCCAATTACACTGGTTCTAGAGAATAGAACTTCAGAAACTTCGGTTTCTCTCCAGATGTTATGGACTACAGTTCCCATCATCCCCTGTCAGCATGATGCTGGCAGGGGATGATGGGAACTGTAGTCCATAACATCTGAAGGGCCACGAGTTTGACACCTGTGTTCTAGAGGTTTTGCAGATAGCTCTGTACTGGGAACAAGACAAATAAAATTGCCTTGGCTTTCTTTGCAGTCCATGATTGGTCTCAGTATTCACTGCTTGAACTGCAGTTCCTGAGAGAAGGAATTTGAGGCCCAAAATCTCAGGAAAAGAGCATCTCCCATTAGACAGATGGAGGAGGGAGGAAGAGCAGGCTGAACGCAAGAGCAGCTGGTTCATGACAAATCATGCAAAGTCAGGGCTGCTGGATCATGGTGGGTCCTACTTGTCAGCCTGACCAGCTACTGCCCACTCATCTAATGCAAAGAAAGGCTCTCCAGCTCATGTAATCCCCATGCTCAGAATGGGTTGACCCAGAAAGGGGTAGAGACTCAAAGCAGCAGGAGGCTGCAGAGCTCATGTAGTTTGGAGGAGACAAGGCTACCAGACTTGAACCTTGATTTGTATAAGCCCTTTACACCTTGTTAAGGTAACTGCAATGTTGGTGGGAACTAGTGGGAAGCTGGTTTTTTTATTTTTGCTATGTTGTAAATGTTGAAGTTTATTGTTTCAGGGTTTTTTGTGGTTGTAATGGGTGAGAGTTGTCCTGGAAACCTTCATCATGTTGAATCCTGTTCATCAAGCCCTTGGAGTCTTCAGGAGCCAACCCACTTGCAAAGAAGAATTCGACTTGGCAATATCAGTAGACTGTAAATATAAGGACTTGAAAATGCAACTTAACAGGACTGTAATGTGTTAAATGTTAAAAGTGTTATTTGTTAAGAAAGTAAACCATTTTGTTTTAAATTTAGTTTCTTGGCAATTCCTTCCAAGTACTGCCCCACAGAACTCACAAGCTGAGGTTATATACTCACACCAGCCGACCTTACGCAAAGCAATGCCCACTAGCGTATGGAACCAGTAGGTTCCATCCTCCTTATACAATTCAAGACTCAACTTACTCAGTGCTGGAGTAGTCTCAGTGGGGATGGTGCCCCCAGGATTTTTCCCTGTGATTTTGCCAGTTTGCCCCTTGTTGTGATTAGGAACCCAAAGAATTTTTAAAAGGTCTCAAGGGAGATTTGCCCATCAGACAAAATTTCATGCTCAAAATATTTTACTTGTAAGTAAGGTCTTCACACAAGCTCAGTGATATCTGCCCCAGAAGCTGATTTTGAAATTCTGCTCTTTAAACAAGGTGACCCCATGTAAGTGCCCCAGAAAATTCACTGAAAATATGATGTGCCATGTTAAACACATTTAGGAAGTGAGTTTCACAAATCTCACAAACACATGAAAAAAATCACCACTATATTGAATGGTTTAAGCTAAAGCAGGCCACTCATAGCAGTGTCACAAATCCATCCTGCCATACATGGCTGAACAAGACCTCAGTAGAATGCCTGGGACAGCAAAAGAGGGAATCAGCCAACACAGTCCTTTTCCTTTCTTTTTTAATTTTTATATTGCCATTTTCATCAGTTTATGTTACCTTATCTCAACTCTTGGTTTTTACTTTTATGTCACTGTATGCTGTTTGTGCCCTGACCTGAATAGCCCAGGATAATCAGATCTGGTAGGATCTCAGAAGCTAAGCAGGGTTGTCCCCTGGCAGGTATGTATGTATGTATGTATGTATGTATGTATGTATGTATGTATGTATGTATGTATGTATCTATCTATCTATCTATCTATCTATCTATCTATCTATCTATCTATCTATCTATCTATCTATCTATCTATCTATCTATCTATCTATCTATCTATCTATCTATCTATCTATCTATCTATCTATCTATCTATCTATCTATCTATCTATCTATCTATCTATCTATCTATCTATCTATCTATCTATCTATCTATCTATAATTTAATTTATATACTGCCCACCCCCGAAGGGCTCTGGGCGGTGTACAGCCGAAACAACATAACAAACAAAAGGAGCACAATCAGAAAAAATAAATATAAATATAAAATATAAAATGGCTCTATACATTAAAAGTATCTGGATGGGAGACCTCCAAGGAATACCAGGGTCATTGCACAGAGTCAGGCAAAGTCAAACCACCTCTGTCTGAGTGTCTCTTGTCTTGAAAACTCCACCAGCAATTGCAATAAGTCAGATCTGGCTTGATGGCAGAAAAAGCCATTTGTATATTGTATGCCATTTATTTGCAATTGACGAGAAAAGAATCTTGAAAAAAATCATTCATTTCCATGGGGAAAATTACGCACCAGGAATGAGAAGTAGGTTGAAAAATGAACAGAAACAGTTTCATTTCTAAGACTGGAGAAACAACATCAAAATGGGGATATTCTAACTGAATCAGACACTTTTCAATTTTCAGTCCCATCTGTAATTAAAAAAAAAAACCAACCATGATCATCAGGCATCTATCAGGTTAACTGTAATCCTAAAACTACTTTCCTGGAATAAACCCTATTGAATAGACCTGACTATGATTTTGAGTGGACCAGTTTAAAAATGTTCTCTAAAATACATGACAGTTTGGTGAATCACGATAAGTTGTTCTGCTCAGTTGAATCAGTATTTATTTTTCTGGTGTCATATATTTATGCTTAGATTTTCTAACATAAAAGATACAATTTTTAAAATAACTGACACTAGTAGTAAGCTGACAATGTAATTTATATATCCTGCAAAGAAAGTAAATTAGCACTTATACTGAAAAAGTTCCCTGTGTCAGGACAGGAATGCTTTCTTGGAACTTTGTCCTTCTGTTTCTTTAGGAAGAAATAATTAATTTTAATGTGTGTTCTATAAGTATTACTATGTTTGGATAATAATAAAGTTACTGCTGGAACCCAACTATTTATACTACTTACTGTCATCCACTAAAATTAATAATGCAATGGCTTATGCTAATAAAATATTGTTACGTTTGAAATTACTGCTTGAAGAGATGTAATTTATCTTCCTGACCCAGCACATAAAAACATACCTTAAGCATTCACAAAAGAAAGATCTGTCTAAAAATCATCACCTTTTAATACATTTTCTGCCTCTGGACAGATGTGTTTGCTGATCCCTCATTTTTTCTGCCCAACCCCCACCTTCCAGAAGTTTTTCTTTCTTTCCAAAATGGGAAAATGTATTAGCTTTGCTTTGGAAGATTTATTATTATTATTATTATTATTATTATTATTATTATTATTATTATTATTATTATTATTATTATTATTATTACTATTATTGATAAAAACAGTTATACACAGCAAACAAGATCACTATGCTGGATTTTGTATTAAATCACACGTCGGACACTTCCCAAGCATCTAGGACTGTGTGATGTATCGACGAATAATGCGTGCAGAGCTGAGTAGGGTGGCCTTTATTATTATTATTATTGTAGATTTCACAGCTGCCAGATCTTTAGCTGGTTGTTGGCCTTCATTACAATTCGAGCCTCACCCAGAGGCCTAGGAAGTTGTAATGTATCGGCATAGTATTCATGCGGATCCCAGCAGGGTTGCCTTCTGAATTTGACATATGTTAATTTTGTCAATTCGAAGATGTTTCAAGTGCTGCCCTAGTGTTTTCGGGATGGCGCCCAGCATGCCGATTACCACTGCGACTACCTCAGCTGGTTTGTGCCATAGACGCTGAAGCTCAATTTTCAAATCATGGTATCTAGTGACCTTCTCGTGTTATTTTTCAGTGACCCTGCTGTCACCAGGGACTGCTATATCAATGATGGTCACTTTCTTGTCCGCGATCACGGTGATGTCTGGTGTATTGTGTTTCAACACTTTTTCCATTTGGATTCAAAAGTCCCACAGGATCTTGACCTTCTCATTTTCCATTACTTTCTCTGGACTATGTTCCCACCAGTTCTTAGCTGTTCTTATGTTGTAATTCTTGCATAAATTCCAGTGGATCACCTTGGCCACTGAGTTGTGTCTCTGTTTGTACTCAGTCTGGGCAATCTTTTTGCAGCAGCTAAGGACATGATCTATTATTATTATTATTATTATTATTAGTAGTAGTAGTAGTAGTAGTAGTAGTAGTAGTAGTAGTAGTATTTCCTAGCATATGACAAATAGGATTGTTCTTCCCAACATAAATGAGCAGGGTTATACCAAGCAACCATTTAAGACGTTGAGGCATAATTGGTTTTGTGGTTGGGCATCTTTCAAGACTTGATTAATTTCATTCAGTTGTTTTGTTTTGTGGCAAATTTTATTGTGTGATTATGCAAACTGACTGTGTAGTAGAAACTCTAACATTTTATTTGTATGCATTTTATATTCATTTATTTGCTATTTGATTATCATTTGATTGTCTCCTTTTTACTTATATCTCCAAGAAGCCCAGGGCATTACAATAACCCCCCTCGTCAGATCTCAGATGCTAAACAGGGTCTATCCTGATTAATACTTGGACGAGAGAGTGCCAAGGCATACCAGGTTCAATACACAAAGGAGAACAATGGAAAATCATCTTTGATAGTCTGCCTTGAAAACCCTGCTGGGGTGCCATAAGTCAGCTAAGACTTTACAGCACTTTAAACACAGAGAAGGTAAATGAGGTGAAAAGACCATGACCAGCCCAAGGTTACCCTGTGAGCTTTTTCATGGAGTGGTGACTGGATCTTACTCCTTTAAGTTCATAGCTACTGAAATACCAGCATGTCCATGAGAAACTCACAAAAACTAAGCAGAATTACAGTTTTCTGTCCATTAAACTCAATGGGCTTCACAGCAGGCATTTCTGTGTAGGTTTACACTGTCATAGTACTGACTCAGTAGAAATTCACAAGCTCCAATGTATACACCAAGAAAGCTCCCGTATTAACTTTGGTGGGAAGGAAAGCTCCAAGTGTGCCGACGAATAATGGCTGAAATACAAAAAATGTAGCTCTGAACATTTGTGGGCATCTCCAGATATTAGTTGTGTAGCCAGCAGTTTGTTCATAGAATTATCTGATAATGGAAATTCAAAATATTTCCTTGTTTGTTGCTGAAAGATATGAGATATCAGTAGTGACTGTTATTACACTGCAGCTGTTGGAATATACCAATGCCTTTGTTTACAAAGAAGATGAAAGAAGTATGCCACTGCACCCCTGCTCGCGAGGCCTGTGCGGAAAGGGCCTTAGGCTTTTCTTCTACAACACACACACTCTATCTCAACTAGCAAGGCAGCTAGGTTGACCTCTTTACTACCCAGTTTGTTAACTCTGGAAAAAAAAGCTTTTTGGGTGCTATGTGGTTTCTGGGCTGTATGGCCGTGTTATAGCAGCATTCTCTCCTGACGTTTCACCTGCATCTGTGGCTGGCATCTTCCTGAAGATGCCAGCCACAGATGCAGGCGAAACGTCAGGAGAGAATGCTGCTAGAACACGGCCATACAGCCCGGAAACCACACAGCACCCTAGTGATTCCAGCCGTGAAAGCCTAGGCAATACAAAAAAAGCTTTTGTTAGTTTCTATCAGTTCAGTGTCTTGACTGCTGCATAGACACTCTGCCAACAGTAGTTGTAGAACTATGCAGCTGTGTCCTTTGGCAGATGGATGGTGGATTCTGCACAGTAGAAATATAATGATTTGACAAGGGGAAATATCTATGCTTGGGGAAGTACTTCTCACAGGTTCCTCCCCAAAGCAGGATTGGCCCGTTATATTTCTCTGAACCCGGGTTGAACCAGCTCCTGAGCAAACAGCACAGGTACCAACTTGGCTCCTGGAGTACATGACTCAAAAAGAGTAGAGCAAGTTTTCCACCAGATTTGATCACATTTCTGAACTGACTGGTGGCAAAGCAAGAGGACTGATGCACAGTTGCATCCAATTCTACTGCCACCTTTAAGTCCGTACCTGATTTCAGCCAAAGTCAACTGTCTTCACTGAGTCAGCATAGCTTTATCTGTGTTTTGCTGATCATAGGAAGCCAGCCCAGAATACTCATTGTAGCAAAGGTTACAGGCAATCCATTTTAAATAGACCTGTAAGGAAATTATACCCAATTCTTTCTGCCATTTCCTTTTTCTTTCTGGCAAAAGGTGCTGATGGGAGGAGATGTGACATCAGATTCTATATATTACTGCTTCCTGGCTAGTCTTCATACTGGGAAAATTCACTGTCATTTAAGTAATGGACAGTGCAGAAGAAACACCCGTTGTCTTAAAAAACAAGCACAGAAGCACAGGACACAGAACGAAGGTGAATCACTGTGAATAAGGATATGGTTTATGCCCCCACTTCATTTTTTTCAAGGTTACAAGGGAACTGCACCATTAACAAATAATGGACATCACTCTCAGCGGGGCAGGTGGGATTTTATTGAATTCTTCAAGCTACATCTATAAAAAGCCGAGAGTAGTAGCTGGCCTTCAGTGTTCATATTAGTTAGTCAAACCCAGAGCTGGTGAAGAAAGGCATCCTAAGCATTGCAAAAGGCGGCTCGTTGTCCTTTTAAAATGGAGATTTAAAAAAAATAAGGTCAATGCCTGTTGTGCAAGTAAAGTTAATTTTTTTCTCCTTAAAATTCTCTATGTGCTTTGCCAACAGATTTCTTCAAGGGAATCTGTTAGTCAGCTCCTTTTTTTATCTGAGGAAGATTTCTTCAACAAAGGTCTGAGAACAGTCTTCTAAAAGGAGTTAGGGAAACAGCCCTGCGAATGAGACAAATTAATAGGGCCTCTTACTACTTCAAGGCATGATTTTACAAACCATGAGGGACAAGGGTCCAAAGAGCAGGTAGACAGCTTCGTAGTTATCAGGATTCTTTCGACATTGGCAAGGGTAAACCGATCAAAGGGGTCCAAAAAAGTACAAATGGAGCCCCCCATTCCACCTCTGCTATCACATTTGGCAGCCAAATCTAGGCACAGCCTTGAGACTTTATCAGCAAAAAAAGTTGCAAATGAATCACAGGTAAAGTCCAAATTCAAATTAAATTTGGTGCTCATTAAAGGGGTGGTCAGCTTTTGAACCAATCTAAATATCAGAGCTGGTTGCAAACCTGAGGACATAATGGAAGTGGCAGCAAGATATCTTTTTGCCACTTTCACTGCCACCTCATAGGACTTCAGCTGAGTTCTGTAGTATGAAGCTCTCATTATATCAAGGCACCACAGTTCTGGAAGCAATCCGATCAATAGCACTATTCCAAATCTCAGTCTTCTATTCCAAATCATAGGCCGTTTCTGCACGGCCCAAAAACAGCGCCCTAGGGAGGGTATAAACACCATTCCTAGGGTGCTGTTCACACAGCTGCCACTGCTGAAGCACAGCAGTGCTGTGCTTACCCCCCCCCCCAATTGGTGCAAAAACGCTGCTTTCAAAACATGCTCCATGAGCATGTTTTTTGGAAAGTGGTGTCTTCCCGCCAGCGCCATCTGAAGGGCACCGGTGAGAGTGTGCAGCTTTCAGGTGCTGCCTGTTTGCATGTTTTGTTTACTTTGTCTTCCCTCCAAGCCTCTGTAGGGAGAAGGGACATGTCCACGCTTCCCTCTGACCCCACGGGTCAGAGGGCAGTGAGGGCGTGTCAACTTCCTCCCTCTGGAGCCTCGGAGGGAAGACAAGGTAAACAAAACACACAGACTGGAGGCGGCTCCATGTGAAGCTGCCTCTGCGATTCGCAGCAGCTTCAAGACCACCTGCACGGGCCTGTGTGAACAGTTCCGTGGCTCCACCAGCATTAATTATGCTGGTGGACATTTGCTTCTGTCACCATGCAGAAACATCAGCTCATCAATGGAACTGCTGGAGGTCTAGGTAAATCCCACAGCCCATTCTGGAAACTGTCAGGATCCATCAGTCTTTCCATGCAAGCATAAGTACACTTGAATTTATCTGAAAGATTGATGAAATATTTTGTATTGTATGTTCACCTGCAACAATTATGATTTCCACAGGCATAAGGTTCCTGGAGAGGATTAATGCCTGGTAAAACTCTTTGATGACTAACACAATTATGAGTGTTACTATAAACTAGATGTTCCCTCAGATTCATAGTTCTGTTTTGGATATGCATAAATGGATGCAATGTAGTGAAGGATTTGAAAGATCATGGACACTGCAGTATCACAATGTTACCCCTTTAGACTGGAAGACAGACAAATTATATTTTCTTCCCCCTAGAGCAGTTATTACCTACATGCCTAAAGTATAAAATAAACAATGAAGAACACTACATTCACAAAGGTTTCTCATCAGTAAAATAAACTGTTTACTTCAGAAAACCAAAAGGTATATTCACACATTCATATGGCATTAGATTAAGACAAAAAAGATGCCTTGATTAATGCCCCCTCCAAATCATTTCAGGAAATGATACAGACACTTCTTATTTGCTGTCAGTAACACATTAATTTTGTAATAATCCTAAACGTTATTCACACTCAAGTCACAAACACATGTTGAATATACATCTGTATACTGAGTGATCTATATTTTATCAGTTATAGCAGAATGCTTAATAGTCAGAGTTGGTTTAAACAAGCAATTAGTGAGTAAGTTATTGAACATTTTAAACAAATGTGCTGCATGAAACTCAAATTAAAGGAGTTCAAAGGAATTTAACAGTGTTTTGATTGCACAGGTGTCTGTGCTTTGATTTAGTATGTACCAAAAATGAAACACAAGATTCAAATGTGTAACACATTTTGTTAATTTGGGCAACTGTTCTGAACACAGCACTGAGCAAACAACTTTAATAAAGATTTATAGAGGTTCTCGATCATTTATTTAAACCAACTTCATTTTTTCCTCACCCTTCTGAGGGTGATTGCAATGACACTGTGATGCATACTGATTGCTTTAAATGCAACCATTATTGTGTCTGGCTGTTGATTTTATATTATAAGCTGCTTGTTGTGTCATTTGGTAGAAAAATTAAGAGAAAGTAAGGAATCATCAGCACCCACCCCACTGCAAACGAACCATGCCTTCAGACTAGGATGAAGGTTCTGCATAGTAATCTACTGTCCATTACCATATCTTGAAATACAGTGGTTCCCATGTGGTCTTATTTGAAGTGACCACCGTCGACTGCTTATCATTTAAATCCATCCTTTCTCCAATGATTAAGTTTTCATTCTGTCAAGGACTTTTGCACCAATAGTTTGAATCTTCACAGGTCCTGATCCAGTAATAACAACATGACATCCTATCTGCAAAACAGAGCAAATAGGCTGCTGGAACGGATTAACTGTGAAACTGGTCAGATATTAAATCCCTGATGGCTGGGGTGGAGCACACAGTCTGCAAAGACTCTTGAGATGTGTGGCGAAATCTAAAATGGAGACTGAACTGTATATAAGTAAGGATACTACCTGAAATCCAGTGGCAAATTCCAGAGTACCTGGACATATGTGAAAACACAGCAGAAAGCCAGTTTGGTGTGGTGGTTAGTGTGCTGAATTAGGAACAGGTGACTCAGGTTCAAGCCCCAAATTGTTCCATGAAGATTTCAGGGTTAGTCATTCTCTCTCTCAGCCTAACCTACTACATTGAATTGTTATGGGAATGAAAAAGAGGATGGAGAAGCAATGTATTTCTCCCTGAGTTCTTTGGAGAAAGGGCAAGATGAAAATGTGATGGATGGATGATATGCTAGAATCCTTGGCTAGGCTGAAATTGAGTGGCCATGCCATGCACATACAAGACCCAGTCCACCACAGCCTCCTCAGATTTGCCATTTCAAGGTTGGCGAATTTCTGGAGAATTGGCTGTGGAACCTGGGGAGTACAGGATATGAGGAGCGACCTCAGCAGGATATAGTGCTGTCGAGTCCCCCCTCCAACACAGCCAGTGTGGTGTAGTGTTTAAGAGCAGTGGACTCAAATCTGGAGAACCAGGTTTGATTCCCCACTCAACCATATGAGTGGCAAACTTTTATCTGGTGAACTCGATTTGTTCCCCAACCCTACACATGAAACCTTTTGGGTAACCTTGGGCTAGTCACAGTTCTTGCAAAACTTTCTCAGCCACACCTACCTCACAAGGTGTCTGTTGTGGGGAAAGGAAGGGAAGGAGTTTGTAAGCCACTTTGAGACTCCCTACAGGAGGGAAAGGTGGGGTATAAATCCAAACTCCTCTTCTTCTTCCCCCTGGTTGACAACCATATCCAATATCTTTACCTCTCAGCCCCTCCATCTCTGTAATAAATTTGGTGTTGGGTCTAATCCCAACATGGAAATTTTGCCCAAGCAAACAGTAAGCACACTTTAATGCTGCGCAGGAGCATAAAAGACAATGAAGCACTCTGTAAAATCATTGATCCATTTCCCAGCTCTCTTGAAGCTAACATTCTAGATTATTTTTTTACAAATATCAGCAATACACATTTTATATAGCTGAGCAAGACAGGATTGCTATAACTAAACTTTTCTGGCCCTCAGGCTACTTAATCTTGGCGTCCTCCTGCTGTTTCCTATCAGTGTTCAATTTGCATTACTCCTATAGCCCTCAAGAAGAGCTTTTTAGTATTCAGTATTGCACTTTTTAAAAAAAATTCTACCATCTTCAAAAGGCTTTTCATTTCATTTTATGTGTTCCGGATGTTCTGTAAGTAGTTGCTTCCACAGCTGTCCTTGGCTTAGATGTTCTGCAGTATATGATATAGCATCCCCCCACTGCTATGTGCTCTGCTAGCATTTCTGTTTTCAGCTGTCCTTTTCAGGGCTTGAGCATTCAGCTGTAAAATCTCACTTTGGGCTAAAATTTGACATTAAAGAGAAGTGGATTTGAACCACTGATCAAATGCTTTTGACCAGTGGCTGAAGTTTTATCGGCAAACCACAATTTCCTTATAGAGAGCTTGCCCATGCACTATCTACCACACTAACTCCTCATACAGTATGCAGCAACTGGTGTTTGGTCTGAATTATGTAGAATAATAATCATGATAAGGGGCAGTATGCTTGGCAATAAGTTCAAAAGGCACCTAAGAACACTTTTCCAGCTGTGTAGAACACAGGGGTCTGTAGGAGGGACAGAATTTTTCTCAGCAGAGATAGGGCTTGGTCTAGGAGAGCTGGAGAGAGAAGGTACCTAGGGTGGCAGACAGAGAGGAAATGGTGGCAGGAGGTGGGGGAGGCTCAGTTACCAAGAGAGATAGCTCATTCTGCCATACATGACCCTCTTCTCCCAATTATACTGCTCCTAGGAGGTGTGGAAAGCTCAACTGCAGTGGAAAGATGGTGCGTTCTGCAGTGCATATGCCAGTTCCCCCAGCCTAAAATGGCGGACTAGCTGGGTGAGAGGCCACATATAAATGTTAAATAACTTTGGGGAGAGGATCACCCCCTGAGGGATTTAACATACCAAAGTGTATCACGGAGAAACCCTCTCCCTTTATGCCACTATCTGTCCCTGATCCTGAAGAAATGAATCCAGCCATTGCAAGACTGTCCCATGTATACCAGAATTGATGAGGTGGTGGGCCAAAAGGTCATAATCTGGCATGTCAAGCACCCCTGAATCACAGTACTGATTGCCTCTACCCAGTTGACTACAGAAATTGTCTGTGAGGGTGACTTGCACAATCTTTGTCCCATGGTTAGGTCAGAAGCTGGACTGAAATGGGTCCAGAGCTGATGTATCATCTAGAAAAATCTGGAGCTGTTCCGCCAACACACTCAACTACCTTATTCAGAAATGAAAGATTAAATACTGGGCAGTAGCTAGACAGATCACAAGTATCCAACAATGGCTGTTTCTGCACAAGCCCTGGGAGTGCTGGAGCACCAGTGTATACGACACCAGTGCTGACCTAGGCCATTTGCACACTTTTTTCATCTATATTGTTCTTCAAAGTTACAGTACAGTTCATTCAAAGATTTGAATCCAAGCAATGGATTCAAGTGGATTCAACTAACATGATACTGAATAAACAGGATATCTCAGAATCCTTTCGTACATGTTTTCCACCCCATATTCCCTTCAATATCAGTTATCTGTAAACCATTCTGTATCAGCTCAGCTGTCTGTAAACTGTTAATTTAACATGTTACATTTTTAAAAGTAACAAGAATCTTGAGCAATCTGACATAAGAACTATGCATCCAAACTCTTGCACCCCTCCCCTTCCCTTTCTTGCATGCCACCCCTCCCTTCCCTTCCCCTCCCTCCGCTAGGGTGGGTGGGCCATGTCCAGATGCCGGGCCCCCGCCCCTTCCTTCCCTTGCATGCCATACCTCCCTCCCTCCCCTCCCTTGCATGTGTTTCTGATTGTTTCAGTGAGTGTTATGCTATTTATATCTTTGTATTAAAACATTCTTAGTCTTTCAACAAAATTTAAACTTTATATTAGCAACTAATTTAGAGATTTCTTTCAGTCTTGGCCTTCTGCCATACTACTCAGAGCCTAACTGAGGAGAAACTGTATTATACCTGCCTACACCTGGCTCCACCCAGGAACTGCCGTGTAATCAGGATTTTCCCCCCATATTGCTATACTGATCACTGCCTCTTGTTCTACTTTGCGCCATCCAATTCCTATGTTACTTTTGAAAGATGATACTTAAATGTGTTTAAAAACAAGGGTGAGTCCTGATGATCACATAGCAGAACTGCTAACTGCCTTTTGGGAACTTAAATACATGACAGCTCAGAGAGCAAATGCACAGCTGCCAATAGTATCTGGGGAGCCAGCCAAGAAGCCAGATGCTACCAGCAAAAGAATATCCTTCGCTTCTTGGCACACACGGTCCCAAGAGTGCCATTCAAACACAAAAAGGTCCAGAGTGTTTCACTGAACAATATGATAGGATGCAAAATATCTCAGCTGTTTAAAAGGCAGCATGTGGAATTTATGACAGCCCCAAACAAGTTAGGAATAAACAGAGAGGCATGCAAATCAAGCATGTTGAATTGAAGCATATTTCCAATCTAATTTAGATTTACATTAAGCTTGGAAATCAGCAATATTCAAATGCTCCCCTAGCATCAAGAGAGAATTGGAACTAATGGAGCTTAGCCAAGAATGCCAATTTGACCCCTCCCCCTTTTCTTATTTGGAAAACCATTCCCTAACATGTGAATCACATAAGACTTTCAAGCTGGGAGAAATGTAGCCAACAGTAATCAGAAGGACAAAAGAACACTGAATCTCCTTCCCATTTGCAGTTAGGTAGGCACCAGGACCAAAATGGGGCATTTTAAAACAAAGGCGGTCCAGCATGTGGCCATTGAAGTTACAATGGGATGGGGGTCTTTTGGTGAGACATAGTAATATACACAGCTAGTAATATACCCAAGGCAGCATTGCACCTTCAAAATTAGTTTTTTCCCCTTACCTTTTGACCACTTGACCCACTCAAGAACAATGTACAGATGCAGTCTCAGCCACTTAAAGCTCTGTTTGATTTTCAGGGGCAGACAAGCACTGAATAACCACTTAGCTTTTAAAATGAATGAGACAACTCATACAAGATTAATTAACCAGTATCTGACAGTTCAATTTGAACCTCCATGAGAAAAGATAGTTGGTTGGGTCTACTGATTCCCTTCCACTAAGTGAGGATTCTTCCTCCATACTGGAGGAAGGTTCCTCACAATGAAAGGGATTCCTTGGATCCAACTCAGCCTGCCTGTGATAAAAATGAAGCTTCAGGCTGTATTGGATGAGTTTGGGGTTTTTTTTTTGGCAAAGTATGAAATACAACTGGTAGGGTACAGTGTAGACAGAACAAATAAAATCACTATAACCATATGGCTTTAATCCACAAACTATATAAAGCAAGATGTAAGGTGCCAATTTAATAAAGTGCTGAGTGAAAGGGGCATTGCATGTAAACAACACAGACTACATACACGCAGAAACACACACAAAATACCTGTAATGTATTGTATTGATTGTGAGGTACTGTATTGTTTTAAGAGTCTGCAGCTGTTGCACTGGAATTGGTAATCAGTAGGTGTGTTATATTGAGCACAGCTGCAGAGTGATTTTAGGCTATGTGTGAGTAGCAGCTTTGAAATAAAGCACCATGTTTTGTTCCTCCGACTCCTGATTCTTTGAGACATAACAATACCCAATGACATAAAAGAAACAAAAAAACTTCCAATAAATACTTCATCCTGAATCCTCAAATAATTCCTATATCAATACACTGATAAGGGAGAGAAATAGTCCATTTATAAATCCATTTACCGTAGATCCCATGGGAAATCTAAATAGTCTGTTTATTTATAAGTGTACACACTAACAGGAAGTATTTAGTGCACTGAAATCACAAGCAATGCATTTTTTTTTCTCACAAGTACTAATTCCAGCTCCCCTAAACCCAAATCTTTCTCAGCATTAAGTTCCTTAAGTCTCTCCTGGCTTTGTACACAACCGAGCTCATTAAATGTTCCAAAATGCATTTCAAGTACATTTCAAGTGCACAAGTCTTCCTGTGATTAAAAAAAAAAACTACCTTGAAAAGGATGCAGTTGTAAGAATAAATTTCTTGCGTGTAAATGCTACTGAATAAAATGGAACTTACTTCTGAGGAGACCAGATTAGGGTTGCTTTCCCCACAGTCATTATTTCTAGTTCATACTTGATAAACTGAAGATAAAAGGCAGGAAGATAAACTGAAAGTATGAGATGTCTAATGTGCGGGCTAGATTTCCATGATAAAATATATTGTTTTAGGTACCAGATAATACCAAATTCTATGAAATAAATTAAAGAAACAGGATGAGGGTACAAGGGGAGTGTAATATGTAGAAGATTGCATATATACTTAGGGAACCTTAAGTTATATTTATCTGACAGTGCATAATCTAAAACGAAAGGATGCTGTAAAGGTTTGGTTTCGTGTTTTCTTTGAAGATTTTTTTCTTCCCTGAATTTCTGTATTTTGAATCATATGCTATGCTCAGAGATCTAAAAATGCAGAGTGACTGATTTCCAAGTCTTCAAAAATGTCTACGACCAATAGGAGGAAACAGTTTTTTTATGCTATTCAATGCTCAAAATATATTCCGATGTAAAAAATCCAATAATTTAATTGCAATAACAAACTCAGTGATGTGTGTTTATCTTGCTTTTACACGCAGGGATTTACTAAAAAAAATCACCTTACAGAAAAGTAGTTCTGGACCCAAAAATCCAAACTCAATGGAGCACTTCACACCAATGTTATTAAAATCAAATGGTTCCTTTAAATTTGAAATTCAAGCTCAGAGAACCAGTTAATCCAAAAGGAAATTAAATGAAATATACTCTGGAAAATCACAAAACTATTGCACTTAGGGGGTATATTGAGTGATGAACCAAAAGACAAACAACTCAATTCTTGGGGTAGAAATGAATTTTCCAATTAAGCATTAGCCTTTTGGATTTAAATTGTACAATTTCTAAGAAGGGCACCTTTGTAAAAATTATTGGAAGAACCTTTGATCCCTTTGCTACAATTCAGCCCTTGTAAACTTTCTACTTATTGATGTTTCCATATTATGGAAAATACAAATGTCAAACCTATAACACAGCAATCATATTACCAATACCCAAATTTTACTTAATTCTTTTTAAGGTAATGTTAACATGACAAAAAAAAATTGCAACCTACAAAAAGTGTATATTGATTATCTTGACATATAGTGAATCTAATATCTATTCTCATATATTTTGATTCTATGGTACATGATACAAAAAGTATACAAAGAGGAAACAATATCATTGTACCTAGAGTACTATAAATGAGCAGTGATATATTTGCTTTATCACCTTATAGATTGTACAATTTCCTTTGATCTAATCACTTGACCCACCTTAGAATTAGAAAGGAACAAGCTTGGAACAATTTGAAAATCCCACCCAACCCCTTAAAAATCTCTCAGAATTTTGAATGCTCTTGAGTTCAAGAACATTTTCTCCCTTTTCCCTTAAGCTGACTCACAACTGCTTTCAGTGTTCCATGCCTCCTGGAGCATATTCAGTTTTCATAAGGGTTTTCTTTTTAGGAGGACCTGTTTTTCATTTACAAAGTTATCTGAGATAGGTCACCCTACCCCTGAACTATATCAAAGAACCCTCCCAGTCAGAAGGCGCTGGCTCCTGTAATGCTCAGGGCAGTCTAGTGTCCACAGGACCTGAACCCTAACGAGAAGTAAAGAGAAGGCATGGCTAGCAGTTACATGAATAGGAAGGCATGGCATGATCACTCCAAGAGACAGCAGTACTTACCACTAAATTAAGAAGGGAGGTAGAACTCTGCCACCAGGTTGTACCTGTTTGCAATCCCACAGATGAAAGCGGCAGCCTCTCTGACTGTCTTAGGCTGTCTCTGGCTGAGTGAGCAGCTTCTTTGAGGCATTTGGGAGGGTGCAGTGTGAAAAGAGGAGAAGAGGCCTATGATGGCAACCCATCTGTTTCCAATGCCCCACAAAGACGTACTAGATGAGCCTGGAGCTACATCTTAAGATGTACTAGATGATCCTGGAGCTATCTCATCCAAGGTTTCTTCTTTAAACATCTGGCCATAGGTGAGCCAAGGAGGACAGACCCTTAGGGACAGGGAAGAGGCGCATGGGAAAGA
Source organism: Sphaerodactylus townsendi (assembly GCF_021028975.2). Classification (NCBI taxonomy): domain Eukaryota; kingdom Metazoa; phylum Chordata; class Lepidosauria; order Squamata; family Sphaerodactylidae; genus Sphaerodactylus; species Sphaerodactylus townsendi. The sequence continues at coordinate 47,941,199 of NC_059435.1, read as the reverse complement.
GGATGTGAATCAGTCAGTCCTACCACCTACCAACTGATGCATCTCCAGAGACTTACCTTGAAAGGATGTTGGAAACCTCAAATCCTGACAAAAGTCATAATTTCTGTATTTCAAATATTTCTATATTGTCTGTGGACCATCTCTAGGAACATAGTACCTGTTAAGTAGGTGCTTGGTCATTCCACTTGCAGTTATTTTTGCCTTGTTCATGGATTGAGTTATCTCATTTAGTAGATAAGACTGGTTTGCAGGTAAAAATTGTATAATGCAAATTGCTTGCTGTTTATCCCTTCTTTGCACCTGCATAATGAGATGTGTCCTTTACATTGCTAATCAAAAATGGATTGCATTGCCTGGTTTGTTGTGCGTGTTTGTTTCCCTGTAAGCAGTAAGCAGAATTGATTTGAAAACTGATGACAAGAATTGACAAGGGATGTCCTTCCTCCTATCACTCCTTAGAACATAAGACCATAAAAGAGTCAACCACCCATCTACTCAGATTGGACAACCACTCTACTATACAAAGAGCACAGTAATGATTGCACAAGCATGATAGAAGGATCCCTCCTACATTTTACCGTCTTTCACTACCTGCCAGGGAATCTACCGGAGAGGCAACGATGTAGTTATTCTACCATAGATTATAATTAGGGGTAAATTACCTTAAAAGGTTTGGGTGAAAGTTGCAAGTGAGAATTTCTGGCTATAAATTTAAAAAAGAGGTTTGACTGAAATGTCTTGATGATCCTTTGAAGAGTGCAGCAACTCTCAAGTATGTATAACATTATTCCAAGATCACGGTATCGCCATTTCTGCAAATCTAGCTGGAAGGAATATATGTAATCTTTTCCATTCAAAGCCTTTCCAGTTATATAAATCATTCGAAAAGTTGCTCAGTTCAGTGAAAATTTAAATTCAAAATGCAAACTCTGCTGTGGAAGAATGTCAGTTAATGGAGCAATGGAAACACCCAGAGTCTGAAAGTAAAGGTTTGCATCTATAAATCTGACTCCCCGAAAAACCCCAGAAAAATTTCATTGGGGTATGGTTCCAAGATTTCTGGAGTGTTTAATGTAATTGAGGAATATTTTGAAATTACAGCCAGGTATCCCAAAGAATTCTGAGGTTTTTAGGAGGTGCTTGTTTGTTGAGTCTCCTGGTTGGCTGAGCAACAGGCAAACTTTTCTCTCAATGGGATCTTTGGGAAACCTTAGGAGAGCAGTTCTTCCTGGGCAATCCAAGTTTCATACAGTTGTGGCTCCCACTATTTTCCTAATAGTTCATGCAGGAATGCTGCTTCCCTGGACTGGAGAACTGTATGCTGTGCTATTACTAAGTCATGCTGAGTTGAGAGAGACAATGTGGGTGAGAGCCTAGGCTGTATGGCTGTATTCCATAGTTCTGTTTTATTGTCTTACTGTTCTTAGTTCATTTTTCCACAAGGGAGTTGGAGTAGCAGTATGAGGTTTTTTAAAAACAATCCCCCCGCCAAAAAAAAAAAATTAGGAGCAGAGTTGAGCAGAAGGTTGGTTGACTCACTTCTTGTTTGGTGAAACTTGAAACTCCCAAATTCACCATATATAGGTTTTTCAAAAGGAAAATTTGTTTTGCCAAACCTATTTAATCAGAAATGCTATCAACACAGTGTTTAGCTATTGTTCTTTTAAACTGTAGAGCGGGGAAAGGAACGTGATTGTAAACTGTTTTGAACCTCCTTGCAGTAGTAAAGTAGATACTTTATACCTTTTTTTATTTTCCTCTGCATTATAAATCTGTACATCTAATAGTCATGGGTGGGCCAATCTGCAGTACTTAAATCAATTGATTAGGCCTACAATGACCAAAAGGAAATTTTCTCTAAACTTAGGGGGTCCTCCAGGTTTGCAAAAATAAAAAATAAAAAACAGTTTAAAATACATTGGGGATTACATTAAAAAAAGTGTCTGCTTATTTACAGACCTACCTCCTCCAGGCAGTAATGATAGTGGTGGGTTGTCTGAGAGAGCAGAAGTATTGGGAGCAGAAGCTGCAACAGGCCAGGCAATGGAGGCTGAGAGCCACTGCAGCCCCAGCAACAGCAGCAGATATTGGCAATGGTGAAATGGGGTCAGGCCTGATGCTGGGAGTTGTGCTAGGCCCAATTCCCATGATGGAGGAGTGGTCAGGAGCTCCAGCCTTGGTAATGACTGGGGAAGGGGAATCCACAAAGGGAGAGGGAGGGGAAGAATGAAGCTAAGAAGGGAAAGGAAGAAAGAGAGGCCGTTTCCGCATGGCCCATTTATGACGGCCTGGGGGCGCCAAAAAAGGCACAATGCAGCAGCGGCGGCCTGACTCTTCTTCCCTCCCCCCAGGGCAGCATCAAGCCGCCCTAAACAACAACCCTTTAAAGGGTTGTTGTTGGGGAGGGAGCGTCTTCCCTGCGGCACGATGCGAACCGCGCCGCCGGGAAGACGCTGTCTCCCGTCTCCGCCCCACTCACGGTGTCCTCCTCGTCGCCTGCGGGGCGTCGCAGCCCCGCCCACACTGTCCTCCGACCTCCAGGCGACGAGGAGGACACCGTGAGTGGGGCGGGGGAGGGCGCAGAGGCGGCTCCGTGCGGAGCCGCCTGCCGCCTGCCGGCCTCCGCTTCGCCCGTTCGCATGCTTGCATGCGAACGGGCTTCCGCCCCCACGCCGCCCGCACTCTTGGCGGCATGGGGGCGGCAGGAGGCCGTGCGGAAACGGCCAGAGAGAATGACAGATGGGGCAGAAACAGAAAAAGAAAATGTAGGACTGATTAAGGCAGAAAAAGAGAGAGATGGGGATGAAGTGGGGGAAAGAAAGAAAGAAAGAAAGAAAGAAAGAAAGAAAGAAAGAAAGAAAGAAAGAAAGAAAGAAAGAAAGAAAGATGGCCACTCCTGCAAGTTTCTCAGAAGTTCACTAGTACTGAATCTATGAACTAGCATATTATATCAAAACAATCAGCTGCTTTGGGTCCCCACTGGAAAGAAAGCACATAAACAAATATTGATACAAACTTAGGCAGAGTTACGTTCTTTGAAGCCCAGTGACTTTACTGTAACTCTGCTTTGGACTGCACTGTAAGGCAGCATGGTGAAGTGGCTAGAAAGTCAGATTAGGCTCTGGGATACCCCAGTTTCTTCTCACTCTGTCATGGAAACTTGCTGAATGATCTTAGGCCAATGACACACTCTTCACCTAACCTACCTCATAGGGCTGTTAGGGAAAAAATAGAGAAGATGGAACTGAAAATAGGCTGCCTTGGGCTACCATTGAAGAGAAAATCAGAGTGTAAATGAAGTAAATAAGTACATAAATATGTCTACTTAAGACATGGCTATTCTGGGAAACTACATTCTTTCACCAAGTGACATATTTAGTTTTTTCAAGGAGAAAGAGCTGTAGTTAATGGATATGTTCATTACAATATTTGGAATTTAACCGTTTTTGTATTTCTGATTGTTAAATGCTATGGCCTTTGGCTAATGCAATAAATCAATTACTTTGATGAGTGCAATGTTATTTTGACATCACTGAATGAAGAAATATTGCTCAGCTTTGGCAACACTAGGGTAAGTTAATGATAGCTGCAGTGCTGATTTGAGATGCTATTTAATACAGGCAATTGAATTTTTCCCCATAATAGATTATACATATATGAAATATGGATCTACTGTACTTCACAAAACACTGCTCTTGTGGAGTAAAAAATGGAAAGTGACTTAACAGTATATTTCTATCCACAGATAAAATAGTTCTTATTTATGGAACGATAAACCATAGTTCTCCATGAATAAAATATGTTGCACTGTTTTAAGGGGGTTTGAATTGGAATTTTTACAAAGTTCAATTAGATTTTTAAGAAGCTTTCTATATCAGTTCAGTACTCTATAGTAATGGGGCCAAAACACCTGGGGTCTTTCTGATTGTGAAGAGCAGGTAGATCAGCACATCCAGGAAAGGGATTACCTGGAGTCATCCATCAGACTGGGAAGAGCATGGAGCAATAAGAGTTCATGGAGCCTGTCCACTTGCTGCAACTGAGACTACAGAACCAACTACCTGGGTAGTGTGGGCTGGGGTCTGACTGCCTAGCCTGGCCAAGATGAGATGTTGGAGGTAGAGCCTAAGTGACCTCCAACAAGGCATGCAAGGAGGACAGTGACATGGCAAGGAAGGGTGGAAAGATGGAGAAAGCGAAGATGGAGGAAGGAAGTGGGATCAGCTCAAGAGATATAAAGAATAATAGGAAAGGATGGGAGGGACAGTATATGCTAATAGAGTTCAAAGGCAGCAATCTATCAGTGGGCACAGAAATTCTGTGATCACAACAGAAAACTATGGGTGAAGGGAACTACATCACACTATGTGCACAATCCTAAAACAGCTTCAATGCATGAACTTTTTAGGGACCCATGATTTTGATTTTAGCTATTAAGGTATTTATAACTCATCTTTTATCTTGACATAAGGTGGTTCTGTTAAGTGATGAGTTCAACAAGCTGGTGCCCCAGATTTCATCTCACTGTTTGCAAAGAGTCAAGCTGCAGGCAAATATTACTCTGTCTCAGATATATTAGCCTTAAATAGTATCACTGGTCATTCTAAAGAGACTGAGCAGCAACACAAGAATTTAAAGGGCAATAAAAGATATGCACCTATAATCATTGATACATATCCCTGGCGAGATTGACTTCAGGGCAAATTTTGAGATTTTAGGCTTGGCATAGAGGTGCCACTGAAAATGGCTTCTGAGTAGAAAACGGTAGTCATCCCTACCTTCACATTGGGAAATATTAGATTAGAGAGATCATGCAATGGATCTCCACTGAACTTGACAAACATTGGTTGTAGGTTCAGGCAGGGCATGGGAGATCCAATCCATCCATATTTTACTGGATACTGAGATGAAGAATTCAATGTAGGAAGACTTACATGCCCCCTCATGGCAAACATATGTACTCTGCCTCTTGTTCCTTCCCAGTATACATACATAAGCCTTTATTGGCATAATCAGAAGCAGATACATAAATAGACAATAAAAGCAGAAGGCCCCACAAGGACAATATCAAATACATGCTACTGGGAGCTCTCAGCTATCTCCATAATAAAATTAGCGACCTCTTCACAAAAACCAGGGTCTGGGTTATTCAACAATAGAGATAATCTAGTCAGATCAGGTAGCCCAGATTGAAAGAAAGATTATAGAGTGGTATATCTAGATCTGATTTTATCAAATCTGGTGCAGTGCAAGAATTGGTGGGCCAGGAGTTCTACGATCCACACATTAGATTTGCAGCTCCATAGCCTTGCAGATTTATCTAGGTTATTGTACCTACCCTTTAGTAGGGAAGAGGGCATAACATTAAATCACGCAATGGTAAGGGCTCTCCTTGCACGTGGGTTCGTTAGGGCATAGAGGTAATAGGCCATATGGCTCTGCTCGAATGGGATTGAGAATTGTATTGGAGAGCAGGTTCGTTTGGCTGCTAGATGTAAATTTGCAAATTCCAGATCTAAAAGCCAATCTCTAATCCTATTGTAAGCTTCTGAACAGGACATTAAGTAAAGTGATTCAATAGGCATTCAGATGGCAGATAGTGGAGGTGGAGCCAGAATCTGAAGGCTCTAAGCCATGCTTTATGTTCCAGGGTGTTTTGCCCCAGTTCTAAACACAGGGCTGCGTAGGGGATGCAGTTTGGAACTCCCATTACTTGGTGGAAAAACTTAGATTGGGGAACATTTAGAGCATGGTTCACTGTTTGGATCCAGATGGGGACCCCATAAAGTAGTTGGGATTCAACCTTTGGATTGAAGATCTTTAATGCAGCCCTCTACTATGAAAGAAGCGAAGGATTCCAGAAATACTGGAGGAGGACAGAGTGAGCGCTGCCTTTTGGTTCACGGTCCAGGAAAGGTTGTGCGAAAAGGTGATACCAAAGTATCTAAAACAATAAACCTGTTCAAGAAGGACATTGTTTAGTTTCCAAAAGTATTTTTTGTGGGATCGGGCAAAAAATATGATTTTGGTTTTCTGATACTTAATTGTTTCTGATTGTTAATTGTGCCCCCGAATGCCCCAGTCGGCCTGTTATCTAGGCTATCATCTAATGTGGCTCGCCTCCCTCCCCTCCCCTCTTTTTCTTCTGGGAAATTGTAATGAAATATGGGGCTGGTCGGATGCCTCTTCCTCTTCTTCTTCTTATTATTACTATTAGTGTTTGTTACCGCTGTTTTAAAGATTTTAGTGACTTGTTTTACCATGTTTTATGCTGTACACGGCCCAGAGCCCCTAGAGGATGGGGCGGTATAAAAGCTTAAAAAATAAATAAATAAATAAATAAATAAATAAATAAATTTATTGGTATCACAGTACTCAGAAAATTGTTTCATGAGCCTGCTTAGACCCACCCTGGAATGTGATAGCAGAGCAGAATCATCCGCATAAAGCAGGATTGATAAATAATGTGAGGAGAGCTTGGGAGTGTGGAAATTGGGGCCTGTCAAAAGTGAGGGGAGATCACTCAAATAGAGATTAAAAAGAGTGAGGGCCAACACACATCCCTGTTTAACTCCTTTGGTAGCCTCAATGGAGTCAGTAAGAAGGCCTTCCTAAGAGCACTTAATACGACAGCTGGTGCCCAAGTGAATTTGCCTTATGAGGAAGAGAAGTCTATCCTCAATCCCAAGAGCAGCGAGCTTGGCCCAATGAAACTCTCTGGGGACTGTGTCGAAAGCTGCCTTCAGATCAATAAAGGCAGCATTAAGTTAGCAGTGTGGCTTGCTTGCGTATTTGGCTGCTAGGTGGGCTAGAACTATCGCATGATCGAGAAGGGATTTCCCTTTGATTAAACCAATTTGTTCAAACCTGATCATTCGCATTTGATGAGCCCATTTCTGGAATTTCCGTAAAAGGACTGTTGCATAGATCTTCCCAATTACAGATAGGAGACTAATAGGGCGAAAGTTGGAGGGGTCAGAAATAGCTCCCTTTTTGTAGATGGGTACCACTATCACCAATAACCAGGATTTAGGAATTACACCAGAGTTGTTAATTTGTGTAAACACAGTGGCTAAGAGAGGGGCCCACCAATCAACATGTAATTTTAGGACCTCGGGGGTGGTGATACCTGCCCCCCTTCGAGACCGCATTACCCCATATGTCCCTACTCGGCCTCTACATTCGGCCTCTACTGGAAGTCCCTGGTCCCTCAATGATGCGACTGGCCTCCACCCAGGCCAGGGCCTTTACGGCTCTGGCCCTGGCCTGGTGGAACACTCTGCCTCCAGCTGTCCGGACCCTACGGTATCTTGGTGATTTCCGCAGGGCCTGTAAGACTGAGCTGTTCCACCGGGCCTTTGGAGAGGCCAGTCGCTGAACTGTGCCCCCCCTTCTGTTCTCTTGTGAGGGTCCCCTTACATCTCTGGGACCCACCATGCCCCCCTCTTCCCTTGTTAGGAGGATTTTTTAAGTAAGGGTTTGTGGGACGCCAATTTTATTTAGCAATCGCTGTTTTAAATTAAATTAATAATTTTAGAGTTTATGGGGCTGAGTTCTTAATGTTAGGTATTATTTATTAGTTGCTATTTACTCACCCTCCCGTTATTGTATTTTATGTTGATGTTGTACACCCCCCAGAGCCCTTCAAGGATGGGGCGGTATACCAAATTGAATTAAATAAATAAATAAATAAATAAATAAATAAATAAATAAATAAATAAAATATGTACTCTTCCTCTTGTTCCTTCCCAGTAAAGAAAGTTAACTTCAGTGTGTTCATTAAATTATCTAAAATCAAAGTCCCCCAGTTTAATCATCTCACATGTCATGGTTGGAGACATTTGCATCGTTAGGAGAATGCATAATACCTGTCATCTGCTGCATTAGATCTTTACAAAGAGCAAAAGAATCTTTTAATTAAAGAAATACTTCTGTTTCTCTAAAGTCAAAAAGGCCATGACTTAGTAAGAGGTTCATGGGAAAACATTTGCTCTGATGATGTCTGTAGTTATCTTTCTAAGTACTTCCCAAGAGGAAGAAAGTATTAAATAATACTTTCATATGGAAGACTCATTGAGCACTTCTGAGTTTTCTTTCCACTTCTGAGGCCACTTGGCACCAATCTAACAGCCCACAAAAGAAATGTCCTTGGGGATGATGCAAATACAAATTATTCCTCTTTTAAGTCTCTCTCAAACCTATTAGCATAATACAACTTTCTCTTATTACAAATAATAAAAGTAGAGAGCCATTTAGGATTCAAGCTCATGTAAACTAATAAAGCATATTTACCCACGGAATGGAATCTACAAAAAAATTACTTTTTACATGTCTCATTAGCTATCAATCCTTAGCCTATGCAATTTGCAGTGTAATAGATCCCAAGAGTTAAGGGATAATGCCTGTTGTATCAAAACTGATTTACACCAGACACTAGTGAATAGTTTATGACATAATGTAGGTATAATGCTTCATTCAAGGAATGCCATTGTTCTGGGCAAGGATAGTAAGTTCTGGGCAAGGATATTGAAGATCTGAAGCATATGTTTTGGTCATTCTTCACTCAGCCAGTTTGAGTTTTTTGGCCTTTCAAACTCTGTACCAGAATGCAAGTTTCAATTACAACTTTGTGCTGGGGTATTTTCTGTAGTTAATGTTAGTTGTCACTTGGTTGATGGCCTTTCAAAAGTCTGTACTGAAATGCAAGTTTCAATGTCAACTTTGTGCTGGGATATTTTCTGAAGCCACTCTCTGCTGTCAATTGGTTGATAGTTCTTGACAGTTTTTAAAACTCCATTGTATTGTCGAAGGCTTTCACAGCCGGATTCAATTGGTTCTGGTGGGTTTTCTGGGCTGTGTGGCCATGGTCTGGTGGATCTTGTTCCTAACATTTCCTCTGTGATACACCTCTGAAGATGCCAGCCACAGATGCAGGCGAAACGTTAGGAATCAGATCCACCAGACCACAGCCACACAGCCCGGAAAACCCATTCTAAATCATTGTCTGAGGACACAACTTTCTCACAGCTTCCAGTATGCTAGAAACAAGCTAACTTACAATGGCCCCTTTCCAACTATCCTTATAATCTATCAGAGCAGCAGGCTGCTTAACAGGTTTTTTGTGATAATTCAGACACAGTTGGTTTGGCTCTTGCCTCCTTACATATTTTTAGCTATTCAGACAAAGGCACTTGCATACCATCAGCATTTCAGGGCTCTGCTGGTTTGTATGAAAACTGCTTTCTCTTGATCTCAGGTTTTCCTTGTACTTCTGAATCACTCCAGTTGCTGTTTGAACTGCCTGGACTGCTATTTTTCCCCACCTTTTTCTTGTGGGAAAAACATTCTTTTCCTTCTTTTTTTTAACATTATAAGGTAAATGCTATAGTGCCATAGCAATCCAGTGCATCCCAATTCTGGTTATATAGCAGTTAAGTGTTATATCACCAACATTTTGATTTGTTGGATTGCTATGTTACTATAGCACTATAGCACAAATTTCAGAATGTTAAAAAAAATCTGGAAAATAAAGTGGGAAAAAATAATGGCTCTGAACTGGCCACAGAGATGACTCATAGATGGATTGAAGAGAGCTGTATGAATGACCATCTCTGAATCACTTTACTCAGAAACTGAGCAACAATGGATGACATCTAGTTTAGAACAGTATTCTGAAAGAACACTAACTAATTAGAACCTTTCATAAACTCAGTCTTGAGGCTACATTTCAGCAACACTGAATTTGTCATGTATCCATAAGAGGGACTTCTGAAATCATTTCAAATAAGTAAGACCACTCAAGGCCTTGACAGTCAAAACTAATATCTTGAACATGACCTGGAATTTGGCAGATAACCAATGGAGCTGATGTAACATGGGAGTGATATACTCCCTCACTGTAGCTCATGTAAGGAGCCTAACTGCCACATGTTGAACCACCTTTAACTTCTGGATCAATCTCAAGGGTAGACCCTCATAGAATGAGTTACAGTAGTCTAGCCTGGAGGTCTGTCACATGGATCATTGTGACCAGGTCAGTGTGGGAGAGGTAGGGGGCCAACTGCCTGGCCTGGCCAAGATGGAAAATCACCACCCTTGTGGTGTGACCTGGACCTCCATTGATAGAGAGGATTCCAGAATCACAACCAGGCTTTGATTGGAAGATACAGGTTGTAAAGCTACTCCATCAAATTGAGACAGTTGAAAGCCCTCTGGTATCTCCTTCCAGCCACAGGACTTCCATCTTTGATTGATTTAGCGTTAACCTACTGTTCCTCAACTATCCAGCTATGGCCTCCAGACACTGCATCAAAGCATCTGGGGTAGCAGCCAGCCAGCCCTCCATCAACAGAACAAGGTGTATGTCATCCACATATTGGTAACAACCCATTCCAAAGCTCTAGACTAGTCATGCCAGGGGTTGCATATAGACATGGAATACTCCTGCTACACCAGCAGAGCTGGCAGGGGCATAGGAGTTCTGACGTGGCACTCTGTGGCATGTTTAGCCATCGAGGTAGGCCATCGTAGCTAACCACCAGTGGATTTTCACCTCTGCCAGGGTCCCATGGAGGGTAAATCTGTAGGGCCCTGCTGCCTCCACAACTCCTTTTGTCCCTCCCACTCTGGGGATGGATCAGGTCGTTAGTCTCCTTTCCAGAATTTGAATTGCTAGATTTCAGTACAATTCTGAATGCTGAGAGCATTAAAAACATATTGTCTACACACTGGTAAAATACTGTGGCATGTGAAGATACCATTTTGGTTTCCATAATGCACAGCCATCTTAGGACATCTTTATCTGTTAAAGTAAGTAGGTAAGATTGTTTATCTTTATGGTATGAAAATATTTATCTTGGATATCTGAATATCAGACATCTATCTAAGATATAGACATTTATCAAAGTTATAGATCTCATCTATTAAGGTGGGTTTTTTTAATTTCAGGCCAGTTATGAACTAAAAAATTAGAATATTGCAACATTTGGTACAAGAAGAAATGTCTTTTTCAATCGTTGTTCCCTATAAAATGGGTGCAATGTAATTAATTTTGCTAGCTTGTGATGATGAATGAGTTGTGAAACAATTGCTAGGAGAAAGGCAGGATAAAAATATTTTAAATAAACAGTTTGACTAAATAAATGGTTAACATAATTAATTGTATGCATACATAATAATGACACCTTTACAAACTGTCCTGGCTCACAACATTATAACAGAACTGAGAAGTTTGAGGGTTAAATTCAAGTGAAATCAAGGTGGTTCACATTCAAGTGTTTAAAATTTATTTTCTACTAAGAGTGATTTCTCTTGGAAGTTACTGGGAAGTTTCTTTCTTAACTTCTTTCTTTTTTGTGGTGGTTCTTTCATTGTAGGAGTTAGAAACATTAATTAATATACTGTGATACCACTAAAATCAGGGATGAATCACCTACATATGTCAACCAAACCCCAAAATGATCTCACTTGGCATTCAACTGTGCACCCATCCCCAAGCTCTCTGTGGAGTTGGGGAGGGGCATGCAGTTCAAAGCTGGGCTCAGTCAGGTCTAGCTTTAAACTGTGGGCTCAGCCTTGAAGTTCAAAGTTTAAATCTGAACCCGGCGAGTGAGAGGTCTGCCTTCAACTGCAAGCTCTGCCCTGGCTGGGTCCAGCTTTATAGTGCTGGCTCCACCTCTGAAGTCCACATTACTTTGGAGGCACAGTTTCAGAGGTGGAGCCAGCAGTATAATGTTGGATCAATCCAGGGCAAAGCCTGCAATTCAAGGCTGGTCTGAGCCTGGTTGGGCCCAGCTTTAAACTACAAACTTCAGAGTTGGAGCTTGCAGTTTAAAACTGGACTCAGCTGAACCGAGCCTTAAGCTGCCCACCCCGCAAACTCCACATGGAGTTGGAGGGGAATTGGGGAGCACACAGCTCAACAATTGCCCTGGGCATAAAATCCATATATATCATTATTTTGTTACTAACCTTATGAAAATGTTGAGGGGTTTTCAAGGATCTTCTGCTATTTCTTATTGCTTGTTATTGACTTCATAAACATCCTAGCAGCTTAAATGTCTGCCATTTAAAGTAACATCTATAAATAAAATGAGTAATACCTTCATCAGGTATTATTACCTTATTTTCTCCCCATAAATGGTTGCAACTATCATCACTAAAGAAGAAGCTGCTTCAATGACTCAGTAAACATCTAGCACTGCTAATCTTGCACAGCAGGCTTATAAGTGCTTGCTGAAATCATGGTTTTAATTATTGAAATACATGCTCCTATACTTATTTTAATAATCTGCATTCAATTTATCTCATGGGGTGATTTTTAAAGCCCCAATTTACAAAAGCAGTCTAAGCCCATTCCTATTTTATAACCCCAAATCTCTTTGTTAAATATTGTATTAATTAAATCCAATGCATTTTTAAGGTTTTTGCTTTGAGCTTCCTCACTCTAAGCACTTCTATAGCCTACTTTTCCAGACTTGAGACTTAAGAATGTTTTAGTCTAGGTTTAAGGATGGAAGCAACCAAAAAAAAAAGGTTCAAAGATCAATGAGTGACTATTTCAATCATTTTAGTTATTTTCTAATTGTTGGTCTTTTGTTCATAATTAATGCATGTAATGCAGTGTGGTCCAGGCACCCTGACTCAATACACAGAGGAGCATGCACAGTTTTGCTCTTCACAAACAGCTCAACCCTACATATCTAAGCCATGATGGATATTCTTATTTCATTGTAGCTTGTTGCACTTTGCATATCCAAGCAGACATTCAGGATGTTATCCCCAGCTGACTGGAGGACCACAAGTGCAAATTAATACACAACAATAGTTCTGTATGCAAAATCTTTAAAACAAATTTTACTAGTTACTCAGGAATAATTCCAAGAAATTGGACCAATCCTACTTGTATACCCTTTTCCACTGGTTGCCCAGATTGTAATTATTTTAAATTTATTTAGCGGGCACAAATCTAACTGTTCTACAAGCAGTGGTTTTCATTGGTTCTTTTTTATGGTTCTCCTTTTCTATTTAACATTTATGGAAACTCTTCAACTGCCAGTGTAGATTCATATTTGTTTACATATTTACTTAAAATATTTATGTATTTCCATCCAACTAGAGTTCCCAAAGTGGCAACTTTAAATAATTTAATAAAATACATCAACAAACAAACATATCAACACACAAACACACATAACACAAGGAAACATCAAACAAAACAAACAGTCTTCAACTACTGATGGCAGACAATGATAGATGGTGATGGACAAATCTCCTTAGGGAGCAAGTTCCAAAATTTTGATGCTATGACCAAGAAGGCCCTTTGTTGTGTTGCCTCCCATCTAGTGTTAAATGGTGAGAGTAGCTGAAGTGTTGCCTCTGAAGTGGCCCAGAATGGACAGAATGGACAGAATGGACAGGAAGGTTCAAATGGGAATAGGCTGTCTATGCATATTGGCCTCAACCTGTATAGGACTTTAAAGGTAAATATCAACGCCTGACTTTAGTTCTGGAAGAGAACTGGGTGTCAGTATAGAGGGAGCAAGATTAAAGTGATATGGTTCCTGTGATCCCACATTCTGGCCATTTCATTGTATACTAACAGTAGTTCATGTACAGCCTGCAAAGGCACACTGCAACAGTCTAATCCAGGTGTTACCAGGGCATGAACCAAGGGCAAAATATTTTACATCCAAGAAGTGTCACAGCTGGCTCACTAGACAAAGTTTATAAAAGACACTCAAGTCACCAATACCACTTCTTTATCTAACAGGAGATCCATGTTGGATATCCATGCTGAGCAGCACCTCCAAGCTATAGGAAGAGTGCAATCCCAGCCTTCATCCATCCCAAAACTGATCAGCACCTGTTTGTGCTCTTTCCTTGGGATCTGCAGGAAGTGTGAGATAGACCTGAGTGTCACCCACACATTGGTGGCCACTCAGCCCTGATATCCGGATGACCTCTTCTAGCAGCTTATGTAAATGTTAAAAAGCGTGAGGGACAGGATGGGTCCTTGCAAGACCTCATAGGTCATGTCAGGCCTGCGCCATTCTCGGCCTGACAGTTTGCACATCCGCCTCAAGGCCACAGCTGGCCTAGGCATTATCATCGTCCAAGGCTCTCATATAACTAGTCAATAGAGCTTAAACGTTCACTCTTATCTGCCTTCCTCTGAAGGAGTGAACCGCCTGTCCTAAATGCTTCTGTTCCCACCATCCTTTATAATTCTGATATTACGGGAATGCGAGGGTGGGGGGATTATGGGTTGACCCATACTGTAACTTACAGGAAGGTGGGATTCAAACATTTTAACAACAGGTTCCGATGGTGGTGGGATTCAAATAATGACTGTTAAAAAGTATTAAAAATATTTTAATATCACTTTTTTATTTTAAGTATTAAAAATATTAATACTTAATAAAAATATTTTAAGTATTAAAAAGTGATATTTTAAACTTTAACAACAGGTTCTACAGAACCTTCAGAACCCCCTGAATCCCACCTCTGCTTACAGGTATATATCAGAGGCCAGAGAGCCAAACTTTGGTTTCAGCAATCGGAGCCTTGGGCTAACATAATTCCAATAAAACTCTTGAAACCTTCTTGAGTCTCGTTTGATGACCGGAGTAACAGACCCTAACAGGTTAAAAGCCAAGGGTTTAAGCAATTCTATATCATCACACTGTGAAACCTGGCTTTAAGATACCATTGAAACTACTGCAGGATTGATCTTTATATATCAGAATAGTTTGAAGAGACAGGCAGGCTTTTTAACCTTTTTCTGTTTATTTATGCTGAATACACTCCAATGAGCAATACAATATACAATGTATGAATAAAAGACAGTTGTAATGCCATCCTAATTTGAATTATATTGTTGTGGTCTGTTACCTGTGCAAGAAATGATCCATGGATAGATTAAAATACATATAGATGTTAAAATACATACATACAGTCCAGATGATAATGTTAATGGTACTGATTAGAAACTGATTCCAAATTTCTAAAAAGAGGGAATAAATATATTGTTGGATTTCAGGGAAAAAACTGGATAGAAAGGAATTAAGATAATTTCTCTGAACAGTCCTCTCAATGTGATACTTTCTCCCTGAGATTTTCAGCAGTAGTATCTGCCAGAAGTAAACCCAATTAGAAAAGTACATACATTAAAAATAACAGTATTGAAAAGCCTAGAGTTTATTGCACAATAGTTCAGAAGTTCATCAGAATATTAAAATAATTTTATGTAACACAAGAAAATCCAAACCTGAATGTATCCGTAACGTATTATAGGTAGAGAAGGACTTGTTAGGGATTAGTTGTTGGTTTGGCAAATCAAAAGCTGCTGGCTTTATCACAATTCTGTTTGTTGCCAGATGGAACTGAAATCCTCATGAATGGCTTTTCTGTGGAAGCTATCTGCTTCTGGGATTTACTCAGAAACATAACTTGTCTCATTCACAAGCCAGTTAAGCTCAAGTTCTTGAATTTAAGTCAGTTCAGACACTTTGAAATCAATAGTGTTTAATCATCATAATCCAAGTACTTTGGCTGAACTGAGTTGAAGAATGGACTTCCCAGGTGATGACCATTCCTGCATGAAAGTAGAACCTGTTTTTTAAAGGACCATATTATTCTGAAATACGGTGTCTGAAAGTCTGCTGCATTGTGTCAGGCTCAGCACTTGATCACAGTAGTTCCCTTTTTGGTGTTTGTCTTCCATGTCCATAATTCTTTTAAAACTATGAACTATGACACATCAAACACGTATGTTTATTTACTTTGTTTTAGGCTTAATTTTAACATCAGGTAAAAAGAAAAGAACTGACAATTTGTTGTGATATTTTTTGCATGATTTTTACTGACAAATCTGCTCTGCTTCAGATGCCAGTAGTTTAATAGATCAGGTAGTTCAGGGATCTAGTGCACCATCTGGTCCCTTTTTAGATAGATTTGGGTTGCTTTCTTTGAGTAATGTTGAAGGGTTCTTGGCAGAGGTGGGATCCAACCAGTTCTCACCACTTCTCCAGAAGTGGTTACTAATTTTTTTCTGAGTGCTGAGAAGGGGTTACTAAAGCAACCTCCCTGCCCAATAGGGACTGGAGGTGAGTGTGCGGCGGTGCCACCGTTTGAATCCCACCACCATGGGAACCTGTTATTAATTTTTTTTTGATCCCACCACTGGTTCTTGGGGCTGTGAAAGTCACCCCATGTATATTTGTTTCTTGACCATCCTGGCTGATTAAAGCTTGCTTGGAGAAAATTTATGAGCCTGTACTGGAAATCATGACTGGTTCATGAAACCTGAGTGTCTTTCCAAGGGGTCAAATAACAACTATTCTTTCTTTGTTAAAAAACAATATTCTAGATAAAAAGGATACAGTTAACTATTGGCCAATTTTAACCTGTCATTTTGGGAGAAAGTGACAGCAACTCCAGAATTTCCTGGATCTGCCCTTGACATGTTTCAGTCTGGGCTGGCTATGGCACAGAGGCTGACCCTTCTGATTCTGGTGAATGACCACTGTCTGAAGGTTGAACCTTTCTTCCACTGCTACTGAATTTGTCTTCAGCTTTTGACATGGCTGACTGGCTTTACTAAGTGTTTAGAGCTGAAGGTGGGCATATGAAGTCTGTCTGGATTTGTCATATGCATAGGATTACCATAACTTTAATCATGGTGGGGGAAAGTGTTGTTAAATTGCAGTCAGCTTATGGTGACCTCATGGATAGGGTTACCAATGTCTAAGTGGTGGCTGGAGATTTACTGCTATTACTGCAATGTAACTCCAAGCCTCAGAGGTCACTTCTCCTGGAGAAAGTGGTCATTTTAGAAGGTGAACACTGTGACATTATTCCTAGAAGACCCTCCCCTTCTCAAACCCCACCCTCCTCAGGCTCCACCTCAAAAATCTCCAGGTATTTCCCAACCCGGAGATGGCAATCTTACTCATAGGGTTCTCAAGGGAAGAGACAAACCCAGGTGGTTTGCCATTATCTGACTCTGACTTCCTTGGTGGTCTCCCATCCAAATATTAATTAAGCCTGACTTTGCTTAGACTTTGGAGATCTGAAGAGATTGGGCTAGCCTCATCTATCAGCAATTCAAAAATACACTGAGACAAAAAAAGGGGGAGTAGATAAACAACAGAATGTTCAACCCCTTTATTATGTTACATTGGATAA
Organism: Sphaerodactylus townsendi; assembly: GCF_021028975.2. NCBI lineage: Eukaryota > Metazoa > Chordata > Lepidosauria > Squamata > Sphaerodactylidae > Sphaerodactylus > Sphaerodactylus townsendi. The sequence continues at coordinate 47,924,012 of NC_059435.1, read as the reverse complement.
ATGGAGTATAAATTACCAGTTTATATTCAAAGATGACCCGAATATAAGCCGAGGCACCTAATTTGACCATAAAGAACTGGGAAAGCTTATTGACTCGAGTATACGTCTAGGGTGGGAAATGCAGCAGCTACTGGTAAATTTCAAAAATAAAAATAGATACCAATAAAATTACATTAATTGAGGCATCAGTAGTTTAAATGTTTTTGAATATTTATTTCAAAGAAAAACAGTAAACTAGCTTATAAGTGGGAAAGAGGGTCAACAAAAGCAATATGGTCTCAACAATAACTTTAAAAGTACAAAAACCTTAGCTCAATCAGCAACCAAGCTAAAACACAAGAGTTAAAATCCTTCAAAACTGGATTCCTCATCATCATCTGTATGTCCAAATGTAACCCAACTTAGATTTTAAAAGGCCCTTTCAGCATGGGCCAAAAACGACGGCCTAGAGGCGTGCTAAAAAACGCCGCAAACCCTTTGCAGGCAGCCGCTCGCGACAGGGCGGCGCAGCCAGTAACGCATAGCCGACCTGACTGGCGACTCTCCCCTCCCCAGGGCGTGCTGCCAGGTCGCCCTAAACAACTAACCCTTTAAAGGGTTGTTGTTGGGGAAAGCGCCTCTTCCCGGCGATGACCCCGGTCGCGAACCGCGACCGCCGAGGAACACCGCTATTTCCCTGCCCCGTCCCACTTTTGTCCCAGCCGTCGCTGCTCGCTGGTCGTCGATTAGTTATCGCCCACGCTGTCCTCCGACCCCTGGAGGTCGGAGGGCAGCGTGGGCGGGGCTTTGACGGCCAGCAGGCGACGACGGGGACAAGGTGAGTGGGACGGGGCAGGGGGAAGAGGAGGCTCCGTGCGGAGCCACCTGCCGTTTGCCGGCCTCTGCTGAGTTTTTAAACGGAATTCTTGCCGGCGTGGAGGCGACAGGGAGGCCGTGCGGAAACGGCCAAAGAGATATTATCAGAAATGGAAAAGGAGTTCAAGTCTTTAACAGTGTGATCCCACCTTGTGACCCTTAACATTCACCAGACTTACAACAAAAGAAACTTTAAATCTGTTTTCTGTTTCATAAACAATAGTGTGCAGTATAACAATGAAATATGGCAAACCAATACAGAAACAATAATCAACATAGAATAGTTCTGGCCTGCTATGCAAAACAGACTAGCAGGGTCTCAGTCCTTCACAGTTCTCCTGGACTTGCAGCTTTGCTGTTCTTTGCTGAGCCCTCTCTCCTTATTGTCAAGCCTTCAAGGGTAGCCCTGAAATATGCAAATACAGTTCATAACAACTGAACTCTATGAAGTTGACTGGCTCCAGCTACAGGCCTCTTAACAATTCTGAGGAAAATAACATTTATATAGCACCCATTATAACATTTTGTAACAGGAAACCAAAATACAAACGAATAGTCAATCAATATAAACACAATATCCCCTTCTCAACAATCAATACAAACATTCTCATACCTGAAATATGCAAATACAGTTCATAACAACTGAACTCTGTGAAGTTGACTGGCTACAGGCCTCTTAACAATTCTGAGGAAATGGAGCCTTTTCTTCCTTATATGGAAAATCTGAGCTCTTTAGCTCCCCCTAATGAACCCTGGGTTACACAAACCGAGCTTCAGCTATAGCACAAACAGTTGTATATAAATACTTGAGTATAAGACCCAAATATAAGCTGGGGGGGGCTTTTTCAGCACAAAAAATGTGCTGAAAAAGTCAGCTTATACATGAGTATATATGTCAGCACAAGATTTGGAGGGGTGTCAGTTTGTTATAACGCAAGCCTTAAGTGTGTTAAGAAAAGCACCATACTGCTATGCAGCAATGATTGAACACTGTGAGTAACAATTGTTATTTCACTGACATTAGCTTTTGATTGACAGTGAAATGGTTGGCTGGCTGATTTGGATAGAATTTATCAAATCACATCAAAAGATTGCAACCTATCCATAAAATAAAACAATTAACAATGCAGTTACTTTTATAAATATATCCTGGTGCAAAAAAAGATTAAGGTATGCTGAGATACTTTAAAGCTTTTGGGAAGTAGGTTCCTTCTTTCCTCCCCCCTCCTTAACTAAAGCTCCCATCAAGAAGTTTAGTGAATTGCAACCTTCATAATTTGCTGAGGCTATCGTATTTGGTGAATGACATTTTATAATGTGCTGATGAAACCAGGCATGATATGTTATATTGATAGTGCATGAAACTCAAGAACTCTTAAATGAAATGGTTTACTAAAAAGACATCCATGGATAGGCTTTAAAAAAAAATTAATATTGCTTTTCCTCAGTGTAAATCAGTCATGCATGTTTATAACTGTGAAAGCAAAGCCAATCCCACAAACTCCAAGTTAAGTGGCATTTCTTTTCAGTCTCATGCCTCATAATTTGAAGCATTTTATGTTCAGATTGTATTGATTCTAGTCGAGTTCTATAACTTATTCATCTGTATCCATCCCAGTGGAGAACAAGAGTTCCTACATTAAAAAAAAATGTCTTGTGAGATCAAAAAAGAAAAGAGAATGGCTGACTGTAGCAGAACTACTTAAATAGAAACAATGTGACATCTATGAATCCTTTTTTTTTTAGTTTTGGAGTTCAGACAGACATCCCACTAACATATCTACCTTCTTGACTTTACAATGAAACCCAATCTGTGGTGTTTGTTTTCCCAGGCATTCTTTAAGCACATATCAGTACAAGCATTACGAGATCCCATATAGTAAAGATAAAATGTCCCAAGGTACAACAATGGACGTAAGGGTTTTATCCATCTTGCACTGAGGAAGGACCCCCCTTCCAAAGGGGGGTGCTACTTTAGGAATAAAGTTCACATGAGGCTTGTAGCTTTAGAAAAGTATTACCTATACTGGATAGGAAAGATACCGAAGAGGGGAAATGTGCAGTCAGTTTTGTCCAGATTGCCTGGGAAGGAATACAGTGGTGGCGAACCTTTGGCACTCCAGATGTTATGGACTACAATTCCCATCAGCCCCTACCAGCATGGCCAATTGGCCATGTCGGCAGGTGCTGATGGGAATTGTAGTCCATAACACCTGGAGTGCCAAAAGTTTGCCACCACGGGAATAGGAGAAGAGAAGTTGTAAGTGACTTTGTGGATCAACAAAATGCATTCTTATCTTCTTTTCCCCATCAGCTTTGTTCCTTGGACCCCTCACTTCTCTCTCTCTCTCTCTCTCTTTAATATTTGTAGTGAAAAGTTGGTACATTGGACAGAAACCTAGGAGGAAGTTCAAGCTACAGATGGGTTGTCTTTTCTTTAATGCTTACAGATGGGTTTACAGTGGAGAATTTGCTTTATGAGTGTTCAGGGCCACGGATAAGAAACAGTTTAGTATTTGTTTTATTTTTTAAAAAATTATGCTGCCTTTCCACCCAGTTAAGCCTTCCCAGGATGGATATTTGGTCATTGACCGTAAATAAAGTCTTCTTCTTTCTCTTCCTCTTCCTCTTCCCAGGATGGCAAACAATCAAAAACGTTAAAACAAACTACACACACACACAAATAAGTAGTGGCTGTTTTTAATCATTAGTTGCAAAATCATCCTACTGTAACTTGCTTTTGTAAAATAATGTTCACCAGTTAATAAACTCCTGTCCTTACTTCCTCCAAAATTTGAGATTCAACCCTGCCATATCTCTTTACATAAAAATCAGAATCAGCCAAGTTGAGCCAAGAATAGTCCCAAGTTGAGCCAAGAATAGTCCCTTATGTTGAGACTGTAAACATTCTGTGTATGTGCAGAGTGCTTTTCCCTCTATACACATTAATCATGAACATCTATCTACCTGATATCAGAGGATAATTTCTAGGTTAGAGAAAATGACTTTCTCCCATCAGCCACTGCAGTGAACTCCTTGGACTCCTTGACTAGTCCTTTGCCTGGACAACTGGCTGGTTTGATTTGTTTTGATTGTTAGTATTTATTTATTTATTTATTTATTCATTCATTCATTCATTCATTCATTCATTCATTCATTCATTCATTCATTCATTCAATTTTTATAACCCCCAGAGGGCTCTGGGTGGTTTACAACAGGCATCCAAAGGCAATAATACAAAAAATCAACTAAAAATCACAAATTAAAACTCCATAAAAACATAGCAGCATTACATTCATTACTCAATTACAGTCAATTTCAGTCATACTAATGGTGCCCGATCCCAAGGCCCCAAGGCCGGGAGGAGACAGGCAATGCTGAATAGATGTCATAACAGCCGTGCTGATGATGTTATGGCACACGATACGAGAGCATCCGAGAGCAGTAACTACAACTGAGAGTGGTAACTTGCACTTCTAGTGCAGTCTGACGCTTTCAGATTCAGCTCTGTGCTGACGAGTTACATTTTATTTTATTTTTATCTTTGTTTACTTCTAAATTATTTTACCTAGGATTTTTATATGTTTTATTTTGCTACTTTGTTATTTTAAATTGGTTCTTATTTTTGTTTAATTGGCTGTTATTTTAACTAACAATATTCCTTGCAGAAGACTTGCTTTTTTCTCTCCTCCACCCTTTAGGGGAGTGGCAGCCTGTTTAATGAGCTCTGATGCTCATTTTGTTAAGTTTTTGCTAGAACTGTTAGGACTGAGCTCACTCAAATGGGAGACAGGGGCATTATTCAGTATCTGTTTAGATGGTATTTTACATTTCGTGTTTCGTGGAGTGTTTGTATTTAATTCAAGTTAGGAATATTGCCAGGTTCTGGCTGAGTTTTGAAAGCGGTGTCTTGCTGGCATTTTAATTTAATTTATCTTATTGTTTCCTTTTCTGTTATTTTTATTTCTGGGGGTTTTTTCCCCCTTTTCAACCTTGCTTTGAGCATTTGAAATTCCCCAGATGAGGGGGAGGATCTTTTATTAAGTTACTGTAAAGAATTAATTGATAGTGTTAAATAGCCTCTGCTAGCTACATTAGCCGTTGTAACCATTTATATATAGATATACACACACACACACACACATATGGTCAAGAACTGGGAACCAAGATCTGTAAAATAACTGAATAATGCATGAAAAAACTATACCACAGAAGCCACCTTCTGAAACCAAAGTATATCTCATCTATAGCTGCTCTTTGGTGGCGAGATTATTTTATCTGCTTTTTCCCCTCTTTATCTTTTTAGGGAGGGTTGTATGTGTGTGGATGCCAGTAGATTTAGGTTTTCCTTTGAAGATTATTTTGCTGCAAATCCCTTGAACTGACTTTGAGAAATCCATCTCCAAACACTGACACAGGTTGCTTATCCAACTCGTTTTATTAGTTTTGGTGATCTGTGGTGAGTGGGGACTCAACAGAAGCAAGTGGATTAATTCCAGTGCCTTCTTGGGAACAGTGCCCTGCTTGTTATCAGTTATCAATCAGTAGTCATATTTATCTGAATTTAGAAAAAGAATTTAGAAAGTTATTTGAATATGAGAGTATAATTAAATACAGGTATGTGATCATGTTGACTAGGATGCTAACCAAGCAGATTTCCTGGTCTAAAAGCCTAATTTCCTTATTTGAGACATTCTCACCTGAAAGCCATGTAGCAGCTTGGAAAACATTTACCACGCTGGCATTAGGGATTTTCAGCTGGAACAATATTAGTCAAGATCCAACCCAAGCCACTCTTATTCTTTATCATCATAACCTGAAATAATTATTTGAGACCTTTCTAAATAGTGACACACCTCCCATGCTGAACGTTTTCTTCTTCTGGTACCTTGCAGTCTGCATTGTTTCCTGTACAGTGTAAAGCGGGAAAGGAGGTGAGAATACAAAGTGATTCAACAGACATGCACCTGACAAGAATATTAGTTTTGCACCTATTAGGTTTTTTTAAAAGGCCCTATTCTTGCATTCCCTTAACTATTATCTCCCTATTTTATCTGGGTGACGCCCACCAACCAGCACTCAAATTTTGTTGGGGAAAAAAAAATCAATGATGCCTAATTTGCATAGAGTGTTTACTGTTTATGGAGGGAGAGGGGTTGTTTTCTCAAAACGTTCACTCCAGAACTAGCCCCAACCGCTCTGATGCCACTTCAACTGTCAGTGTATGTTATATTCTCCTCAGAAAAGATGTAAACTGCCTCTCTGTGTACCATTTCACACAGGCTGGGTTTGACACAGTTATATGAAAGAAACACTCTTTTTTAAAAAGGAATAATTTTTATTAATTTTATAACATTTACACAACAAAACTACAGTATGGGAGAGAAAAAAACACCAGTGATCCAATCACCCTAAGCTTCTTACAAAACAAAGGTTGACACTACATAAACTACAACGATTATATATAACAAAATTACTTCCTGACCACACACTGCTGTCAATCTTATCCAACACATTTTTTCATGGTTTATTACCCTTCAAGTCCAGCTTAGATTCCTCTCTCTCTCTCTCTCTCTCTCTCTCTCTCTCTCTCTTCTTTATGAGAGAATTTACCCTCTTAGCTTTATTTATCATTTGTCTCCAATAGATCCATTTACTTCCCCTCTTATTGGATCTTTAATTGATCTTACAAAACATTTTCACTAAGTCTTTTTAAATTTTCTTTGGCACTCATCATTGAAGAATTCTTTGCTGTTGTCCCTTGCAAGTAAAAAAAAAAACCCTTTCCCATCTAAGCTATTCAAATCTTATCTGGTTCTTTCTCAAAATGTCCACCAGAAATGCATAGTCCTTCCTTTTCTGTAGGACTCTTAAGGAAATCTTCTTCATCTCAATGATGTCCTTGTTTTCTATCTTGATTGATTATTTCTGGTACGCTTCCAGAACCTGCTCTGCCATTTCTTTAGGGTGGAAACAGATGACAATGTCTCTACACAGTCCTTTCACTTAGAGGGGTTTTTTTATGTGACTCTGTAAAAAAATTTCAATCTGGGACACCATATCTTCTGTTTTCATCTTCAAATGATTGGCCAGGACTGAGACAGTTTTCTTATTTAGCTTCTCTTTTTCTGGATTTCAATCCTCTGGTACCTTTTTCAGGCTCAAGGTCTTCTCTTTGAGTTGATATTCCAGTTGAAAAATGACTAGGGCCCCTTCCACCCAAACCAATAAACCCGGGCTGGGGACGGGACAAAACCAGGGACAGGGAACTTTGCATGGCTCCTGTCCCTAAAGTGAGGCTGTCCCATGTTAGTCCCCCTGAAATGGGTTATTTGAGAATCACGCTATCTGTGATTCTTTAGTTTTAACCCAGGCTGCAGTTGCTCACTCGCGAATGGCTGGCCGGGAAGCACTTTCATCGGTTGCGCTTCCCTTTGTTGGTAGAGGTCCCGTCTCAGCTGCATATCCATGCAGGGTCACAGGGATGGCAGCATGGTTGTGGGGGTCCATGCCTGCCTGCCCACATAGCTACGCAGCCAAGGAAGGTAAGTACCAAACCAAAAAACGCGCCTGTGTGCAAAGGCACGACAGCAACCCACATGCAAACGTGCTGATGGGGACAGCGGGTTGCTGTATCCTGACTGCAAGCCACTGTACTTTTGCTGTGTGGCCTAGGTCATGTATTTTAACCTCCGAATATACTGAGTCCATCTCTTGCTTTAAGAATTTTACTTCCTTTTCGGTCTTTTCCACTTTCTCCTCTATCTGTGCTACTTTCTGAAATTGATCTTCTATCTCTTTAATAATTTTACTGAGCTGTAACATCATTTGTGGTATGTTGCTATTGACAGAGTCTTTCAGGGAGTTTAATTCTGCTCTAAGACTTAGCATACTAGCAGATATGCCCTTAAGACTTGCAGTTATTTAAAGGATCCTGGATCCACTAGATATCCTTGTTTCCACAGTTTCAGTAGCTTAATGCAAAGATTCATATTATTTCTTCTCTGGCTGGTGATGTATTAGTAAAGTAGTTTCTTTTCCAGTTTTGTTTTGACAACCAGCCAACTGAGAGGGGAAGAAGATCTGGAGTTTTTGCTTTAAAGCTGCTTTCTCATTTAAATGTCTTCTCCTCAGGCAATATCTTTTAATATGACTTTCTTTAGACTCTTTTTTATATTCTACAGTCGTTTATCATTCCGTACCTTTTAGGAAGATCTCCCAGTTTTTTTGTCAAGTTTACTAGGAGCAGGATGAGGACTCCTTTCAAAGTTTCATTATATTTTCATTCCATATAAAAGGGATACATGTCTTGGATGTTTCCTACCAAAGGGGGTTAATAGCTCAAGTTGGAAAATATGGCAATTGCCACCATCTTCAGCATCTCAACTCCAGTGGACCACTAAGGTCAGTGTTTCTACAAGATTATAACAGACCTACAAAAGAAAGGTCTGGTAAGAGGGATGAAAATTAAACCTTGCAAAGTTGATTTAAACAATGAAACATGTGAAAATTCTCTCTTGGGAAAAGGAACAAGATCTTCTATTCCTAAACAAGCTCTGAGAAATTCAACAAATCCTTTGCAACTTATTCATTCCAATGCATCTGGTTCAATTCAAGCAACATAATAAGTATATATTAACATTTATTGATAACATTTATTAACATTTTCCAGATACTACATACCACACTAAAACCACAGAAGTCAGGAACAAGCATTTACCTATGTTTGTTATTCAAAATGGACTGTTACCTGGACATTCACATTTGCAAAGCTTTTCTCTTACAATAAACCTTCTCCTTCGTCCTCCCATAAATTTCAATCCAGCTGTAATATTTTTCTCTTCCAAGACAAACTTTGATGGAGCAAAAGCCTTGATTACTAAGAAAACCTGCAATTCTTCTATAAGATGGTGAGGAGCCCCAGGGGGTTTTGTTGTCCTTTGTAACTCAAAGTTGGAACTATGAGGTAGCTTAAACTCTTATCACTGAGGACAGCAATGTACTATGATTGGGTGTCATTCAGAGCTGTTATCATGTCCAACATCAGCGAAGCTCTGGAAACAGTGAAACTGTAATCAAGGAAAGATATTTAAAGTGCTAGAAAAATTCAGCTGCATCATTCTATGAAGTGCATCCATCGTCAACAAAAAGAACTCTACTTTGCTCATTTTTCCTTTTCATTATCACCATTTAGGTTTGTGAACTAGTTCATTCCATTCCCCAGCCACACACCCATACATTCTAAGTGAAACAGACCTATTAAATTATTTCCAGAAGCTGCCTGATTATTCATCCACAAATTTAATTAAATTATGTTATTTTAAAAGAGAAATGTGGGGGGGAGGCAGGTAAGCTTGGCTGAGGGTTTGTTCAATTAACCCTGTGTGCCTGGGTTACAAAGGAAAAAAAGAGGTTAATTGTCACATTTATATTTAACAATAAGCTTCTCTCTTCTTCAGTATCTGTTTGCCAAATCAATATTTGGAAAGTTGAATTTTTAACATGATGGGATCAGAAGTGCCATGTAGGTTTACTTTGTGCACATTCTAGCTCTGGTCTGCATCCATTAATTAATTAATGTTTATCCAAGGCTGAGTTATAGTGGCACCCTTATACAAGTCAACATGACAGTTGCATTGCTGCAAAATAAATTCATTATGATCTCTGATTGAATAACTAATGGATTTACATTGCAGTTGAGGAGCACTTACTTTAAAATGCAGCCTGGAGGGAAACCCCAGGTGAAAATCTTCTTGCAGTTGTATTTAGAATGCTAATCATATGTTAAATAAATAAATAAATTGGGCTAACCGAAATAGTGTTTTTTTTCCTGAGAGTTGGGATCAAATGCAAAGGAATGTCAGCTTCCCAAAAAAAAAACCCCACACAAACAAGGAAAATTAAAACATGAATAGTTTTCATTTTCCTCTGAAGGCTAGAGAGGAACAGATATCTGATTCCACAGTGAGCTGAACAAAATATATGGGCTCCACATGGATTTGAAGATGTGTGTGTATGTATATTTAAAGTGCCATCAAGTCACAGATGAATTATGGCAACGCCAGCAAGAGGCTTTCAAAGTAAATGTTTGAACTGAGGTGGTTGGCTATTGCCTTCCTCTGCAGAGTCTTTGGGCACTTTCACACATGCAGAATAATGCACTTTCAATGCACTTTGCAGCTGGATTGTACTGTGCGAAATAGCAAAATCTACTTGCAAACAATTGTGAAAGTGGATTGAAAGTGCATTATGTTGCATGTGCAAAAGTGCCCTTCCTGCACAATTCCAAATGCTGACCCTGCTTGGCTTCTAAGACCTGACAAGATTGGTCTATACCATGCTGCCTTCCTTATTTGGAGCTATGTGTGTGTATGTGTTAAATGCCATCAAGTTGCTGCTGACTCATGGTGACCCTATGAATCAATGCCCTCTAAAATGTCCTTTTGTGAACAGCCTTACTCAGGTCTTGGAAACTGAGGGCTGTGGCTTCCTTTATAGAGTCAATTCAGCTTCTTTCAACCTTTCCTAGCATTATTGTCTTTTCCAGTGACTCCTGACATGACCATATAAATCTTCCTTAGACCACTGGTCCATCTAGCTCACTATTTTCAATTCTATCATGTCAGGTAAAAAAAAATCCTTCTCAGTGTGTTACCTAAGTATCATCAATGAGAGATGCCACGTTGCTCCCAAGACCTTCTACATATAAAATGTACGACCTGAGAAAAAACTCAGTGGCCCTAATCAGTCTTTAAACATGCACAACTGGTCCTCTGCAACAAGTAGGGGCTTGCTGGGAGGCACAAATCCATCCTCTGTTTGTGCTCAGTCTGGGCAATCTTTTTGCAGCAGCTGGATATTCGGCTCTCCCCACTAGGTCAGCTTAGCATAACTAACAATCTACATAAATACAAGTATAATTATGAAACAATAAATACAATATATAAAGTTTTAACACAATCTAAACAATTTAAAACTATCCAAGATGGTGCATCAAGGGTGGGAAAACACACACTATTAGTGTTCATTGCATGAGGATTTTGACATCACAAATAGCAATTATATGATTGCAAATCAGATAAAACTGTGTAATAATTGCATTCTAATTGTCTGATTAAATGTATTTACAATAAACAGGCAATTTGGGGTAATTACATTGATGATACAAAGGTGCAAGAGTGAACTCAAACCTTTTGTGGAATGACAAATCAGCTGTATTTCAGGGCTATTCAAATTGCACTTCTTATTATAGCAAAGCTGGTCTGTCCATTAAGGGCCAAATCTGGCAGGCTGTTGTGATCATAAACTCATCCTGTGCATGCCTTCAACTGTAAGATTGTTCAGTGCCACTGGAAATGTTTACAACGAGTATCCATACTTGTCATTGGAAAACAAAACAAATTGCACAGAGGTAGAAGAATTAAGGGTCAAAAATGCACTCAGTAATTCCTCATTTGTCTCACTGTGCCAAGAGTAAGCAATCTTTTAAGAGTGTCAAAAAGCCTGCAACATCTGCCTGTAAAGATACTGGTATGCTGGCATACAAAAGTATGGATGGGGAAGGTGAAGGCCATACTTAGCCAGGCACACTGAAGCAAGTGGATTCCCTGCAGCATTGCCAGTACATGACAGACCCACCTCAGGTCTCTGGGCAGAGAACTGGCTCTGTGCATTGAGTAAAATGGTTTGGTTCCACTATTGTTTGGTACACGAGAAGAGAGTTGCCTACTTCTGCTCTAGGTGATTTCTAACATTGGATGTGACAGATGTTGGATAAGTTCTTATGAAAGTTGTAAATCACACATCTTTATCCCCAAACCTTTGCTGAAAACAACAGAAGAGGGACAAGAGCCAGCTCACAGTCATACCCACTAAAGTGAAGGAAGCCTACCCAACTTATTTCAGTGATGTTGGATTACTCGTGTGAAAAGTTAGGGGCCCACACTGAATTGTGAAGAAGCATGGCTGGCTCAATGTATTTTGCTGCCCCAAATGTCCTCTTGGGAGCAGCAGTGGCATAGTGGTTAAGAACAGGGACACTCTAATCTGGAAAAACGGGTTTGATTCCCCGCTCTGCCACTTGAGCTGTGGAGGCTTATCTGGGGAACCAGATTTGCCTGTGTACTCCAACATATGCCAGCTGGGTGACTTTGGGCAAGTCACAGCTCTTCAGAGCTCTCTCAGCCTCACCCACCTCTCATAGTGTTTGTTGTAGGGGGCAGGAAGGAAAAGGAGATTGTAAGCCCCTTTGAGTCTCCTTACAGGAGAGAAAGAGGGGGGTATAAATCCAAACTTTTCTTTTTCTTCTTCCTCTGCTTCAACAAGGGCTGCAGCCCACCCAGAAGAAGAAGAAGAAGAAGAAGAAGAAGAAGAAGAAGAAGAAGAAGAAGAAGAAGAAGAAGAAGAAGAAGAAGAAGAAGAAGAAGAAGAAGAAGAAGAAGAAGAAGAAGAAATACAATGCCGACACACACACCCGGGACCATTCACACGGACAGTGTTGGATAGGCAGCAGGCAGCGACACAGTCTTCACACAGGCTGCGCCTTCGCTGAACGCTTACCTCATCTCTTGGCTTCCAGCTCGTCACACAGGCCAGGGGACACGCCCCCGCAGGCTGGAGCGACGGCTCTGGAGTCGCAGACCAGGGGGGCTTTTCCCCTGGCCTCTGCGATGAGCCAGAAGCCAGAAGATGAGGTAAGTGTTATGGGACAGTGCGGGGGAAATGGCGCCTTCCAGCCGCTGCCATTCGCATGGCAGCAGTTGGAAGACGCTGCTTCTGAAAAACCTCGCTGGGGGAGCAAGGTTCGGAAGCAGTGTCTTTGCGCCGCTCGGGGGTTGCATGGCCGGTGCTGATGCGATGCGGCGACGGCCGTGCGAACCCCTCCCCAGGGACACTGTTTTTAGCATCCCTAGGGCGCTCTTTACCGCCCATGTGGAAAGGGCCCACTATGCAGGGCAGCCTTCTGAATTCGACAGATGTTAATTTTGTTGATTTGAAGATGTTTCAAGCACTGCCTTAGTGTTTTTGGAATGGCGCCCACTGATTACCACTGGGATGACCTCAGCGGGTTTGTGTTATAGATGCTGAAGCTTGATTTTCAAATTGTGGTATTTAGTGACCTTCTCATGTTCTTTTTCAGTGACCCTGTTGTCACTGGGTACTGCTATGTCGATGATGGTCACTTTCTTGTCCTTGATCACTGTGATGTCCAGTGTATTATGTGCCAATACTTTGTCCATTTGGATTTGAAAGTCCCACAGGATCTTCATCTTCTCATTTTCCATGACTTTCTCTGGACAATGTTCCCACCCAGTTTTTAGCTGTTCTTATGTTGTAATTTGTGCATAAATATAAATGTTACACAGGTTAAAATCAATAAACACCACAGTAAAAACATCATAAATAAAATATAATGATTAACCAAAAATAAAAATAACTTTTAAAAAACTCCAACCCCAACTCCTTGTCCTGGATCTTCCCCAGAAAATGGCTGTGCAGTGCTTTGTTGTGTCAGCTTTCAGTCCTCATTTTAAGTACATTTCTTCTGTATTCTTGTTTGGCTTTCTGGGTCTTCAGCAAATGTCTGTTCTTCACTTCAATCATCATCATCATCATCATCATCATCATCATCAGTCATTCACTCATCATTTAAATTTTTTATTGTACTAATAGTTCATATTTACATGTAGAGTTAGAAACTTCTTTTTGGCAGGAAAAGAGCATCATATGATTACGGAGATATTTTAATTTAAATTATACAAATCTGAGAATACTTCCCAAAGCAAGGATTACATTCATAGTGGAGAAAGTGCGTGATAACAGAGACTGAGTACTATGAAAAGTATGGTATCACTGCAAGAAGTTAAAATTTTTAAGAGCAACCTTTCCTCTAGTTCAAATCTGAAAGTGTTCTATTTGGAAGATTTTTTTTTGCAAGATTCAACAAGATTATGAAAAAGAATATTTGATGGGAAAATCACTAGTGCATGGAAGAGGAACAATTGTGGAGTAGTCTGTTTTTCTACACATGCCGTTTCTCTATGGAGCTAGCGATGCTGAAAGAAATTGACAAGTCTGAAACTGAGACCTAAATGAAATAGACTAGACAGGCACCCATTATTCATTCCACTGTAACCTTTATTTATTTGTGTCAAAGCTGGACAGAACTGTCTTAAGGCTGAGACACAACCTGCCCAAAAGGTATAACAATTAAACATTAAAGCAGCAATTTCCTGCATACTTACCTGACAGTAAGGCCCAGTGAACACTGTGTGATTTACCCCTGAAACTTAGGGAAGCATAAAATACAGTTTTATTCCAGAGAGCATTTGGTTGAGGTAAACTATTTCAGTGGATTTAGCTACATTGACTTTAATTGGGTGTTCTGTAAAACTCTGTGGTTTTAATTATTGGCTTATTTTAATTCTGAATTTTCTTTAATTATGTGTGTGTTTTAGTTCTGTAAACTTTCTAATCTGTGATATGTTCATTGTTTAAAAGTTGTGTGCGTGTTTTAGTGTAGCCACTTTTTCTAGTGTTGTTACTGTTTTGTGCCCTTACAAGAAAGTGTTGCATTGTTGCATAGCTGGAATATGAGGAGGCAGTGCAGGATATAAATGTAAAATAAAATTTAAAAATAAAATATATATGCAAAGGATTACACAGCATATTTCCTTGTTCTGTCCTACAGAAAATTTAATCAGTGTTTGAAGCTGAAGGCCCTTTACATTACTTATATTGTTTATATTAGTCAAAATGTTTACGGAGAGTAGGCAAATATCTTAGACATTTCTGGTCTAGTTCCTGAATGCTGATATGGTAGACAGAGTGATAGCTTTGATCCTTAATGGCACATAATATGTGGAGTACTGTTAAATGCTACCACCATTATCAACAGATTGGAGCACTTCCCTTTGATGGAAATGCTGAAGAAATTGAGGCTTGTTTAGTTTAGGAAAAAAAAGATGACTAAAAGCAGACATGACTGAACTTTACACAATTATGCATTGTATAGAGCTTTTTTCCCCTCTCCACTAATGGAAGATGTTGAGGTTACCCAATGAAATTGATGGGCACTCATTCAGGACAGACAAAATAAAGTATCTCTTCATTCAGGTTATGAAATTTGCAGCTATAAGATATGAAACTTGCCCTTACTTATTTATTAGGAACTTTTTTATGCTGCCTTTCCACCCCATCAAGGTGACAAATTTTTTTAAAAAAAATTAAACCATTTAAACACAGGCAAAATACAACATTCAATTAAAAGCACACAGACAAACAATACTAGATGGCAAGCCAACAACCATTATTGGTGCTCTAAAATAAACCAGGTTTTTTTTGGTCTATCACTCTTACAATAGACCTACAGCATTTATTTTTCTTTCCTCTGAGCTTTCTGAAATGCTAGCCTGAAGAATGGGTGGAAATGCTGCTGCTGTGTGGGCAGGAAAAGCTTGGGAGGAGCAAGAAAACCCAAAATAGACTGAATGCACTCTGTTTTCTCTGCCCAGTCGCGAAAGAAGTCAAACTTTACCCACTTTCAGAAATCACAGTGTAATGAGTTCAGGAGTACCGGAAACATGTACACAACCAAGAATTTGATCCAAAGGGAATGTACGCTCACTGTGGAGCAGGCCACAAGTGCATAAATGGCCAACGATAGACGAGGGCGCTCATAAAGAAAAGCTGGAATATGTACCAACTCCTAAAGGACACCTTAGAATGTGTGGCATAAGAGGGAAACTGCATTCCAAGAGTTGTTAGAAACTTGAGGAAATAATGGAAATAATTCCTTATATTAATGCTGGAATTCTAAGCAGAATTACTCCCTTCTAAACCCATTCACTTGCCCTCTAAATTTAATAAAGATCTAATTAAAAGCACAAGGAGGCCACTGAATCAATCCTATTCAATATACAGCATGGTTTTTTCCCATTTATATCCCGTCATCCCCAATGGGGCTCAGAGCGGTGAATAATAAAACAGTCATAAAAGCAGTTCAGATACATAAAAACCATAAAAACAAGCTCAGATGGTGACTTCCCTCCCCGCCATGCCCATGGAAGGGCAATGAGAGTAGTAATCAAGTCAGGCTGGCTGGCCAGATGGAAATGCCTGGTGGAAAAGCTCTGTCTTACATACCCTGCAGAAACAATTTAGGTCCTGCAGGGCCCTGATCTCACTTGGGATCTTATTCCACCAGGTGGGGAGCAGGTTCCTAAAAGTTCTCGTGGTCACCAGCCAGAAACCCCGTGGGCCAGGGACCTCCAACAGATTTCCCTCCAACTAGCTGAGGGAACCTAACAGGACAATACAGGCAGACGCTAAGTTAACTTTGCACTACACCCAAATGGGATAAAGTTCTCAGGAATTGACACCTCACTGAAAGGTCAGATAGTGTTCATTCTAATCAGACTGCTCTTCTTGCATAACCTGAACAGAAATAGAACATCAAATCAAATCATTCATCATGGCCACTCACTAATCAATTAGTGTGTCTATAAGCCACCCGAGGAACCTACCATTTTACCATCTGCTGAAAGCAGAATTTCCCCCATGTTAACATTTATAAGAAAAGTCTCCTATCCATCCCCCACTGATCAAATGTAGCCAACATTTGCTGTTCTGACAAGATTGCCCTCAAGCAGACACCCTGTCTCTTTTGTACCTTTTTGGAAACTCTCCCAGGAACTGCTTGAATTGGTCTTTCTTCCCCCTTCAACCAATCATACTGCAATCTGACCACCAATCTTACTCCCTCCCCTCCTTCCAGATCTGAATAGAATAATAATTTAAAAAACCCTTTTGACTTGGGACATTGTTGCTGGCTTTATAACTGGGGCCTGAAACAGTCCCCAAAGCAGCTTTTTCCTGTCCAGGACTTTATCTTTTGAACTGCAGAGTTTCCATTGAAGTGTATTATATGTATCTTCTTCTCTCCCTCCTTTGATTAAGTTTGAATAATTGTCTCCCTAGATGCTTGTGGCTCCCACCTTGCTCATGCCTGTATGACTAGGTACTTATAATCATTTCTGGGGTTTTTTTCTCTCTCTCTTTCTCACTTTCTCTCCCACCTCCACTTCACCCTCTCTGGCCTCTTGCCTACCACTTATGTGGAGTAAATCACAGTGCTGGGATACTTGGAATGACTGGCTCTTTACATGGACGTCTTGTGTAGAGAATTACTACAAATATTTGATATTATTTTGATTGCCTGTTTCTAACCAACATGTTTGTATTATTCCCCTTAAAAATTATGCCTTTTAGTTTTTTACAGAGGTATTACCACTTTGTCAATAATCCTTTACTGCCAGATATGAGCTGTTCATCAAGGCTTAATTTACAACCCTCCCCCCCCCCCACCATCTACAGGTTGACTACCAGCCTTGACTACTTGCCTCACAGTAAGCCCCCACCCTGAAACAGCATCACTTTCAATGTGGCATAGTGGTTAAAAGCAAGTGCATTCTAATCTGGAGGAACCGGGTTTGATTCCCTGCTCTGCCACTTGAGCTGTGGAGGCTTATCTGGGGAATTTAGATTAGCCTGGGCACTCCCACATACTCCAGCTGGGTGACCTTGGGCTAGTCACAGCCTCACAGTAAGGACATTCCCTCACAAAAATCCTCATTCTGGGCCACATTGTGAGGCAACCTTAACAGCTTGCCAACCTCCAGCTGGGGCCTGGAGAACATTCTCCTCACAAAAAAATCCTTCTGGACCAAATTGTTAGGCAAATTTGATGGATACTTTGGAGGGTGGACTGCATGACATTCTACCCTCCTGAGAAGTCTGAAAAAATGGCTCCTTCAACCCAGCTGCAACTTGGGTTCTTTTTTCCCCTCCGGAGAACTTAAAGTATGCAGTAACTTGGATTGGTTCTTCATACACAATCACAAAAACATATCCTGCCTGGCCAGGATCACCACCAACAGCTATCTAGAACCCACTGTGTTGTTTAGCACAATGGGCTTTAATGCTAGTTATTTACTAATGAGCACTTTTTGAATTAGAACTTGGTTAGTAAAGTTTCAACTACAAATCTCTAACATTTGTTTCATTAATGGTGCAATTCTTTGTAGGGTTACTCCAGCCTAAGCCCATTTATTTTGAATCCACTGATGGATTTGATTGTGTGTTCCTGCATGGCAGGGGGCTGGACTTAATGGCCCTTGTGGTCTCTTCCAACTCTATGATTCTATGGTTAATTCTACTCAGGTCTGTATGGTAACAGCACACTCCTAATCAAAAGTATACCCTTCTAAGTCCATTGAAGTTGCCTGGCTTAGAAGGGTGCGACTCAATTAGACTTCAAATATAGTTATACAATGAACAAGTTGCTTTCTTAGACTTCGATCCTCCATGCTGCTCTCCCAGATGTGGTGCATGCAATACTTCACTATGGGCCTTTCCCCACTTACCTTAAGCCCCGCACTACTCTCCTCAAGTAGCGCGGGGTCTCCCGGCACTCCCCACGACAGGGGCGGCAACAATGCAGCCGCCCTGACGCTGACGCGCCCCCTCAGTGCGCATCATTCCTGGTGCTCTTGTAAATGGCGCCTTTTGATGACCCTGCGCAGAGCATGGGGTCATGGGGACACCTGGGCACGTGCCAGAAATGACATGTGCTGAGAGCAGCGCGTGGCATCGGGGGGGGGGGTCGTGGTGAGTGGGGAAATGCCCTATGTCCTCCTCTTGCTAGAATATACTACTGAGTGGTAGGAAGATGTATCTATCCATTCCTTACTTGGGATATCACTATACTTTCTTTCAGCATACAAATTAAAGTTATTAGGATGTTTCTGATAGGACATCAAACAAGGCAGAGCAAAGCTACACATTTGATAGGAGACCAGCATGTGTAAGGTTAAGATACAATGCTTATAAATATATCCTGCTTACCAGATGAGATCTGCTTCCCAATCCCTACTTTATCCTTCCACAGAAGTGAGAGGGATGAAAACTAGAGACTGGATATTTTCAACGTTGTCACCGCACCTTTGGAATGCTATCCTTCTTGAGGCTCACTTGTGTTTACAATATTTATTTTAGGCATCAAGCCAAAACATTTCTTTTTACCCAGTCCTTTAACTAATAGAGGAGTCGCGTGGCATAGTGGTTAAGTGCTTGCACTGCCACTCACACGGTCAGGAGTCGAGCCCCCTGTGGGTCAGATATTCTGGCAGCTGGCTCATGGTCTACTCAGCCATCCATCCATTTCTTGGTCAGTAAATGAGTACCTAGCTCATAGCTAGGGGGTAAAGAATAGCCGGGGAAATCAATGGCAAACTGCCCCACAAAAGAGGCTTGCCTATGAAATCACTGCTTGCAGTGGTACCCCAGGGTTGGACAAGACTGAAGGGAAACTTTACCTTTTAACTAATAGATTTTATCTTTTTTTTCTAAGTTGATCTGTTGTCTGAAGTATGTTCTATGGACACTTTTAAAGAAGCTAATTGCTTATTTTATGCTGGTTTTGTGCTCTGGGTTGGTTTTCAGTGGCTTGTTTCTGTATCAATAATTTATTGTTATGATTTATGGTATTTTTTTACTTGATGGAAGGACTCTGGACAGGCAGCACACGAATTCCATAGACAGACCGACAAAAAAATCAGTTTAGAAAAAGAATCAGCATCTCCTTGTGAAAACTGGAAAATCTTATGGTCTCAGAAGGATGCAATTGTGTTTAGGACTTCACTGTTAAAATTGAGATTTTCTTCCCTTTTGTAAAGAAATACAAGTGTCGTAAGAATCGCTAAAGCATATATCATGATATAATTTAAGGATGGCTCCTTTGTGGCACCAGATACTATTGAACTTTGCAGGGATCGGATTTTATTTGTGTCTTAAATTGTGAATAGAATGTGACAGACCTGATGATTTGTAGAGAGGAACATTTGCATAAAAGAAAAGAGCCTTCAATCTGGCATTTGGTGTGGCCGTGTTCCCTGTGACATCGGCAAAAGAATGAGGTTACATGTGATAATAATAACATAGGCCAAGAATGCTCGTTGTGGTCAAATGATTCACTCATCATCATTAGATTCCATATGCAGAGCTTTCGGCCATTGTGTTCCCAGCTGGCAACGACCAGCAACATCTGGGTTATTAACATTAGAATTGGCAATCTAGAGAATTGTTGTTTCTTCCATCACTTTCGGCTAATCCTGGGCTGAAATTAGAGCTCTTTGGAGTCCACCTGCAATAAACTCCAACAGCTTCAAAGATGTAAATGGTACAGGCTGTGTAAGGTTGCATGGATAGGAATTTTGTTTTAAAGTGAAATGGCTTTGAGCATTCTGGAAGTACCCAGAGGCTGGCGTTCTCCCCACAGGCACCTTACAGTATATTATGACATTGAGAGCAAGTGAATGTGAAGACGGTTTTGTAAAGGGACGGAGGGAAAGCAAGTACACAATAACACTATCAGTCACAAATTACAAAATCATTGCATTTGACAGATGAGGGGTTTTTCTTTGGCTGGAAGGCAAACAACAGCTGATTATGCTCTGAACTGCAGAGTTTTATGCACATTTGCGTAGGATCATTACAAAGCATCTTTCCATTGGGAACCTGGCAGGGGTAGTGCTAGCTGGATCCTGCCTTAATTCTGTCTTACTTCAAAAGAAGTAGAGAACAGCCTGACCTTTTCTCCTTCTTTCATAATAGGGGTCATGCGCTGAAGTTGAAGAGTGAGAGATTCAAAGTAGACAAAGGAAGTATTTTTTCATGCAACACAAACTATGGAACTCCCTGCCCCAGAATGAGGTGATAGCTGCCAACTTGGAAGACTGCAAGAATGGAGTTTCATGTTCATGGAGAATGGGACTATACATGGCTACAAGTCAAAATGGATACCAGTCATGATTCATGAGTATTCTCTCCAGGATCAGAGAAGCATGCCTATTATATTATGCTGCTTACTGCTTACAGGATAATGCTGCTGAAGTTATCTTGCCTGTGGGTTTCCTGGAGGCACCTGATGGGCCACTGTGTGAACAAACTGCTGAACTTAATGGTCTTGGTTTGATACAGCATGCCTTTTCTTATATTCTTATGAAGCTGTCATGGCACCCATTTTTATTTATTTTGATTTTATTTATAAATATTTATATTTATACCCTGCCTCATACAAACGTCTCTAAATGGCTTACACAGGTTAAAATCAATAAAAACCACAATAAAAACATCACAAATAAAATATAACAATTAAACCAAAATAAAAATAACATTTAAAAAACTCCAACCCCAACTCCCCCCACCCCACTCCCCGGACCAGCAGTTGTAGAGGGGGTATCCAGTGATGCTAACCAAATGCCTAGGCAAAGGGGAAGGCCTTTGCCATGTGCCTAAACTCATAAAGGGTAGGCACAAGGCAAATCTTTGAGGGGAGACTATTCCAGATCCTGGGACAATCAAAGAGAAAATTCTTCCACAGGCTACCAATCCTTTACCTCAGTTGGGGGAGATACTACCAGGAACACTTTCCCCAATGACCTCAGTGCCTGGACACACACATATAGGCATAGGCACCCCTTCAGATAGGCATGGCATAAACTATTTAGAGCTTTGTATGTCAACACTGACCCCTTGAATTGGGTCCAGGAATGAATTAGGAGCCAGGACAATTTCTTAAGGACCAGCATGATGTGCTGATGTACTGACCTGATGTACTAGCTGACAGCTGCATGTTGCACTAGCTCCAACTTCCAGACTGTTTTCAAGGGCAGCCCCATGTAGAGTGTTTTACAGTAGTCCAATTGAGAGATTGTCAGAGCATGTAACACTGTGGCCAGGTACCCTTTGTCCAAAAACAAGCTAAGCTGGCAGACCAGACGGAGCTGCTGGAAGGCTTTTGTGGTCATCACCATCACCTGAAACTCAATGAACAGTGATAAATCCAGGACCACCCCCAAATCTTGCACCCAATCCTTCTGGGGCAATATAACCCCATCCAGAACCAGGTGCCCTATAATCTTGTGGACCCAGGAGCCCAAAACATAGAGAACCTCTGCCTTGTCTGGATTCAGCCTCAGTTTCCCCACAAGGGAATTCCCAGGACTACAGGCATGATTCCCCCATGCTAGTTTCTGGAACTGACCATGAAGATAGAAGAGCCATTGTAACACAATGCCTCCCTACCCTATTCCCCCAAGCCAGTCCAGCAAAATACCATCGTCTATGGCCGTGGTGGTGAACCTTTGGCACTCCAGATGTTATGGACTACAATTCCCATCAGCCCCTGCCAGCATGGTCAATTGGCTTCTAGAAAGATCTCCATTTCTTCTTACAGCAAAAAAGGAGAGACAGACACATAGGCACATATAGATTGCACACACAAACTGAGCACTTGCATGGATAGAATCTACTGCTCCTATATTCAGTGTAATGTTATTTTCTTATCTAGTAAAGTTCTACAAAACAAATCACTCGCATCTCTGCTATATTATTTACTATGCTAATTCATTGCAATATGACAAAAAGCCACTGAGAGATCAAGGAGAATCAACAGGGCAGTATTCCTGTCTCTTGCCTGATAAAGATTCCTGTCAGGTCAACCAGAGCTCTTTCCATACCATAACCATGCCTGAAACCAAATTGACATGGGTCCAGAAAATCAATTCCTTCCAAGTAAGCATGCAGTAGTAACAGGAAATGGATTTTTATAACAGTAAAAAGGGATTTTTAAGGCAACAAATGCTGTATAAGATTGGGCACATTTCCAATCTCTCCCATTCTGTCTCCCTTCTTTTGATGTGCACAGTTCTTGAATACCTTTCTTTGTTTATATGTTTAGACAAGGGGTTTTTTTTTAGTCTTGTAATGTGACCGATATCTAGTTATGCTTGTGACACCCTAATGCTGAGCAATTTGAATTTAGACAATTAGATTTTATATCAGGAAAATTATTTGGAGGGAGGGGTAAGGCAAAGAACGCTGCAATCAATGGTTATTAAATTCATGTGGATTTGTTTTGATTGCTGTGGTAAAACTGTTATGATTGTATGATTCCAATACACAGGGGAGACATCGTTAGCTGAAAACAATACCAATTTCAGTGACATTGTGTTCAGCTATGAAAACTGCCCTATGCAATTGAAGTTACTTAGGTTCTCTGGCACCTCCTAGACAACTGAATAGACAACCTCTCATGCATGGGAGGACAGATTCACAGAGCAGGGGACAGCACTGTCATGGCACAATTGTCTCCAAGGAGTTTCAGGTAATGAAGCAAACAGAAAAAACATGAGAAATCCCCAGCTGCCTGAAAAACGCCATGCAGATGAACAGGCTACAACATATTTTTTTCTTGTAAGCCAGCTGCCAGCATAAGGAGGTTCTCAGGCTGAAAGCCCTTTGGAAGCTGATAAAAGATAGGCCACCCTTGACAATGCTCCCAGAGCACCACCACCACCACCCAGTGCTGATTATGGTTCCTGCAGCAGAGGAAAGCTGGCACAGAGGCAACTGCCACATTTGCATGCCAAAGAGCTATGTCGTGCCCCACTGCTGATGAGAATGACCCACCCATCAGCTGGCTGAAGTAAGCCTGCTGTGGGCCCACACACACTCCGCTCTCCTCTGCTCCTCTGGGCCAGCTGAAGTAAGCCTGCCATGGGCCCATGCGCCCCCGCCCCCCACTGCTCCTCATCCTCTGGGCTGGCTGTGGTGTGGGGCATGGGCACTGGGGGCGGGGCACTTGGGCAGGTGTTGCCCTGGGCGCCATTTCCCCTACATACACCTCTGGCCCTCTCCACTGGTGTAAGGGGCATTCCTGGTGGTGTAGAGAGCAAAGGCCCTGGTGCCTGGGCATCCTACAGCTTTGCGATGGCAAAACCCGCCAGAGGGCAGCACTGGTGGAACAACCTGGTGTGTACCTGGGCTTTAGGACCAGGAATGGTGTGGCCAAGTTTTTAACTTAACACTAACCGAAAGAGGGATGTAATTCTGTTAAGTCCTGTGAAGGGCTTCTTCAACTGCCTCCCCACATCACCTGGGGGCAATGCAGTGGCTCAGCAGTAGCACTGTTTGTATCTGCCTCAAGCTCAGGATTGGGCTGTAAGCCTTCACTTGTGAGATAGAATTGTTTACTCCCACCAGTCATCAGTTACTGAATCTAATTCTGCCTTGTTGTGCCTGAATTTCAGCCATGGCATATATGCATTATTTTACTGCACATGCAGTACAAGCTCATATGAAAACACCTGAGGAAATGCTGATTTTTTGTTATGACTCAAGTAATCCTGCATCTCATTCAGGCCAACGTTGGCATTCAAAAGTTAATGTTCTCTACTAGGAACAGATTCTGTAAATTTCAGTGGGTTTTTTTGTAAATACATAATATGAATTGGTCCCTTTTCTCTAGTAATTGTTCGCTTTGTACCAGGAAACCAATGAGGCAAGAACATTAATTTTATTGTAATAGAAGGGAAACAACATATTGGGTTTGAAGCATAGGATGTTCTTGATGTTTAAAAATATAATGGTTACCTCTACCTCCATTACTGTCTCACCTTCTCCTCTTCCGTCATATGCACATGTAGCATATTTTGGAATATTAAGTGAAAGAGATTTTTGTGATGGGACTTCAGGGACTGGTTGACCATAATTGGAGGAGGAGTCCTCCTTATTACATTGATTTACAAGGACTAATATAGCCATCATTAATTTTTAGAAGTAAAGTGCAAAATGTTACCCCAGAGAGTTATATAACTGACAAATTATTGATTTGTACTTGTGTCATATTTCTAAGCAACTATCTACCTATCTGTCTTCTATTAGTATAGACACTTAAACATGATTTGGACAAGATCTTATTCACATGTCACTTTTCACTTAACAGTGAAAAGGGACTTCAATGATATTCTGTTAACCCAATTGCCACTAAAAAAGCGTAATCAGTAGTTGTGGAGTCTAAGTAGAGTATGCGAAGAATGCAAACTTTGTGAGATTTCAGTTTTGCCCATATTTATGTAAACTGCCATCAGTGTGATAACACTAGAAGATGAACCCAGGGAAACTGCTTTGTAAGACAAGGCATGGGATCTCGCTGTTCCTGGCTTCAGAATGATGTGATTTCACAGAAGGTTTAGTTCAGAAGTTCAGATAATCAGAATATGAATTTTGCTCAGCTTATAATGTTCAGCGTCAAGCTTCATTTTGCTAAGTAATTATCCTGGACCAAAAAGTTTATGTATACTCTCTTTAAACCAGGGGTGTCCAACTCTGGCCCTCCAGATGTTTATGAACTATGACTCTCATCAGCCCCTGCCAGCATGGTAGAAGCTGATGGGAATCATATTCCATAAACATCTGGAGGGCTAAAGTTGGACACTCCTGGTTTAAACTATCAGTTTTCCTGATTTTTGAGAAGGCTTAGTGTTGTGGTTAAATGGAATGGAATCTGGGTTCAAATACCCACTCTGCCATAGAAACTCAATGGATGATCTTGAACCAGTCACCCTTTCTCATGGCTTTTTTGAATTCTCATGCTCCTCATGTTTAACTCCCAGTTTCTTTGTGGGAAGGGGGGCAATTTCATAGGTGTTTTGGTCCCTCTCATAATCGATTTGACATCACACAGCTTTAAATGGAGTGTATCTCCCTCCAGATTTCAACAGAAGTTTTTAATGATCTATTTAAAGCTGTGCAATGTCAAATAGACCACTAGAGGGAACAACATAGGTGCAGAACTGACCCCCCCCCTTGCCACCTTTTTCAGTATTTTTTGAGTTTAAGGGATGCTGAAATTTTTAAAAAACCTGAAAAAAGCTGGTATTACAAAATTTGGGGTTATTAAACCTGAACCCCAAAAAATATGCCTATCTCCAAACTCTGCATGGGTATTGCATTTCCTGCTGTTTGCTGCCTCTTAGATCATGGAGTTTGGAGGTAGGTGCAGAGCTGAATGCTGGGCCCAGCCAGGTCAAGCCTGCCCAACATTCAGCTGCAGCCAGGCCAAGCCCAGTGTTGAAGTGCAGGCTCAGCCTGGCTGGGTCCAGATTTAAACTGCATGCTGCCTGTCCCTGAGACCCAAGTGGAGTTCAGAGGCAGGTGCAGAGTTGAACACTGGACCTGGCTCAGCTGAGTCAAACATTAATCTGCAGCCAGGTCAAGCCCAGCATTAAACTGTGGGCTTGGTGTGACTGGGTCCAGCTTTAAACTGCAGGCGCAACCGCTGAAGATCACAGCTGAAAACTGGATGCAGCCAGGCCCAGACCAGCACTGAACTGCAGGCTCAGCTTCCATGTGGACTTTGGAGATGGAGCTTGCAGTTGAACACTGGGCTTGGCTAGGCTTCAGGTAACGGAGGGAGGGAGGGAAAGAGGGAGAGATGTTTTCTAAGGGGGTTTAAGGAGGTGGGCCAAAAGGGCCTGAAAAGTGCTGAAAAAATTGGGATCTGATTTTTTTCCTGATTTGAGTTTTCCAAATGTCAATCCTTAATAAATAGTTTGAGGTTTTAGAAAGAGGTCTGTTCTGCAGCTGGCTACCTGAGATACTTTAATATGACTGAAGATGCAGGGGTGTGAACCTAGGGCCTTTGGCATCCAAAGAACTTGTTTTTTCCGGTGAGCTATGGCCCTTTTCACTTACAATTTTCAGTCATGACTGAAACAACCATCTGTCCTATTTGGAGCATTCATTTTCATCACTATTGATAGTCACAAAGCCTTCTAGTAGATCCATACCTTAAGAATTATGGTTGTGTTTGGCAATGTCATGCCAAGTGTATGTGTGTCTAGAATTCTGTGCATTATGGCAGAAATAACCATTCCTTCCACTCACAAGCAAGCTGAGGGATACTGTTTTGATAACCTTTAACCACATTTCAGGCTTTGACAATCCTAGTAGTAGGATTCACAACTTTGAATATTAATAGGGATTTGATGGGGGGTTGAAATGTTATTGCAATGATGCACAACTGAGCTTTTGTTTCAGAAAGGACTCTTAGCTTTGTCCACTCTAATCTGTTGGTCAACACAATGTGGAAAGCCTCCTGGCTAAAATCAGCTCATCCTGCCTACTTTTTGGCTGGTATATCTGAGATTACACTTACCAGTTTATATATAGCACCATCCAAAGAACCAATAACTACGAGTAAACCCCCAATGAATAGGCTTGAGTCTAAGGCCCGTTCTCATTCAATCCACTTTCACAATTGTTTGAAAGTGGATTTTGCTGTTCCACACAGTAAAATCCAACTTCAAAGTGCATTGAAAGTGGATTGAAAGTGCATTATTCCACATGTGCTGAAGGGGCCTAAATGTGCCCTAGAAGCAAAGGCAGCCAATCAGATCATGCCTTCCTGAAGCTATTATATTTTTAATATAACAGGAGCAGCAGTGGCGTAGGAGGTTAAGAGCTCGTGTATCTAATCTGAGGAACCAGGTTTGATTCCCAGCTCTGCCGCCTGAGCTGTGGAGGGAATTCAGATTAGCGTGTACACTCCCACACATGCCAGCTTGGTGACCTTGGGCTAGTCACAGCTTCTCAGAGCTCTCTCAAACCCACCTACCTCACAGGGTGTTTGTTGTGAGGGGGGAAGGGCAAGGAGATTGTAAGCCCCTTTGAGTCTCCTTACAGGAGAGAATGGGGGGATATAAATCCAAACTCTTCTTCTTCCTAATAAAAATTTCCAATTCATTATAAGACTGGTTCCTGCTACCCCATAAAGCCCCCCTTTTTTAGCCTCATGGAGATAAAAACACAGGAAACATTTCCACATACTGCTTCTTTATTCCATCACTTCGTCCAATGAGAATATAATTTTACCTTTCTCACTTGAAGTGCATGAATCATTTTTCTCCTCTGAAGCAAAGAAGAAAGAATTAGAAAACACTAATTAACAGAAACTTGCCTTTGTTGCTGTATTTTCTGACAAATGAACAGATGATTCTTGTCACTTCAGAATATCAATTAGATTATTCAACTGAAAAAGACCCATGGCAAAACGGAAAAAGAAAAGAAAGATGCAATGTTTTTCTCCCAGGGAGCATGTACCCCACATGAAATGAAAATGTGGCATTGTGGGATATTAGCAGAGCAATCACTAATTGTTTAGTGTTATTAGAGAAAACTGTATCAAAAAATTTATTTGCACATTAATTTTTTTTACTTTGATTACATTTGTGAGGAAGGTTACATTTGTGGGGAAGGTAGGAAAAAGTACACCCAGGACTTACCCGGGGTGCCGTTGCGGCAAGGGAGGAGGGAGTGGTCGGCTCGCCTTCCCTGCTCTGCCGATTGGATGGTCACGTGATGGGGGGAACCATCATGTGACGAGGGAGCTGGGCAGGCTATTTAAGCCATTGCCCGGCTCAGCCCAGCCTCCTCACAAGGCTGCCTGCAAGCAGAATCCACCCTTTGTTTTGGACTGTGGTTTTGTTGAATGTTATTTATTGTTAGACATTTGTCGCAGTCTGGGCGGTTTTTCAGGGCATAGGGGCACATCCTTTGGGGGAGGCAGGCTTGCATACCAGACCTTCCCACGGCGGGGGCTTCAATAAAAGGTCTGGGGTAGTAGAGGGTTTGAGGGTGCAGGCCTGTCTCAAGCTCGCTACCCCAGCAGGAGGGGGTGTCACAAATGGGTAGGCGCCCAAGTGGCATCTAGTAACCTACTGTCCTGATCCCCATGGGGGGACGGTGCCAGGATCAGCGGTGCGCTGCCTGAAGGGCCAGGGGTCAGCTGTTTAGCTGACCTTGACCAGGTTCAGCGGTGCACTGCTTGGTGGCCAGGATGTGCCCCGGTATGCTCGCCCAACTTCCAAAAAGAGTTATGTGTTATTGTTAATAAACCGGGCTGCGGCCATTTCTATTCCAACGAATATAAGTCTATAAGTGTGGTTAATGAGGGAAGCAGACTCCACACATCTGCACGCAAATGTAGTATTGATGCAAGAGAGTGCTGATATCACTGGTTACATGACTGATACAATCAATGGTCATCCTTTCAGAAATACTTTTTATAATTCCTGTTCAACAATTAGTCACCAATCTACAGCATCCATATTTACCCATCATATTCTAATATATGAGAAGCTGTACTCATATATTATGTTTTTCTCAAACAGAAATGGCAATTAGAAACAAATCACTTTTGATGTTTAGGATGTAGTTGTAGACAGTTTTATTTAGGCCTGTATTTGACTAATTTAGGTTTTTAAAAATTTATTGACAGTCCCAATGGTGATTTTAAATTGTGATCTTTTATGTTCTTGTTACAATTGCTGCTTTATTTAGATTGTGAGCTGTCTCTGCTTGGGAGAAAAGCAGCTAATTAATGTTTTTTTAAAATAAATTAATAACATGGATACCTTTGAAGCAGTCACAAAAGATTATCAATCTTGTGAGAAATATTCTTGTGGCTCAGTTTTAAATTAAGGTTTTACAATATTTATAGAAGGGTCAACAGAAATTTTGAAGACTGCAGATATAATAGAATATACTCTGGTTTTGCCATGTGAAAGTGTGTTCTTGATTTTGCTGAGTGCTGGAAACATGAGGTTAGATCCTATTGATTTGTTCTGTAATGGTAGTACCTTTGTTCAGTGGCAAGTACCTTTCCAAGTCAAAAGACTTTTCTATCAGCAGAAGAACCTCTTCCATAGAGGAAGGCATTTTGAGCCCACGAAAAGTGCTACCATTAGTGGAACAAATTCATAAGATCCAACCTGGTGAGCAAAAAAGTGAGATTTTTAAAAAATATTAAACAAGTGAAAAGACTGGATCAAATGTGTGCATTGTACCATTACTGTTCCCTTACTGTTCATTTATATCTTAAAAGCAGATAATATAGGCAAGATTATAAAAATTTACCGTAATTTAGATATTCATAAGTCTGATATTTAGGGGGGAAAGTTCTGCAATATTTGAGAAAAATATCTTCATTTTCTCCTCTAAGTAAAAATGTCTTGGGAGAAAAAAAAACCCAGAGTTTAGCCATGTTTAAAACTTGACTTCTGGGGAATGAGATAGCCAAAAAAATACCTGAATCCTTGAAATTGAAATTTAGCATGGACATGGTATTTAAAGCGTAGTTTATGATTTGCTAAGTTTTGTGAAATTTCAGTGTGAAATTATCAAGTTGTGTCACTCCAGAAAATCTTCTTCAACTTAGACTAGAAAAAAGCTTGTATGCTGAGATGAGAACCCTCTCCCCTGGCAAAACTCTCATGCAAGCAAAGGCAGTTAAACTTTCGTGGAAGTCTAAATTCCACTTACTCTACTCCCATTCATTATTCAGTAATCAAACTCACTTCTGTTAAAAAGGAGGCAATGGAGATCAACATGTGACAGTATACTATCTAATCAGCAGACTGTGTACAAGTATAAATCATGTTTTTAAAGTTGGAGTGTATGATCACAAGCATCCCATGGCACATTGTTTGCTGGTTTGTCAGGTGACTGTTGCAGGGAATGCAAGCTGTATCCCTTCCTTGACAAAAAAAAACATTCCCTTTACATACAAAACTAGCATGTCAAGAGAAGGCTAACCTATTGTTCTTTGCCCTGACATACTAGCTTTGCATGTACAGGATATTTATTTCATAGGAGCAGCATTCAAACATGGTTCCCCCTTTCAACTGAAGCAGTACAGCCAGCAAAAGCTGTGCATCAGAATTCTGTTTATGTTTTTAGGCTTTCAGACATTTGAACTGAGACATGTCAATGTAGCACAGGCCTGTGACCTAGCAGACAACTAGCTACATATTATGAGATACCAACGGCTTGATAACCTCTTTAAATATCCTCAAACCACCCCTCCCCCTGGTAACTACATTATTAAACAATTACCACAACCCCGGGGGGGGGGGCAGGAGGTAGTTTCAAATACCATGCAGGTATTTGGAACCTAAGAAACCAGGAATACTGATTTGAGGGCTCTAATATGTCCAGATAAAAATAAATTCTTGCTAATGCACACCCCTAGTAAGCTGCTACAGAAGGTGGAGCCAACCACAAAATGGCAGAGAGTGAGGTTATGCATAATCAGTAAAGTAACTCTTCAGCATTTCAAGTGGAAGCTGTTTCAGGTTGTTACTGGCCTAACAGGGGTAAGGGCTTTATTAAAGGGAATCTCCACCAGCTGCTAAAAGTGTAACAGCACACATATGGTTTTTAAAAGTAGCAAAGGGGAATGAACACTCACGTTGGCAGCAAGAGGGGCCAAGAGGAGATCTTTTAGACTGTATAATACGGGGAAGGAATTCTGGCAATGAATATTCCACAGAGAAGCAAGAGTCCAAATTGAGTTTAAACGTTTTATATAAATTTGGTTCAAAAATGCATACACACAGTAAAACACAAAAGCACATACATTCAAGTTTCCTAGGATATAAGCAGGTTTGAAAGATAGATTGGATGATAGAGAAGGAGGGGGGTTTCAGGGTAATACGTTACCTAACGATTCTTAGAAGGGTAGAAGTAGAAGGCAGGGATTTCATGCCAGCACAGAAACCCAATGAAGGACGAATTCATGTCTCAACACCAACAAGAACATGTGGCAATGAGCAAACTGTTGCAGGTGAACTAAACTTTTATAAGGTGGGTCGTTCCTTGGTGGGAAAGGAACCAATCACACTAAGTTTCACATCTGTGCTGGGTTTGGGGGTGCTGAGGTAATTAGTCAGCTCATCTACTGCTAAACCTGGGACAATGGGGCCAAAATTGCTTTGTTAAGCCCAAAGGGTTAATTTAGTGCTCCACAGGATTGGTTATGAGAGCTGCATAGCATTATAAAGTCTAAAAACAGGGAATTCTAAAAAAAGCGTTCTGTTGTGAAAACCAGAATGAACGGTAGCTCTGAAATAGTTCTATTCTCTGGAAGTGGAAGGTCAGTTCAGAGTGGACTGTGCTTCTCTGAATTAAATGCCAGGAAGGACAGAGTTCAGTACCAGAGTTCCTAGAGTTAAACATAACACAGCAGTACTGATTTACCACACTGGTGGCTTAGTTAATTTTTTTTTCTCTGAGGAGAACCCCACTCAGATATGAAGCAGTGGAGCTTCTGAGAGTTATATAGAAATGATTGGAGCTTCCTAAAGGAGAGCTGCTATCCTTCTACGATAAGCACCATGTGACAGTTTGTTTTAGTGTTAGTGTCTAAAGAACTGTGTGTGTAGTAGTACTTACCTGAGGATAAAAAGTAAGATTTTTAGAAAAAGGGCTAGATAATCAAATACAACTCTGCAACAACTATACTGAAGTAAAAGATTTATTTTGTTTAGTATCAAAGTGACAATATCATCAGGAAGACACCAAGATAGTGTCCTGTCTGTAATTCGTATCAACTGAAAAAGTTACTCAACAAAATCTTGTACATAGTAGCCTCTCTAAAACCCACTTCCTTTGTACCTATATTTTTTCTCCTTAATCCTTTGCTAGTTTAGCTCTTTTTAACTTGTTTCTGTAAATAAAATATTTCAATTTTTGGTTTCAACTTTACAAATCTCTGGTGCCATTTCTTTATTTAGTTCGTGACAGGTTATTTTAGTTTTCTTAAAGAGAGAAATACTGCCCTGCCTAACAGACAAGTGCCCTGGAAGAGCAGCTAAAGATTATTTAGATGGATTCTTAGAAAAAATGTGGGAAAACTGAAAGAGGAATATGAACTCTTAAACATCCTCTCCACATTACTAAAAACGTTGTTCTGACAATAAAAAGTTGTTCAGTTAGAGCTGTTCTGTCAGTTAGAGATTTTGGAGGGGAAGTTTTTTCCTCAGGGCAATTGGCAGATGCTTGTGTGTGAAAGAGGCACACCCTCTCACTTCTTACAGAGGAGACAAGGGGGTGCCTTGTTATAGAAGACATTATACTTAACCTGGCTGCTTGGTAAGCAAAACCAGTCAAAGAAAGCAAATTCTTGCCCAAAGCAGCTGAGAATCTTAAAAGATTTAATTAATTCAATTTTTTCCAGTGAGAAGCAAACCCTTTTTCATTAGTCTAAGTTAAAATTGTCAATGAATAGACCACAGACTGCCTTAAGCTGAAGCTAGCAATGACTCACTATCTGTCTGCATGAAGGATGGGATAGCAGAGGGCCAGTAAGAGTCCTTCAGTCTCCAGGGCCTAGAATGCAGTAACTGCAGGAATTATCAATCACATGTATCTTTTGGTGAAGTATTTTCCAATGAACTAGGAGATGTTCCCATGCAGTTACACCCTATGTTTTCTGGCAGTTGAGTGGTAGCATTCATTTTTAAATTATTTGATTTAGCAGGGTGACAGTGCAATCCTGTATATCCAATTCAAATTCCAATGACTTCAATTAATTAGATGCACCCGAATAACCGGGGGCAGCCATTGCTGCCGGGGTGAGCAACGTAGCAAAATAAGGGGCATGCATGGCTTGGCGGCATGCTGCAGAACCGGATGCAATGATTGGCTCCCAGCCATAAAGGCGGGAGGAGCCGGGATATATAAGGACGCCTCTCCCGGTCTGCACCCTTCCCGGCGGCGAGACCCAGCAAGGCGTGGTAGTGCTGGTTGGTGTCTCGTGTAAGGCCCGGAAGGAGACTGGTTGCGGCCTTTTCTCACTCTCCTTCTCTCTTGCTTCCATTCCTACTCACCTTCCTTCATGGGTTTCCTCTCCATTTCTCTCTTTTGCTTTCCTCTGAGTCGTTGGTCGGTCTACTTGCAGTTTGGAATATAGGGGCCAAAAGCCAGAGCCAAGAGCAAGGGAGCTCCCCGCCGGGGCCGGCACCTTCGGGCAGAGCCCTCCTCAACAGGGTCCTCGGAGCTCAGACCGGCCCGGGAGGGATCAGGACGAGGAGCCCCTTTGGTGCGAGTGCCGTGCTCCAGCGGAGGAGGCGGCTGTCAGCGGGCGGCCACCCGCCCACGAGCATGGAACCCCTGTCCACTGACCGGGAGGGGCAGGCCGGTGGGACTGGGGAGCAGTCACTCCCCGGCTAGGGAGAGGCTCTCCCTGGCGACTTCCAGTGGCACCGGATCTGTCCCCCGGCCCGAGGCTTCTGCCAGCCTTGAGCCAGGCCCCGATTCCCACCCTGGTCCTGGAACCTGGCGGACACAGCTGCTGCCGCTTTCCCAGGCCCTCGGGCCGGAGTGGCCGGGGAATCACAGGAGAACCCCCCCTGCAGGCGCAGGGGAATCCAGCCCTCTTGGCGCCGGGCCGCCGGCTGGCGTAGGTCGCTGAGGCAGACACCTACAGAGTGGAGGCAGCGGGCGGAGGACCTCCAGCTCTCCCCACCGGTCAGCGTGTCCACATGCGGGTGGGACGCCAGCGTCCGTCCCGGTCTCCTCTTGGAGCCGAGGGCCGGAGGAGTTGAAGCTGGTCGTCGCAGGCTGTTCCCTGCTCCTCCAAGATGGTCCTCCCAGCTCTTTCATCATCCAGGTGATGGAGTCTACTGAGAGGAGACTGATGACTTGCAGGCTAAGCCCAGGGGAAAGTTCTGGATTTCCCAGGGGGGAGAAAAGGTGCCGCTCCTCCCCCCTTGGCTTCATAAAACTAGGCAGACCAGCTTTGGGGATGGAGGTGCTCGATCTCACTGGCCCGGCCCCTGATGACAGCGCTGCGTAACCCTCCCGGAGTCCCATCTCCCCAGGAAGCTCCCGGGGAGCGGTAGCGCATGCCCGGGTATTACGATGGATATTTTCAGAGTTTCCTACTCGGCGGAGGAGGAACATATGGCTTGTCTGGAGGGAAGAGTTAACAAAAAAGCAAGAGGGACCCAGTAAGCGGCCGGCGGAATTTCCTTCAACAACTGGCTGCAGGTGGTTTCAACCCGAATACCTAGCCCCTCAATGGGGCCGCACTACCCCTAACCACTTCGCAGCTATAGCCTACGGCTTGAGGGCGCAGATGCGCTAAAGAAACACTTCCCCATAAGAGCCGTTTCCGCTGGGATCTCATCCCACGACCAAACATGGAATTGAGGTGCGTGGTCCAGCTCTGCCATGAAAGAGGGCTGCGGAGCCCTCCTTTTCCGGACAAGTCCACCAAGGGCTTACTCCAGAGGGCCACAGGGGCTCTGTTGGGAATTCAATAGAGGCGCTTGCCAGCGGCCCAAGTCTGCAGGAATATGAGCACGCTTTGCTCCAACTGTTCTAGGAAATCACAAGCAGGGTGGCCTGCCCTAAGCCAGCCGGCCCGCCTCCCCTTTCGGCAAGCCCGGTCACACCTGGCACCGGGCTCCTCCCAAAAAGAAGCCGGGTGCCCAGGAGGGCAGCGCTACACGCCCGCCCAGAAGCACTGAACTCCTATTCCAGCTGCAGTCTTTGGCTCCCCACACCTCGTCCGAGGGTGGGGGGGTGCTGCCTGAACTGGCTGCAGCATTAGCTCCGACAGGCGCTGCTGTGGCAATGCTGGGTGATGGTTTTTCCACAGGTTTCAGGATTCCCTATCGCGGCCTCAGGAAGGCCTACCAGGCGAACAACTTAAAATCTATTCGCGATCACCCTGGCGTGGTGGCCGATAAGCTTGATAAAGAAATCAGGGCCGGTCGCATCGCTGGCCCCTACAGCCACCCGCCTCTCCCCAACCTCCGGGTCTCCCCTATCGGCATAGTGCCCAAGAAGGCCCTGGGGGAGTTTTGTTTAATTCAGCACCTCCCCTACCCCCGGGGCGACTCAGTAAACGATTACATCGACCCGGCTGGCGAAGTCGTTGTCTGGCTGCAAGTCCCCTGACCACCACATCAGGGTCTCCCGGGGCCTAAAAGACGATCTGCAGGTCTGGCTGTCCTTCATCCGAGGCTTCAACGGCATCTCCTTGTGGCAGAAACCTCTGGAGCCTGGCCTGGAGTTGCAGGTGCACTCTGACGCCTCCGGGGCTCACGGTTTTGGTGTGTATTTCCAGGGTCAGTGGGCACAGGGCCTCTGGCCTCCAGCTTGGCACACACAGGGCATCACCAGGGACCTCACTTTTCTAGAACTGTTCCCCATCTTGGTGGCGGGGAGTGCACATATATGGCAGCGCGATCTCTGCAGCTCAATAATAAAGGGGTGCTTTTCTGAGTGCGATAACCGAAGGCTGTGGTGGTGCGTGTGGTGAACAGGCAGTCGATGGAGCAAATCTACCGCAACGGGTCATCACGCGTTTGGTTCAAGCAATCTTGTTCTCACCCCTGCCTCACCTATAACATTTCTTTTAAAGCTGCTTTGCGTTCCAGGTTTTGCAAAATGAGATCGCTGGATGCCTTTTATCTGCGGCCAGCAGGTGGATCGATTCCGGCGCCTACAGCCCCCCCTCGGGCGCGGAGCTGAAACTCCGGCGACAGTGCCGGCGTCCCTGTGGAACCTTGGCAGCCGAACCCGTCATCACAGGTGTTTTGAACTTCGTTGGCACCGGCCACACGCGGAGGCGGCAGTACGACAGAGCCATTAATGTCTTAACTTCTGGAGCCCACGCCAAGCGTCAAGAAGCGCCCCGTCTGTGGCGGGGTGGACACAGGTACCTCCTACTGGAGTATTTTGGTACAACTCCATGGGCGGGGATGCACTACCACGCTCCATGGGGAGTGCAACTAGCTGGCGGGCATCGCCTTTTACTGCAGGGTTTCAGGCTTCCCAGATGCTGAGCCAAAGGTGTTTGTAGTTCAAAGCACGGCTGGTGGCAGGCTGGCGGCAGAGTGGGCCCCAGACTGAGGGACCTTCGGGTGCTCCAGTCACCAGGGGAAGGTATTAAGAGGCTGATCACCGAGGGAGCTGCGGCAGGTGATGCGCTTCATGCTATGAAAGGCGTTTACTTTTCGCCAGCCGCCTTTCACCTGAAAGCGCATCATAGGGGCTTTCAGGCCCGGGAACTAGTTGCCCCCCATCACTCAGGGACCCGACACGTCCAGCAACCAGCAGCTTGCACAAGGGAGCACCTCTCTCGCTCCCTGCTCGGGGGGGGACATGGCTCTATGCGTGAGCTTGCCCATTCCAAAACGCACTGCAGGAAGGCCGCCGCGTGCCTGGAGTCACCATGCTGGTCCTGCCGGGCGACGTCCACCTGCCCCCTCGGCCTCCCTCTCATCCTCTTTGGCTTCGGCTGGACAGGCCTCGGATGGCGGCATGCTCCTGATGCAGCGAGGCCGCGTTCCCCCCCTCACCAGGTTCCAGATGCTGGCGGTTTTTCGGGCATGCTTGGCGCGGGCGGGGCTGCCAAGCCGCCGAATTCGGGCTTCTTTGCACTCCTTCCTCGAATAGGGGCCGCCACAACCGCACGGCAGCGCCCAGGAGTGGCAGGGGGCCAGGAGGACATCCCGCACCTTGGGGAGGGTGAAGCGGTCCGGGGAAGCTTTTTTTCAGGCTTACATTTGCCCCTTCATCTGAAGCTTTGTTGATTCTCTTCACGAAGTTGCCTCCAGGGTGCCCGCCAGACTGTATTTTCGACAGGTAGGTGCTTGGGTCATAGGGCACAGCCTTGCCAACAGAGCCGGGGACCTACGCCTGCTCATCCAGAATGGGGCCAGCATCTCGGACTCGGGGCTCCACGTAAGGATTACCTGGCTGGGGCAAGGAGGGCACATGCTTTGGCATGAACTTGAGCCCAAGCTCATCGAA
Source organism: Sphaerodactylus townsendi (assembly GCF_021028975.2). Lineage (NCBI taxonomy): Eukaryota > Metazoa > Chordata > Lepidosauria > Squamata > Sphaerodactylidae > Sphaerodactylus > Sphaerodactylus townsendi. The sequence goes on along the minus strand of NC_059435.1, from coordinate 47,886,650 downwards.
AGTACATTTTCCAGTTGGCCACACCGGATCTCCTAGTTATCCACCTGGGAGGAGGATCTCCCGACGCCAGAGTCGGGTCCTGGAACTCCGTTGTCGCGGTGGCCCACCCACACTCGCGGAGCCTACGCCAGGCATCGGCCCGGCATGACCTTGGTCTGGTCCGAGCTGCTGCAGCGGGTCCACTGGAAGGGAGCCAAGGACCCCACTGCCGTGGACAGGGCTTGCAGGAAAGTCAATAGGGCGGCCGCCAAAGTGGTGCTCTCCCTTGGGGGAGCGGTGGTGGACCATGCTGAGATCACCCGGGACAACAAAGAACTTTTCGAGCCGTATGGCGTCCGCCTGTCCTGCTAGGGCATGGACTTGTGGCTTCAATCGGTCCGGTACACCCTCCTCCGCTGGGTCCGGTCAAGACAGGCTCAGGCTTGAGGAGCTTGGGCGGGGAGCTGCAAGGGGGGCAGCTCGTGGCGGGTTTGCAATGGGTGTCGCACATCTGGGGAGAAAACAAGCCTTCCGGCTGGGTCTCCCAGGCTTGTGCCCTGTGGAAGGGCCAGGGGGTGGGGCGGGCAGGCTGGCAGGCCGGCAGGCCGGGCCGCTGCCCGACACCCCAGGGAGTGGGGTTGGGTCGGGCCGATAGGCGGCCAAGGGCTTAGCCGGTGCCCGACACCCCAGCAAGCAAGGAGAGGAGGGCGGGCCGATAGGCGGCCATGGGCTTAGCCGGTGCCCGTCTCCTCAGCAGGGGGGGGGAAGGGTGAAGCCGGAGTGTTATCTCTGGGGCTTCCCTTCCCGTCAGTTCCCAATGGAGATTGGGATCTGATGTGCGACCCGTTTGCCACCCAGCTCTTTTGTACATAGTTCATGTTGATTATGTTATTGAATATTAATAAACTGGGCTGCGGCCCATTCCTTTCCAGCCTGTCGTTGTTGTGTGATTATTGAGCGAAGTAAAGTCTCACCATCTGCAGCAAATTTAGAAGGGTTTACACCTCTGTTTAGGATTGTATTCATGTTAGGATTGTATTCATGTTGATGCTTAATGGTCCAATCATAAAAAGAACTTTCTTGGGAGTAAATCTCATTGCATCTTTGTAGACCTGGTTCAGATTCCTCCCAAAAGTTTTTTCCAGCACCTAGTTGGAAGCCTTCAATTCATTTTCTGATTGTAAGAATTAGACAGTCATGCACTTGACTTGGCTACAATAATCCGATCTAAATGTGATTCTATGCCCAATATCATATAAGAACTGTCCAACAGCCAAACAACTAAAACATATAATCTATGTGAAGTACCAGTTTGCATAGATAAGTGATGCTATCTAATTGTCACCAGTTGGGATTATGAATTCTGTAGAGATCTAACAGTGCAATTCTATTCAGACTAACTCCAGGCTACTATAATTGATTTTAATGGTCTTAGACTGGATTAACTCTGCATAGGATTGCACAGTAAAGCTTTTGCCCAAGGATCACTGCCATGTTAATGAGAACCAGAGCCTATAGCCATGATACAGAACAGCTAATTGAATATGTATTAGGGAATGCATGGACCTGTATATTTAGGTTCTTGTATGGTTCACTGATGCTTAAGAAGTAGATTTTCCATCCTTTTAACATTTGGCAGTGAAAGAAGTCTAAATTCTTCATGCCTAGATTCTATAAAAAGTAAGTCTGGGTCTTTCATTGCATTTTAGTCATTAGGATGACTTACATGAAAACCTAAATAGGGTTCTGTTCATCAATCTAGCCCAGCTTCCTGTGTCACACAGTGGACATTGATTTTGCCTGGAGGCCAACAAACAAGGCATAAAGGCCAAGGTCTTTCTCTGATGTTACTCCTTAGCACTGTGTGTGGCTTAGTGCCACTAAATATGGAAGTTTCCTTTATTCACCATAGCTAATAGTGAATACAGGGAGGCCAACTCCGCATGGGTCAAAAACATTGGTGCAGGCCCGGTAAAAACATCTTGTGTCCCTTACAATTGTGTCATCTTGTGTGACTGTTACAATTGAGGTTTTGTGGTTATTTGCAGTATATTTAATGATATTTTACAGGCGTTTTTAGATATTGATGTATATTTTCTATTGAGATTTTTATGTATAGTTATCTATCGATAAGAGTTAAGCACTGTGCAATTATATATATAAAATATATTTTAACAGATATCTACTAGAGCAGGGGTCTGCAACCTGCGGCTCTGGAGCTGCGTGCGGCTCTTTCATTCTTGCACTGCAGCTCCACATGGCTTGGGTCCTCTCAGCCTCCTTTGGAGAGTCGCCCTAAGGGTTAATGGGAAAGAGTCCCCATTCCTAGAGAGGCACAGCCCGAGCGGCTATCCCAAGCCACTTCCGGCTTTCCTGTCCCAGCTGCCTGGTTGGCTGATGACAGTGATGATGGTGCAGGGTGGGGGTGGAGCACCGCTGGTGGATCTTCTTGAACAGGTGAGCGGCGAAGGGCAGGAAACAGGAGGGAGTTGCAGGAGCGCAGATTTTCAGCACAATCCTAACCTCAGTCCGTCCCTCTTGAATGGGGCGTCAGGGGTTGACCCTGCTTTGGGTGGCCCCAGGTCCTTCTTAGGAGGCGGGACCACATGGGGGACCCCAGCAGCACCATCTTGGGTTGCAGACCCCCCCCCCAGCAGCCCCACTGAGCTCCAGGTGCTTTCCTGGCCGATGGCAGACTGGCTGAGTCCAGGTGAAAAAAACGATGTCAGGTTTGAAAGGAGTTATTACCTGCAGCCCTGCAAGGCTGTTTGATGGGAAGGTGGGGTGGGTGGGAATTGTTTGCTTGTGCATTGTCAAGGAGGGCAGGAGGGCATGGGGAAAGCCTTGCACGTGGATCTAAGCCTGTGGAGGGTAAGCTTGTAGATCGTGGAAGGGAGGAAGGCCAGGATCATCCTCAGCCATGGTTGTCATGAGTTGCCAACTCCCGGCGGGCAAATCCCAGGACATTTGGGGGTGAATTCTCGGGGGGGGGGAGAAGTTCAACCCCCCCAAAGTTGATCCACCATCCAAGTGGAATTTGAAGGGGTTCTTTTGGGGGAGCATAATTAGTGTCTTTCACCCCCCCCCTTTTTTTGTTTTGATGGGTAAAATGGGCCCCAAAGAAGAGAACTTCTCCCTGCATGAGAATATATACAGTGTTATCTTCATTTTAGATGTCAAAAAGTATTTGTGGCTCCAAGTGTTTTCTTTTCTGTGGAAAATGGGTCCAAATGGCTCTTTGGGTGTTAAAGGTTGCCGACCCCTGTACTAGAGTTTTTAACCTCGGATTTGTAGGAGATGAGACCCTTCTGTAGGTCCTTGTGGGTTTCATGATTTAAAAAAAAATTCATTATGTGCTCTCAACATCTTAGCCCTGTCTCTTATGATGAAATATGTGCATGCGCTCTGTTGAGTGACACAAATACAATTTTTTTCAAGCTACTTATGATAGGTCTCTACTGTGACCTGCCACATCTTTGGAATGTTCCTATGTTTGATGGTGAAGGAGAAAAGACCCTGAAATGACATTTTTTAAAGCAGGTCGGTCATAAATTATCATGACATGGTCCGTCTCTCAGTCTGGTGAGTTGTCCAATTTTAAGCAATTCTTACTTTCCATACATAAATGCCCTGTACAATAAAGAGAAATCAGGGATAGAATAGTACTTCTGCTCTAGATGAAGACCTCAATCTGGCCCACAAGTATGAGTGCCTATGTCCACTGAAATCAATGGTCTTATGTCCTTTTTTCTGTGTTGGGTAATGAGCAGATCCTTTTAGGGGCAGGAGAGAAATAATCATATGTTCATGAGCAAACAGTACAGTATATCTCAGCCTCGCAGCCAGTTTGTAAGTGGACCTCAGATTCTAGCACTCTGAACAAGGGATAAACAGATGTGAGAATTTGTTTCTTTTTATGTTTATTTATATGTTTTCAATCATTTCAGTCCTCTGTAAAATTTGCAGATATATATGTATCATGTTATCTATGTTATACAGAATTTAAATGCAGCTTATACAGTACTTATGCATTCCATGCATGTCTTTTATATACAATATATTCACAAATATGTATTTTATATGATGCTGATTTATTGATGCTCAAAAAAAAGTTGCAAAATGGATGCCTTTTGCAGGTGGACTTGTTATGAAATAGAAAATGGCAAAATAAAGTATTGTGGAACTGCTTCACACAAAGGCAAAGCAAAAATAAAATCTTTCCCTTGAAACAGCAGAGATGAGAAATTAAAAATCACCAATACTCTGATCCAGCAATGTACATTGTTCTAGTGGATGCACGGAGAATTTCTCCACCCACAAGGCTTTGCCCATTAAAGAGCTCTGAAACTGGCAGGAAAACCTCAGAGATGAAGTGAATTTGCTTTATTATGCAGCAAGCTGCATGTTCACATTAGAAGATAACATGTCTCTGTGAATCAGGGTCGTGAATTTAAATAAAGCTACTCATTTGATCTAGTGGCCCTGAGCAGTGAATCAGGGTCTAGGTATGCATGGAATTTGTAAGATCCAGCAAAAGTGCTATACTTTGGTCAACAATATCTCACATAACATGGTTGAACATTTCTGCCTGAACTCTTAGTTAAACACTTTAAAAATGCTATCTTTTGATGACATTGAAATGAAAATGTGTTTCAATGTTAATGAATTTAATCCTCAAAATGATTTATTTCACTAAAAATATATATGTCAACATCTATTCATTATGGAACTTTCTAAAATGCTACTATTAATGGGACAAACTGAAGCAAACTTATTAGTTTTAACTTTGGGAAATATGATTTTTATATTTTTCATTTCTTTACTAAGGTTTTTTCTCATACAATTTTTAATAATATTAAATATGCTCTTTATAACTACTGTGGCAGATATTTAAAATATTTCTTGTTTAAAATTCACTGACTATATGTCAGATCTAATAAAATATCTCTAGTTATAATCAGTAGCTCTATAAAAAATGTGGTTTAAGAAATTTCATTTTATTACCTTTATGTTCTTATGTTCTTACCTGATTTCATTGGTCTTTTATGGTTTTACCAATGTTCAGGGATTCATAAAATGGAATTTGCATTGATGAAGTCCCCCCCCACACACACACACACGTACTTCTACCTGGGTCTGTTTGAACAGTGTGACTGAATGCACATTTTCCCATGGTATTATCATATATTGTTTATTTTGTATGCAAATTTTACCCTCTGCCTTTAAACTGTGAGAACTTTGTAAGACTCCAGGAGAGCACTGTCTTATTCAGGCTTTTTGTTTGCTTGTTTTGTTTATGTGTCTCTGAGGTAAACTGTTTACACGAAATTGCGTTTGGAGGTGGTTTGGAGGTGTTGTCAGCACAGAGCCCATTAGAGTGGGCAATTATGGTCCATTACTCATTTTTAGCACATACATTTTCTGACTTTTCAGCACAGTTTATAAAAGGAGAATGAAAGCCTTTTGAATATGTTCCTTGGTGGTACATTGTAAACTTCAATTATTTGTTCTCAGAAACTTTTTTTTAGTCGAATGAAATGAAAATCTCTCTTAAATGGAATATGATTCAGAAACCACTATTAGAAAGGGTTTAAACATTTCTCATTAATAACAGTAATCTGAGGTCCTAGAGTGCACTGTCACTTAAAAATGCAGATTTCCTGTTCCACAGTCCTTCATTAAGCTAAAGCCATTTCTGAACTGCAACATGCTATCAGCCACCTCTTCCTGAGAAGGAGGAGGGCATCACGCTGTTACTGCAGAGCTGTCACTCACCCAATCGGACTGAAAAGCAAGCAGGCGTTAGGCTGTAATTCTCAAAATTTACATGCCATGTAATTTTCTTTAGGGTCTTTGCTCTTTTTGGCTTTCAAAACAGACCAACCCATCATGACCAGTTCCTGTCACAGCCAATCAGCTGTGCCAGCCCAGATAAGAGTTCTATTTTTCTCTAAAGATGAGTACCTACTTTGTCTTCCCTGCACGCTTGCCTTTCTGGCTGGTCAACACATGTGGCAGAATGAGATGAAAGTCCCTTGGGTAGTAGAAAAGATTCTACTGCTTCAGAATCAGGTGTACATCTTCCACCATGTTTAAAAAAACCCAGCGAATATAAATAGTCTTGCACAGTGGGGGCAAAAAGTATATTCCAGCCCAATTCCTGGGTGATAATATTCCATTGGCAGGACTTTCCATTGGCACCACTGCACAAGGCTTCCACTTCATTTTCAATCTATTCTACTATATGTATATATCAGAATTCACACCTAAGTATAATTCTCTTCATATGTGATAGTGCAAATATCTTCAGCTACACCTATAGAATTGTAGGTAAAAACTGAAGCCTGAAGTAAGAGGTCTTAGATTTCTAAATAGTAATATTTCTTGACAATTCATCCACTACAGAATAATTCACTGGAATTTTTAGAAAAATTGGAATACAATTATTCTAGAACCTAAGAAAGGATCTGAGTCTTTATTGGCAGTCAGTTTTCCTTTTTGCTTACTCTTATTCACAAGGTATAATAACCTCTGTGTCAAGTTTAGATTAGAAAGCACTGAATATAGCCACCATTTTGAAATGAAGGCAATATGGGGTGGGGGGGTGGGTTATCTAGTTTGTATGTATTTTCACAATTGGATGAATGTACATTTTCCACTGAAACAGTAGAAGGCGTCATAGACGAAAAGCCATCAGCTGCGAGGCTGACCTTTTCTCATATGCCTGCAATGAAACTATTCATGGTTGAATGTCATTCTAGATCATCACAGACTTCCTTTCATAAAAGAGCCCATTGTTATGAAAGACACACATGCACTTCTTGGTGCACAAGTGCTCACAAAATTAACTCCCTACCCAAACCTTACAAACCCCCTTCTGCTTTATCCCATTTTCTCTTTCCCACACGTGCTTCAATTTCTGGCTTCAGTGAAGATGGAGAGGGGAGGAGGGGGGCAAGCCAGGGAGTAACAGAGGACTGGAACTTTCATTTAAAATGCAGACAAATCTGCCTTTTCTGCTTGATGGTCTGTAACATTTCCATGTAGTGCACTTTGCATGGCAGAATAGCTGCTAGTAATAGAATTCTCTCACGGCGGAGGTTAATTACTTCTCAGCTACAGCAAAATAAATTTCCTGTCAAGATCAGTGACAGGAATATGCCAGTGTCACTATTTTTACCTGAGGTTTTAATTCACTGTTAATATCTGACACTAGTGGGCATTTAGTGGGCTGGTGGTCTCTTGACCAGTCAGACTTCACTCTTGCTCACCCACTCCCTAGGTACACACAAAGGAGGTAAGTGATAGGGAGGAATGCAGAATCAAGATATATGTTGAACGATCACGTTGGCTAATTTGTACTTTTGAAAAGGAGATTGACTAATATCTCTCTCACACCCTTAGGTCAAAAGGAGATTGACTAATATCTCTCTCACACCAAAGGAGACCCTCTCAGTGATATAATTTTTAAAATGGCATAGAGAGTGGGCACATCATATCAGCTGTAACTTTCTGCTAAGCAGTACTATACAACATTTCATATAATGTTATTTTGATCAGAACCTCATTATGGGCAGAACCTCATAATATTTGCAAGGAAATAACAATTCCTCACCTGGAGGCACGTTCTAGAACTGAGATGTATTCTTACAATAGAGCACCCCTGGCTAACACATGAAACAATATGATCTCCACAATGAAAAATAAAAGGGCAGGCATCAATTAGTGCATTAGGCACTATGCACAACGCCTTACATTAGACAGGTGTTATGTCCTTAAAAATATCATTGATAAAGAAGATCGCTCAACTAATTTACACTGTATCATGAGAGACCTTTGTCACTTCTCTGGATGTGTGGACACATACATGAATTACTTTCCTTCCTCTCCCATATATTTTGGTACTCCTGTCACTCTCCCTCCTCCTTAACCATGATACTCCTTCCTTCTTCATATTTGCCAAGGTACTTCTTTTCACATACCCCACCCAACCTCTGCTGGTCCTCTCAGGCATGGTAGGTCAGAGACCCCAAATCCTTCTTTTCTTGCATTGTTCTGAACAGAAAACTCCTTCATGTATTTCAGAACCACAAAGGTAACTGTTCTTTACAGTAAAGATAGTATAGCACAATTCTTCTATACTATATTATCCATTGTCTAAGATACACCTTAGCAGTTGTAGGAAATGGAATGGCTGGCTGCATAATGCCATCTTGTGCATGTATTTATATGGATGTGCACCAGAGCCCATACACATCTATTCACAATTAAGAAATTTAATTCAGAGAGACAATGGAGAGGTAGCTTAATCCTGAAAAGTGATAATACTATCAACTCATGCTTGCGTTCCCCAACAGGCAAAAATGAAGACAGTGGCTTACCAGGAACAGGAAACAACCACAGTCTCTGACTGGACCAAAAGGAAGTTGGTTTACGAAAATACTTTTAACTAAAGTCAAGTTGACCTTTTGGCTTTGAAGCAAAGAAGGCCCAAAAGAGTTCCATCGTTTGAGTTTCTGATTCAGCATCATTCAAGTTTCTGATTCAGCTCCTGAACCATTCGAGAAAGGTTTATACATTTTGATTCACATTATTAATCTCTCTTAAAAGTCTGTGCAATGGAAATGCCAGCTCCTTTGTGATATCGTATGGGTTTTAGGGTTCCCAGCACAGTATTCATAGCAGATGTATAGTATTAAAACAGATAGCTAGCTCTCCTATATAAAAGCACAGTTCATAATTTTAGCAATGCACAGAAAACAGTGTAGGAAATAAGGTGCCATTCAAATCATCATCATAATTTAAGAATATATATACTTTACAATTTATAAATAATGGCAGTAGAATCAACTAGGCTGTAATTGCAACAGGGGGTTATTGAGCACATGGTGAGCTCTGGAAGAGTGTGCATGCGTGCCCTGGGCCAGCTGGGCGGCCAAACCACAACCGGCCTAATCGCGTGATGCATGCAAGTTGAAGGGATGAAGCATACTCCCTATATATTAGGCAGCACGCAGTTGCTCTGGCCTTCTTTGACGCCTGGAGCAAACTGAACTGGAGTTTTTGCTTATTTAGGGAGCGAGGCCTTTGAGAGTGCGGGTTGAGGGTTTGCGTTGAGTGTGGTAGTAGTCCACTTCCCCCCTTTTGTTTTTTCCTTCAGACGCTTCGCTTGGAAGCAGTTCGGTCGGCATATGGCTCAGGGGGCCGTTGGATAATACAGGTGGCATGGGCTTAAGCAGGGGGGGAAACAGCGAGTGGATCCCTGGGCATTCAAGCCGGAGGGGTTTCCAGGCCCCACACTTGGCGGTATGTTTCTTCGCGCCTGGAGCAAATTGATGTGCTCCTCTTGCCTGCCCAGCTTCTGCCACAATAAAAAAGGGCTGCAGGCCAATTTAATTCCAAGAAGTGTCCTGTGGTTCACCAGATTGAACCTCTGCACATCTGGGCGCAAACACCTTTGTGAAAGCTTTAAAACAGCCCTATCAAATTCATGGTCCTCAGGCCATATACAAGAGGACATTTATGGATTACAGTGGAGGTTAATCAGGCCTACCACAGACCACAGCACAAGACCGGTATTTCAAGCCAGGTAGAATCCAGGCTAGCATCAAAAATGCACTGCAGCTGGCCAAAACTGCAGGGATGAAATGCACCTCTTTAACAAGGAATAGTCTTACATAATGAAAACGTATCAAGATATGAAGCAATTAAATATAGTGCATAATTAGATTCCTATTTGCAGTCAGCATTAATTAACAACGAAGCATTGTTTCTGAAAAAATGGACTCTAGAAAGGTACCATTGTAACTGAGTTGAAGCACTGCTCCAATAAACCATCTGTGCAGACCAGCATATGTGACACATTCAAAAACAAAGTATAGGTAGAAATCACTAGTTATGTTTTAGGGAAAAAACACAAAGCAGAGTGCCTAAGGAGTTTATTGCAGTCAGTATTTCTGTGCTTTTTTTCTAACATGGCAAGGAGGCTATAAAGCAAATACTCCAGAAAACCTGTACAAGTAAACAATTATATTTCAAAAATTAAAACTATTATACCAGCACTAAAGATAAAAACCAAAGCTGACTAATACTACTTTAAAGAGCAGTTCACTTTTAACATGGGAAGCTATTTGAAATAAGAGTCTTGGACAACCTTCAAAGGTCACTGAGAATGGACCTCTGTGCTTCTTGATGGGGAGTTTCAGAGAGGTGAGTCTATAATGGAATAAAACCCTTTTTCTTATAAACAACATTTAAACATGACACAGTGATATGCACAGGCTCAAAGAAGAGAAAATTGTACTGTTTGTTGAGGTCTGGAATCAACTAGCCAGTTTGTAATCAACCTGGAGAAATGATTATTTGGACTATTTTGTACACACATGAGCACACACACGCACACAAACACATGGCAGTCTTACCTGTAGGTAAGTGTGTATGTATCTACTTATGTGTATGCAGTGTAAAACTGTTTGAATAATGCAAAATGTCAGGTTATATACCTAAGTTCCATCACATCAGAACTGACTCATGGCGAGTGACCCTAGTAAAGAGCACTCTGCCAAGTGAGAAGCAGAGGTGGCTTGCCATTGCCTTCTGCTGAGTTTTCCTTAGTGGACTCTCATGCAAATAATGATCCTGTTTATATTCCGAGATCTGACGAGATATACTATGCTACTTTTCCTCCTAAAATTTTAGGTTAGTTAAGCCCAAAGAAAAGTATAAGCTACTCAGACAATAATAAAGGTTGATAAAATAATAAAGGTTGATCAAAATGGTACTATGTGGTGATGAGCGCAAAGCAATGCAGTTCGGCATAATATCACCACAATCCCATGTGTGGCCTATGTAAGCTCTAATAAAAATACTCAAGACAGTAATTTACCTGTGTATATGATTATGAAAAGAAAATAAGCCTCGTTTGTTTGTATGAACCAGTCCTAAAATTTGGAAAAGTGGACAGGAAATATTTTTACTAGTCCTGTATAGTGCTGACACTGTATTATTATATTTACCGCTGTGTTTATTTTAATGGTTTTTAATTATACATGTTGTAACATTATGTTGTTCACCGCTCAGAGCCCTTCGGGGGTAGGGCAGTATATAAAACTTAGAAATAAATACATACATACATACATACATACATACATACATACATACATACATACATACATACATACATACATACATACTGGGCACTGAGAAAGAAAAATCCAGGTAAAAATAACTTTGCCCACACATGAAAATAAAGGACACAATAGTGTCCCAAAACAGGGTGCAACCTGATTCATATGCAGATGAATCCTTTGATCCTATTTTATAGATCTGTGCACAGTCTTACATGTACAAAAATGTCAGGTTGGTGCAATATTTGGAAAAAAATTAGGAAGAGATTTCTTTAAATGATTAGGTTATTTTAACTGGCTACATAGGAGGACAGAAAAAGCAAGATAAAAGGAGTCAAGGCAAAAATGCAATTTCAAGCAAAAATACAACACGCAACTCTTGGGTTGAATTTGAGATAACCAGATGTGTCTCACCTGCAGCTACTCTCAATAGTCTACCTATGAGTAGGCATGCTCCTTGCCTCCACCCCCATAGCAGAGGAGAATTTATGGTTTCCCCGGGGAACTTAGCTACTTCATTGTGACACAGCTTTTTATTGGATTTTTTTCAGCTGTTGGGATTCATGATTCCTTTGGCCAAATTAAGCAAGATTCTTTCCATGAAGAGAAGAAGAAGAGTTTGGATTTATACCCTGTCTTTTTCTCCTGCAAACAGTCTAAAGGGGGCTTACAATTACAAACTCCTTTCCTTTCCCAACAACAGACACTTTATGAGGTAGGTGGGGCTGAGAGAGTTCCAAAGAACTGTAACTAGCAGGAAAATAGGAGTGCAGAAGCAAATCTGGTTTCCCAGATAAGACCCCCCACCCTTCATATGGTGGAGTGGGGAATCAAACCCGGTTCTCCAGAGTCCACCTGCTGTTAACCACTACACCACGCTGGCTCTCATTGGAACCATGTGGTCATGGACATTTTAGGGATTTTGGAGTAACAGAGGTATTGGGCCTGTGCAGCTGAATTACATCTAATATTATCTTATTCAATACTGTCAGGCATTCTAATGTGCACAACTTGGTTTAGAAACTACACAAATAAAAGGTGCAGGGCAGTTTTTTTGATACTTGCTAAGGAACCAGAGTGAAGAAAAGCTAAGAAAAATAATGTGTCGTTTGCAATTTGTCTCTCAAAATCCAGCAGGGCTTCTTTTATCATTCAGTATTGGTTCTGATTTCTCACACAGAATGCACATGTTGCAAAATTATTAACAAGGAACTCCATCTTCTAATCTTGGCTGCCTTGAAAACATTAGCAGAGGGGGCCATTCATCACCATACTTCTTATTAAAGCTTGGAAGAAACTGTACTCAGCAGTGCACCTTGCAAGTTGGAGCTGAGAAGAAAAAGTACTATTTCTCCCTGATCATGGCTAATGTTCAAATAATTACCAGCCGAGATGCTCTCTGCTGTTCAATGGCCAAATTCCAGAGGTTTGCTGTGCAGGTTTCCAGCCCTTCTCTGTACTCACATATCATTTGGTCAGATGGCCAACCTTTGAGCCTTTTGTTTGTTTTGCTTTTTTATCAAGCTTTCTTTGTGGCAATCCAGACAAAATCACAGCCCTAATGAAGATGCATTGGAGGTAAGTATGTGCCCTGTAGTGAAAATACACAACAGTGAGATGAGGTTAGCTCCCACTAAAAACACCACAGAGAATAGTTAAGTGCCTCTGTAGACTTTATTCATTGCTATTTCATTGCAGTCCTCCTCATTGTAGTTGCAACTGAAGGAACATCAGCATTTCGGTGAGATAGCCCTTTCTGGGAAATGCCTCTTCAGTAAAAATGCTATCTAATTTTAAAGTTTTCCATTGTTCGGGGTGGGGGTGGGGGTATAGAATGGTGTTGTATAGCCTGATCTTGTTAGATCTGGAAGCTAAGCATAGTGGGCACTTGGAAAGAAGACTTTGCAGAGGAAGGCAATAGCAAACCATCCTGCTTAATCACTTGCCTGGAAATTCCTATGGGTTCAACTGTGACTTGTTGGCACTTTACACACAGCCACATTGTTCTTGGAAGTTCTTGGAGGTTTTGTGTCCTACATGGTATTTTTTCACAATGATTTTTCCCCTTAGAGATAATAACATAGAGGAAAGGAACTGGAATCATGCAGATATTGTCTAGTTTGATTAAATCCTTCTTCGTTACAAAATCTGAAGGCAGCAGTCCAACAAAAAAGGCTGTATTAGGGTGGTGGCTGTTCGTCACACTTGCCACTAGCTGTGGTTTGTTATGATGTCTATATTCACAAATTACACCTTGTTCAGTAACTCACAGCTGCAGGATCACAGAAACAATGATGTAAAGATGTCCTTCTGAGAGGAAATAATAATTTATTACGTAAAGTTTTAAAATCTAATTTCCCTCCCAAATGGATCCAAGTTGCCTTACAAATATATGTGCATGGCATAATAGATAAGAACAAGACAAAAACAATCCCTACAAAACTGCAAATATTAACCCATAATAACATCCAAAAATGCTCACCAACCTATCAACAGATACCAGTAACCTATCATATACAAATCAGAATTTTTACATCTAGTAGACTTTCCAAGGAACGCAATGGCGAGTCACCTCAGCTTAATTCCTTGCCTTGAAAACTCCACCAGGGATCTCTAAAAGTTGGCTGCAACTTGATGGCACTTTACACAAAGAGAGACTCTTCAAAATTTGTTGTGCAAACTATAGTTTAAATGTACCTCATATGCACCTTATGCATAAGTAAATAAGTCTGCTTTTCATGATTTCTCACTTCCTTCTCTGCCATAGATACCAATCACATCCATATCTTCAGTTAAACAAGGATACTGTGAAACAGCATGAAGAACATATTAGATCTCTATTGAACCGTTACACTTCAGAACATGTCACACTTCATCAGTCGCACTGTTGCCAAGGTCAATCTAGACAGGTTTCCATAGCTGGGATGATTCTTCTGCTTGTGGTATGAGTCATCTCAATTGGTGTTCTTCGCAATTTGAGATGAAGTCTTTGAAGACAATATTATCAACCTGCTGCTGTTTTTTAGGTAAAACACCACCACCTGTGGAATATAATCAGTTTTTCTTGTTATAATGAAAGTGGAAATATAAAGATGGGTTGATTATCTTGTGGTAGGACCAGCCGTTCCATTCTATCACCTGTCCTTTTTCATCACTTCTACTGTGATATTCTGGAATGGAGTTCCTGACATGTAATAGAAAGCTATGGTGAAAACATTAATACGTTCTTTAGCTCAAGCATTCCATGTTGTCTCAGAACTAAATGAAAAGTCTTCCGATCTTTTCATTTGCTTTGGACACAACATGCTCTGAGAGGAAAGATTTTGCCAGCTGTTTTAGTTTTAAATTACAGTGTCATGATTGGTTTCATTTCTGGGTCACCCGTAGCAACTATAACTTGAAAGCAGGAGAACAGGACTTTTCTGAGTAGGGTTCAAAAATTATTTTCACTTTCCTCCAAAAAGTACTCATGTGGTGCTATGTTCATGTTTTCCTCTTTATTGTTCTGTTTCTTTTCTCTTCATAAAATAGCCTATTGAATTATAACAATAAATAAAATTGACCCTGACATTAGCAACCAATTAGCACCTGTACACTTGTGGACACTTTGCTTTGCACCCTAAATTTTATGGAATCATTGGATTGAATCCAGACCAAATTTTCCAGTGGCAGAATAGAACTTTCCTGCCTCCCCCTTCCTCCCACTATGGCCCACTGAAATGCTGCTCCTGGGGTACAGGGAACCAAGATAAATGGTCAGGGGGGCAGCCAGGGGGGAGGGTGCATAGCCATAGAAAGGGGGAACTGCGATCGAGGCATGTGTGCACCCTTTGCCCTCACCACACCCCGGAATGCCCCACCACACTCCCGCACCAGTGTGTGCCTGGTGCATCGTACACCTCTCCTTGTCCTCTTGGCGCTACGCCACTGGGAGGGTGATGTGTCTCCAACAGCAAGAAGGAATCAGTGGAAATTGCTAATTTAGCCTTTCAACCGTATTGTGTTGTAGTAGAACTTCAAAGATCCAAGCTCACAATGGCCAAAATTCAGAACTATTTGGTTTGGATCTTTGTCATTTATCAGTGGAACTTTATGATTCAGTTTAACTACAATTTAGCAGACGGACGCTGGCAGAAATCTGCCCCAGATCAAGGTGAGTACAAATATTCATTTTTCCCATATCCATTCTGGGATACTTGGAGAACTAGATATGTTGATCAGTATTTATGGTTATTTATACAAGTATGTAATGTTCCTATAACTATCCTTTATAACTATTCCCATAATAATTTGGCTCACCAAAGCAAAATACACACACATACACACACACACATACACACAAATGGTATTTTCAATCATTGATATTTGTGATCACCCAAATGCTTTGGACAAATGCATACAAATAATGCTAGTGAAATCACTGCTCTGTCTGCAACTTGCTAGTATGCACCAGATTTACAGAGTGAGCCTGTTTCCAATCTATTTTAGACATTGCTACCTGTAGAATACCTCAAAACTGAAGGGAAGGTTTATAGTTTTAAAAAAGCTAGATCTCAGAAATCTTAGGAGGCTATGTGTGTCCCCTCAGTAGGAAAAAAAGGCTTATCACAGAAACCATGACAGGTACTGATGTATGTATCTATTTCTCAAATGTGGGCAGATCTGTGGAAAATGTGAGGTACGTTTTGTGGTGTAACAAAGAGATGGTTGAAATCATCAAGGCTGGATTAATATATAAACTGCTAAAAAGATTTATTTATTAACATATTAGTTTAAAGGAACAAACCAGCAGCACAGGTCTCTAGCCAGTCAAAGTAGAAACCTGGCTGTGGCACAAAAATGTAAAGTGGTTATGACTTCTGAGAGTAGTTAGATTTTTCTACAATGTTTTCAGGCACAAGCAGACTTTTACTGACTAGGCACTAGATTGCTCTCTTACACACTGGATTACACCCAGACCAGCCTACCCTTTCCCCAAAATCAGATTAAATTGTACAAAATCTCATTGCCAGAGACAGGCCTAACAATTGAGCACTCCCTTCTTTCCCAAAGATATAGCTAAACTGCTGTGCCATCCTACCAGGCAGAACTATTCTTCACTCAGACTGCTTTTTCCTGAGCCAGACCTGAGCTGTCCCTTCTTCTGCCTAAGGTAGAACTCAACTCTCTCTTCATCCTTGTTCCCTCTGGTGATTCATCTCCTGCCCCCTTCTAGAATGATGCAGGATGCTGGAGCAGCACTGGTATGTGTGGCAGGAGCAGGACATCCTCCTGTCTATCACAGAACCTGTGAAGCTGAATAGTACATTTAAGAGGACAAGCGGTGTGCCTCTATAATACAAATGTATTCTCACTGTTTGTATAGCACATTTTACAAATGCAAAGTACTCCTGTAATTGATCAGAAGGGCAACCAAAACTAAAAACAGAGTATTTCTAATCTAGTGAGTTTATGAATGGGCTGGGATTAGAAAAACAAGTTTAACAATCCATCTATTTGTATTTAATTGTTGTAAAAGTTACAGCTAGGGGCATACATCAACAGAAGAAACTTCTGCATCTTTCCATCAGGCCCTTTTGGGGAAGGCGGCATCATACATGGACGGGACCATTACAACATTGACATACATGAATTACTATCAGTGATGTAGTCAATAGAGTTCTCACTATAGAACATGAGCTCCTCAGACATTTTAATGAGTTTAGATCTGAAGTTGTTGAAGTCAGAAATAAGAACAGATACTTTCTGTAATAACCTAACTATAATGAAACACATTATGTAACTTTGTGCTTGATGTTCAAATTAGTTGACAAAATGTGAAAAAGAATCACATATGCAAAAGAATCTTGTACATTGCAAGTCAACCCATCAATATTCTTTTCTCTTTCGGTTTTAAAGTATTAAAATTTTAACACGCTGGTGTCAAAAATAGATCATTTTTTGAAAAAAGATTATGGCTGGACCCTACAACATTTTAATGTATTTATTTAATTTCAAATGGTTTCATCCTGTCTTCAGTCTCACATGCCCCACATTTAAGTTCATTGGTAATGAGCAAAGGAGGGACCACCCTGACGTTATAAAATCAAGACATACATGCTCCCATTACAGTGTAATGGAGCCATTTTTATCACTGGTACTTAAATGTGAGCTCATTTTCATTGGTAATGTTAGTAGGGTGTCTGGTATTGTTATTAAACTGAAATCTAGCTGTTGTTCTGCAGAACAACAGAACTACCCTCTTAAAATGAGTTTTTAAAAATTACTTCTTTACTGCAAACCACTTTTAGCAAAGTTTAATAGAAAAAGCAGTGAAAAAATGTTACAGCAATTCATCTGCAATCCAACACATCCATCTACACTGTTTGGGAATTTTTGTGTACAGAAATATCAGAAATATAAAATAGTACTGACAGATAATAATTATGCATTACCCTAATTGATCAGTCTTTATTCAACACTCTTTGAGAATCTAAATTCTAAAGAGCAAATGGTTTTTCAGGCATAAATGGAGACTTTTCCATTGTTGTCTTCTTGCCTCCCCTACCCATATTTAATGTTAATTTTTAAATTAATTTTAGAACACAAGTGCTTTGAAATTGCATACAAGACTCAGTCTTAGCAGATTCCTCTGTTAATGTTTTCCTTATTTCTAACAATGTACATGAAATTCTGGGAGTCTTCTTTGTTTTACTTTGCAAGTTGCAGTATCAGTTTTGTGAATGCCATCAGCCGACTGAATTTTTACAATGTGACTGAACATGTCAAGGTCAGTGTCTGTCAAATATAATTTGTTCCGTTATTGGAAACTTGAATGTGTGCTTCACCTTAATTGAGGATGTGTTTCATGTGGGCTCCCCATGATGGGATGTAATGCTGCTGTCACTTTGAGCCAAAGCACAAAAAGGGCTTCACACCCCCAACTGATCAAGTGTCTTGGACATAATATTCACCATCACATCCGCTGCTGTAATAATATATAAGTGCTACAGAAATTCCTTGTTGGTTGTTACTGGTGTGTTTCTAGTAGAACAGGTTGTGTTTTTGAGTTCAGATTTGAATTCTTTGCAGCCTAATCCTGCAGTCCAGGTATGATGACTGCCTACTTCAAGGAACAAGTGCAGAAAACAAGAATTTTGGTGCTGCTCGTTCGCAGGGTCACACCGACAAATTAACAATGAGTCCATGTTTCCCCATAAATTTTGGTGAAACCATTTAATTCTTCCATCGCTGGTTTTTAACCTGCAGATTCAGTACAGAGTACACTTCCAAGCTATTGTCAAGGCATGTATGCATCCTGCTAGATGTACACATCCATCTTGCCGGGCATACATAATTTATTTGTGCTTCTGGATCATGGCTTGAAGTTTTCCTCTTCTTGTCAACTTCCAAAAGGACTTTTTCCCAGTGCCTACAAAGAGGTCATTGTATTCACTAAAAATGTCTTAAAAACTGCGCAAAACCACTAGATACCTGCTATGGTGTAAAGAATGGCTATGCCATGCTACATTCTTAGAAGCTTACGATAGATAGGCATTATGGTGGGAATGACTTTGAAGTTTTCAACTTAGCACTTTTATCCCCCCAAATCTTCATTTTAATTTCACTTATCCTTTGTGCACAGTGAACCCATACTACTTTATTTTCCCACCTTTGCCTGTCTCTGCACACAGACTTTTTTCTGTAAAATGGACCGTATTAATTGTGCAGCAGTAAATCACCATTCTGCACATTGTACAGATACACGTGATTTCATTTAAAGGTTATATAAAATCCCTACTGCTTTCCATGAGTGTCACATGAGCAGGCAACCTTTCACAGGCATGTTGTGTGCTTAAAGCTAGGCATTTAGATAAGGAGGCAGCATAGTTTCAAATAGAAGCACAATGTGGATTAGGAAAACTGTAGGGAAAGAAGAGGAGGCTTTGGTTGAGCAGACATTAAAAAAGACAAAAAAGCTGGGTAGGGTTGAAGAGGCATGAGAGTGGATAGTATCAGACTTGCCAACCTCCAGGAGGGACTAGAGATTTTTCGGAATTGCAACTGACCTCCAGACTACAGAGTTCAGTTCTGGAAAAAATGGCAGCTGTGGAAGGCAGCCTGTATTGTATTATACTCCTCCCTCATCAAGGCCTGTCCTCCACAGGGCAGCCCAATCCAGATGGGAGAACCAAATCCACATAGAGAACAATGAAGGGCTGTACCACTGCATTTGCGCCTTCTGTCATGTAAGGGAGCACAACTTACCCCACCAGTTCTGGAGCACAACTTAAAACGCTGATGTGACATTGTAAGTTTTATCCCTTACATTTGCACACTTTCTTCTGTAGTAGGAAAACCACTGCCACATAAGGGGTATTCTGCCTTGGCAGTTGGATCCTAAAGCTGATTATGACATCCCCCATAGCAGGGATCCATACTTAATCTGGAGGCTGGGATCTTGGGTTGGCAACCTTCAAGTGGAATCTGAAGATCTCCCCAAATTTCAACTGATCTCCAGATTACAGAGATCACTTTCCCTGGAGAAAATGGAAAAACCCAGAAGTGACATCATACCTCTCTAGAAAATCCATAATGAACCTTAGGGCGCTCTCTTTCTGCCACTCTACCCGAATTTTCTCTTTCTGGTCACTTACCCAGTTCTCTCTTTCTCCCCACCCATACAGTTATCTCTTTCTGTCCCCATCTCCATTTTTCTAACCCCCTCTCCAGCACCTCATTCTGCCCTAAAGCATTCCATTTCTGCTCCTCAACCCATTCTCCCATGCCCCAACCTCACTCTCACAAGCTTGTTGGTTGCCACATTGAGGCTTCATCCACCCCCAGCCCCCACAGACTCACTCTGGCTAGCTCAGTGCAGCCATGGCAAGGTCTCATTTTTCCCCTCACAGCCCCCCACAGTCCTGATGTGGCTGTTTTGCAGGGAGTATCCTCCATTCCTTCACAGCACCAATAGCTTTTGCCAGCTTGCTACAAACCACAGTATGGTCTCATTTCTCTCTTCTCCCTGCTTTCTCACCAGATCTGCTGTACTTCTGCTGCCACTGGATAAGTGGGGGGTATTTAAGGACAATTTAATCCTCTCATTTAATAAATTATATGTAATTTACATCTGTATGTAAATCTCACATGTCCCCCCTGTTTGTCGTTACTTACATCCACAGCTGGGAGACACAAGACAAGACAACCCCCAGAGTTTGCAGAAACATTTATTGGGTGTCAATGTGTCCTTATTTTTAAGGGGAACATGTGAGATTTATATATAGATGTATATATTGATAAGTATAGATAGCTGTGCGTGTGTGTGTGTGTGTGTGTGTGTGTGTGTGTGTGTGTGTAGAGAGAGAGAGAGAGAAAGAAAGAAAGAAAGAAAGAAAGAAAGAAAGAAAGAAAGAAAGAAAGAAAGAAAGAAAGAAAGAAAGAAAGAAAGAAAGAAAGAAAGAAAGAAAGAAAGAAAGAGATCATGATCCATTCGGTTTTCAAGTCAAGAGACACTTGAAGGTGGTTTCCTGATTTGTTTCTGAGATCTGACAAGATCAGGCTATCTCTTGCCCCTACTCCATATTAAAAACTTGAATAATAGATACATTGCTAAAAAATGAAGTCCAAAATACATACATAATCATTTGAAATAACATTTGAAATAACATAAGCTAAGCAAAGGTTAACTTATTTATTTAGATATGTAGCCCCTCCTTTTCTCTCCAGTGAGGTACCAAAGTGGTTCTATAGCAATGTTGTCCCCTCCTCGTTTTATCTTCACAATTACTGCATGAAGTTAGACTGAAAGTCAGCAATTGGCCCAAGTTCACCCAGTGTACTTCTACAGCTGAGAAGATTCCAACCTGGGTATCCCAGATCCTAGTCCAATACTTTAAATGCTATACAATGGTAGCTCCAGGTTACTGGCTAATTTATAGCATATCGTGACTTAGCTTGTAAGTTTGATAATCACAATCAATTCCCAGCAAACATAGTACTCTAGGCTGTAGCAGAGACCAGTGCTAAATTCATTTATAGCCTTCATAGGCATGGGATAATGAATGGAAAAGAAGTACTGGAATCTGTTAGGAAGGATCATATCAGCTAGAACTTCACTTCTCAGTAGACAGTTGCTACTGAAGATCAATCCTTTTGATCCTTCTGGCTAGTCTACCCCAGAAAAAAAATCAGAAACACTTCTGGACTGGTTGAAACTGTCAGTTTCAGAAGCTCTTTTTCTTCAGTGCAATAAAATATATAAAGATAAAGCAATATTAAATAAGACAGGAATGTCTTTACTTTCTTAACATTCCAGCATGGTGCAGTGCTTAAGAGCAGTGAACTCAAATCTGGAGAACCAGATTTGATTTCCAGCTCCCCCACAGGAGTGGTGGACTTTAATCTGGTGAACCGGGTTTCTTTCCGCATTCCTCCACATGAAGCCTGTTAGTCATAGTTCTCTGAGAACTCTCTCAGCCCCACCTACCTCACAAGGTGCCTGTTGTGGGAAAGGGAAAGTAATGGTAAGCTGCTTTGAGACTCCTTACCCGAAGAGAAAACCATGGTATAAAAACCAACTGTTTTTCATTTTACTGATTCAAGAATTTGGGTGAGTTGATTGACAGAAGAGAAATAAGTATGCTAGTGACTTTTAAAAAGTGTTCATAAAATGAAATTCTTCCCTTTCTGTATGCTGAGCAAATGCTTCCTTTGTTTTTGAAATGACCAAGATCAGTGGATGATATGCTTCTTATCTTGTAATGAATTCTGAGGAAGAATGGTCTCCAGCACCTAAGGCAGCCTCACCACGGTCAACATATGCTATTGCTTTTGACAAGAGCAGAATGATGAAATCTTAAATAACAATTATGTTCTCTTTGCGGAACTTTTATGCATCTTGGAGAACATCCAAGGGGAAGGGAGAGATGACACAGCATGGGTAACCAGTGATCCTGACAGCTGCTTTTCAAAAAGAGCAAAGGGAAATTACAGCAGTTCATAGTGACAAGTATAACTGTTTAACATAAGTCTGCAGATTAATATTTGCGCTGTCAGTTTTCCTAAGATATATATTGCACAGAGTGTACTTGTGCTAGACAAGGTGAGGGAAAAATAAGGTGAGTGGTTACTTGCTAAACTACCTTGCCAATGCATGAGCCTGAAAATCTAGAAAAGGTGTGTAGTATGGTAGCTAGTGTGCCATCTTTAGAACACCTGAACTGACCATCAAAGCTAACTAAAACAAAAGAAATTTATTTTAATCTGTGCCTGAAAACAAATACTGCTTCTCTTCCAAAGATCTCTGTTGTAAATATAAATGTCTGCTGCCTTATCAATTTCCCCAAGTTATTCATCTCCAGTTCTCACCTCTTCTCTTATGAAAGCTTTTATTCTGTTTAAGTTCTCTGCCTCAATAATATTATTTGGTGTGCCTTGAGAATGGGTTTGCTAAAAAGGGTTGTAAAGTCATGGACTTCCTTCACCTTCGGGAGTATAACAGGGCTGAGGGAAAGTGCTTCTTGTCACAAAACACTACCATTTTTTGAAGCAGTTTTGTTTGTCAGGAAGGAGATGGAAAAATCTGACAAGCTAGGTCAGATAGTGGTTTCTTTGCCTTGGTGAAATTGGAAGGTGTGTGTGGGAGGGGGGGTTTCTCTCAAAGAACACATTACCTTTGGGCGAGATTCTCAAATGTGCACATATTTTCCTCTCTTCAGAATTCACAGCACCATAGATCAGACAAAGCCCACAGTTTCCAAAAGCAGGCAAAACTCCTGATATCCTTTGTTGCTTGGTAAGCTACTGAGAGCTAAAAGAGGTCTTCTCCTCCAGTTCCAGATTCCTGGAAGCCCATAACCATACAGGTGCTCAGAGGTGACTGAAGTGATTGACAGCTTAATTGTGCAGCAGCAAAGATATTATCTTCAGGCAGGCAGTGCATTAAGCCAATACAAGAGCATTGGAGGAGAGGTCTGTATATGCATGCCTGCTTCCCTCATTTTGGGGTTTCCCTTAAAGGGGTTTTGTAGGTGGAGCCATACAGTAGCATGCTCAGTTTAGGAGATGTCAGCTGGTTCTCACCATCAGGTGACAAGGGAATGAAGAAGTGGCTTGCACTTATATGAGACGCCAAGGTAGATGAGTAGTCTGATGCTAAATCCATCCTTGTGCACCAATGATCTTGCAATTATGCTTAATAAAAGCTTTGGCATATTCTGTATCCAAGTCAGGTCTTTGGTGTTTTATTCTCGTCTAACCTCACTCCCTCCCCAACCACTAGGAGAGAATGAAACTTTGAGCATTTTTTGATCATTTGTCCTCACTAGCCAAGCTTATACACATTTGGAAAGGAACTTCATTTGCAAACCTAAACAATGTTACCCTAAACAATGTTATGACTTCTTAAACCTTTGATGGATAAAGAAAGGCATAATACTGCATACAGTTTCTACAACATAGTAGTGGCATCTTGTAAGTTCGCTGTTCCTGTGAAGCACATATTGTTCCACAAAAATAGTTCTACTATTAGAATTGCTTTAATGATATGTTAAACAGGAACTACAGAGTATGGCAACAGGTTGCATGTAAGTCTAGTTTGTTCTTATAATTCTTCTTTCTGTAAAATAATAACACAGGGATAAGGGCTTTCCCACTTTCCATTTGCATGAATTGGCAGGTGCATTGTGTTTTGTAATAGCCTGCTCTATTTGATGCAATTAATAAGTGTGGCAGGCCAACCAGTAGATACATAAGTGGTAGGACCAAGATATTTCTATTTGTTTTGACAAAAGCCCTTTTTCCATTTAGTTTTTAATATCTTTGCTTTGGGAGAGAGATAGAATAACATAAAAGCTGTGCAAAACGAAGATAAACACTATGTGTTTTTCATGGAAAAGTTACTAAGTAGCTTGTACTTTCAAAAGAAAATTATGAGGCATAAACAGCTAAAAAGGCAAGAAAAGGTGAGGTTAAAACACCAGCTGTAATGACACACATGTTGCCATTGTCAATCAACTATCCTACATGTAAATATTTCTTATATTAAAGATTCATAGGTGAGATTTTACCCACATCTGAGCCAATAGGGTTGATTTCCCTGGTCTGATTTCTGCCATTCTAGCAGCTTAAGCTGATATTTTAAGGAAGGACAAAAGATGACAAAGGTTAGTTTCCTTTCCTCACCACATAATATGAGATTGTTCCATCTCCTGAGGATTCATTCAAATGGCCCTTCAATTTATGTGGCACCTTTTCTATTACCTGGATTTCCAAGTGCCCGTAGTAAAGCAATCATCTGAATACTCCATAAAAGATGACAATAATCAAATTTGAAAATATGGTCAATGTGAAGCCATTTGTAGTACGTGTTGGGGAGAGGACAGGATGGCAACAAGACAAACAGGGTGGGGAGGTCTGGCCTTTTAACTGGTGGGTTCGAAGAGCTAACATTCATGTTTCCTACTGTTCAGAACTTGTTTAATTTTATTTTTGTTTTTCTCTTCCTTCTGTTGTGTTTCTTCCCTGTTTGCAAGTTCTTGTATCATGAGGTATCTTTGCTACTGGAAAATCTACATGTAGCCAGCTAGCTTGCTTTCTTTCTTTCTTTCTTTCTTTCTTTCTTTCTTTCTTTCTTTCTTTCTTTCTTTCTTTCTTTCTTTCTTTCTTTCTTTCTTTCTTTCTTTCTTTCTTTCTTTCTTTCAAAGCAGAAATGTGAATGCAGGTCCACATGGCCAACAATGTTATTCTTGTCACCATGTGTTTGAACATTTTATTGTTTCTCTTTGGATAAAATCCAGCGTACAAACAGACATGCATAACCCTACTGGAAAAAAAGTGCCTAACTCTATGCTAAACTGTGATGTACTTTGCTTTCAATTTCTGCTGCTTGTTAATATTTGCACTAGTGACAAATGTTGTAGGCAGTACACAAACCTTGTCCATTCAAGTGTATAACTAAGTGCTACAAGTGCACATATAACAGAAACAATATGCCACTGTACCAACTCAAATGTTCATGGTTATGTTTGCAGTGACTCCCTCTGATGCACAGTTTCGATGCAACATCATTTTGTTGCAAAACCTCCAGCAACTCGATTTCAAAACAATGTTTTAGGAACATAGATGATGGATGGTGGCAAGAGGCATCACTGAAACCCCCAGCTTGCTATTTTTTGTGTTTTGAAATGGCCCACCACAGAATGAGAATATTTTCTTTCTATTATCAGAATTGGTCTTTGCAATGCATCTGTGAGCAAAATATGGCTGGAACCGGTTCCGGCAGGCGTGAGGGAAGCACGCTTTTACCTTCTCCGCAAGTCTTTTATCAAATATTTATTAACTTTTACCAAATATTTATTAACTTTTACCAAATATTTATTAACTTTTATCATATTTTTAACCTTCTGCCGTCTTATAATAATTCCATCAAGCTTGAATAAGTTGCTCTAAATGTTTTGAATTCCTCCAAGTTGGAATGAGCTTGCATCTCGACGCTGCTGAGCAGTTTTTAGTTAGTAAATTACTCCAGCTGTAGTTAAGTACGAGGAGTTTTTGCTGTTTATGTGATTTTTTACTTCTCCTTGTGTAAATATTGTTCTGTTTGAGAAATATGGGAAACAGGAAACGTCGGCGGTCCTCCCCCAATTTATCTGGGCAGAAAAAACAAAAACAAAGTAAAATAGCTAACTACTTTCAAGATAGATCCACAGTTGAGGAACTGCTAACAGATGTTGACCTGGAAAATAGGTTTGCTATTTTAGAGGAACTTCAACAACATAGCGAAGATGCTGCCTTGAATGAATCATGCACTCCCCTGTCTCCTCGAGCTGGTCACAACGTAATTAAGCAAAACGCCCCATTGACTGATTTTGCTTCTTGCCAAGTCATGCTTATTTCCAAAACCTTGGAACTTCTTTTGGACAATTTTAACAATATTGGAACTAAACTAGAGTCACTGAATAGGCTCAGTCAAACAATGGAGCAATTTAGCAATCAACTTCTGCTAGTAGGAGAACAATTCAGTTCTCATTTTAAATCCTCAGAAACCAAATCTCTGCACTAAACTGAATTTCCAATCCCTCGCCAAAGGGAGCAAATAACTTTGTATATTAGAGAGTCCAGTCTGAATGCATATCGTTGGGACACCTACCTCCGGATTAGACAATCACTTTGCTCCTTATTGCACTGCAAACCAGCAGATTTATATCTTTTAGATTTGAGACGCTTCCCAAAATGGGTTACTACAGAAGACTTTGCCCTTACTTTCACGCAAACTATGACTCCTAACAGACTTTTTAAAATTAAGGACTATCTGCAAGAAAAATATGATATACATGTGGTGAGAATGTTTAAAAATACAACTGTCAACAATCTTATTGGAACTGAGCCCAGAATCGCTGTGCCAAAGCTCAGTCCTCCAACCCAAGATTTAATTAATGATTGGAGACAATTGGTAGCACAATTGTCTCTGATTCTCAGTTCCTCACCTCTAAAAGAAACAGAAGAACATATGTACAATGATCTACCCACTAATACAGGAAAAGCAAACACCCAACATAAAGAAGAAAATCCAAGCAGAACTCCTCGAATTATGGGAGTTGCGACTTTGGACAAGTGCATAGAGCCCACTGCTGCTTCAACTTCCAATATACCTTACGAATGGGAAGTCGATCCAAAACCAGTTGAAACCCTACATCCTGAGATGGTCAACGTAAACAGAGGCAAATGCGTGAGAACTAATAGAAATCAATTGGCATGATCCATCACAATCCAAGCACCAGAGGCAAATATCAACTACAAGCACAAACAAGGACTTACAGGAAGTTTTGGTTATAACTGAAACAACTATTGGGCAAGAAGCACCTGAGGCAGTTGTAGAATTACCTCAGGTAGGAGAAGTAGCAATAACACCATGCCCTAATAAAATAAGTCATTTATTACAACCTTCTTTGACCAATATGGATAAGGATTTGATAATGCACCAACAAGAAGATTCTAGTAATGTATTAGCCAATGGTCCTCTATCTGCCAAACAGAGTGCTCTTGCTGCTAAGGCCGACTCTACTGACTCTAGACTGCTAGTTCCCACAATACTATCATCGTATACATTGACTGAAATGGACTCTATGACACAAGCGGAAACAGAGCCTGTGAAAGCAGGAGGCCAAGGGAACTCTGAGCAACCAACGGCTGGAAGTCCTCACCTTGACAGTGTCCAGAATACTTGGTCCCTCCTCCAAGAGTCTGCTGGTGGCATTCCTCCAGCTGTGCATGCAGCCTCTCATAAGAGAACATCCTTCAATGGCTGCATACAGCATTCTCTACCAGCAATTTCATCCCTGGATTCTTCCACCTGACGCCAAAAACAATTTTGATCTTTCGGTTCTGTCTTGGAATATCTCGTGGAGGAATAAATCGAACCCAAACTTTCTCAAATATCTGAGAAAAGCAGATCTAATTCTCTTACAGGAAACTTGGCTATATCATCCCATAGATTTTGAGGGCTACAGGGCCTTCTGCTCCCCAGCAATTAAATGCAATGGGCCCGGCCGTCCTTCTGGTGGTCTCTGCATTTTAATTTCTGTCTCTCTGCCAGCAAAAATTCTATCAACCCCCTCCCACTTAATTCAAGCATTGCTGATTAATTGGGGCAAATCATCACTGATATTCATTAATACGTATATCCGCCCTGGTGCAAATAATAACGTTCGTGATGACCCGTGGCAGAATTTATCCTCGTTTGTTGAGGAGCTAGAACTAAAATATCCTTCAACTGAAATTACCATGTGGGGGGATTTCAATGCGAGAGTGGGTAATAATCTAACCTCATATTTGGAACGTGAAGGTTATGATGATAACGATTATGTCTATTCACTCTTACTTCCATCAGAGCGTCATTCTGAGGATACCCAGACCAATTACACTGCTAGGAATCTGATCGAATTCGCTATCAAACATAACATGTTATGGCTCAATGGTCTAAAATGCTATGACTGTTCTAATAATTTCACATTTGTTAGTACGCTGGGGAACAGTGTTATAGATTATTGTTTTATGTCACCAAAATTAAGAACTTCAGTCCAGTCTTTTAAGATAGGAGACCTTCTACTAGGAGATCACCTCTCACTTAACCTTGTTCTCCATCAGGAAGAGGGGGTGGACGTTCCTATGGATACATCTAAAGAGTATTTACTCACGCTTTTGAGCTAATTAATTCTCAGCATCTAGGTAATCTCTTAAGTGCTTTTTATAAGGCAGGTTCGCCTTGTGTGGCAATTGGCAATTTTGAAACATTAATCAGAGTATATCACAGACTATCTTGTAAAGTCCGTTAGAAACCTACATATAGCACTAGATGTGCCCCTTGTCTTGACAAAGAGTGCCATGAATTAAACAAACTAATTCGTGCATCTTACCAACAATTCAAGAGATTTAGAAATCCTGTGTCGCGCAATCAGCTAGTTCAATATAAAACTACTCTTCATTCTTTAATGAAAGAGAAACAGGTTCAGTATGCGCAGAATCAGTGGGATCGCTTATATCAAGCTGTAATCTCCAATGACTCAAGACAGTTTTGGGCCTTGACAAACAGACTTGACTCAATAAAATGAGGGCTCTTCCATTCTCCCTGAGGTTTGGATAGATCATTTTGCGAAGCTGTTCCAAAAGGAAGAGACCAGTAACATTTATCATCCATCTCCATCATTAGATGATTCCAAATGGCCTCCTGTTACAACTCAGGAAATCATGGATCTAATAACTGAATTGAAACCCCGTAAAGCCTCTGGCCCAGATATAATTCCCCAGAGATACTGAAGTCGCATATAGAGTGGTGGGCACCCCTTTTGGCCAATCTATTCACCCAAATCAATGACTCAGGCCTCATTCCTAAGCCTTGGCTATCTGCAGTCATTGTACCTATTTATAAAAAAGGTGACCCATCGGATCCTGCCAACTTCCGCCCAATTAGTTTGACATCAGTCATTGGGAAAATATATGCTAAGACACTTCTATCCAAACTACAGGCCTGGACGATTCATCAGAACATCATTGGCCCAGAGCAAATAGGCTTCACGAGGGGGAATCCACGTTAGACCATGCTATGCTTCTTACGCATTTGGTTAATAAATACTCCAAAAGTCCAAGAAGCAAACTTTATGCTGCCTTCATTGATTTGAAGGCAGCTTTTGACACAGTCTCTAGAGAACGTCTTTGGAATAAATTGGCTATACAAGGAATAGACAATAAACTTCTTTTTCTAATCAGGCAACTTCATACCAACACAAACTGCAGAGTTAAGTGCTCACGTGAAGGTCTCATGACTGATTCTATTTCTACCTTTAAAGGTGTGAGGCAAGGCTGTGTGTTAGCACCAACCCTTTTCAATTTATTTTTGAGTGACCTTCCATCAGCCTTATTGGAAATTAATAACCATGCCCCTAAATTAGGCTCAAGGCATATTCCAATACTTCTATATGCTGATGATACCATCCTTCTATCTCGCTCAAAAGTTGGACTTAGTCGACTGCTGAATAGATGTGGGCAGTACTGTACAGATAACGGACTAGTCATCAATTATCAAAAGACCAAGATTTTGATCTTTGCCAAACAATACAAAAAACATAACTGGGCGATTAATAAAGTGCCAGTGGAGCAGGTTAACCAATACAAATATCTTGGAATTACATTTTCTTATAACCTCTCCTGGTTACCCCACAAAAAAGCTGCTATTGCAGGTGCTACCATCAGTTATTCTGCCATTGCACGCTTCTTTTATGGAAAGGGCCACTCCCTTGTCCCAGCAGCACTAAAATCTTTAACTCTAAGATAGAAGCGCAGTTACTTTATGGAGTACCTATCTGGCTCCAAGCAGTTGACGACTCCTTGAATACTGTCCAATCCAAATTTTTCCGTAAAATTATGGGCCTGCCAAATTGTGTACCGTATGCGGCCCACTGTTTAGAACTGGGCCAAAATTCATTAGTTTATAGGGCTTGGTTGAGAGCTTTTAAATTTTGGCTTCGCCTGCATTTCTCGCATGATGAGCACTCGCTGATTCACCTACTTTTGTCTGATACTCAGGCTAATCCATGGTTCTCTCTGATTGAAAGAAAGATTGAATCACTTGGTATATCTCTCGAGCTAAGCTTTCCGCTATCTAGTTCAGAATCCTACAACTTGTTAAAACAAAAATTGTTGGAAAGCGAATGGATTAATTTATTTAGGGCTGCTATGAAAACTTGTTCACCCTTACATCTTTCAATACCCCTATATCAAAACAGGATGGCTCCCTATTTGTATTTTTTGACTAATCCAATGCAGAGAAGAGCCCTCACACTTGCTCGCTTCAATGTTTTCCCCTCCGCTTTATTTATTTAACAACTTGGAAATGAGCGAAAGGGTATGCTCTTGTGGTGAACAACAAATTGAAACATTGGCACATCAACTGCTTTGCTGCCCTAAATCTGCTAATATCAGATCAAAATATTCCAACATTCTTTCTAGGATACCTAGTGAAATGGAAGAATCAAGTAGACTTCCTTTTCTTCTGGACAATTCTGACAATGAAACTTGTGAATTGGTTGCACAATTTTTACTGGAGGTGATGCACAATCAGTAATTTATATTTTATCTTAAACCTTTGTATTTGTATACCTTTTATCTTAAACCTTTGTATTTGTATACCTTTTATCTCAGGTTTTTTATTGTGTTATGATTATTGTTATGCCAAATAAAGGCTTATTATTATTAAAATATGGCTCATTTCCTTTAAAACTGTATAAATGAGACTAACATTCTACTAAATTACTTTGGAGCAATATGAGAGCTTCAATTCCCATTGCAAGGCTTATTTACAAGGCAGGGGGTATTTTTAAAATTCTGTGTTTTTGTTTGTTTGTCTACATGCCTCAACAATTCGAATAACCATCATGTCAGCACAGCTCACATAGATGCTGCTGCTTAAGTTTTATATATCAGACTTTTGGTCACATGTTTTTGCTTTAAAGCATCATCATTTAGTACATAATGGTACAATATTATTTTTGTAAAAGGTTTTCAAAATTATAAACAATGGAAGTGGCACTCAGGTATGAGTCACATGGCATAGAGGAAGACTGGAAGCATATCTGTGACTGAGTAGCCCAGAGTCATTTCTAGGCACAACATAGCCAAGGGGCACAGAAAGAATGTATTATCTCATGTAAGATTTCCTTCCAGTTTCATTAGTACAGACCAAGCCCTCTGCCACAACATTTCTACGAAATGCCTGTGCCTTTGATGCTCACCTGTTATCAACTGTTAGCAATTTTAAACTACACTGAAAAATCCCAATATTTAATTCTGAATAGATTCTGCCCTTTTTAATTTTTCTGTATGCAGCAAACACAACTATATTCATTTCAAGATGAGCCTAGACACTCCAGAATCTAGACTATTTATCATTCTAGCATTTAACACATCCAGTACCACCTCAACTATAGAACCTTTGTCATCTCACTTGGAAAATAAACCAAATATTAAAACAAGTTGATTGGCTTCTTGCTGTTACAACATTGCTGTCTAATTAATTTAAACAGAAGAGAATGGATGGAGAGAAATATAGTGGAGTAGAGGTGTCCATTTGGATATGCCAAACTAGAAAAAAAAGCCAACAAAAGCTATTTTGGCTTTTTTTCAGTAAAAAGGGGCACCATTTTAATTGTGTCAAACAACAAAGCTGAAAAAGCTCCCCTCCTCCCTACAGCTTTTTTTTACTTTCTCAGGTCTATTACCTTTGTGGGGCACTGGGTGGCATGTTTGGCATTTTTATGAAAATTCCCATTTAGGTTCTTTTAAAAAAATCCCTTTGGATTTTTGTGTGTTCAACAAGAACATTCATGAAAATATAAAGGTTTTTAAAAGACAGCTATGAGTACTATGTATTGTAAGTCGCCAGTAACGATCACCATCTTCTCCAGCAGTTATCACCAAATTTAATCCCAATCATTGTTCATGTGAATACTTACAGATTTCATTAAGACAAGGTGTGCATAACTCCTTTACTGTCTTTAGTACCAAAACTGAATTTAAATGAGAAGGGGAATAGTTGAAAGGGTTCTATTTGCCCCTTGAATGCTAAATGAATCTACATAAAAAGACTTATTGGTTTCCTCCCATCAAACAAATTTATAACATATACTACAGAAGTGAAAAGAAGTGAAGTGTGCCTCATCATGGTCTCACTAAAGAAAGTGCTGTAATGACTTCATTGGCTTGTAAATGGAAAGGTGTCATAGTGGGAATTCAGGGTGAGCATTACTAGCAGTTTTCTTGAGTGACTGCAAGGAACAAAGTCTTAAAATATAGAAGGAAATAATAGCAGTGTATGTCATTCCATATTTTCTGCATTTTGACTTCAGAAGTGTGTGTGTATATAAAATAGTGCATGTGGCCCCATCTACAGATATCTAAATCTGCAGGTTGGGGCCACTCTGCTGCTCAATAGAGCAGTTCTCAGACACCACCACCATTGTGCTCAGAAGTGGCAGGTGCTGCAGCCATGCAAATTCAGTAATGGAAGTCTCATGTCCCCTCCCCCCCCATCCTGAGCTGGGAAAGAAGGAATCAGGTAGGGGGCAAGGAAGTTCTTGTTGACACTCCTCCCCCACCCCAGCAACTGAGCCAGTAAACACACCAACTCACCTGCTGAATTAGCAATCAAGGAAATGGGACTGTGCACCTCCTTGCTTCTCGCCAAATGGGGAAACTCTGTGCTTTCCTGTTCAGGAGAGACACAGTACACAGAACCATGTGGTTCACTTTCATGAACATAGTGGGGATTTGTATTTATTCAGTTAGCTTTTAAAAACATTTATATTCCATTTGGTGGTGGGAAATATCACTCAACGTATGGCAACCCTGTAGGGTTTTCAAGGCAGGGGACAGTCAAGAGGTGGTTTGCAATTGCTTGCCTCTGTGTAGCAATGCTGGACTTCATTGGTGGTCTCCATCAAATACTTTGATGAGATCAGGCTAGCCTGGGCCATCTAGATCATTCATAGCTCAGATAATGCAGGGGTTGGCAGATCTTTTGGTATGAGGACCACATTTAGGTCTTCTGGAGTAGAATGCCTATTTTTTTCTGTCAGGTACCCCATGGACTACATTTCTCAACCTCAAATGTTCACCTAGGAGGTTGATTTCATTTTTCATGTAATGAAATTCTAAACATGTCTTACTTTATCAAATACTAGTAGTTTTGGTTCTTTTTCTGTGGAGGAAAGAGTGATTCTTCCTGAGAAATTAGGAGGACGGTCTTTGGACCACCAGCAATCTCCAGCAATCTTCTCATTTCCCTCTTGCAATGCCAGCAAAAATACCAGCTGCAAAGGCTATTTTGAATCCAGTTGCAATTTCAGAATTAAATGCAGTGTAATTGGTTCCTTATACGTTCCTGGTAATCCTGTTAAAACAACTCATTAGGTGCCATGGCAATTGGAAATTAGTAGGTTTCAGAACATGCACGTTTCCTTTGTTTACACTAATTATTTGCAAATGAGGCAGTTGTTCCTTAAAGCAGGAGAGGCTTCTTAGAAGTTTTCCCCATGACTCAAAATATCCTAAACTTTAAAATGTATGACTTCCCTTTGGAAAACAAAGATATATGAAGCCAATGAAACTATGAAGCTGATGTATATTACTCTATTACTCCAGTTACTCCAATACTGCTTATTCGGATTGGAAGTAGCTCTCAGATGGATCCAGACTAAATTCTCCATATGTGAAAATGAACTTTCTGCTTTTGATGAATGTTTATGTGCAAGTCATAACTGACTTATGGAGTCCCCATATGATTTTCAAGCTAAGAGACGTTCAGAAATGGTTTGCTATTGGCTGAGAAGAACTGAGACTGAACCACGGTGACCCAGCAGGCTTCATGTGTAGTGGGGAATCTCGAACCTGATTCTCCAGATTAGAGTTGGCTGCTCTCAACAGCTGCACAGCAATGAATAGGAGACCCTTAAAAATGAAGTGTTGCACAATGGCAGGGGAGAATTGATGGAACTTGCTAATTTTGTCTGGATTCAACCCTATGCAGTGAGCAGGTTGAAAATGACTGATATATTTTAGTTGGTAGCATCATGGATTGAATCTGGAATCTTCTGAATTCAGAGCATTGTGTTCTGCTACTAAATTACAGCGTCAATAACAGAGAGGAAGAAAAAAGCTTCACCAAACAGCACATGCAAAATACTCCATACAAAACTTGGAAATAAAAATAAGCCAACTGAGGAGTCCCGCTGCATTGGTTCCACTTTGGAAACAAGATAATTCAGTATTCCAACATCTGGACTGAAGTCAAGGTGCAGAAAACTTTGGAAGCACTCCTACTCTATCCATTACACGGGATAAAATAGAAAAAGAATGAGTACAAATAGAGTTGAAGAGCTCTGTTTAGGTAATGAATAGAGTTTCCACTGAAAATAAGAATGAAATGGTGCGTGTATTTGTTTAGAGAAATGATAATGGGATTGATGTCTCATGAAAAGTGTATACTAGATCTTTAATTGGTCCTCCAGGTATCTGTGCCTTAAGCATTTGTAATGTTATAGCTAGTGATTAACGTCATTTGATCAGCATCAAATCACATGAAGAGATTAGTGCTCGATAACTTTTCTTTCATTCAGTCCCACAAAGCTGCCTTGGTTGATAGTTGCATCTGATAGTGTTAAAAGTATGAGGATTGCCAGGGGGTTGTTGACCTACTGGTTCCATCTTGTTTGCCATGCTTTTCAACATTGATGTAAAGCTACTTTATGTCACCTCCAGTTTTTCCAAGAAATGATATTATACCCCCATATTCCCATCTCTCCCCCCTGCCTGTTGGTTGCCAGACATACATGCTTTTTTTTTTGCAGAAGGAGAAGGAGGAAGTGGAGCAGGAGGGATCCATTTATAGATACCAGCATTGGTCCAGAGTGGTTAAAGCTAATGTGCTGCATGAGTACTTCAATTTTTTAAATTTAACTTACAATGTTATCCAAAGTAGTTAAACCCTTCTGTAACGACCCAAAGGACCCCCAGAATATTATTTATACATATTTCTGCTTTAAAATCATATTGGCAAAAGCCAGTTGCCAAAAGCACTCCTATGGGTGTAGGTAGCCGCATGATCACCTGACCACAGCCAAAAGGTCAAAACTACTTTAACAAAAGCTAAGATAATGAGTTACTCCAGCATAACCTGGAGGTCTCATTTGAGTCACAAGAATGCTTGATTACCTCACCTTGCTATAGAGACTGTTAAAGACAAAGAATATGGAAAGCCACTTTAGCATCATTTCCCTATCTCTTCTGGAAACCAAGTCATCAACAGATGGTTGCTTCTCTGCATCTCCTCTTCCCATTGTTATGACTCCTAAACCATTCACCTTATCCTGATCTAAATGTCTCAGCTAAATCTGTATATCCTGGGCAGTGACTCTCAAGAGTTAATCTGCATGGAAGTCTTTCAGCATTTCCTCGTTTAGCTTAACAAAGCAATTTTGGCCCCTTTGTCCCAGGTTTAGCAGTAGACGAGCTGACTAATTACCTCAGTACCCCCAAACACAGCATGGGAAGTTCCAGAGAATTTAGAAAAATGAAACTTAAAAACTCACTTGTTCCCGCCCCACCTGGGCAAAAGGGTATAAAAGCTTAGTTCACCCCAACACATGTGCTCTTACTAGCCTGTACCTTCCTTGGTCTGGTCAGTTTGAGACATGAATTCGTCCTTCATTGGGTTTCTGTGCTGGCATGGAATCCCTGCCTTCTACTTCTACCCTTCTAAGAATCGTTAGGTAACGTATTACCCCACAACCCCCCCCCCTCTATTTCTATCATCCAATCTATCTTTTAAAACCTTTTTTTATATCTTAGGAACTTGAATGTATGTGCTCTTATGTCTCACTGTGTGTTTGTATTTTTAAACAAATTTATATAAACGTTTAAATTCAATTTGGACTCTTGCTTCTCTGTGGAATATCCATTGTCAGAATTCCTTCCCCGTATCATACAGTCTAAAAGATCTCCTCTCGGCCCCTCTCGTTGCCAACGTGAGCGTTCATTCCCCTTTGCTACTTTTAAAATCCTATGTGTGCTGTTATATTTTTAGCAGCTGGTGGAGAATCCCTTTAATAAAACCCCTACCCCTGTTAAGGCCGCAACACTTCTCAGTGACTTCACTGGATGCATATCTATTTGGTGAAGGTGGAAAGTGTTGTCAAGTCACAGCTGACTTAGGGCATCCCTACAGGGTTTTGTCATAGGACCCCAGGAACAAAGGATAGTCCATACACAGGTCTTAGCAGGTTAGATGTTTAATGTGCACAGAGCAAGGAATCCAGACAAGCCAAGAAACAGGAATAGTAATCTGCAAACTAAAGCACAACCTTGCTGCCACAAGCTAGCTCTGCTGCATCATCTCTTTTACAGTCAGCCTCCCATTCCCTTGTGCAATAGCCTCCTGTAGCTGGTTACTCTAGTCTGGCTACTGAAAAGACTCTGCATCTACTCTAGCTCACACAGCAGCAGTTGGAAGCCGCTGCTTTCGAAAAACCTCGCTCAGGGAGCGAGGTTCGAAAGCAGCGGCTTTGTGCCACTCGGGGGTTGCGAGGCTGGTGCTGCTGCAATGGTGGCCATGCAAACCCCTCCCCAGGGATGCTGTTTTTAGCATCCCTGGGACGCTGTATTCTGCCCGTGCTGAAACAGCCATAGTTTAGCAAAACAAACATCTATTTTTGCAGAAATAAAAGACCTACATGGAAACAGAAATGTAGCCATCTTAAAAATCACTAGGCCAGAGTACAAATCAAACCCAAGTAAAATGTCACTGTGATCCACAAGACCATTTATCAATGGAATGTACGCTCACGGCATTCAGCACCAATTCAGTGCATATCTGTAGAAATCAAAGATATTCACTTTGCTCAGCAAATGGACATAAACATGATTGTATTCTTAAATCCCTTAAATTTGGGTTAAAGCCACACATAACTTTCACATAAAATGAGACTGAAACATGGTACTGATGCAGCTTTTCTAGAAGGCTAATACATTGAAGATATTGATTGCCTTTCTGATTTATTTAGTTTACAGAATATAGAATGAGATTCATCTATCATTATTCTCAAATCATCCATCAGCTGTACGCTTCTCTAGGCAGTGAGGGGTGATGTTATCAACTATTTTACTTGCTTTGTGGATATTCAAATTAGCACATGAGCTGGATATGACCTATTGAGCTGGCACTTAGGTAAGAAACTTGAAATGTCTGAAGAGGAAAAAATACCTCCATTTATGCTGTTTCTTCTTGAATTCTTACTAGGGATGAATATATCCAGGTGTATGTCTGAGAATCCATGCTCTGTTTTTTACTGTTAGTTGCACAGATTTTTTTCTACTGTCTATGGATATTGTGCACTTTTTAAAAACACTGTATTTGTACATGTAGTGTACATTTTACTAATAGAATAGAATAGAATAGAATCTTTATTGGCCAAGTGTGATTGGACACACAAGGAATTTGTCTCCGGTGCATATGCTCTCAGTGTACATAAAAGAAAATACATTTGTCAAGAATCATAAGGTACAGCACTTAATGATTGTCATATAGGTCTAGTAAGCAATCAGGAAACAATCAATAGTAATAAAAACATAAAATGTAAAATCATAAAATAAAATGAAATGTCAGCACAGGCTATAGTCATACAGTCATAATTGGGAGGAGATGGGTAATAGGAATGATGAAAAAAGTAGTGCAGTAATTATATAATAAATATATAATAAATAGTTTGACATTATCGAGGGAATTATTTGTTTAACAGAGTGATGGCATTCGGGAAAAAACTGTTCTTATGTCTAGTTGTCTTGGTGTGCAGTGCTCTGTAGCGACGTTTAGAGGGTAAGAGTTGAAACAGTTTATGTCCAGGGTGCGAGGGGTCAGTAAATATGTTCACAGCCCTTTTTTGACCTCGCTGTGCAGTATACAGGTCCTCAATGGAAGGCAGGTTAGCAGCAATTGTTTTTTTCTGCAGTTCTGATTATTCTCTGAAGTCTGTGTCGATCTTGTTGGGTTGCAGAACCAAACCACACAGTTATAGAGGTGCAGATGACAGACTCAATGATTCCTCTGTAGAACTGTATCAGCAGCTCCTTGGGCAGTTTGAGCTTCCTGAGTTGGCGCGGAAAGAACATTCTTTGTTGTGCTTTTTTAATGACATTTTTGATATTAGGTGACCATTTTAGGTCATGAGATATGATGGAGCCTAGAAATTTAAAGGTCTCTACTGTTGATACTGTGTTGTCTAGTATTGTGAGAGGAGGTAGGATGGGAGGGTTTCTCCTGAAATCTACCACCATTTCTACGGTTTTAAGTGTGTTCAGTTCTAGATTGTTCCAGTGGCACCACGAGGCTAGTTGTTCAACCTCCCGTCTGTATGCGGTTTCATCGTTGTCTCGAATGAGACCAATCACTGTTGTATCATCTGCAAATTTCAGTATTTTAATAAAGTAATATAATAAAGTATAATAAAGTATATAGTATATATAAATAAATATATATATATATATATATATATAGTATATATAAATAAAGTTTAATAAAGTATATATAGCATGATGATTGATCCATAAATTATTTTGAGGAGTGCAAAATGCCAGGAAACAAAAAAACTGGTGGCAAAAGAGAGAAAGGCATGTTTATATAAACAGGAGGGAGAGGGAAAATGGGGATGGGGCCAAAACTGACATTATATTTATTATACATCATGGCTTCTTCCTCTTTCTGACTACAGTGCTATAATAGTATGTTAGTCTGCAGCCAAAATAGCATGTAATATTCAATTCCCGATTATCCTTCAAAGCTGCTCATCCTGTTAGCCCACTTCTTCTCTTTGGTTCACAATCTTTTTCTGGTTTTCCTCCTCCTGAGATCTTCACCTTAGGTTGGGAAATTCCTGGTGATTTTGGAATGGAGCCTGCGGAAGGAAAGGTTTGGGGAGGGAAAGGGCCTTGTAGGGTATAATGGCATACAGTGTGTGGTGGAAGTGACATTGCTGACAATGCCACTGCAATGCTGGCCAGACCTCCCCCTACTGCTGTTAAGTCCCCACCACCACCCACCAGTGCCGAGAAGGACCTGGCAACTCTGGCCTGTGTATTTTGAACTTATTGTTCAATCTGACCTGTTTTACTGTAATTTTATCTTGTAGCTTGTTAGGGGCTGTAAACAAATTTTGTAAGGCAGGGTATAACTTTTAAGTCAGTAATGTGGTGATATTGAAAATAGGGTTGTAAATTTGTGGTTTCCACATTTCATGGTGAACACTTCATGGACAAGGGTGGCAAAATGTTTGGGGAATTTATGACGTAAGTAGTGAGATTCTCTGTGTTTGTGTGCATGTTAGGAATAAGCAAATGGTTTTCTTTATTTCATGTCTTTTGATATTCATTTTGCAAAGTAATTCAATTGTCCATTCTTTGCTCTTGCTTTGTTGACAACATGTGTTGCATGTACACATTATAGTAGTTTGGAGAGGAGACATCTGAGGGGGGATATGATTGAAGTCTATAAAATTATGCATGGGGTAGAAAATGTTGACAGAGAGAAATTTTTCTCTCTTTCTCACAATACTAGAACCAGGAGGCATCCATTGAAAATGCTGGGGGGAAGAATTAGGACTAATAAAAGGAAACCTTTCTTCACGCAGCCTGTAATTGGTGTTTGGAATATGCTGCCATGGGGCATGGTGATGGCCACTAGCCTGGATAGCTTTAAAAAGGGCTTGGACAGATTTATGGAGGAGAAGTTGATCTTTGGCTACCAATCTTGATCCTCCTTGATCTGAGATTGCAAATGCCTTAGCAGACCAGGTGCTCAGGAGCAGCAGCAGCAGAAGGCCATTGCTTTCACATCCTGCATGTGAGCTCCCAAAGGCATCTGGTGGGCCACTGTGAGTAGCAGAGTGCTGGACTAGATGGATTCTGGTCTGATTCAGCAGGCTCTTTCTTATGTTCGTATCTTCTTAATATATGCAACATATATGTTTAGTGCTTATTATTTATGCATATAATCATTCATTTTAATAGTTTTTCCCTCCCATTAGGATCATGAATGCAGGAGACTATGAAATTGGCATGTTTGAGTTCCAGAAAGCTCATTGAAACCTGGATTGGAAGACTGAATGCGTTTACAAGTTATCCTCCCCACCCCCATAAATCCTCCCTGACCTCCAGCTTATTTAAATATGAGGTTGCATTACCACCAGTGGAGTGAAACTGGCAGAACAGGCCTTTCCCCCATCCCCATTCCTGCTGCAGTTCAATGCATTTCCTAAAATTCTGCCCTGGAAACAGGGGAACTTCAGGAAAGCATGGAAGAAAGTGAGTGTTTCCAGTGCAAGTAGGAGATCAGCAGAACTCATTGCTTTCTCCTCTGCCAATAGAAGTGCCAACGTAAATGTCATTATGCTGCTGGAACAGCAACCATAGATCCAACTCACAATGTTTAATGCTGATTTACTGATGCCACCCCACTGAAAAAAAAATGTGCATATTTTACAGGAAACATTCAATGTAAGAAAACATAAAATAGTGAAGATATAAAGAAGTCTGGAGAAAAGTGCAATTAAAATGTATATTTTTAGGTCAGGCAGCTATTGGCAATCTATGGCTTAAAGTCATAAGGACATGGGCACTGAGTTAGGGGCCAATGATTAGATATTTTTACCCTGCTTGAAGGCTGATGCAGTCACAATACTTATCTGCCCTCTCATTTGTTTTATTAGTCTAAGAAGACATCACACAATAGGAGATACTCTCTGATCACTGCAACATTGCATGAAGAGAGTCCCCCCACCACCACCATTTTTCCTATTTATCGGTATATAAGAGCTTGATTTTAACAGTAAGGGGCTGGTTGGGAAGGTAGCATCTGAACTCTGCCACCCAGCTTAAGTAACAAAAACTTTCAGATTGGGACTCACTTAACGCTGGTATTGATTCCTAACTCAACATTCCTGATAGATGCAGGGGATATTTTGTAACTATGCTTACCTTGAGCACCATAAAATGCCAAGCAATATGTTTAATCTTTTCAAGTGTCTTTGCAGAGGAGAGAATGAAATATTTCAGTGCCCACAAGAAAGGAATATGCATCATTGGCTGATTAAATTGCTGCACATTGGGGTGTCAGTTAAAAATAATGGCTCTGAAAATTAAAAACGAGTCTTGAATTTGCTGATAATTTGAGGGAAAACATCAGAAGCCAGCTTGTATGCGGCTTTATCCACCATGCTTCAGTGATTTTTAATATGAACTGATTTTTCTTTTTCCCCAAACCCAGAAATTATCTTCTGTTACCTTCAATGAAACTGCCTGCTCAATATAGAAACAGATTTAATGAAATAATAGCCATGTTGCTTATAAATTGAGATGAACAAAGTGCAGACTAAACATGCTTAATATGTATCTTCTGGGCCTATAGTAGAAACTTGAAATATCCATTGGTGGTATTAAATGAGCTTGTAAGGCTAAGCAATCTGTAATATAATTAATAAACATTTAATGGCATTGATTTTTATAGGCTGGCTTATTGAACCCCCTTATCAGTATGGAGCAGATGGGCATAACTATGAGAAATTATATTTTAAACATGATTACTGTACTTGAATTATATTTGAAAAATGCTGCTCAGTGAAGCATTTACAAATATAATTTAACTTGCAGGCCATCCTCTCCAACTTAAAAGTATTTTTTCTGTCTTCGATACAATAATAAAGCAAATTATGCAACTGAATTTCTAAAAATTAAATGATATAAAACAAAGCACAGCTCAATATGCCATTTTGCAATGCAAATTGTGACTTGATCAACACCATATTCAGCATTTATTTAGCAATTTTCATTTCCAAGACCAGACTCAAGAGGTTTATAAAGACTTTTTTAAAACTGAAATTTAGGATTGTATCAGCTGTGGTCTATAGAAGTATGCACACACAGGCACATGATCTTCTAAAAGGAAATAATATTTTTTGTGTTTGGGGTAAGTTTTTCTAAATAATGTGTAGCTCTCAGAAATCTTATAGCCATATATGGTGTATTCCTGCAGATCAAAATAAAAGGGGCCTAAGCTATATGATTCTGCAAAGCCAGGA
Organism: Sphaerodactylus townsendi; assembly: GCF_021028975.2. NCBI lineage: Eukaryota > Metazoa > Chordata > Lepidosauria > Squamata > Sphaerodactylidae > Sphaerodactylus > Sphaerodactylus townsendi. The sequence continues at coordinate 47,844,391 of NC_059435.1, read as the reverse complement.
GAAACATTAGGTTTACCCCCAAAATATGTTAGGCTTTAAAAACCCTCAAAAACAGTAATAGTGACCATCATGGGAAAGAACAGAAGTTCAAAATGGCACCCAGTACAGGAAGATGAAGGTGAGGGGGGAAAGAATGGAGACGAATAAAGAGAATGTGGAGGCAGGGAAAGGAGAGTGTGGGCTGGCTAGTGAAGGAGAACTTGGAAACCAGCAAAAATAATGTCCAAAAAATCCCAGATATATTTGGAATTAACTAACCTACAGTAGATGGCATGGAACCTAAAGTGAAGGGATGAAAGGGAGGGAAATAAAGCATCTCCCACCTGTTCGGTTTATATAACCTACACCTGTAATATTTGGCTTGTGTAGAGACCACCTTTGATGACTGCATTTGGCCTGCATCTCCATTATGTTACCAGTTAGAGCTCCTAGGATTGAACTGTTTTTAACCATCAGTCAGTATGTCTGGTTAGTGTTCTGAAGTGATCTGGAAAACATGTGACTGCAGATAGTGGTACATCTATGACCTTCCATTCTTAAAGGAAAGGGAAAGCCAATTTCACTCCCTTTCCCTGAAGCAAAAAGTCTCCACCTCCATTCTAAGAAAAAGGAGCATTCTGTTTTGGGGGTAGTTGATGGATTTAAGAAGAGCTTGTTGTAAGACTTGTAGATTTCCTGGAGTGCCCTTTGAGAAGCTGTTTCAAATGATGCATCCTAATTGTTGGTAATAGATAGCAACAGAGGAAGGGTGGCCTAATACACACTAATACAGTTTAACAGAACATCCACTTAGAAACAAACTGTTGTAATTGTAGAAATGTCTCAAAAACTGCCACAATTGTAGCAGCTAAGATAGTACGTCTTCTCAGCAATCACAGGGACACATATGGTTGAAGCAGCTCAAGCTATATTTCAGGGAAGTGATTTAGGCTGTTAAAACAGGCCCCCAAATTGGATTAGAATTATGTGAGGGGTGAACTTTTACATCAGTCCAGAAACTTCATCAGAAAATCACCCTTGGTTGTTTCTGCACGGTCCAAATATCTCGGGTTGAGCAAGGGAAATATCCTGGTTTGGTCAAGAAGTTTGGATGGTTCCCGGTCCTAAAGCAGGTTTGTCGTGTGATAGTTCCCTCATTGAACCCACTGCTGTGCAAACATCACAGAAGCAGAACCAGTTTATTTTTCCTGCCCCACCGCCTGATCTACCCGCCCTGCTGCCTGGCCCCTCTGATCTGTGGTCATATCAGTTTTCAACTCTGCTGAGCCGCCCACTGTTGCACCCTGCCATTCCCAAAAGGTTCCCCCAAGCATGTTTTCTGCTCATGGTATTGACCGGGTGCTATTCTGCCTGTGTTAATCAGGAGAGGAGTCTCAAAATGTCCCTGTTTTATTTTCTGTACATGTACTGGTTGCTCGGAGCGCATAGCTAGGGAGATGTGCACTTTGGGCCAAATGTTAGTGGGCATATCGGGGGGGGGTGTGTCTCTCATTTTCCACAAAAGTATGAGGATGTGAGTGGGAATGTGATGTGATGTTGCGCCTAATTGTTTCTTGATGCCACTTGCTGTGTTGAGGCCTGCGTCGGGTCCTATCCAGAACTGGAAAGGGGGGTCTTCATTTCTCCCCATTTGCGCTAGCAATTCAAAAGGCAGGGTGGAGACGTTCATTCAAGCTGCTGCCCAAAAACAACAGCCAATCAGAATGCAGGACACCAGGGAAGTTTGAGCTTACGTGGATACACTTGTGGTGTAAATACAAAAGACCCGGGTTCGTGCAAAACAAACCAGAGTATTTTATCACGGTCTTCACTCTTTACAGAAGCAGGCAGCCATACGAAGGGAGAAACCGGGATAAAATAGACCCAGACTGTAAGATATCAATTGTAACCCTCTATAATTGTGCCGTGTGGAAATGGCCCTTCTCTTCCAAGTTCATTTCATGTATTGCAGCGTTTACTATTAACTGAGATTAAAATGTATTTTGTTATTGCTGTAAAGCACTGATTATTGAATTGGAAAGAGGTTTCACAAACTGTAGATATATTTCAATGAGCCACTGAATAACTCCTTTATGCATTTGTCTCAAACAACTTTTGCTTCAAGTCTAATAATTTGCCAAGTGTCACCGAATCAAAAAGTATTTTAAACCAGCAGCTTTAAACTGAGCTCTAAAGCTATAGTAATGAATGAATTTGGAAGAGAGCTCATTTGCATACCAAAATCAAACTGCTCTGTATTTATCCAAGTAGAAAAATTAGCCCAGCATCACACAGTCATAATTTTAGCCAGTTCAAGACTATCAACAAATGTAATATAAATCTTTATTATTTCCACAAAATCTGGATTGTGAGGTCCTTCATCTTACCAGCTGTATTTGGACTAAAATGTTGTAACAACTGAATATTTTTTCTCTCACATACCTTTGTTTCATATCTAGTCTATATTTCACAGCTGAATTGAATATAAGGCTGTTTCCGCACGCGTGGAATACAGTACCCCAGGGACACTAAAAACTGCATCCCTGGGGAGGGGTTTGCATGGCGCAGCAGTGCCAGCCTCACCACCCCTGAGTGGCGTGAAGGCGCCGCTTTCAAACCATGCTCCCTGAGCGAGGTTTTTCCATAGCAGTGTCTTCCCACCGGCACTGTGCGAACAGCACCGGTGGGAAGACGTTGCTTTCCCCCTCCCTTCCCCTCACCTCTTCGTTCAGTGTCGCCATGGAGGGCGGCAGAGACCCGCCCACACTGCCCTCTGACCTCCAGAGGTCGGAGGACAGTGTGGGTGGGTCCCTCCAGCCCTCCACGGCGACACTGAATGAAGAGGTGAGTGGAGGGGACCAAAGGAGAGGCGGCTCTGTGCGGAACTGCCTCTCTGGCTGGGGAGGGAGCCGGGACTGCTCACATGCTACCATGCGAGCAGTCCTCGAGTCTCCACCGGCATAAATTATAAATTATGCCGGTGGAGGTTTGCTGCCGCCGCTGTGTGGAAAGGGCCTAAGATTAAAGAAAAAATCCTACTTCAGTGAACAAAAAAGGCATCAGTTGAACATGTCATCTTGTCCATTTGAATGTCAACACTTTACCTTGATATGAAGTACTTAGAATTGGTATTGTATATTTAACTGTGCAAATTACTTCGCATGGGTAATTTTGTATTCCTCAAAGTGTGTGTTTAAACTACCATCAAGTTGCAACCAATTTGTGGCAACCCCAGCAAGGGGCTTTCAATACAAATGGTTGAGCAGAGAGGGTTTGCCATTGCTTTCCACTGCAGAGTCTTCCTTTGTGATCTAGAATCCAAGGATTGACCCTACTTAGCTTTTGAGATCTGCTGAGATCAGGCAACACCATGCTTCCTTCCCTCTTCCTTGTAATGTAGGTCAATATTATTTCCATACTGAACTTTCAGCAATGGCCACATACTTATATATTTCCTTAGAAATAAAATATGAAAGCCAGCTAGTCACAGAAGCAAGATGGCGACAACTTGAGTCAAATGGAGCCAGCTCACAACCCATGGGGCTTATGGGGCTGACAGAGTTATATAAGACCATCTCAGGAATTCATGGCACAGTCAAGATTTGATCCCAAGATACTGATTTTTACATTTTAGCCACTATGCTAAACCAACTGTGATATCTGTTTATTTGTTTATTATTTTTATAGTGCCCCTCTTAACACAGCAAGCTGAGTGGGAATTTGAACACAGGCCTCCAGAACATGTTAAAATTGGGAAGCCTGTCGAGAAAGGAGTGCTGTTCAACTCCTCAGTGGCACACCTCCACTTTAAAATACAGATGGACTGCTGAATAGTTGGGGAGCCATCCCTCCCTCCCGCATTTTAATTCCACATGGGAAAGTTGGGAAATTCCAGAATGGCCTTCCAAAATGGTAACAACACTCCCAGTACAAAAAGATAATGTTAAAGATGTCCCTCCCAACTTTCCAATATGGAATTAAAATAATAATAATTTTCTAGTGCACATCTCCACTTAGAATTCATGCTATGTATACTTTAAGTTGGTTTCTGGATCTGATTGGTGTCTTTGCGAGAAATTCTAAACAGATCTACTCAGAGGTAAGTCCAGTGCTTACTGACAAGGAAATGTCTTTAGGATGGTGATTTTTGTCTCTCACTTTGTGCTCAATTTACAACAACTTCAATGTGACCCTTTATGATACAAACAGAAACGTTATTCATCTTAGAGTAACAGGTATCCCAAAACACAATCAAGGTAACAATGGAATATGCACGCAGTGTACAGGACTGGGATATGAGGAAATGGATAAAACTCCAGAACAGGAGGACATAAGCCAGGGTGGGGTGGTGGGATAATTAGTGCATAAAAAGGGAAACTGGAGAATGCCCATTAAAACCCTTTCCTGGCCAGTCACCATGCATGCCTGATCTGTACCAATATTCCTATAGTCAAGTTCCTCTTTGTCCCACTTCCTCCAAGAAGATCACGGCTATACATGTGGTTTTTTCTTTCTCCACTGCATCACCACTACAGCCTTGAGAGGTAAGTCAGGCTGAGAAAGAGTAAATGGCCTAATATTACCCAATGAGCTACTTACCTAAGTGAGGATTTGAATCTCTAGAGTGACATTAACCACTATTCCACATTCACTCCTGTTCATACCTTGGGCATTTTGATTATACATATTAAACATTTTTCATACTAATTTTTTCATCATTCCTAGTACTTCAGAAATCTCCAGAGCCAGTCATGAGCACAGATTTTCATCTGGTAAACAAAATAATCAGTATTTTTAAACATATATATTTGATTCTCTTTAGTTACATATAGTTATATTAGGTTTTTTGTGTTGAAAAATGGAGGTGGATTCTATTTATGGACTTTTCCATTCACCTTTATTGGTTGGCATTACTGCAGAATACATTTAGCACATTGTTTAGTAAGCTTTGTGTCAAAGATAGCATGATACTTAACATATTATCTTTTATTGTTTTAAAGTGCTAATTTAAATACATTGTTCCCTGTCTAGTGTTCTTGGCAGCAAAACTTGCTATTGTACAGTATCTGTCATTGTTCTAATTAGTAAAAACCCTGCAGCTTTTCTATAGAATTGCATTGTAACACATCTTATGCTCTAACAAGACACATTTGATGTGTTTTGGTGATAACTTATAAAATACCATCTTAATTAAAAAAACCCACAGAGATTCATATTCTCATGTTATTAAAAATGATGCAGTTAAAATCATGCTTTTAGAAAATCTATCCTTGAAGCCATGCACTTAAACTAAATGCTTTATTATATTATGGTGTGGTATACATAATCGCTAAGTAGAAAAATCTGCTTTTTGGTAGGAGAAACAATACCTTACAATCTGAGTCCGAGTTAATCATATCTTTGGTTCTCAAAAGTTGCCCTTTTAGAAGCATTTATGTCTTCCCTATTTTATAAAGTGCTACAGAACTTGCTGGCGTTGGCACCTGCAGATTTTTTTAAAAACTCATTTATTGAGAGAATCAAAACATGTAATAAGAATACATTTATAGGAAAACAAAAAAACTATAAGATTTTGATAATTTAGTAAAAAAGAAGAAAAATAAAATAAAAAGACCCATCAATATCAATATTCAAAACTCCAGTACAATACTCTACTACTATATATAGATTGAAGTCTATATCAACACAGTCTGTATACAGTTAAACCAAGTTTGCCATTCCTTTTGAAATTCCATGGTCCCTTCCAGTTGTGTCATATCACATATTTTCACAGTGTGTGCTATTTTTATAACTTTTATTTGCCATTCCGATTGAGTTGGGCATTTATTAAGTTTCCAATTCTTAGCCCAAACTAATATGGCTGCAGCAACAAGATATCAGAATAGTTTATTTTTGATTTTCCTCCAGTCCTTTGTTGACCATCCCTAATAAATACCAGTCTGGTTTACAGATAATTTTAATTCCTAAGATCTTTCTAATTTCTTTATTTATCATATTCCAAAAAGGCTTGTGCTTTTTCTCATAGCCACCATTGATGATAAAAGGAGCCAGGTTCTTTATTGCACTTCCAACATCTATCAGAACAATTATAAATCTTGGTCAGGTTATCAGGTGTAATATACCATTTTAGACACATTTTATTTTAAAAAAAATTCCCTCATATAGTTACTTTTAGTGATGCTGAGTATTTTTCCAAAGATATTTCCATGAGTCTAACATAATATTATGACCTAGGTCTCTAGCCCATTTTATCATGTATTCTTTAATATAGTCCTTTTCTTGGTCTAAATCCAGACATGATTTGCATCACAACTCCACTGGCTGGCTCCCATTCAACTGTCAATCATGCTTCATTTGAGAAAAGGGGCAAGGGCAAAAAGATCCCTAACTTTAATGCCACGGATGCCTCTTGGGCTTACCCTGTAAAGTTGAAGTGCTGGTTAAATAGCTCTAACCTGCATAGCTTGAACTTGTCAGAAGCTAAGCAGGTTCAACTCTGGCATGTACTTGGATGGGAGACCTCCAAGCAATGTCAGAGTTTGTGACATGGAGGCAGGCAATGGCAAACCACCTCTGAACATTTCTCTGCTCTGAAAACCTCACCAGGGGTTGCAATAAGTCAGATGTGACTTGCTAGCAAAAAAAAGGGTAGGCAAAGGACTACTACTGACAAGGTTCATAACTTGAGGACAGTGCATCGTAAGTGTCATTTATTTAGTTTTCTAATGCTTTGATTCTCAGTGCCTGATTAAAATCAATCCACCTTGGCATACTTAAAAATACAAAAAAAAAACCCCACAGAAATACCTTAGTATAGACAAATACTTAGCTGGGAGGCAAGGGAAAATATTCTTCCTTGCCTAAAGAAGGTCCACAGAAAGCTACTTATGGTTGATTTTAATCCCAATTGACCATTTTTCCCCCTTGAGTAAGCGTACAGGTAGCTGGCTGTCATATTGCTTCTGGCACTCCTGGACTCATGCCATTCATTCTAACTTCTCTTCATCTGGTTTAGGTTGTGCATAAAAAGATCAATCGTACATAACTTTTGGCCAGTTATCTAAGCCTAGACATTCAGAGGGCAAATTATACATGATTGATCACATTACATCTTTCAGTTAGTATTGGTACTCTTAATCATTTGTATTGCTCAATTGTTTGTAATGCCAGACTGGTCTTTTAGAAAGAAATATTTTTTTAAAAAAAAACTGTCTGGACACTACGGCAGACTGGGTGTATGATGAGAGTGTGCAACTGAACATTTACTAATCAATATCCAACTAGAACGATATCAATGTTTAAACGTTTCAAACCTACACAGAATTATTTCCAATGATCAAAAACCTTGGATACTGGAAGGATCATAGGGAAGGAGGCATTCCCACAATGCACTATTGGTATATTCCTGGTATACATTGTTGTAAGGTCTGAAAGCCCTGTTGTTGATTCAAGATCTAAGGCTCATTCCGCACACGCAGAATAATGCACTTTCAAGCTGCTTTCAGGGCTCTTTGAAGCTGTGCGGAATGGCAAAAACAGTTGTGAAAGCAGCTTGAAAGTGCATTATTTTGCGTGTGCGGAATGAGCCTAAGAATTCTTTGGTTGTATTCACTGTGTTTAAAATCGCAGTAGCTGAGGAAAGACACAATATATACCAGTCCATTCATTCATGTGTAAAGCTGGGAGAGGAGTATTATTTTAGAGGCAGCCTCTCCTAAATGAGAGAACCAATTTTTAAAAAGGAACTGAAAGGAAGATTCAAGAGGGGTAAATCTCTTGAAATGGCTTGGAGGTTACTGAAAACCTCAATACTAGAGGCTCAGCTAGCAGGATACCACAGTTTAGGAAAGGCAGTATGAAGACTAAGAGGTCACCAGCATGGGTAACATGAAGGAAAGTGAATGAAAAGGCTTACTTCAAAAATTGAAATGCTTAATTAAGGCAAACAAAAACCAGCACCAATTTGCATAAAGGAAATACAAGAAGACTAGAACACTAGGAAAGGAAAAAGGGATTTTGAGTAACATATAGCTAAAAGCATGAAGACCAACAGTAAAGAAGTCTGTAAATACATTTAGGCTCATTCCGCACATGCAGAATAATGCACTTTCAAACTGCTTTCAGTGCTCTTTGAAGCTGTGCGGAATGGCAAAACCCACTTGCAAACAGTTGTGAAAGTGGTTTGAAAATACATTATTTTGCATGTGCGGAAGGGGCCTTAGAGAAGGAAACCAGCTTAGGAAGCGGGTTGGACCATTGGATCATAGTGGAATTAGAGCGCTAGACATCATGGTATAGTGGTAAAGGTGTCAAACAAGGACATAGGAAACTCATGTTTAGAGCCCCACTCACATCCTGAAAGTTTGCTGGGTAATCTTGGGCTAGTCACACACTCTCAGCCCTGACCTGGCTAGAATTTGACTAGGAGACCTCCAAGTAATACCAGGGCCATGACATGAAGGCAGGCAATGGCAAGCCACTTCCAAATGCCTCTTGCTTTGAAAACCCTGTATGGTCCCTATGAGCCAGCTGTGACTTGACAGCAAAAAAATAAAAAAAAATAAAGAGGAGAATAAGGCAATTGCTGAGAAACTGAGGCCCTTTCCTCATCGGTCCATAAACACGGGTGTAGGATGGTAAAAAGCCAGTTTTGGGGGTGGAACTTTGCACAGATCCCGCCCCTGAAATGAACCTGCCTCATGTTTTTTCCCTCAAACCAGTTTTTTTGAGAATCGCGCTATTAATGAGTCTTTTCAAAATTCCCAGGTTGCAGCCACTCACAAGTGAACAGCCGGGCACATGGCGTTTTATTTGCCTCCATTTTCCCTTATTTTGTGGCTAACATCTACGTAGCTATGCAGGTGTAGATGGTCGTATTGCGAGAAATCAGCATGGCTGGGGGGTGGGGTTCATTTGTGCATGCCTGCATAGCTACTTATCAGTGGGAAATAAATAAAAAGAGAGAAATGCATCTCCATGCAAAGGCGCAACAGCAACCCAGATTGTTTCCGTGGGCTTCAATCACTGCCTGTACAATTGCATGTAAATGTGAAAACAGGAAAACGGGTTACTTTATTCCGACTGCAATCTGTTATACATTTGCTGTACAAAAGGGCCTAAATTATTTTTTTTTCATCTGTCTTCACTGCTGAGGATATCAGGAAAATATCTGTATCTAAATATATGTTTTCAGGAGGAGAGGCTGTGGAACTTTCACAAATAACAGTGACAAGGGAGAAAATTCTAGAACTTATAGATGAATTGCACAGACCAGGTAGTATCCATCCTAGAGTTTTTAAAGAATACAAGTATGAAATTGCTGGTTTTCTGAGCAAGATATGTAGCATGTCCCTAGGATTAGCCTCTGCACAGGATGATTTCAGAGTGGCCAACATAGCTTCCATTTTTAAAAATCTTCTGTGTAGAAAGGCTGGCATAGTTTTATGTGTGAGGGTTTCCATATTGTTCAACTGATAACACATTTCTATTCCAAAAGAGCACAGAGTGGTCTTTGTGGCAGACATTCCCACCTTCCTGATTTATCTAATGGGTGATTTATCTAATGGGCACTACTCCCCTTCACTGGACTCTTCCAATATTTGGCTAATTTTAGTTCTGCTTCTGTGACAACACAGTTCCCAGTATGAACTAAACATAAATAAATACAGAAAGTCCAGTCATAAAATCTGTTGTATAAAGCACAGGACATAGAAAGGTTTCTTGTCATTTATAATAACATCCCCCCCCCCCCAAGCAACACTTTCAAAATAAATTGATGGTTGTTCAACATTCAAATTAATTTTCACAATTTTAAATTTATATAATATTGGAGGATGGCTAGCAGTAGATACTTTTAATGAAAGGGCCAACCTAAGAGCAGTTCCGGGGATTACATATCTGTAAAGTCATTTTCTAGTGGCAGTAAATGTTGTTTAAAATAGCGATTTCTTTACCTGCCAAGATGGCTTCTTTTTTTAAATCACTGTCATGTGGTGGTAATAGTCCCATATAAAGTCTTGATTCTAGGACAAGATGAAATAGAGTTTAAATCCTGTTGATTAAAAAACAATGTCTTCCAGACAACCTTAGTGGAATATCTCCCAAGTTATTAGTTTTTTCCAGAAAAGATACAAGTGACACTGTTGAAAACTGATAAGCCTCAGAGTACCTTCACTGAACTGCCTTCCTTACCTTGCCTTTCTAAAGTTATTAACTGGTTATCCTTGGGGATCTGAAGACAGAACAACCCAATTTCCAGAAATGAGCCATAATCACTAATGATTTCCTTTTCTCTCTCTTCCCCTCCCCCCCGCCCCCCGAAGAACCAAGGATTGAGCCTGAGATCTTGGCAGAAAGTGGGGGTAGGGGGAAGGCTGCTAGGTCATCAGCCTCAAGGAGGAAGACTCTGAAACATGTCCCCTGACAAAGATAAATGAGCTGCAGAGCAGTGTGCATCATTTGACTCTATTGAGCTGAGATACCTTCCAGGCAAAATGGCTTTTATCACTAACTGAAGGGTTTCACATTCTCAGTTGCATCCGCTTGATCTATGTAGCAAGGATTTCTGAAATGTAAAATGGGTTTCGGGTCTTCTCCTGTGTCTTAAAGGTCAGGAAGTGAGTTGAAAATACTTCTTTTGCAGATTAAGATAAAAGGGTTTTTTTGTTTGTTTGTTTGTTTGTTTGTTGCTAATTCTTGGATCTGTTTTAATATGAAGAATTGTTGTCATTAGTGTGAATAGTGTAACAGAACTGTCCTTACAGAACAACTCCAGAGGGGCAGCCATATTACTCCATTGCAGCTAATTTGCACTGGACTTTGGTAGTTTTTTAAAGACTAGCAAGATTTTGTTTTGGAATAAGGTTTTATGGACTGGAATGCACTTTGTCAGATGCAGTGCCTGAAACTTTTCATTGAAATGAAATCTTGTGAGTGTTTTAGGGGCCCATGAACTCCTGTTCATGTATTTCTCTTAATTCATTTCATCTGATACAAGAAAACCAACCAGCAGACTTCAACCAAAAAAAGAGGTCCATTTTCTGTTTCGGTAAATTTGAAAAAAATGCATGTTCTCTTTTTTGAAAACTTTGTTTTTAAAGTTTGATTAATATGGCAAAGGTTGTGGTACTTCCATGTCTGAAAAAATGTGTGCAGGTATTTATTGACACAATTAGATAATTGACTGCATCTGGAATGGACTCTGTTTTTTACTAACACTTAATTTGTTCAGCAAAATGGAAGGCTCTCTTATCTAGGACAGGGCTGTCTAAGGGTGTTTCCGCACGGGCGGAAAATGACGGCCTGGAGACAGTAAAAACGCCGTCTCCAGGGGAAAAGCTGCCATTTTCAGGGCGCTGGCGCAGCTCTTTTGCAGCGCGAGTCAGCCGCCTACCGGGACTGGCCCGCAAGAGGCGGCGTATTCCAAGAACGCTAAGAAGCGTTCTTTTTGGAATACGCCGCCGTGAAGCCGCTGCCGAGCCAACGGCAGCGGCTTCACGGCGCCTCCCCGACCCGGCACTCACCTTGTCCCTGGGCCTCCGGTGTGTCGCTGAGGCCTGGGGACACGCCCCCCTGCCCTGCGCCGCTCCGCGGCGCCGGCTGCCCGCCTCTTCCCGGGACCGTCCGTGCGGACGGTCCCAGCGTCTTCGGGTCGGCGCGAGAAGCGCCGACCCAGCCGTTTCCACCGCCGTGCGGAAACGGCCTAACTTTCTGCTACAAATGTAAAGAAAGGGTTTCAATAACTCCATGCCACTTTCTGTTCACAGTATAGCATTCTGTAAGTCGAGGTGTCGGGTGTCACCAGGACATAAAGGTGGCCAAACACAGGAATTGCTTTCTTCAAAGAAGTCACTTAAATGCCCTTTACATTTGGTATGCTGAGCATTCTGAACACAGCACTGGCAAATAGATTTAGTCACAAATGACACAGCTGAACCAGTATCTAGCAGCTCATTGCTGTGTGGCTGCCCTCCAGGGGTGCATGTGTCAACAATGCAGAGCAGCTCATGAACAGGTTGACATGAACGGCAATTATCTGCCCTATGGACATTACCACCAGGGACAATGACTTAATATATTTGATTTCTTGAGTAGGCGCTTGCTGTTTCAGTTTCCACTGAAAAATGTCACTTTTTTGCTTACATACTGATGATACTTACAGCACATAGGGTTGTTTGGGGTTTCTTTGTGAGATGGGGAATTGCCAGAAAGATGAGGTTTTGTTTGGTAGTAAATTCTGTAGGAATTTGTTGTGTGTGTGCCATCAAATCACAGACAATTTATGGCAACCTTGTAGGATTTTATAAATAAGAGAATTCAGAGATGGTTTGCCATTAGGGCTGGACAAAAAATGGTATTTTTCAAATTTGAGTTTATTAGACCCCCAAGAGCTGATGCTACATATCAATTTTTTCCATTTTTTCTGAAAATTTTCACATTATTAAATTCAAACCCAAAAAATATGCATGCCTCTAGACTCCATGTAAGTCTGGGAGGCAGCAGGTAGTACAGAGCTGAACCCATGCTGCCTACTGCCTCTAAGATCCACATGAAGTCTGGAGGCAGGCACAGAGTTGAATGCTGGGCCTGACCCAGCCAAGTTTTCAACTACTGGCTTGGCCTGGTCAGGTCCAGGTTTCAGTTGCAGGCTCTGCCTACAAAGCTTGCAATTTAAAGCAGGGCCCAGCCAGGCAGTGGATTTGCAAGCATGTGGATTTCAAGTCTCTGTACCTTTGAAGATATGTATGCACGGGTTTAAAAAAAAGAGAGAACCATTTTCAACTGAAACACTTTATTTCTCCATGTTGTATGGATAAAAATAAACATCACACACACACACACACACACACACACACACACACACACCAGTAGGTGCCCAGGCAGTGGTGGGATCCAAAAATTTTAGTAACAGGTTCCCATGGTGGTGGGATTCAAACTGTGGCGTAGCGCCAATGGGGCTGGGCGGGGCATGACGGGGGCGTGGCCGGGCATTCCAGGGTGGGGCATTCCTGGCCGGGGCTGTGGCAAGGACGCAGCCGCTGCACCGGTCCTTGGGTGGGAAACGAAAGCACACAGGCGCAGGCTGCCACGCACGCCGGTGCACCTCCTGCTAGACTGTTTCAAGTTTTGCGCGCTACTGCTGAGAGGAGGGGCGTCACTGAGGCAAAAATCACGTGGCAAAATCACCAATTAGTAACCCCCTCTCGGCACACACAAATAATTAGTAACCTACTCTCGGGAACCTGTGAGAACCTGCTGGATCCCACCTCTGTGCCCAGGTCTACTGCGCAGAGCCCAGGTTGACTACCTGGAGCTTGGCCCAGCATCCAGGTCTGGAGCCCGCACCGGCATCCAGGTCTACTGCCTGGAGCTTGCACCAGCGTCCAGATCTACTGCTTGGAGCCGACGCCAGCATCCAGATTTATTGCTCGGAGCCACCGCTGGCATCCAGGTCTACCACCCGGAGCTGATGCCGGCTCCCAGGTCTATGTACGCCTAGGGACATGGGTTACACCCATAGGTGTAACCCATAGAACTTGAAGGCTGTTGGACATACATTGGGATACCCATTCTGTGCCTCACAGAGGACTTAGGAAGAAGGAAGGATATTTCTAGGAGGGAGCATAAGCATCACTCGCACCAGTTTGCCTCTTGTGAAGTTTCTCATGCAAATACAAGGAAGGCTGTGTTCTCAGAACAGTGTGATCCTTATGGCAAATGTTTGGGCTTCCTATTGCTAATGTGAGGTCTAAAATGAAAGGAAAGAATCAGAAGTCTAAAGGTTGGGGGGGCAGCCAATACAGAATTGGATGGGTTTTCTTCAGACTGATGGGTTAAATGGCAAAGGTTTGATTTGCATCATGCGCAGGTTTCCAGTCAAAAATTGCTGATATAGAGGCACCTCTGAATTAGCTGGAGGAAAATTTAAGGAAGAGGAATATAGGACTCTATTACAATATCATCTAACATTTAAAAAAAGTCAAAACAAGAACAAGGAGACTTCCATGGGGCCACTATATGAAAGGTCATAAAGCGGAAATGTAGAGTAGGATTCCTCCATATCTTTCTCCTAGACATGAATCAATCTCAATCCCCATTTCCGTTCATTCTGGCCTTGCCTTGCCTTTTTTCCTCGCACACATCAGTGAGAGAAACATTCAAACAGCATTGGTGCCCAAGTGCTTTTCCCATATCATTAATACGTATCTGTATTCATTTAGTTATCACATCAGGAGTCTCCTGGGTGACATATGCTGAAGCTCTTTCTTTCCTGCTGTCCTGATAAGAGTGTTTCCATTCACAATGAAAATTGAGCAAATGGGCTGCATTACAGCAAGCTTGGCTTAGTTTGTTGGCAGTTCTAAGGAACAATTCATTGGGGCTATGAAGATGAAAGCAAAAGCACAGTCTATTAAACTATATACTGCCATTGGGGGCTATAAGTCTTTTCTACAAATGACACCTTTGTAGTCTCTGAAACAGGTTCATCAATGTACAGCATCGAAATGCCTTAAATCAGAGAGATGCTTAAAGCAAATAAACAGATGGACCAAACAACACTTTTCTTTTCTGGTCCCTCTTTCCCCTTTAAATGTCTTCCTTCCTCCCCTGCTACAAAAGGAACTTGATCATAATAAACAGAACCATAGCATCCCACATTGGAGAGTCTTCTCAACATTTTTTTGTTTTGTGCTGCTCCAATTTATTGCTATTGTTTGATAATTGTATATTATAGCATTATTCCGCAGCTCATCTGTCCCTTTCACCCATCCATCTGCAGTTTTTAAAGAACACATTTCCTCTAGTATTCCTTCCTCTGGTCTTTAAAATACAGTGTTGTTTTCCCCCTACAAAATGCCTCCTAATCATGTTCTTAAGCTTCAAACAAAACATAAATATCTGAATTTCTAGCCTTCTGCAAGATATTTGTTTTCTAGCATTCCAAAAAATCAACAGTTTCAAATGCTAACCTTTAAGGTCAAAACTCTGAACAAGTCCCTGCCCAACACTGTAATAAAAGTTAATCCAACTGGCTTTCATTTGGTGGCAGGGGGAATGCCTTTACTGTTTGTGGTTAACCTAAAACTCCAACTGGCCATATGCTCCCTCTTTTGTTTAATGTGTTCTGTAGGTAATTTTGAATTGCTCTTTGTTCATCAACCCAAGTTCTATTGCTTATATCTTACAATGCTGCTGACCTGTTCTTTTTCCTCATAGTTAATTTTCCAGCATCAGTTACACCAATAAATCTTAACTAATGTACGTTTAATAGAATATATTGCATGAAGGATGGGAAAGGAAAGAAGGCACTTTAGGGGATTCCTTGCTGTAATTAAAGGCCTTTTAAAGAATTAATTGAGGAGCTAATGTAGGGAGGAATGTTCAGATGAAAAGGGTCTTGAATCTGTAATTTTGGATGCAGCATTATGCTTGAGTGGTACTAGCAATGAACTGGGAACAGAACTGACTCTGCTAATTTCCCATATACTATGTATTTCTGTTCTTGAATCAGTCTAGTAATGACATTCAGTACACAAGACTTAAAGAAATGCCACCAGTGTTTTTTGGCCATTTTGGGAGACTTCTGCAAGTGCCCTTTCAGTAGCAACTGGGCAATATCCCATCTGAACAAGACAGATGAAATGACACCTTTCCTGAATTTTGAAAGTGGCCTAATTTGATCCACATTTTGATTTTGTTTATATGCAGCTAGTACATTTTGATGCCATTCTTCTTGCAAGAAGATGAGGCCAGTATATGTGATTCTGCCTTCCTCCTTGGCCATCCAAAAACAAAGCTTCAGTACCAATTGTGGATGCTGCATATGGAAAGATCATGTGGGATGACTGAGAGCTATCATATCAGCATCAATTGGCAGAGTTATGTGTTAACTATACAGTTAGAATAAGACAGAATAACTTGCATAGCAGTCTTTATGGCCACGTTTTCCAGATCCCGGTCTGACATTCTCACCATCGTACCACAATAGTTTCCTTGGGAAAAACAAATCTATGGCCTATTATGCATGCAATGCATACCCTGTGGCTCTCTTCAGTGCCTTCCGCATATGCAGAATAATGCACTTTCAATCCACTTTCACAATTGTTTGCAAGTGGGTTTTGCTATTTCGCACAATAAAATCCAGTTGCAAAGTGCTTTGAAAGTGGATTGAAAGTGTATCATTCTGCATGTACGGAAGGGACCTTCTTCACATTGCAGTTTCCCTGTGGTTTTCTGTCCTCACAAAATTACCCTGTTGCAGAGTGTCCCAAGCTGAGCTGAGCTGATATTTTGCCGGATTTAAAGAATCCACTGATCCATCTTTGCTGTTAATTTTTTTATAAAGGACAGCATCTCCCCTTAATTGTATACTAGTATTCAGATGTTTACTATCTCTAGATGTGGGGGTTCTTTTAACATGATTTTAAAACTATCTATACTAGTGGCAAAAGCCAGAGTGGTGGAGTGGTTAAAGTTGGATTAGGATCTGGTTAAAGTTGGATTAGGATCTGGAAGACACAGGTTCGAATCCCCACTCTGCTATGGAGACTTGCTAGGTGACCTTGGTCCAGTCACACACACTCACCTTCAACCCTGGCAAGTAGATGGATGGGGAACCTCCAAAGAGTGCCAGCAGTACAACACAGAGGCAGGCCATGGCAAACCCCCCTTGAACTTCTTTGGCCATAAGAATACTATCGGCTTGCCACAAGTCAGCTGTGACTTGATGGCAAAAAAGGGGAGTTAGTGGCCATCATTACATCCAATGCCCGTGAATTTCATAATTTAACTGAGAGAAAAAGAAGTTCATATTTGGCCTGTCCTGGATGTATTGCCCACCAACTTCCATGGGAACTCCAGTGAACTTGTCCTTTTTTAAACCAAAACAAAACCATATAGCTGAATGTGTGGATCTCCCATGCAGTGGTCATGCAGTAGAGGTACAACTGTGGGGAAGAATCAAGGTGAAACACACCGGAAATGGAGTAAGCCTTCCTGCAAAAGTGCATGAACCATACAGCAGGAGAATGTGCAGTACATGAGAATAAATGCATGTTTTGAGAAATAAGAAAAAGTTCACAACATTGCAAAGAAATGAGTAAAGGCAGTTGTGCTGTTCTTACTAATTGTATCACATGTAATATCAAAGCAAAACTCATGACATTCAGTCAATCACATTCCACTCAACAATCACAGTAGCAATGAATACAGTATCTTGGAACAATGTAGCGCTTAATCCTGCATACAAAATATGGAGCTTTCAATGATCAGAAAATGCAATTTTCCTGCAACAAAAAGTACTACCTTGAGATAAGACTTATGACAAATACACACTTATTGAGCAAACAACTTATTGGTTAGGAAAACCCTAAATCACAATCCACTTACTAATATTGTTTTGCCCTCAGTGAAAATGTACCACAGCAAGAGCTAAAAAGGAGTTTTACCAAAAAATTCCTGCATTTTTTTTGTCGGATATTTGCGTTGTCACAAAGAATATGTCTTTAAAATAGATGAACATTGCTGAATGGTGATGACCAGTACAGGATTTATATTGTTGGGAGTCACTTAGCAGGCTTTGTGTGGAGGAGTGGGGAAACAAACCCAGTTCAGCAGATCAGAATCCACCACTGATGTGAGGAGTGAGGAATCAAACCAAGGCTCATTCCGCACATGCAGAATAATGCACTTTCAAACTGCTTTCAGTGCTCTTTGAAGCTGTGCGGAATAGCAAAATCCACTTGCAAACAGTTGTGAAAGTGGTTTGAAAATGCATTATTTTGCGTGTGCGGAAGGGGCCCAAGTTCTCCATATTAGAGGCCCCCTAGTGGCACTGGGGAAGTTATGGCTGCTACAGGCAGGCCAAGGCAGGGGAAATGGTCACAGTGTAGGTGTTGTGGGGAAAGATCAGCCCAAATGACATCCACCTCAGCTTTACTAGGATTTTTCCAAAAACATTATACTAGGGAGTTCTGCCATTAGCAGTTCTAGTTGCCCACCCCCACTACAAGAGGCAACAGGGAAAAAAATGACATGCCAACATCATTTGTGCCACCATATAACTTTCAGGGAAAAGCCTGAAGTGATGCAGGGTTGTGCTAAGAATTACCAGAAACCAGAGTTGTGCTAAGAATTACCAGAAACCAGAGTTTCCAGCAATTCCTGGAATTATCTCGCATCAGAAGTGGCACAGTACCACAGATGCCATTTTTCCTGTCTGTGACCCCTTGGCCAAACCTCCTGCCAGTTGGCATTCTATATTATACTAATGAAGACTTTGGAAAGATTGCAGAGAAGTTGGAAGGTACATAAATGCAGCATGGAGCTGTGTGGAAGCACAAACCCCACTCCCAACTTCATACTGTGCCTTTCCCCACCTACCTTAAGCCCCGCGCTACTCTCCTCAAGTAGTGCGGGGTCCCGGGGCACTCCCCATTACAGGGGCGGCGACAGCGCAGCCGGCCCGACGCTGCCGCTGTCACGCCCCATAAGCGCGCGGCATCCCTGTCGCTCTTATAAACTGCGCCTTTTGATGACCCCACGCAGAGCGCAGAGCGCAGGGTCGTGGGGACGCCAGGCACACGCCAGGGATGCTGCGCACTGAGAGCAGTGCACGGTATAGGGGGGATTGTGGTTAGTGGGGAAACGCCCACTGATACCCAAGTCAGACCAAAAGGTTGGAGTAGTTCATGAACACTTAGTGAGGTGGGATTGGGAATGTGCATTGCATCATCATTGTTTTCACATGCTGGAAGGTATGTTACAATAATGTACTCCAGTGGTACCTAAATGCTAACAAATGTACAATTATTGCAAGAAACTGTGACAAAATGATCATTTGCAGGCAATCACTCTTAATCATTATATCACCATGCCACCATAGTGTTCTAAGGCTGTAGCAATATGTCTAGTAACTACCTCTTTGTTGTTTTCTAGTTATTGGCAATTACATTTAATCCTTTAGATCACAATATGTCACAGCACAACTGAATTACATAGGTAAAGCCTTCCCAGAATGCAAGAAGACTACCAAATGACATCACCTTCTGACAATTATCTGGAGCACTTGCAAAAGACAATGAAACAGCCATCATTCATCCGTTGGCTTTGACAAAGAGTTACTCATTTACAAGAAGTCAATGAGAGCTGCAGTTAAAGGTCAGTGTCTCCTTTACTAGAGATTTAGCGTACCAGATACACTTCACTGAATGTTACCGAATGGTGCAGGTAAAGATGGGAGGGGGAACCTTAGCATGCATGATTAAAGAAAGAGACCATTTAGATATGCTATTTTTCCAAGACATTTGCAATTAGCAATTTGGATCAGAGCTGTGCAAAATTATTTTTATCCTGACAGATAAACTCAAGGAAATGGTAGTGTATCAGAACATATTCAGTGCTCTGACTGGACATGTAATCAGAGGCAGTCAATTCCAGCCCCCCCCCCCCCGTTATTCTGAATGAAAAATTTGAATGAGCATTTCCATTTATATCCTGTAAGTAATGCTTCATATAGAAAGCATTTTCTCCAGCTTTGCAGCTCACCCACATCTAAGCTAAAAATACCCTGAAGTTACGCCGCTCTTTTAAATCATACTGTGAAGCTGTATGACCTCCCATGGCTATTTCTCTTTAACACAAGTAATTATAGTCTTCCAACTGCCCTTTGACTCTCTGTGGACCGAGGGCAGTCTTTCTTGGAAATGAGCTTAATTAATTCTGTGCATTTGGAATACATTCTTTCAACCATGAGATGGCAGCTTGTTTCCATAGGAATCCATTCCTTAGCAGTATGTGCTTTTCGTGGCTCTGCTTCTGTTGCCCCAGGTGCCTTCTGTTTCGGAACTTTTGGCCCACATGTTGGCAAATTTCAGTAAATTATCAATTGGACAAATCTAAACTGCTGAATCACAGGAACACCAAATACAGCCAACCCTTGTCAAAATGCTCAGAAACTGTCTGAAGTGGGCTTTGAATTGTTTAGGGTTGCACTCTAAGTGGACATAGCACTTTTGCTTGTGTGCGATATTTAGATCTTCCATGGAGTGTCAGTGAAGGCCAATCTTATGAACCATCAACCCATAGGCTGTTCGTGGGTTAAATCTGAATGCTTCAACTCACACTCTAAGGAGAGATTGAACCTTCCTCTCTGTCATGCTCATTGCTTGATTCCATGAGGGGCACCTTCACACTTGTACTGGATTTCACCTATAGCCTCAGACAGAACCACCCTTCAAAAGCTGATTCTATTCAATCTGTAAATTGGGTTGGTGAGGGTAAGCAAAAATTTTGATCTTGAGCAAAGCCATCTTAAGCCAAGAGGAAAGATGGAGTATAAATATTTTAATAAATATTCCTAGGAATTCCTTCCCTTCTTCAAACCACCAAATAAAAGCTTTTGTATTCTTGTTTATGAAACACCTAGCAGTAAAGCCTGTTGTAAGAACAAATACAACAGGCTCTAGAAAGCTGTTGGTAGGTTAACGGTGCCTCCTGAAGGGGCCAACCCCTCCTGCATTTCCTCCTCCCTTGGCCTCCATCACCAGCTCCCTCCTCATCCTCTTCCAAGATTTCTGCAGCTGTTAATATTTAAAGTGTTGCAAAGCTATTTTAATTTGCCTCAGGCTAGCCAGTTTTTCCCTAAATTGTAGCCAGAGCAATAGTCCCTGGAAAAGACAAAAATGTTGTGTGTTGTGCTGTCAAGTCACTTCAGCTCATGGCTACCCTATGAATCAATGTCCTTCAAAGCATCCTATCACTAACAAGTCTTGAGAACTAACATTAATGCTAGAAAAAGCTAAAAACAGCAGGAAAAGAGAAAGCTCTAATATGAGGTGGATTAACTCAGTTGAGGAAGCTATAGCCTTCAGTTTGCAACAGCTGAGCAAGGCTGTTAACGAGAGGATGTTAAAAAGGCTAGCCCTGGGTGGAGACTTCCAACCAATTGCCATGTGGGAATGTCTGCTCCTTCTATTCCTGGGGTTAATGTATCTGAGCATCTATGTTGGAGCTACTGCGTTACCATTTTGTTCTTGCAAACAAACTTTCTTTTTTTTTTATGCGGACAAACTCACCTTTTCACATTGATACTCTGAATTCATTTATAGAAGTGTCAATTTTGCATCTCATATCCACAAAGAGAAAGACATCTTAAAATCTGTTCGACATTTAATCAATTCAATAGAAACCAAGGTGGTGCAATTTTTTTTATGTTGAATGCTACTCATCTAGCCTTCTGTAATACACTGGCTGAAGTAACCGGTCTGTGGAGAGGTATATAGGAATGGCACTTTTGACGAGTCCATTTGGACTAAACTATTGATGAGACTCTGAATGGCTGCTGTAACCATCTGTCTTTTATGGACAATTGTTTTACTGTATTTATTGTATTTATTGTTTTATTGTATTTATTGTATTTTGGAATGCCAATAAAGGCTATCATGACTAGGCTGAAGTAACCACACTTTTTTTCAATTCAGTACTTTTTTATGACAGTGAAATAGCATTTAGGCTTGCTGCATTCTGGGAGCTAAATGATCCTGCTTTGTGACTGCCGTAATCAGGCTGCTGTTCTCATGCAGAATAATTAGCGTTAACAGAACGCCAAAAAAAGAAGTCCCCCAGTCCTATTAAATTTCCACTGAATTAGGCCTTCAGAAAGGAAGCTGTCTTGCAAAATGACTGCCTTTTGCAGATTTTTTTAAAAAAAGAACAAAACACCAAAACCAAAGGGGCTGACTTTTTCAAGGACAGTGGAAAGCAAGCAGGATTCAAGAATTTCAGCTCAAAGGGTTATCCTGTGCCACTTCTCTGACAGAGAATTATCCCCGCAAAGGTCAGGCACTCATTAAACCTTATCTGATGCCAGAGTTATATGTTATGGTTTATTGCCTCAAGTTACCAATTAATAAAGTACCAATTAAAGTAATAAAGTACCAATTAATAAAGAATTAAAGAAATGAGGAAACCAGTGATTCATACCTTTTGCAGTGCAAAGGCCCATACTTCAACATAATATTAAAATATTAATAGTAATTTTAGTCATATAGTATTTTATTAGGCACTTAACACTGTAGGTTTTATCAAAAGATATATGGCATTCATTTTTAACAAAATGCTGAGGAGATTCTTGGTTGGGGGAGAACATTTATTCAAAATCTAATAAAGGAGATTCCAGAGATGTTTGGAAAAGGGGGAAGAGGAAAGTTTAAACACTGGAATCCATTTTTAATGAAGTGCTTAATAATGAAGATTGTGCGAAGCAACAATAGAGAGAGACTGATATATTGCGATGATCTATCCATATATTTTTATTGTGTCCATCCCTTCAAGGGTGGTATTCATAGTTTCCCTCACTCCACCAACAATATTCTTAGGATAGAAATTAAAGATCCAAGAAACAATATGCTTTTTAGTACCAAAGATTTGCCTGCCACTATTCTTTGATGAAGCAAATTTTATGTGATGGTAAGATTTTAATCAACTTACTTTATTTTTATTTATTTTATAATAACATGTATGGTATCTATATTTTATTTTAGCCCAATTATTATTATTCTTATTTGTTATAATTGGTCATTGACCATAAATAAAGTATTTGTCTATCTGTTTTATAAAGCTATATCATGCATAATCACCACCCAAATACTTTTGAAGGATCGTGAGTTTATCACTTAGATCTGTTCTACACAGCACAAAAAAAAAGTCTGTGGGACATCTTAAAAAGAGACGACTGCTTCCTTTTACCCCAAACACCCAAAATAAGACATCCAGGCAATGTCTTAAAGAGAGGCAGCTTCTGGTGTACCTTCCAGTCAGCAAAGGCATCAGAAGGGGAAAGAGGCTGTTTCCTTCCCGACCATTTTGCTCTCTAGTCAATTTCACCCTGAGCTTGCACCAGACATTTTGTGTGCAGCTGAAGGGATTCTCCCTGTCACCATCTGCTGATAGTTGCCCCTGGACATTTACTCTGCAGGCTATGATGCTAGGCACCTTTTCAGTCCAAGAAGTACTTTGTTGTACTCATCTGGTCCTGCTAATTCTGGCAATATATTGTTTTGCCAATGCATTTGCCTACCCCACCAGCATAAGGGGCACCTATGTCGGCGAGGAGAGCAAACACAGCTGTAGATGGGTGCCGCAGCTCCCAAACCCAAAAGGGCTCACCACTCAGAGGCTATACCAACATCCAGGAGCAAGCAATCACATAGGGGGGCAGGCTGGGGACATTCCTGGTGGTGGGGCCAACTTTGGTCAGATTCCTCTGGACTTTTAGCCCAGGAATGCCTAGCACAACCCTCTGACTTAATGCCACAGAAACTCATGGCGTAAATCATTAGTTCAAATGGAGCTTTTCTGGGCAGCAGTGTGTGTGTTGGGGGGGGGGTTCTCCAATGCTTGCTGGAGCTCCATTGGAGTTGGCATGGCACTGCCTCCCCTGTGCTGTCCTCAGCAAAGTCCCTCTCCCATGTGAATTTCTCTGTCCATATATTACAACTTGTATGTGTTGATCCATTAGAGGACAAACTCCCAACCATTAGAACCATTTGCTTCACAAATTCTGATCATGGAGCCCTATGGACTGTGCCATGGCTTTGGCAAGCATACCTTTGTGCCTTCAAAAATGAAGTTCAAAAGGGTTCACCCACAGGCAAACTTTCTTTGGCCTTGGCATATGCCCCTGTGCCAGGGCTGCACCATTACCACAGCTGTACCAGCACCCCTTCATTGCATGCTGGTTCTGCCTCCCACTGGTGCTGGGATCATACCATTGCCACAGTGCTTCTTCCCCATTTTGGGATTGTACTGTATGTTTACAATAAATGTATTCATTCATAGGATGTTTGTTGATTTTACAAGAAACAATTGTATTTTAAAGGTCTTAACTAATTATTAAACTTTATACTCTGGAGAAGGTGAGAAGCCTTCCACTTTGAGAGTGCTATTTAATGAGGTCTAGCAGACTGCCGATCACTTTTTCCATCTGTAGCAAGAAAAATCTACAGAAGCATCTGCCAAGCTTTATAGTCCTTCCAATGCTGAAACGAACCAATGTCAAATCAAATATCTTCTGCAAACGGAAACATAGCTGGGGGGTGGCATGTTTGGCAGAACCCTTCTGCTACCGATCCTTTTTGTTTCTGCATCCCTGTGTTCAATTGGCAGGCTCAGAAATAATTAGCAGCACTTTCCTCAACAACAGATTGTGTGGGCATGTGTGTTTGTACATGTTTGTATTTGCCATTTAGGTATTGTGTTAGAGCATCTCTGTGTTGTGATCTCTCCCATTACAAGTCTTAGGATGGGCAAAATGAGCAAAAAAATAACATCTTAAATCTCTCTCACTCTCTTTTCTTCATTTTTTAAAAATTGCAAAAATGGCTCAGTAATGATTTTGAAAGGAATCAGGCTGGAGGGCTTATCACTAGAAATGGCTTGTTTTTTTCCCCTACATGCTTAAAACCCTTTCCTGGGTAAGAAGGTTTGTCCTCTGCTAGGCTACATCTTGGAGCTTTCTTCCCTCTGTTGTTACCAACTGACTAGATTTTATTCCCACATTGTTTAAAGAATTCAATCCAATAAATGTCACCACAGCCACCACATCCTTCTAAAGCTTCAGCTAATCTATAAAGTAAGGTGCTTTATCTTCCTTACTAAACCAAAACCCATGGAGCTGAAAACAGCTAAGTCCAGATCAGTTTACTTTCTGGACTTCAGAGATTAAGCTCCAAAGGGAGGAGGGAATGGAAAATGCTGGGTGTTTTCAGGTTTTATTTTGGAAGGCAAAACAAGCATCCATCGGCAGCGGAGTCTAACCTGGGTGTTCGGCCCCATGCATTTGCAAAAGCAACAACAGGATTTTTGTTCTTGTTTCTCATTCGGATATAATTCCCTGAACATTCAGAGGATTACATACTGTTTATGCATCATGCAATCTTGCTGAATCCTGTTTCTTTACAGTACTTACTCCTGCTGCTAAAAGGAAAATAGGCTCTAACAATCCTCTTTTAGTGCCAAAGCCGCTTCACTGAATGAACACATCCTGCCCACTGTCGTCTGATTGATCCTGTGATCCCTCTATCCAACAGGAGTTCAAAAGAATTCTATGGCTCAAAGGGCTAAAAATTGGTATTCATTTACGATTTATTGGCGAACCAAAGCTTCCCTATGCATTGGCAGATGCTATCGTACCTTTCAAGACTGACACAAAACTAACTCAAACTTTGGATCACTTTAAAAGGAACACAGCCACTTTAAATGAACATAGTTTTTTCCCCGCAAAATTCCTCTTTTTCGTTACATTTGGCTTGTGAACAGTACTTCGAGTCATGAAACAAGTAACAAAAACCAAATGAGATATATATCAGATATTTTATTTAATTTTTCACAAAATTGGAAGTCAGCTTTCAAACTGCAAGTTCTTCATCAGGCTCTGGCATTCTGATCAAACTGAGAAATGAGACAGGCAGAAAAAAAAGGTGTTATGGGCATAAGCTCATAGTTGCTCAGCTGATAGAAAAGTAGGGACATTTGAGGAGGGGGGTGTTAATAGGATTACTGAAAAGTGAACTTGCTGGAAGAATCAGGTTTACATAAAATCTCAATGACAAAGCAGTGGAAAGTTTCAGCAAGTGCAGCAAAAGAAAAGTCAAGTTAAGTATGCATACACAAAATGTAAGCTATTTATGCATTTTTGGTGCCACGAGATGTAGTAAGGATTTCCTTCATTTAATTTGCTTTAATTTGTTGAATTATAAAAGCAAAATAAAACTTGACTTTCTGAACATGTTCTTAAGTTTGCCACAATGCAAATGTGATGATTCTTTTCCTAATGGGGCACCAAGAATGATCAGACAGTGCTCTGTAAACATCTAGGGACCACTATTCGACCAAATGAGCAATACACAGAGCTGAAAAGACAGGAGGCAATGGAATCATTCTCTATTGATCCTTTGGGGGAACAGAACAACAACTATTTTAGAAGTCTTCCATTTAGGGGGATATGCACATGGAAGCAGGTAGCTAGATAAGAAACCAAGAACACAAATGGCTGCTGTAAGCATAGTTCCTATTCTAATGTCAAAACCATGTGCATGTAGTTTAGCTTAAATATACTGATTATAGCAATGATTCTCTGTACAGGAGGAAAAACAAGGTACTGGCTTTATTCTTGGTAGTTATCACCAATTACCTGATATTTACATGCTCATATAGTTGAATAGAGAAGCTACCATCTGCTTACAGTTCTGTTTTAATATGAGTCTGTTAAACCTGCCATGCCTACCTACCTTTCTCCTTAAGGTGAGAACAAAGTGTCTGTTTGCAAAAAGAGGTTGTCCAAGTAAAAGGAATTTTCATCCGTCAGCTAGATATTCTAATCTGGGAAACACAAGCTGACTTTTCAGTAATTTATTTTGCTGTCCTGATGATTCGGATCAGCATAGAAAAAGAGCCACTTAAAAATGCAAGACAGAATTTGTGTGTTATTTCCCCCAAACCAAGTTGTGTGTGTGGTGTGTGTTGATCTGTCCCTGCTGCTCGTGCTGTGTGTTATGTGGGCCTGTTAAAGGAGGTTGGCAATGTCATCCCAAACACATTACATCCTTTCAGGGGGTTGTAGATCAAATCAAGCCTGTAGTCTCCCTAAAAAGCTAAACTGATTAAACTGAGGCTATCATACTTTGCTCACAGTATGAGAGTCACTGGAAAGGACAAGAAAACTACCCTGTTCAGGAGAAAGATGACAAGAGATTTGTGAATTCATCGGCCATTTCCTGCATTGTCTTTGTTCTAGATTGCTCTGCTTGGATCCTAGTTCTGTCCCTAAGCCACTAAGACCCAAGTGGAGTGTTCTAGAACAGGGGTTTGCAACCTGACGGCTCTTTTGTCCTTGCACTGCAGCTCCGTTTGGCTTGGGTCCTCTCAGCCTCCTTCGGAGAGTCACCCTAAGGGTTAATGGGAAAGAGCCCCTGTTCCTAGAGAGGTACAGCCTGAGACGGCTATCCCAAGCCACTTCCGGCTTCCCTGACCCAGCTGCCTGGTTGGCTGATGACGGTGATGACGGGGCAGGGCAGGGGCGGAGCACCACTGGTGGATCCTCTTGAACAGGTGAGCAGTGAAGGGCCAGAAATGGGAGGGAGTTGCAGGAGCGCAGATTTTCAGCGCAATCCTAACCTCAGTCCGCCCCCTTTGAATGGGGAGCCAGGGGTTGACCCTGCTTTGGGTGGGCTCATTTCCCCCTCCCCGGGTCCTTCTTGGGGGGCGGGACCACATGGAGGACCCCAGCAGCACCACCTTGGGTTGCAGACCCCCTAGCAGCCTCACTAATGGGGCTTTCCTGGCAGATGGGAGCCTGGCTGAGTTCAGGTGAG
This sequence comes from Sphaerodactylus townsendi, assembly GCF_021028975.2. Lineage (NCBI taxonomy): Eukaryota > Metazoa > Chordata > Lepidosauria > Squamata > Sphaerodactylidae > Sphaerodactylus > Sphaerodactylus townsendi. Next base: position 47,817,041 of record NC_059435.1, on the reverse strand, counting down.
AAAGACAATGCCAGGTTTGAAAGGAGTTATTACCTGCAGCCCTGCAAGGTTGCACTCGTTGGGACTGTTTGATGGGGAGGTAGTGTGGGTGGGAATTGTTTGCTTCTGTGTTGCCAAGGAGGGCAGGAGAGCATGGGGAAAGCCTTGCACGTGGATCTAAGCCTGTGGAGGGTAAGCTTGTAGATCGTGGAAGGGAGGAAGGCCAGGATCATCCTCAGCCATGGTTGTCATGGATTGCCAACTCCCGGTGGGAAAATCCCAGGTCATTTGGGGGTAGATTCTCAGAAGCTGTGGCTTTTGGGACCAGGATGGGAGCCATGCTCAGTGAGGAATATGGCAATCGAGTCCACCCTCCATGGCAGACATTTTCTCAGAGGGGGGAGAAGTTCAGCCCCCCGCCCCGGAAGTTGACAACCCTATTAAAGGCACCAATTTTGATCCACCATACAAGTGGAATTTGAGGGGGTTCTTTTGGAAGGGCATAATCAGTGTATTTCAACACAAGAAAAGAGAAATGTGTGAAATGGTGGTTCTATTGCTGGTCATTTGAATGATGCACAAAACAACACACGTTTTACCCCCCCCCCTTTTTCAGTTTGATGGGTAAAAATGGGCCCCAAAGAAGGGAACTTCTCCTTGCATGAGAATAAAGACAGCGTTATCTTAATTTTAGAAGTCAAAAAGTATTTGAAGCTCCAAGTGTTTTCTTTTCCATGGAAAACGAGTCCAAATGGCTTTTTGGGTGTTAAAGGTTGCCAACCCCTGTTCTAGAACAATGGCAGTCTAGGAAATTGAGGATTAATTCACAAATCTTCTGTTACCTTTATCCTGAACAAGGTATAGGAAAAATAGAAAGCAGCAGGGAAAGAGGTAGACCTAACATTAACCCTATAAAGGAAACCACAGCCCTCAGTTGCAAGACCTGACCAAGACTGTTAATGATGGGACATTTTGGAGGTCAGAAGTAACTTGACAGCACTTCACATACACATGCACACATCCTTTAAAGCCAATGGACATAGAGGGGTCTAATTCTATTTAGGATTGTATTGTAAGATTATCAAATTATAAGAGGAAGGAAATCCCTTAATTATATTGGCAACTATGTTCATTTTGTGACTAGCTCATATGCCTTTGGTAATCACAACTAATATCTTATGATGCCATGTGAGAGTAACAATGTTAGTCTGTTTTGAACTACAGAGTTTATTAAATTCTTAAAGATGCCTATGGCTCAGAAACTAGGCTTGTCTGATATGGTAAAATTCTTTTTTTTGGTGGTGGGGGTGGGGGTGGGGGGGTGGGGGTGGGGGGTGGTAATTTTAGGGTTTTCCTATTCATTTACTAGGTGAAACATAGGGTCCCAAAATTGAAGTATAATACTTTGGGTACTGAGGGTTATTTTCCCCAGAACTGAAGTAGCTTACCTAATACATTAGTTTGATAGTTGAATAAACAATTTGTTCCATCTCATTTCTGTGTTTCCCAAGTCTGGCTTTATCAGCTACAGCAATTGTATTTCCCATGCTAGCCGGCACCTATGCACCATGCTAGCCGGCACCTATGCAGCAATACTTCTATATGTAAATTGTTAAATATTGTGTAGTAGTTCATGTTTGAACAACCTAGTCACTTTTCTCTGAATATCCAATTCTCTGGATGAAGCACAAATCCCTAGTGATTGAAACAACGCAACTATATGGTTTACTTCATTACAGCTAATTTTGGCTGATAGGCAAAGAGTAACCCACTTCTTTGAATCTATTATACTGGTTCTTTGATGCATCTTCTGGTGAAGTTGTACAAACCTAGTATGCTTTCCCCATGCCTGGTTGTAGCCATAATATTCTGAAATACTACCACCTTGTGGTCCGTGGAGTTACAAGTAGAATAACTAAAAATTTACTGTACTATTTTTTCATTTCTTAGCTTCAAACCAGTGACCCCATTTTTATTCCTAAACATCATGTAGCAACAGCTAAGAATTTACAAACATTTAATTCTAAATATACTATATAACAATATATTTCACTGCAATGAACCAAGATTTCTACTGCAAGTGATTGAGAAAATTAGAAACTCTAATACTCCCTGTTTCTGTTACATTTTTGGGTATCAAATGAATGCCATAAAATCTTACAACTGCTTCAAATGAATGACATAAAAAGAATCAGAAACACTGGCAACAAAACAGATGAAATGAGAAGGCTGCAAATAGCATAAACAAAGACAAATGAAAAGGATTTTAGTCATACATTCCTACTATGAAGAGAGGAAGCATGACAGATCCACACAGGAAGAACCTCATAAGGTCAGTCTGGGAAAGGACAGCCGCTCATGCATAATTCTTCAGGTCATTCCAGACATCCCACAAAAGTCTTCTGTTCCTGTAAGTAATGTGAGCTGTAGCTCACAAACTGATACAAATATGAATTTGACTTTAGCCAGACACATAATTTGCTAAATGCTTATGAAACACTTTCTTGCTGCTATACCCATTGAAGAATCGACAACAAACAACTACTGTATCACTAGTGTTTCCCGTATGCCCAAAGCGTACCCAGTACTTCTTATGCAACTTGCTTTTAGCTCTGAGTTTATAAACTGCTTAGAGCTGCTGCTTGGTTTAAGGTTTCATGAGCATATATGAATACCGGTGTACTTTATAAGCATACGTTTTCAGGAAAAGAACATGGTACAGTCCTCCCCTGGCTACTGCATTTCAGACTGCAGATAGAAAAATGTCATGTTAGAATGCTTCCTCAAGTCAAGAGTCCTTGCATAGGAAATGCTTGCAGGGAGAATAGTTCTAGGCTAACCTTAGCATATACTGGAACTTTTATATCTGATTCTCTACCTGCAGCTGGAAGGGGTGCAGTCACTGGAAAGCTAAACAATGTACTGTTTCTGAACATTTGACAAGAATCCAAAACTTCCTGTGTAATTTTTTTTACATTCTAAAAGCATGTTTAGTCTACTCCTAAACCTAGCCAATTGTTTTAGGAGTCAACCTGAACCCTTCGGGGGAGGGTGACTAACAAATTTAAAGAATAAAATAAATAAACCCTGGTTGGTTCAGTAAATAATATCAGTTTACTTTGGGTCTTTATCTGCCCTTTGGAACCAACATTGCCACCACTGTTTACATGTTAAAAAGAACATTTATTTTTATGCTCTGTAACAACCTAAGCATTCAGCCTTACTTTCAAGGCATTCAAAAGTTGTTCCTTTCCCCCTTGTTGCTTCTGTTTTAGTTTTATGCACAGAATAATTTGGAGGTTTATGAGTTGATAGCATATAGCATTTTGGATTGCATTTTCTATATTACCATTTCTTCACTCAGTCTAGCAAATCATTGATTTCTATGCAAGGATCACTGGAGGAAAAAAATTCAATAATCCATTAGACAAAAAAGAGGAGTTGCAAGTCTGATGCTCAGATGAATTTGTGTGACTGTGCATTAAAAAAGGCATTGGTGTGGTCTATAAACTTAGTTTGCTCTTGAAACACAAGGGTCATGTATCTCCTGATTCTGGGTTACCACTTATTCCCCTCCCATATCTCCTCACATAAAACTTGATAATTCAAAACTTCAGTTTTCTTGGAACACCATGGCTTTCCATCATGAGTGAACTACAAACTATGGTTTGCTTTCTTCCCAAACCAAATTGTGGTTTAATCATGGTTTGACTTACAGAAACCACAGGGGGATTTCAAGGCAAGTGAGTAACACAGGTGGCTTGCCATTGCCATTCTCTGCAGAGCCGTCCTTGCAAGTCTCCCTTCCAGGATTTGATGAAATAGGGCTAGCTGCCTTCCCTCCCATCTGGTTTGAATAACCTATGTAAAAACTAGGTTATGGTTAAGGGATCATAATGAAAAATAGCTTACTGAGAAAACCAAATTCTTGAATGATTTTAATGTGAGGGAAGAGGATATGTCTAAGCCCAAGGATCTCCCAAGCTCCTCATCCAATTGCAAAATACAGATTGTCATTATGTCATTATTTAAAACATGCCTTATTCTTAGCAAAGTCCCATGTAGCTCAAGACTTATTCTTGGGTAAACAGGATCAAACTTTGGCTTCTACCATGTGCTACACAAGCACAACAGTATTCAAATAAAGTAAGGCCGTTTCCGCATGGCCCAAAAACGACGGTCTGGGGGCGGTAAAAACGCCGCCCCCAGGCCGCCGTTCGCACAGGCGCCGCTGCTGCAATGCAGCAGCGGCGACCTGACTGCGCTTCCTTCCCCCCAGGGCGGCGTCAGGGAAGACGCTGTCTCCCTTTTCTGCCCCACTCACGATGTCGCCGCCTGCTGGCCAGGGGTTGGAGGGCAGCGTGGGCGGGGCTTCCACGGCCAGCAGGCGACGACGGCGACATCGTGAGTGGGGCGGAGAAGGGGGAAGAGGCGGCTCCTCTCCTGCAGGGGCCTCTGCTTGGCCTGCTCGCACGCTTGCGTGCGAACAGGCTTGCGCCCCCACGCCGGCAGAACTCTTGGCGGCGTGGGGGCGCATGGCGGCCGTGCGGAAACGGCCTAACTTAGCAGCCTGACTTCTCCTCCTACACTCTGCCTGGTGCCCTGGAATTGGTGGACCCCAGGGAACAGCATGGGAGTCAGGTTTCACAGGAAGTAGAGGCAATAAGTGAAAATTACTTCCTCTAGTCTTGCACTTGCAGGCATTACTCTATCACTGGAAAAACCAGTTAGGAGCCAAATTTGTAATTTTTACCAGTTCTTAACTAAACCATAGGATACTGCTGCTGGTTTGCAATCTATATTTCCTCAAGAGTTAAACATCTCTCCTGAGAAAGAGAGGTTTTCTTTAAAAATATATCTTGTGGGTCAACTTTGAAAGGTTCCACCACATTTTCTCTGTGATGTAATTTCTAACAAGTGGCCTTTTCCAACAGCTGTAAGCTCTTAGCACAAAAATGAACTCATTTGCTCCAACCTAATCCTTAGCAAGCTGTGGGATAGCTGTGTCACTTATCAAATTTACATTAGAAGTGGATAAATTGTTTTGAAAGTGCATCACAGTGTGAAGCCCTTTCTAGCTCTGCTTAGAATTCAGAAATGCCAAACACAGTGTATAAAAATTGTATGTTTTTGGTAAGATTGATACACCTACACGCATATACAAACACAGAGAATGGGAGACGAAAACTGGACATTTTCAGTTTGCATCAAAAATCAATCTAGATATACTGAAATTCACCTATATACTTTAATGTTACTAGGATTTTTCAACTGTGTACTGCCAAGATTCAAATAGTAACTGATTACTTAGACAAATATACAAGATTCTAGTACATTATATGGCAATTTGACTTGGAGCTTTTATATATATATGCATGTGTAACCGTTTACCTACGGTAAACTGTCACTATAGCACTGACTGAGAGGGCACACACCTAAGGCTCTTCAGGAGTTCCTGTCAGCCATATTCTAACTGCCACCTCTGAGGATATACTGATAGCTCTGTGAGGGGATTTTTGCTTTGCCTCCAAAAGTGACTTCACTAACCCTATTGAATTACTCCCGAGGCTTATTAATAGGCAAACAAAGATGAAACATTTATTTATTGAATTATAAGAAGATAAGTTACATAAATAGTTAAGCTTTTCTTTTTCTTTGGCAGATATATTTTACTCAACACTTCAGTTGTTTCAGATGTTCTAATGTAGGTTACAGGAAGTTCTCTGACTCAGTTTACCAAAACTTCCTTTTACTAAACTTTCTTTACGGGGCAAATCTTTCACAGAACTTAGCAAATACTTAAAAATCCACCTTCTTTCACCTAAAAGAGAGGCACACTGGGCTTACTAGAGCAGGCTCTGGGGTATTCCACCTGGAAACCCACTCCTGGCTCTGTTAACAAAATAACACACAGCCTCAGAGACTTCACTGTCCCATATCTAGGTGCTTTCTCCACAAACAAGCCCTCTGTGTGTTTTAAGTATTGACGTTGTGATGTTGTTTCCCTTGGACCTTGGCCCAGATTTAACTTTCAGTCTGGCCTTTCCCGGTCCGTCACCAGAAACCAGCTATCTAGCCTCTTGAGAAGTTAAGCTCTCTTTTTCTCAGTTTTTAGAGCTTCCACCCTTCTCCCTCTTTTTCTTTCTTTGCTCTTACTCGCCACACAAACATACACCCTCTGGCCTTTTATACATAGCTGTAGTACCAGCCAGCCAATGAGGTGGAACTCTGGGTTAACTTCTTAGATTCCCTTTGGGGCTTTCTGCACTGACAGAGTTGTACTGGTTTCTATCTAGGTCAGGGGTAGGGAACCTGCAGCTCTCCAGATGTTCAGGAACTACAATTCCCATCAGCCCCTACTAGCATGGCCAATTGGCCATGCTGACAGAGGCTGATGGGAATTGTAGTTCCTGAACATCTGGAGAGCCGCAGATTCTGATTCTAAGGATTCACCCTCGAATGTATCCGCAAGGCGACTGCAACTTCAGAGCTCAACGTTGTTTTGTCTCAGTTCCCCCCCTCCTCAGAACTTGCTGACATCCCCTGTCATGCAGTTATGAACTACCGTAACCCCTTCTGCTGGAACAAGGTTCAGATACCGCTTCGAAGCTTCGGTCTTGGACCTTGCTTATCAAAGCATTCACCTCATCCGACATTCCAACCAGAGAAATCAGGCCGCTTTTGTGGCATGGCAAACGAGGGAGAGTGCATTAGTGGCGGGCATGCTAACTTTGTAAACTGTAAAAACTGTAAAAAAAAAAGAACGCTCCCGCTTCCCATGGTAACACAAGCTCCAATCAACGATCGGTAGGAGCCCGAAAACAGGAGCACCGGAGATGATCCCTTGCACCATAGCTTCGGCTAGTTCCAGGAGGCCAAGTAAGTTGATGTGCAGACAGCCTGGAATCGCCCCTCACTGAAGGGAACCGAGTCAACCTTAGCTCCCTTCTGTAGTGCGGAAAGCCCCTTACTCTGCTAGAACTGTACCTTAAAATTAACTCTTCATCACGCAATGTAACCCTAACCCAAATCCGATCCCCTGCCCTAGACTTAACCCTAACTTTATTTTTTAAAAGTCATTCCATGATAAATTGTTACACTGCTAAACCAAAATCTGAAACTGACCATAGCCCTAGTCCTAGTCCTCGCCCTAGAGCTCAACCTAACCAAAACCAGAGCCTGAGTTCCTGCCCTAGCTTTAACCCTAACCCTGCATGTATTTATTTATTTGTAAAAGTAGACAATACTCAAAGCTATCTGACATGAAATTCAATTGACTCAAAAGGTCAAATAGCATCAAACAAAAGTCAATTAATACGTCAATACATCAGGTAAATAAACAGTGAGCAAGTACATCTTTACTGGCAGAGTAGTGTCAGAGGACATAATGCTAATAACAGACAGTAAACACAAATGTGCAGGGTAGGATTGCCTGCTTAGTATAGGGGGTACAGTCATAGTTCTAGCAAGAAGTAAATCCTGAATAAAAACAATGCACAAACTCCATTCAGACAACTCTAAACCATTGTTTGGAGGATTGAGAATATGCTGGGGGCTTGTATAGTCCTTTCTTTCTTCTCATACCAATCCTCTCAACTCTTTATGGCTTTTGTAATCATAGTTTTCCTTGACATCCAACTGAGGCAAATGTAGTAAGCAGCAACTTCAAAACAGTAAACTTCAACCACAATCTGGTACAACTCATTTATTATTGAGAGCTAAAGGAAGCATTCATATTATATGTGTTCTGTTTTCATTCCCCTGGGTACCTGTTACATTCTGAGTTCAGTTCAAGGGACTGGTTATTTCCTCATCAGTCCTTCATGGTTCAGGACCCACTTATCTACAGGACCCCCTCTCTTTGGATGTTCCACTGAGACAACAGTGCTTATGTGAACAAAGCCTCCCGTTCCTGACGTTTTGCCGGCATCTGTGGCTGGCATCTTCAGAGATCTATCACAGAGAGAACTCTGTAACTGGACACAGTGTATAACAGACTTCTCTCTGTGATACACCTCTGAAGAGACGTTAGGAACAAGATCTACCAGACCACAGCCACACAGCCCGGAAAACTCTCAACAACCAGTTGAATCTGGCCATGAAAGCCTTTGACAATACATACAGAAAACCTTATCAGATGCCTGATATTTTTAATTGAACTAATTCAAAACAAGTGGACTAAAAATTCCATCCTGTATGAAAGCAAATCATGGAAAACAAATAAATGGCTAGAGCACTTTCACAGGTGTTCCCTCCTGAAAGCTCTGAATACCAATAAAAAGTACCTTTTGTGCCGTACACATAAGAAGTGCAAAGTTAGCCCCATTAAATGGAGTTCCAATTATCAGATTTTTTTTATCCTTTCACATTCAGAAAGCTGGCTATTTAATCTTCCCCCATCCCAAGAATTTCCAAACACAGTGAAAGCACATTTAGGAACAATTGAGCATACAGTTTATTCAGACATTTTAAGACCCTAAATATCTCGCTCAGCTTTTATTTTCGCCACCATTTCTCATTTAAGCTCTTAAAAGCCTGCCCTCTTCTACTGCATAAATCAATATACATTCCCTCCCCACCACCAGTTGTTCAAAGTCTATGTAACCTTTAGAGCAATGCAGTGTTGGTTTTCATGGATTGTTAAACAGGCACTCCATGGTTGTTTCTTTTTTAAAAAAAAAACACAACAGCCTGGTACATCATAATGGTATCCTAAAAGCGAGAGAAGAAAAAAAACGTAAGCCAAGTGTTTCACAGTATCTTAAATGCAATTTCAGGCAACATAAGCATACAGATCGAGCATGAACTGGCACATTGTACAGCTCTCCTTCTAAGTACCTAATCCCTGTCTCCAGCTGAGTTCCTGCAATCCTTTTTAAAATCCAGCTGTATTTTTTTCAGCACTCATTTCCTTCCCTACTAAGGACCACACTGCAGCCGTGCATAATGTGAGTAGGATAGTTCCTTCTCTGTGTAAAGGTGGTGCTTTGCATTGGGGAAGGGGAAAGGGGGGAAAGTGATAAACCCTCTGGTGTTGTAGCTCAGAAACTCTCTCCCCCATGGAATCAGCAAGGGCTTTCCCCCCTATGGTTCTGTTTATGCCTACAACACAAAAAGAAAAAAGCAGCTGGAAGAGAATGATGATTTTGAGTGCAGGAGTGGATTTTGGGAGGGTTAACTCCACTTGCAGTGCAACTGATGGCTGGCACCCAGTGGCAGATGGGAATATGTAGAGGTAGGGGCACCATCACTTCTTGGGGAAACTGGAAGTGATGTCAGAATTTCTAGTGGGTCCTAGAGTTATGTGACCTCATGTACAAATGGCTGCTTTGGAAGGTGGAGTCTATGGGATTATACCCTATTGAGGACCCTTCCTTCCCCAAACCCCACTCTCTTCAAGTGCCATCTCCAACGCTCCAGGAATTTCCCCACTTGGAGTTGCCCACCCTACTCTCAGTAGTCCACAACTATCCTTGATATGGCCAACAAGATGAATTTGGAGAAAGGAAAATGAAATGGAACTGGCTGCAGAAAAGTATGAGAGGAATGGAGCATTGGCAGAGCTGCCACTCTGAACTGGGGTCTGGGGCCTGGACTTTTGAGTGTTTGAAGTCAAAACTTTATTTAAGAATTCACTTAGAGTACTCAGAAAGACTATGCTAATTCCAAATTGAAATAAGGATGGCGTTTCAGTGGCCTGCTATCACAGTTTAATAATGTTCAATAATATTTTATATCATGTTTGATATCACAGGTGCCAGTTTTTTAGCTGGTTGTTGGCCTTTCATTACAATTCGAACCTCACCCAGAGGCCTAGGCAGTTGTAATGCATCAGCGTAGTATTCATGCAAATCCCAGCAGGGGTGCCTTCTGACTCTGACAGATGTTGATGTTGTTGTTGTTTAAATTTATTTCCCACCCTTTACAATAGACTCAGGGCGGGTTATAATAAACGAGAAGGCCATTGTAAGCTGCTGTGAGACTCCATGAAGGTAGAAAAAAGCAGGGTATAAAAACCACCTCTTCTTTGTCTTGGGTCCCTTCTGCACATGCAGAACAATGCACGTTCAATCCACCTTCAATGGTGTGGAATAGCAAAATCCACTTGCAAACACTTGTGAAAGTGGATTGAAAGTGCATTATTCTGTACGTGCTCTTCAGCAAGTTCTATGGTGGGAAAAATTAATTGGTATTTCCCACCATAGACTTCAATGGGGCTAGCTGTTATGCCTATCTGGCTCTGTGCTGGAGATTTTTGGGGAGGGCTCTGGGGGGGGGATTGTTCTGGGTATTGGCACCAAATTTCCTGCACGGTTGTTGATGAGTGTCCTGAAAGGAACCAGTCAACATTACTGAAGTTGCATGGCTAGGCATTAGTTCTGTGGGCATCAGGTTCACCTTCAAATGGATGCCCACAGCATTTGCCATTTACATGTAAACATGTACATGTAAACCAGCAAAGTTGGCTGGTTCCTTTCAGGAGACTCACCAGCAGCCCTGTGGGAAATTTGGTGCCCCTACCCAGAGCAAGACTTCACAGCAGAGCCCTTCCCACTGAAATCTCTACCACAGAGACAGCTGGGTATAACAGCAAGCCTCATCCCATCCCATACCTCCCACTGCTTTTTGTACCATTGCGGGGTCACGGAGCATGATTGTTGTGTTCAGATAAGTGGCCAAGGCAGTGAGCTTTGTATGTTAATGATTTTGGGGTGGCCAAGTGGAAAAATGCAGGGGATCCATGAGGATCTGTGCTTTTAACCACATTTTTGTGCCACTGTGGTGCCAGGGAGCATAGGATGTGTGATTGTTGAGGAGAGGTGGCAAACAGGCACTGGGATGGGGTGGCTAGCAGGGGCACTGGGAGAGGAAAGGAGTGGCTAGCAGGGGCAAGGGGTCTGGACTCTCTTCAGTGTGACAGAGTCCAGTCCACCCCTTCCCTCACCAAGTGCCTACCAGCCAGGAATCTTTAAAGGGACTCCGGCTAGCAGGCATTTGCCAGGGAAAGATGGAGAGGGCAGACTCTCTGTGAAACTGAAAAGAGTCCAGCCCTGCTTCCCCCAGGCAGTGCCTGCTAGTTGGAGTCTCTTTAAAGTTTCCCAGCTGGCAGGTGCTGACTGGAAGAAGTGGGGCTGGACTCTCTTCAGTTTCACAGAGAGTCCACGCCCTCCCCCTTCCCCCACCAAGCGCCTGCCAGCCAGGAATCTTTAAAGGGACTCCAGCTTGCAGGAACTTATCAGGCAAGGGGGAATGCCACCGAATACATACAAGCCGATCCAAATGTTTTCTATTTGGATCGACTTGTATTCAGACAAAATGTATTCAGGCTGATTATGGCCCGAATAGGCCACAATTCGGCCATTTTCAGATATCTGAATCACCAAGCCTAATTGTGGATTCTCTCGTTTGCTGAGCTTGCTGTCTATTCTGCTGTTTGTCTCTCTGCCTTATAGTAAATTATGCATTCACCAACTAAGTTATGATTGCAGCTTTTGAAAAATGTTTCATGTAATGTTTCCTGCCTACCTTGCAGTATGCCATAAGTATTACTCTGTATGTGACCGTAAAATATATATCGGAACAGTATTGTTTATTATGAGATGCTATTATTATTAGCATTGTTATTATGGCAAGTCTATTACAGATGACCCATATTGGAGACCAATGTTTGTGTGCATTAAAGACCCCTTTAAAGAGAGCCAGTGTGCTGTAGATAGCAAGCATGATTTAGTGGTTGGGGACAAGGAGCCCCTGGTCTAGAGAACTGGGTTTGATTCTCCTTCACAAGAGTAGGAAACTCTTATCTGATGAACTAGACTTGTTTAAATATAAAGAATGAGCCAGAAACAGTATGGCTATATGAAGAAAAATTGCCCTGCCTGGCTCAAAAGAATAGCAATAAAACCATAAACTTTAATAGATATGATTAAAAACACTATATCCAATAATCCAAATAAAACAATGGAAACAATAGTGCAATACATGAACAACACTAACAGACAGAAAATGGATCCCAAAATATGCACAAAAGATAATGAGTCTCTATATAAATAATATCTCTTCAGTGAAAACCTTGCAATTCAATTGTAAGCATCAAGCGGACCTCCAGTAATCAAATCCACTAAAATGAAATGAATGCTTGTCCTTCATCACAACACTGGAATATCCAAACAGTAGGCTGCTTGTTACTCTGATAATAGAGGCTTGACGTACTCCACTTGCCAAATCTCACCTGAATACCATGTAAAGAGATAAACTGGCCATGCATAAACATGAATAAATATCAAAAGTTGGAAGTGCCCCAGTTGCCAGATGTTCAGCGGGATGCTGCATCAGGAGATAAGCTGGCCACATGTAAACATCAAATAGATATCAGTAGAGTATCTACCTCTTCAGCCCCTCTGGATCAGGTAAGGAGAACTAGTTCTCTCCTTTTAATGTCAGTTGAATGTTGAGGCTTCAGGACACACAAGCAATATTGTTCTTTTTTATTTTCTAAGAACCAGATCCATCAACTAGATGACATGGAAGGCTCATAGTGGGGGGGGGGGGGAAGGTGCAGGAGGGTCAAAAGCATTCCCATTGCTGTTCCCCAGCAACTGACATTCATAGCTATACTTACTGTCTCCAAACATAGCAGTTTTACTGTGACATCATAGCTTATATTTATTGATGAATCTATCCTCATAGAAACTGGATACATTAGTATGTTGGATATGGTAGACCTGTCTCCTCACCAAAAGAAAAAAGAAAAATCAGGGCCTTGGTGGATCAGTTTTCCTTCACACTATTTGTCCCATTTGGAGCTACCTGCACTCTGACCGCTTTGATGTTGCGATTTTCTTTTATCTACTCGGAAGAGCAGACTTATGTGGATTTCATGAATTACAGTGCAATCCTGAACACAGATGTATCCTTTGAAGTCAATGGGATTAGAAGGGTGTAATTCTTTTTAGGATTGGATTGTTAATGCCTTGGAAGTTTGAAGTGGAAGATCATGTCCTGGCATGACTGATATGAGCCTGAACTGTTCTAGCCTGAGCTGTCCACGGGTTTGTTTTACTAGTGCGATTTTACAGCCACTGAAATGGCCTAGAAACCCAAAACACATTGCACTCTATTGTTTTTCATAGTTAAGCACATTACACATTTTAATTTTAAGCACATCTTTTCAAGGCACACGTTTTCTTTTAAGGCAAGGGCAGGGAGATCAAAAATGGAATGGTAGTTTTTGGATGGAATGTGCTCCACAGGTTAAGCTGGTGGTAAACAAGCACTAGTATAGATAAAGGTTTTGTGATTTAGTTACTTTCTTACTGGAGGTCAATGGGATTTGTGTCTAAGTAAAGGCATTTGCATTAATTAAAATAAACCTTGCTCTGTGTATTGATGAGAATTAGCCATCTCATTGTGCTCCAGGAAGAGTGCAGGATTACAACACCTTGCATTGTCAGGCTCAGCTTTTACTTTCCAAATGTGGCATGATTACAATTTAACCAGTGGGTGTAGCATGTAGCCAGAGTATTTTGTTGTGTGCTTCCTGCACCCAACCCTGCCCAAGCAATGAAAAATCCAAAAAGCAACACTGTAGGCAAAGTTTTTAAGGGAGTGAAAGAGTGCAAAAGATTTAGTTTATTTGCTGTATTCCCATCACTGCAGAATCACTGCACTGGTCTCAGATCCTTCTCAGAAAGGTAAATTGCCCATGTAGGAAAACAGCTCCAGTTATTATCTCCCACTGAGGAAGCATCATCCAGTCATCTCTGACCATTAGCAAGCAATCGTCTAAACAAAAATATGGTCCCCCAGCAGCTGTCCAGTCTGTGGGAGGATTGCTAACTGAAAGCACTGAGTGGGAGAACTCCCACGTGGCAAGCCATTCATATAAAGCACTCCCTTTCCTCAAAAGAGTGACAATGCCACAAGCAAAAGGTAGTCCACTAATCCAATCCAATGCATAATAGAAAATAAATATTTGGCTACCTACTGTTCTTCACAAACCCATATTTGCTCTCAGTTACATTCCAAGAGTACTAGACAGCTCAAGCTATCAGCTACTCTCAGTCATGAACAAAGGTGGGATACGGCTACTTCAATAAATAATACTAAATTGTGAATATATGTTCATGCATCAACATCCAAGATATTGCAGAACTGAATGATCTTGGTTTTATATATATAAAAGTATATATATCACCTGTATGCTTCCATGTAGACCCTAAGCTATGAGGACACTGCATTTTGTGATGACAAATATGTATAGCTTTAATATAGCAAGCATAGCATTGTAAGAGCTCTTCGTCATACCCTGTGGCGACTCTCCAACACTGAATTAATTGCTCTTAAGCCCATTGATTGCACAATGCAAGGGCATACGTTCTGGCTGGCAGGAGAGACAGGCAGAAGCAGAGACAGGCCGGAGGGGAAGCGTAGAAACTCATTTCTCTCCTTTAAAGTCACATTCTCTCAAACTGTGAACAGTGCAGCAATGAAGAATTTTACTGTAGTTCTACTTGGAGAAAAGGGGGGAGGTTACTTCCTCTTCTTCCACTGAAGGTCAAAGTCTAAGGTTCTGTACATTCTGAGAATAGGACCATATAGTAATAATACCAGCTTCTTATTTTGCTCACCAAAGGTTGTCTATCTAGTTGCTTGTTGTTTCTTGTTTCTCTTGTAATCAGTAGTTTCAGTTCTCCCCTTTTCGTAGTTGGCTTTGTATTCTGTGTGCATGCTGTATGCAATGGAAATAATTTTGTATATTGCTGTATGTATCTTTTGTAGGTTCAGTATGTCCATTACACACACTGCCAATCTATAGATGCACAAATATTGCATTGGTTTACACATGAAAGTGAGTTTTTTTTTCAGATCAAAACATCAGAGATGAGAAATAGGAAACCATCCCTCATAGTTCCACATTAGGGATGTCAACCTTCAGGTAAAGCTAGGAGAGCTCCCAGAATTACAACTGATTTCCAGATAGCAGAGATTGGTGCCCCCCTAGAGAAAACAGCAGCTCTGGTGAATGGAGTATATGACACTATACCCTGAGTCACCTGACTCAGACCTCCCCAGGATTCTTCCCCCCCTCATCTCCTTGAATTTCCTTACCCAGAGCTGGCAACCTTATTCCACATACATCTAAAAATAGGACTAATGAATCCTCACTGAGAACTGCATGTCTTGTACCCATATCAGAGAGAGTGTCAGGAGCCTCACCTTCTGAAATAAATGGAGCTGCCTGAACTCATGTCCAAATCAGCTTAATTATTCTGTTATGTGGACAAATTCAGCTTAATTATTCTGTTATGTGGGCAAATTCATTAACAGTACAATCCTGTGCAGAGTTGCAGGGGGCTGAGTTGGGTTGCCAGGTCCCACCCTGGTCACCAGGAGGGGATGGAGGGTAGGATTGTCAGATGCAGGTTGGGAAAATCCTGGAGATTTCAGGATGGAACCTGGTAAGGGCAGGGACCTCAGTGGAATACACTGTCTGTGTAATCTGGAGATGAAGTGTAATTATGAGGGATCCCCAGGTTCCTAGGACTGCGATTGAAAACTCTACACAGGATGGCACTTTCAGCATGTTAATGACCTGCTAAAAGAACCATCACAAAACCCCGAGATTTTAACGATTGTTTCTGAATAGCAAAAAAGTTGGAATTTTAAGGTTTTGATTGTTATAGGTTACCAAAATATACTCCATTCTTATTTACTTTAACTCCTGTATAGAGGAAAGTGTGGACATTGTGCTTTAAGGATGAGCGTGAAAACTTCCTCTTGCTTTTGATGGGTGTTCTTTTGGGAGAGCAAAGGCTTTCACTTCGTTTTAAGCTGCCATTCAGCTGTGTGTAATGAAAGTTCCAGCTTGTGCAAGTGCCAATTAGAGCTAATTAGAAGCTGACTGCCCTGGCTTGGCACCACAATCCTCCACAGAGTTCACTTTGATTTTGGTCAGAGAAAAATAAAGGTTGCAATTCTCGCTCCAGGGTAGTGCACAAATATGTTCAGTGGATCTGGAACTTCTGCTAAAGCAGTGAGCTAGCATTTCTGCAGATTCATTTTCTGTGGAACAAATTGCATCTAGGTAACAAATTTCATTCATTACTGTTTATTAATAGTCCACATTCATCAGATCAGTTCCTTATCCTCCTTCATTTCCCTCTCCCCATTTCCCATTTCTTTGACAAAATATTTGTGAACCACTGGAGTCCCAGTTGACTTGTTCTTTTCATTGCAATCTGATTTCTCCTGGTTATCACCAGTTGCAGAGGACTTCTCAAGCTTTTATACTGGAGTAGAGGAGGGAATTTCAAGGATGGCAGCTTTCCTTATCGTTGTCTGACAAGCTACAGTAGCCAACATCAGCACAACTTCAGCACCCTGAAAATTCACTCCCTCCTTCAGTCAAGAATACTTCAATAGTAGGGTCCCCTTTTTGGACTTGTTTTTTTCCTGGAATCCCCTTTTAAACCCTGAAAGCCTGAGGATCTGAAACTTGGCCAGTCATATAAAAGCAAACCTGCTCTTGCCTTAACCAAAACCCTAACTAGTAATTTTTATTTAATTTATTCTGTCATAAATTGTTCAAAAAAATTTAACAAAAAAAAATTAAATAAAAATAATAGGTTAGGGTTAAGACAAGGGCAGGGGCTCAGACTTGCCTTAGTGTTACATTGAGTTCTAGGGCACAGTCTGAGAATAGGGCTATGGTCCATTTCAGGTTTTGGGGTTTTGCTTTAACCCTTGCCCTTGCCTTAGCCCTTACTACTACTACTACTACTACTACTACTACTACTACTACTACTACTTATTATTATTATTATTATTATTATTATTATTATTATTATTATTATTATTATTATTATTATTATACACATAACAACACAGCACAAGTGTCTGGAATTCATCTCTGAATATTGAGTCCTTCCCAAGGACCTAGGATATTAGAGGTATTTGCGTAGAATATGTGCAGTTCCTAGAAGTGCTGCTTTCTGCAGCATGTGGACTGATGTTCTGTCCAAGTTTAGGCTTTCCAGATGTTTTTCAAGATTTCTTGGGATTCCTCCTAGAGCACACCGACTACTAGATTGGGATTACATTGTTGTTCTTTTTGCCAACAATCGTTCAACTTCAACTTTGTAGGTCCTTGTGTATTTTTGTGAACACTTTTCCAGCTCTTTTGTCCCTTCTACCCTGCTGTCAACTGGCACAGCAACAAATTATTCTCGATGATCCAAACATGTTTCTTCTCTATCCACTGTTATGTCTGGGGGATTACATTGTGTGCCAGGAATATGTCTCTGTCTCATATCTGTGATTCTAAAGTCCCAGAGCAGGTTTCATTTATATTGCTTCTTCATTTTCTGTGGACTTCTACTCTGGCTTGTGCTTTCAAGTCACCAGGTCTTACTACTGGGGGCAGGCGTGTACTTTTACAAAGGTGTCCAGAAATGCACACATTGCTGCTAGCCTATTGTGAGCGTTCGAGATAGTCAGTTTGGGCTATTTTCTTATTAACAGCAGCAGATGATGTGCTCCACGGTTTCATCACACTCTTTGCAGGAAGATCGGCACTTTGGGTCATTGTAGGACTTTTAGATCTGTAAGGTGTCTTTTTATTTGCATTTGTCCGTAATGCTTGCTCCCTGGGCAGCAAAAATCAGGCCTTCCAGTTTTCCCTTCTTTAGAGTTCCCCTTCTGAGCCAAGCACTCCCATGTTTCAGCTTGCTGTCAACCTTCCCTTCTAAATGTTCTTAAATTGTTACTGCCCATGGAGTGGCTTTCATTTAGCCACTGTCTCCTTCCTGCGTGTTTTGTGTAAACTGTTGGACTCTATATGCTCTTCTTTTGATTCTTTGTCTGGCTTTCTTAGCATCTCATGCCTTGTGGGACTTCTTTCAATGCTGGCTCTTTGACTTCTCTTGGATGGCCCTATTCTTTTCAGGCCTCTTTTCTCTTCCCTCTACTCAGATTGCTTGACCTGGAGCAAAGTCCTCTTCCTCCCTTCTCTGACCTTGCCAGGTAGGAGTCTGTCTACATCACTCTCCTTGGATGCAGTGCTTTCGATTGATGGTCATAATTTTCCCTTGTTTTTTTCTGTCCAGGATGTCCAATTAAAACTTGTGATCCAGTTAATTATGCCAGCAGTGTAGTGCACTGCCACAGGCACCTTGAAAGTATTAATTGCCTTTATTGTATTTCCTCCATTTAACTCTTTTTTTTTGATTTCAAAAAAAATTTTTCCTGACCCTTCTAAGATATTCCTTCCTAATTTCCTCGCTTTTGACTTCTGCATGCTTGATCGATTTCTCTGCTTGGCGAGGTAATCCCCAACGGTATGTTGTAGCTTTCATATTCACTGGTAAGCTCTTTATTTCCATATGGCATTTGGCATATTCACACTTTCGCAAGAGCATGTTTGCTGTGGTAAGTTTTGGCACCTTTACTGGGGTTCCAAAGTTGCACACTTCTTAGGTCAAGTCTCAAAATCCATTGCAATGTCATGTGCCTAAAGACTCTCAATTTTCCTGTGTTCAGTAGTGACTCAATCTCTGCTTTTGATTTTTTTTCCTATAGAGCTTTCAGGTCATCCAAGTTGCTATAGAAGGTGTGAAATTCTCCTTTGGTGAGTTTCTTGCTGTCCTGATATCCTTGACCTGTTTTTCTTCAGAATTATAGAGGAGCTGGAATCATAGCAATGATGAAGAGTAGTGGGGACAGGGAGTCTCCTTGGAATATTCCCCTTCCGGATGTTGACTTCCCCTATTCCTGTCTCCATTGACTATTAATTCCTGTTTTCCAAATTCAGTGCATTGCATTCTTGACCAATTTCTTGATGTTCCTCTCACACTTTGAGCTCCAAGGAATTATCTCCGAGGCAATGAAGTATCCAACTGTAGTGGCAGTGAATGCGAATGCTTTCCTCCTTGTAATCAAATCCAAGCTACATGCAAGAGTTGGTTTTCCTTCTTTTGCGAATTCCTCAAGAGGATCATTTTTTTTTTAATCCTATGAGCAGCTTGATCTTTTGTTCCCCCTACTGTTTCGTTTGTTTCCCTTTTGTTCTAGGGCAGCAATTTCTTTTCCTCCTTCCAGGTGGTCTTGTATTGCATCAGCTAATATGCCAGTAAAAAAAGCTTAAAGGGTTGTTGGTGGTAAGGCAAGTGATTGGTCTGTAGTACTTGCTAGGGATTGCTCCTTTTCTTGGTCTCTTCATTATCAGAAAAGTTTTCCCTGTTGTCATCCATATATATCTTCTCAATTTGGCTCTGTTTGCAGCACTCCTTGATTCAACTGTTGGGCAGATTCTTTCACAGTGGGCAAGTTGGTCCAGTTTCTTCTCAGCCAGAATCCATGGGTAGTTCATCACTGCAGCTGGGGCAGTCCAGTTCTTCACCTTTTTTGCTCGTTTTTTCCAACCATTTTAGTTGTTATTACCAAGGTTGTCCCATGTTGTTGCTGCTCACAGTTCAGCCTCCACATCTTTGGCCCAACTGGTCCTGCATTTTGGTTGTAGTTCTTTTGGGCTGTCCCAAATGTTTCTCCAGAACTCAATCGTTTGTTCTCACTGTCTAAAAGCTCTCCTGTGTTTCGCTACTTCACATCTCCACTTACATTCTGGTAGAGATCGTTTCTGGTTGGAGTAGAAAAAGTTGATTCTGCTTGAATTGAGCAACCCTTGCTTCGGGAATCTTGCAATCTTCTTTGAAACTGCCACCAGCTGTTGTTTGACCACCTCTATTGCCTCTCATTGAGTTTCCTTCCTCTCTGTCCAGCAGGTGGTACCTCTTAACTAGGTCTGCCTTGATTTTTGTCATTTTTTTCAGCTTCTTTCCTCCTTCATATGTACTTTTCATAGCTCTTGCTGGCATCCAGATCGTGGTTTGCTGATTTTTTTCTTCCCAGTCTCGATTTTTCCACCTCTTTGGAGTACCTATTTTCTGGCCTCTCTTTCTGGGTGTAATGAATCTTTTACCCCTAGCTCTTTAGTAATCACTACTGCAGTGCTGTACATAAGCTGGTTTGTTTCATGCAGTGACATTGTTTTGGATTCCAGCAATGACCTTGTTTGCATCCTTCAGTGAATTGAAAGCAGATCCCTTCCTTGGAACAATCTTCAATGGTGGCAATCTTGTACGTTCGTTTGCATTGTTCATGTGTTCTAGTGATCTTCTGCAGAATCAGTTCTCTCTTGCTTTTGTCAATTGGGAACTTTGGGTTGTTTTGGGTTGGCTCCTTTGGAGGTGTGATTATTATTGTTTCTTCCTCCTCTTCCTCCTCTGTCTCCTTGGTAGTCCCTTTGAATTGTTGCCAATTTTTGTTGAATTTTCTTCTTTTGAGTGTTTTCTTGGTATGTTTTCAGCCATACCATTGTCTTGTGCTTTCTGCTGGATTCTGCTAGCTCTAGTGCACACTAAAACCTTGTTCCCTTTCCACAATATATCTTCTTTGATCAATGCAAGTCTTTGCTCCAGTAATTTCTGCAGGTGTCTGGGTGAAGTTCTTTCCAGATCTTGGTACATTAGTTTGAGGTATCCTCTTTTTTTGACATTGGGTTTGATTTGTAGTAACCAAGCCATAATTTCTCTCTTGTTCTCTGCACCACGAATGTTACCGGACAGTTTGTCTCACGGTACTTCCTAGTAGCCCTTCTGGCAGTCTTTGTAGCCCTGGTTGCTCTCAGCTGAAGATCCTGAGTCCATGTAGCCCATTTCTCCTCTCAAGTAGCCCATAGGTACTCCAGCACTAGATCAGCTGGGTCCTGTTGCTTGACCTGGCTTACCTGCACTCGATCCGGTATAAAGTTTCTTTTTCTTGTCTTCACCATGGTTTTGGGTTTGGGGCACATTTAGTCTGGCTCCTCATCAGAGGCCTCTCTGGTTTGGGTGGCCCTCCAGCACAGCCCTCTGACTCATTGGAGCACACAAGCCCCACCACCACACCAAGGTAGTGCCCTTTGGGGGGATTATTATTATTATTATTATTATTATTATTATTATTATTATTATTATTATTATTATTATTATTTAATTTATTCAGTCATAAATTGTTCCCAAAATTGTAACAAAACCCTGAAACCTAAAACTGACCATAGCCCTATTCTCAGACTGCGCCCTAGAACTCAATGTAACTGTAAGGCAAGCCCAAACCCCTGAACTTGTGTTAACCAGAGGCACAGCTACAATGGGGACATCCGGGGACAAATGTCCCGGGCCCCCACATTTGGAGACGCGGAAAAATTTGGGCTCATTTCTAATTTTTTGGTATTTTTAGTGTTTTTGCTTTGTCAGACAGCAAGGGACACAGTTTTTAGCATAGCAGCAATAACATTTCAGGCTATCGTCAGGTGACACTCCTGATGATACCATGTAAGTTTGGTGACGTTTGGTTTAAGAGGTCCAACGTTATGGACCCCCAAAAAGAGTGCCCCATCCCACATTGTTTCCAATGGGAGCTAATGTTAGATGGGGCTACCATTTTGGGGGTCCATAACTTTGGACCCCCTGAACCAAACTTCATTACATCTGGCTGTTTTCATCTGGATAGTCTCTTTCTGATAACACCCAGGTTTGGTGAAGGTTGGTTCAGGAAGTCCAAAGTTATGGACCTCAAAAGGGTGTCCCCATCCCCACTGTTTCCAGTGGGAGCTGCCCTTTTGAGGATCCATGAGTTTGGACCCCCTGAACCAACCTTCACTAACCCTGGATGATTTCAGCAGGAAAGTCTCCTGAAGATAGCCTAAAGGGAGAATCTGGTCTCCCTCAATTAAAAAAAAACATTGAAAGTATTGTTAAAGGCTTTTACAACCAGATTCAACTGGTTGTTTTGGGTTTTACAGGCTGTGTGGCCATGATCTGGTTGATCTTGTTCCTAATGTTTCACCTGCATCTGTGGCTGACATCTTCAGAGGTGTATCACAGATAAAAGTCTGTTATAAGAGAAGTCTGGACAGAGTGTATAACAGACTTCTCCCTGTGATACACCTCTGAAGATACCAGCCACAGATGCAGGTGAAACATTAGGAACAAGACCTACCAGACCACAGCCATGCAGCACAGACAACCCACAACAACCAACATTGAAAATGATGCTGTTTGGGGGGTGGGTGGGGAATTTACCATGAAACAGCATCACTTTCAATATTGTTTAAACTAGGGAGCCCAGAGTCTCCCTTTAAGGTGGATTTAAAAGGAGAATCTGGGCTCTCTAGTTTAAACAACATTAATAGCGATGCTGTTTCAGGGTGGATTTCCCCCCTTCAAAAATAGCATCACTTTCAATGTTGTTTACACTAGGGAAGAACCCTGGGTGTGTTCAGATTTGTGTGTTAGGGCATGTTCTGTAATGTGATGGTGACTTTGAGATGACCTGGTGCAAAAAATGTTGTTTGGTCATGGTGGAGGAAAGTGGCCACCAATATTTGGGGGGGGGGCTCAGATTTTGTCCCGGGCTCCATTTTCCCTAGCCATGCCTCTGACAATCAGCATAGACATTGGCAAAGTTCTCATTCATACTGTAAGTATCCATGTGCACAGATTGAGGCTACCTTTATTCCTGTGAACAAGAGAAAATAGAACTACAGGAAGCATTTTACCACTTACATAAAACCACACTGAAAGCATATTTGTAAGATCCAATTATGCAAGCAATATACATTGTAATTCAGAATTTTATTTACTTAGGATATTTCTATGCCACCTCTTTGGAATATTGTTCAAGATGGTTTACAATTAAAACAAAGCCAAAATATAAAAACAAGCCATTAGAAACAAATAATTCAAAACAAGTGAATAGATGTATGCAACATAAACATTATCCATAAAAGAGAAGCTGACCATTAAAAATACCACACTAGTGGAGGCCCTTTTGTCTACGCTATTTACATTTTTTAAAATGTCCTTTTCTTTTTATTTAATATACTCCTGCTAGTCAAACAAGGGCAAAAAATTTAAAAAGAACCCATGTCTTGTTGTTTTCCTGCAAACTCCATGTGGGGAAGCTGCCTCCCCCCTTTTTTTCTGGGCTTCAACAGCTCAGTAGTTCAATAGACTGGCCCTTTGCTCCAGCATTAGACCAACAGTGTTTTTTTAAAGATCAAAAAACAAGCCCTTCTGATCATTTGCAAATGGTGGCCAGAAGAGCGGGAAAAACTGCTACTGGGTAAGATGGAGAAGGCAGAAAGGAGCAACCCCCCCCCCCCCAGATAAAGATTAGGAGTTTTGCTTAATAGGAAAAAGAGAAAACATAAAAGCCGTGTTTTACCAGCATTTGGGAACCATGTTCTGTACCTCAGTGGCTTCAGAAAGGGCAAAAAAACCCAACAACAATTAATAAAGGAAAGCCTGTGCTGAAGTAAAGATAAGCTGGCTGCGAGGCAGAATGCAAGTGCATAAGTGGCCACTGTGTACCACAGAAGAGTCCCGAGCCTCCGGCTTCATGCCAGGAATAAGTAGCACTCTCAGGCTACAAGCCTGTTTCTTCAGGGGGAAGTACAATCTCCTTCAGAAGAAGCTGACTCCGCAACTCCTCAGCAGCCTCTCCAACTGCACCTCAATCTTGTCTAGACTGATTTTCAGTTTATTGACCTTCATCCATTCCATTACCTTCTTCAGCCACATCTTCAGGACTTCCACAGACCTATCTGGCTCAGCTGCTATGCAAAAATAGAACTGAGTGTCATCTGCACATTGGTGAGTCCTGTACGGACAACCTGTACAGCAGGTAACCTTTTTTCCCCATATCAGAGATCTCCTGTGTTCCCTGCCATTCCTAATTTCAGGTAGTTCATTTAGTACATCTCTCCTTGAAGCCCAAAGGACAGTTTTGTCATTATAAATTAAAAATGATTCAAGTTCTAATTAGGTAGGCTATAGATCCCTTTGCACAATCATTCCTGTAAATTACTTAGTTGAATTACTTACTTCAGAGGAAGACGACTTGCTTCAGGGGAATAGAAAGGATGAAGGACAGAATTCAATAAGGGCTATCAACCAGGAGTGCCATTTGAGACAGTTCCCCGAATAGGCTGCATGTGATTAGGTCTCAGGGATTTTCTCTGGTCAAGTTGGCAGTTTTATACAATTGAATATCTCTTGGTTAATCAGTGTGTCCTGTTGTCTGCTTAAAGGGAGTTAGACCAAGTAAGTTTTAGAATTTGCTGTCTTTGGTAGAAAGGGCCCAGGCTAGATGTTATCACTCCAATATGAAATTCACCTTGTGTAGCAGTATGAAATTCACCTTGTGTAGCAAATGTTCCAGATGGTGACAATAATGTACGTATGTGGCAAGTCACTTGCACTCAACTATTTTGGGTGAATATCCAGAGCCACCATAAGTTTTCACAGCATATATAGGCAATATAAACCCAGTGCTAGAACTGATTTTCTTCAGATGTTGCATGGCCTTTTGGGGAACTGTAGCTCTTTGTGTCTTATTTATAGAAGAGATCAACACAACTACCGCATGAAGGTTAATAATTTTCCTTTCCAATGGAATGATCTACGGAAAAAAAATATAGATCACAGAAGCTTTCTAAGATAACAAATCCAAATCTGGTTGCTAAAAGTTTATGAGAAATTGTAATTTATCAAAATCTTCAGAAGTGAGCTTTATTCTGATGTCTTGTTATTGGCTGTTCATAATGGCATGAGGATTATAAAGTAAGGCTAACAGGATGGACAATGAAGGAGAAGGTGACTCAGATAATCTGACAGGGATAGCACTAAAAGGAAGCATCTTGATATTCCTGTTAAAGAAAATCATCTGAATAGTTAGTTCTATGTGTAGTGTATCCATTTGCAGTCACTTTATCTAATGCCCCTGGGACTTCCCTAATTCTATAAAATCAAAAGTGGTTTCTGTTTTCTTGCTCTTCCACTCTTTACTCTTCTCTGGTGCTTCACCTCCCCTCTTATCAGAAGCAAAAACTTTGCTTAATTTCAAGTGCTGCTGGGGAGGTTCAAAAGGTAGAGACTAGACAATATTGTATGCCCCATAAGCAATGTCTTTTGCCTCTATCCTGTGGAATACAGGGGAAAAGACTAAAGCAGAGTAAATAGGGTCGGGATGAAGGTAAATGCCGTTCCCCTGTCATCCTAAGGTAAGGACATTTTCCTAGGATTAAGGCTCATTTAATAGACTTAAGCAGGCTTCTGGGTAGACCTGCCTCAGAATTGGTTTCAACCAAGTGATAACTGCAAAATAGATGTTTGGAGTTACTTTCTAAAAAGGGCCGTGGTCCATAGCACACAAGTTTAGAAAAGAAGCCCATCAAAGTCAGGTTAATGGGACTTGCTCCCCAGTTAATTTTCACATTGTATGCCCATTAAATAAGTTTCAATATATAGTTTCAACGAATAACATTTCTCTTTCATATGCTACTCACAAACACAAAAATGTTCAGAACAGCAGGCTGTGTAATCTTCAGTTTAATGTCACCCTTTTAATCAGATCCAATGAAATATGCTGTTTTGTTTTCCTCTGGTAAGTTTGTTTTTAAGACAGTGAATCTCCTCCCAAACATACACACAGAAAGACTTCTCTACATGCTGTTCAAGCTGTCCCTTGAGAAATAAAGTAGCTGTTTCGCACATTTCTCATTATGGGAATCTAATGAGAACTCTAATTAGCATCATGAATTTTTCCTGTAGTTCTCAAACTTTACAGTTGTCTGAGCAGTTCTCAGTCATGGTTCTGCAATTCTCTCCCTCATTCATACAGTTATTCTCAAAAGTGATTTATAAATGGCTGTCTCAATTTGGCTTTTATCCTATTTATTCCACAGCAATCTGCGTGAGGCCACGGACTTACACTTAACAATAGCATTTGTGTAAATACCCCTGATATGCTGGCATGGAGTTGCCAGCAGTTACATCAAGACTGTACACTGTTCCTGTGGAGGTACTATTTGAGTAACCTAGTATATCTACATAGGGGGCTTTAGGAGTGCCTGCTGGATTTTGATCATCATAACCGATTAGAATGTTGGATTATTACTGGGGAGACCTAGATTTAATTCCTTTCTTGCCATAAAACTCACCTTGGCTCAACCAGGCTCAGCCTAGCCTATCTTGGAGGATTGTTGTGGGAATAAGATAGAGATAAGGAGAACCACCCAGAATCTGCTCTTGGAGAAAGTGCAGCATGAACATGTAATACATGCTTAAAAGTGTCATAATATTTTTAGCAACCATGGCAGCTATATGTATAACTTTATGTGGAGATGCCCGTTCACACATGTCACAGGGAGCTAAGTTCTTCCCTCACACACACACACAACACAAACACACACACACACTATATGATAGGAGCCCCAAATTGGTTTCTGTTTACTGGCAACCCCAATTATTCTTTACCCATCTCTACTCCTCTGACTCAATAACATCACTGAATAGCCTTGTCTCAGATGATCAGTGAAGTTTTCAATAAGCTGACCATCGGGTCAAAAGGGTCAGTTGCCCAAGGCTATAGAAGACTTCTAAGAAACATAGAGATGATTTAGAGACTTCCAAATCAGAGGGAATCCACACTAGCCCCGGGTAAGTTGTTTCAATGGTTAATTACACTCACTTTTTAAAAGGTTAACCTTATTTCTATTCCAAAGTTGTCACCTGCTAAACAGTTTTTGAATATGTCAGTGATAGTCAGCTTGGGCTCCCTGGATGGGAAACCTTGCTTAGCAGCAATAAAGAAGAATTGATTGAAAGAAACAACCGCTAATGCAACTGGCCTCACCTCTCATTGGTTTCTATTGACCCCCAATTGCTATCAATGGTTTTGCCACAGGCGTGGGGCAGCAGCTTTCTTGAGCCACTGGCACATTGTGCTTTCTACTTTCTTGCTGGCTCTTCCACTTTAAAATAACTACATTTTAAATTGCGTGTTTTAAAGCATTTGTTTAAACCATTTTTATAACAACTCATGTGGTGTTTAAAAACAAGTCAAATAAAAATAGCAACATTAAAACCATTTCTAACTATTTCACCACCTACTCCTCAAAGCAAACCAAGTAATAGCTAGAAGTTCTTAAGGCTTAAAAGCATTAGTAATGAAGTGCACTTTGCACAGTCAACTAAGGTCAATTCTGCACAGCATAATTAAACTGGGTTATATTCAGTATTTAAATATCTGGGTGTCTCCCTTTGCATGGGTGCCCATTTCTGTGAAGGAGTTAAGACCGGGAGGAAATACTCCAATTTCTTTCACAGGAGCCCAACTTCTTTTGTTTTTACAACGTAAATGCAGCACACATGCTTGAACATCCCTGGTGTGCTACATTCTGATTGGCTCTTCCCAAAGGATATGCTTCTGATTTATGGATCCACAGCAACTGCAGGAAAACCACACCCCTCTAGCTTTGGAAAGGAGCCGGTGCAGTGAGCAACATGGCAAGCACACCCCTCTAGCTTTGGAAAAGAGCCGGTGCAGTGAGCAACATGGCAAGCACATTGTGCTATTCAAAGTAAAAACTTTTGACCAGTACTGAGTATTATGCCCAGTACTGGGTACTTTTGACCAGTACCAGTACTATGTCCCGTCCACAGGAAACCACAGCATGAGACACTCACACACACTCCCCGGATATCCCAAATAACATTTGACTGGTCTTTGGGGCTGTCATGGAGTGAGAGGATCCTGCCAGGCAGGTGCTTCCCCACCCCTCCCCTCCCAGGATTTTGTTAGGAACATGAGCCAGGAGCTGCAGAACTGGGCTGGCTGCAGCTCGGCTAGCGAGTGGCGCTTGGTGAAAGTGAGCTGGAACAGGGTCAGCATGATGTATGGTGGTGAGATCACGCAGTGGGGTGGAAAAAATAAATCAGTTTTGTTCCCGCGACCTTCACACAGAAACAATTGAACGTGGGATTTTGGAAAAAGATCAACATTTGGCAGAGAGGGTGACAGACGAGGCTTTCAGGGACCTAACAGCCGGGTCCCACTCCCAAGGTGACATCTCTTCAGATGTCATGGAGAATGAAGGCCTTGGGGATGGAGGGTGCCAGTCTGAGGTGGGGGAAGATGCTCCCTTAGATGGGATCCCTTCCTTAACTGGTGATCAGCTATCCTCTCGCACTGAGGATACCCCTCGGGGAGGTGGGGGGCTCCTTGTAGTGGGTGATTCGATCATTAGCAATGTAGAGAGTTGGGTTTGTGAGAGGCATGATGACCGCATGGTGACTTGCCTGCCTGGTGCGAAGGTTGCGGATGTCACGCTTCGTCTAGATAGGCTTTTAGACAGTGCTGGGGTGGAGTCAGCAGTTGTGGTCCACATTGGCACCAACGACATTGGGAAATGTAGCCGGGAGGTTCTGGAAGCTAAATTTAGGCTGCTAGGAAACAGGTTGAAGTCCAGGACCTCCAAGGTGGCATTCTCAGAAATGCTACCCGTTCCACGCGCAGGGCGAGCTAGGCAAGCGGAGATACAGGGTCTCAATGCGTGGATGAGAAGGTGGTGTAAGGCAGAGGGTTTCAGATTTGTCAGGAACTGGGGAACCTTTTGGGGCAAGGTAGGCCTGTACAAACGGGACGGGCTTCATCTTAACCAAAGAGGAACCAGGCTGCTGGCGCTCAACATTAAAAAGGTGGCAGAACAGCTTTTAAACTGATCACTGGGGGAAAGCCGACAGGAGCTGAGGTGACTTCGGTTCGGAATACAGTATCTATGGGGATGCAGACAGAGAGGGAGGTTTTTCTAAATCAACCACATACAAGCGAGGAACATAGCAATGTGCATGTGACAAGGGATAGTGTCTACAAAAGACTTGAGGGTAAAGCACATAAATCCCAGGTTAAGGACAGAGACAGGGTATACAGGTGTCTCTATGCTAATAGTAGAAGCATTCGACCGAAAATGGGGGAGCTAGAGTACAGAGTTTTGAAGGAGGACTTTGATATAGTGGGCATTACAGAGACATGGTGGAATGAGGAGAACCAGTGGGATGCTGTTATACCAGGCTACAGGCTCTATAGGAAGGATAGGATAGGGCGCATTGGGGGTGGAGTTGCCCTTTACATCAAAGAGAGCATAGTATCACATAAAATAGACAATGCAAGGGGAGCTGGTTCCCCTACAGAATCACTGTGGATATCAATACCAGGTGTGAAGGACAGTTTAATATTAGGAATATATTATCGTCCCCCTGACCAAAGTGCACCAGAGGATTCTGAGATGGAAAAAGAAATTAGAGAGGCCAACAAAAACAAAAATGTAGTGGTAATGGGTGATTTTAACTATCCCCATATAAACTGGAAAAATGCATGTTCAGGTCATAGTAAGGAGAGAGCATTCCTGGATATGCTAAATGACTGTGGCTTAGAGCAGATGGTTGTGGAACCAACCAGGGGAGAGGTGATCCTAGATCTAATTCTATGTGGGACCCAGGACCTGGTGCAGGAAGTCAGTGTTGTTGAGCCGATAGGGAACAGCGACCACAATGCTGTCAGATTCAGTATCTCAGCATGCGAACAAGTGGCAACTACTAATGTAGTTACATTCGCCTTCAGAAAGGGAAATTTCTCAAAGATGAGGGGGATAGTGCGCAGGAAGCTGAAAGGGAAAATCAAGAGAGTCAAAACTGTCCAGGATGCTTGGAGGTTATTTAAAAACACAGTAATAAAAGCTCAGCTGGAATGTGTTCCACAGGTTAGAAAAGGCAGCACCCAGTCCAAAAGAAAGCCACCATGGTTAACAAGAGAGGTTGAGGAAATTATCAGAAAAAAGAAAATGTCTTTTAGAAAAATGGAAGTCCAGTTTGACTGATGAAGAATATGAGAGGGAACACAAAATGGTGGCTAAAGAGAAGCAAGTTAGCTGTAAGGGAGGCAAAAAAGGAGGGAGGAACGCATGGCTGCGAACATCAAGACCAGCAACAAATAGTTCTTCAAGTACATCAAAAGCAGAAAGCCAGCAAGGGAAGCGGTAGGCCTGTTAGATGATAAAGGAACAAAGGGTGATATAATAGATGGCAGGGAGATTGCAGAGAAGTTGAATGAATTCTTTGCATCTGTCTTCACCCAAGAGGAGGTGAGGAACATTCCTGCACCTGAACCAAGCTTCTTAGGATGCTTAATCCCAGGAACTAGCTGTAAGATAGTGGTAGACAAGGAAGAAGTTCTGGCAGCCATTGATAAAATCCATTAAATGTTACCAAATCCCCTGGCCCAGATTGCATTCACCCAAGAGTTCTTAAAGAGCTCAAGCATGAAATTGCTGATCTTCTCACTTTAATATGCAACTTATCCCTGGAATCAGGCTCCATCCCTGAAGACTGGAAGATGGCCAATGTCACACCAATCTTTAAGAAAGGATCTAGGGGGGACCCGGGAAATTACAGGCCACGGCTCAGTTGGACATCTGTTCCTGGTAAATTAGTAGAATCTATCATTAAATATAACATTATAAAACATGTAGAAAAAGCAAGACCTGCTGAGCAGAGAGTCAGCATGGCTTTTGCAGAGGCAAATCCTGTCTTACAAACTTACTTCATGGTTCTTTTGGAGGGTGTAAACAGGCATGTGGACAGGGGTGAAATCCAGTGGACATTGTCTACTTGGATTTCCAAAAGGCTTTTGACAAAGTTCCTCACCAGAGACTGCTGGAGAAAACTCAGCAATGAAGGAATAAGAGGGGGAAGTCCTCCTATGGATTAAAAAAACTGGCTGGAGAAACAGGAAACAAAGAGTGGGTGTAAATGGAAGGAAGTTCTCACAAATGGAGAGATACCGGGAGTGGTGTCCCCTAAGGATCCGCTTTGGGACCACAGTGCTCTTTAACCTATTCATAAATGACCTGGAAGTAGGGGTGGGTAGCGTGGTGGCCAAGTTTTGCAGATGATACCAAATTAGCGTGGTAGGGTGGTGGAGAACCACAATGCTGATTGCGAAGAGCTCCAAGCCGACCTGGATAAATTAGGTTAGTGGGCTCAGAAACGGCAAATGCAGTTCATTGTAGCAAAATGGAAAGTGATGCACACAGGGGCAAAAAATCCAAACTTCACATACACGCCAAGCAGGGGTCAGTGCTATCAGTCACAAGACCAGGAAAGGGATTTGGGCGTCTTAGTTGATAGTTCCATGGGTAGGGAATGTCAACTCAATGCATGGCAGCTGTGAAAAAGGCAAACTCTATGCTGGGGATCATTAGGAAAGGAATTCGATAATAAAACTGCAAAGATTGTCATGCCCTTATATAAAGCAGTGGTAACGACCGCATCTTGGAGTACTGTGTCCAGTTCTTGGTCAGCCGCGATCTCAAAAAAGGATATTGAGGAGATAGAAAAAGTGCAGAGAAGGGCAACAAGGATGATTGAGGGACTGGAGCACCTTCCCTATGAGGAGAGAGGCTGCAGCTGCTGGGACCTCTCTTAGTTTGGGAGAGGAGGCGGCTAAGGGGGGATATGATTGAAGTCTATAAAATTATGCATGGGGTAGAAAATGTTGACAGAGAGAAATTTTTCTCTCTTTCTCACAATACTAGAACCAGGGGGCATTCATTGAAAATGCTGGGGGGAAGAATTAGGACTGAATAAAAGGAAACACTTCTTCACGCACGTGATTGGTGTTTGGAATATGCTGCCACAGGAGGTGGTGATGGCCACTAACCTGGATAGCTTTAAAAAGGGCTTGGACAGATTTATGGAGGAGAAGTCAATTTATGGCTACCAATCTTGATCCTCTTTGATCTGAGATTGCAAATGCCTTAACAGACCAGGTGATTGGGAGCAACAGCCGCAGAAGGCCATTGCTTTCACATCCTACATGTGAGCTCCCAAAGGCACCTGGTGGGCCACTGCGAGTAGCAGAGAGCTGGACTAGATGGACTTTGGTCTGATCCAGCTGGCTTGTTCTAAAAAAAAAAAATTTTAACGGTTTTTGAAAAACCCAGGATGGGGGAAATATTGTGGGACAAACCCGTATTAGGAGTGGGAACCGTGAGAACTTCTTGGCCAAACCGGAATATTTGGACCATCCATGTGTAAATGGCCTAAGAATTATTATCTTGGCTTGGCACTGATTTAGGATAGCCACATCAGGTTGGGAAATTCCTGGAGACTTGTATGTGAAGTCTTGGGAGAGCAGGGTTTGGGGAAGGGAGGATAACCCCAGCAGGGTAAATTCTGCTCTCTATAGCAGTCATTTTCTTTGTCATCTGGAGATCAGCTGTAATTCCAGGAGATCTTCAGGAGCTACATGGAGGCTGGCAACCCTAGCTTTATTCTGTTTATTCTAACAGCCAATATGCCTGATCCTAAGGGCCGGTTCACAAGCACCCCCTTTCACATCTTAAAGATTGAAGGGCCACTGCCTGAAAGACTTGCTTCTTTCTGTGTACCTTTTTTTGCATATAATTTTTACCTCTTATAGTAAAAGCTCCTTGAAATTATCTTAACAGGCATCTATCATAACATGTTTATGTTGCCCATCCTTTAAAGAGCTCAGTGTATATGACTTTACCCTCCCACATTTTATGCCCACTACAGCTCTACGAGATAGGCCAAGCTAAGCGAAAATGACTCACCAAAAATCACCTACTCAGCTTCATGGCAGAGATCCTAGAGCTCCCAAGTACTGGTTCAGTTCCTAGCCACTATACCCCACTGACTCTGTGTAAATCTATCTATCTATCTATCTATCTATCTATCTATCTATCTATCTATCTATCTATCTATCTATCTATCTATCTATCTATCTATATCTATATCTATATCTATATCTATCTATCTATCTATCTATATCTATCTCTATCTATCTATCTATCTATCTATATCGATCGATCGATCGATCGATCGATCGATCGATAGATAGATAGATAGATAGATAGATACATCACATCTATCTGTATCATCACATCTATCTACTATCTGTATATCGTCCGTCGATCGTCGATCGATCGATAGGTCGATCGATAGATAGATGAATAGATAGATAGATGAATATGAATAGATAAAGAGATGGAATATATAGACTCAAATATAGATAGATAGATAGATCGTCGGAAGATAGATAGATAAGATGAATGAATGAATAGATAGATAGAGGCTACAATAAAATGAGTAAAGCCCAGATTATCATGGGAATTAAAAAAACAAACCAATTCCTTGGGTTGGGTTGCATTGTTCCATCTCCTACCCCTTGTCTACCCTGCTTTCCACATTTCCACTGACTCCTTTCATTCTCTCAACTAATCCTACCTCTGGAGCAATTCTTCTTGTTGATACCAGTTTAAACATTGATAACATAGTCTAACCTCCTTAACAGTCAATTAGTATAACCATCCCCCACCCACCCACCACCCACCCACCCACCACTGCAGTCCTCTTTGCAAGTATTTGTCTATGGTAGAACCTAGTTAGAGATGATTGCAACAATCCTTATAGGCCATTTCTGTAGTGACATCACTTTCTAGAGAAGTTCTCATATATACTTTCAAAATCCTGAAAGCACCAAAAAATGCACTTCATCCATTCCTAAATTTCATGATGCATAGAAGTCTGAACTAGAACACAAAAGTATGAAATGTTCAAGAATGTGGTGAAAGTTTTAAGACTGGTGGAAACAATGAACTCTTTTGTCAAAGTGTTTCATTGCAGAAAGTCTACTGGTTATACATTGCATTCTCCTTATTTTTGCATTGGGAGGGAAATAAATTATCCATTGCCTCAGAAGGGTGTGTTGCAAACAAGGTTCCCTCTTTGCTTCTGGTGACTAGGGGTCAGTTAACTCAAAGCTTCTTCTTGTAGTAAACCTGGTACATCTGTGCTTATCTTGTACAGCTGTAAAATGGTAGGGATTTCTATATATTCAGTTAACATATGAGTTTTGGAGAAATACTCACACACACACACCATACATACCTGCAGACACACACACCCCAAGTGCTTCTGATCAAGCCATAATCCTTCCTGTAGATGATAAAGTAGGAGAACTTTGGAAGAAGTTTCTTAATTGATCTTGCAAATTATCTAGATTAATGGCAGTAACTGGACTAATTGAACTTTTGGACTGTAAAATCATTTACTATAGCTGTTCAATAAATCCCCCGATAACCAGGCAGAATAAGAGGATATATAAAGCTCTGAAAGGAGCTTTTGAAATAGTTCAGTTGAAAGTGGGAGAGAGTCCTTTATAGGAAGCTGGGCAGATGATTAACAGAACAAAAGGGACTATCTTGCACAGAGAGCTATATTTTAGCAATGTGGGGGAAACTAGCACATCACATTTGTGTGACCAAAGCCAAGCTTTATCAGTATTTAAAAATGACTTATATACAATGAATGCCGGTGCATAGTGAAACTATAGTGATTGCAAAAAAAAAAAGGGGGGGACTATGAAAAGACTAGAGTTCAAGCACAAGATTAAAAAGAACATTCTAAAGAAAGAAGTAAAAGAGTAATAAAAAATAATGAAGCAGCACTTAGCGTGCTCTTTGCGCACAGCTGGTAAAAGGCAGAAGTCCAGCCATGGAGGATTTAATAATTATTTTTACTAAAAACAAGCTCCTTTCCTCGCAAATATTCATTGAAAAATAAGGATAGTTATTGAACCTAGTCTACAGGTGATGGATTTTACTTAATTCACATTACCTATTAAAGATCATAATCTATGGCTTATATCATAGACTCTTAATGCACCTTTGAGTTTTGGCCCTTTAAATTGGGTTTAAATTGACTACTTTATCAGGTGAACTAAACTCTTGTCACCTGGAAATCAACTGTAATACCAGGAAATATCCAGCCATCACCAGGAGGTCAAGGACATTTGCAGCAGTAAGAGCCTTCACAGAGACAGCTGCCCAGGATGGTTCCATAGAGTTGGTTCTGCTTTGTTGTGGAACAACTTAGAAGTTTATGGACCCTAAAGATTACTGAATTGTTTCACATGTACCACTAGCCTCTAGAAGTATATTGGGACCAGTTCACAACCAGGTTCCTGTTAGCCCAGTTGACAGTAGATTGATGATGAATGTAGATGTATTTTTTTTCAGTGATTTTTTAATTGTAAAACAGTATGGCAGTATGTAGAATGATTTGTACAGTGATATTCAATTGTTTAGCACTGCGGTGCACTTCTTGAGTTTATCAACGAACATACTTGAGAACTGTTTTACTTTTGAGTAATACTTCCAGTCATTTCCAGTATAATTTTGTGTACCACTTGGAGATTGGCAACCCTAAGTCTCCATGCTGCCAATTACGTTGATGCAGTTCAGCTCCTGTGGGCTGCCCATCTGCCAGACTGGCTTAGAACTGGCTCCCCTCTTCCATTTTATTCTCATCACAACCTGTTAGGTAGGTTACCCAAGATTAGTCAGCAAGCTTTCATGGCAATATGGGGATTCAAACTTAGTTGCCTCATATCTTAGCCCAACACTCTAGCCACTGCTCTATACTTGCTCTCACACATAGGTTGTTTTTACACAGTCAAAATATCCCGGGGTGAGCATGGAAAATATCCCTGAGCAACCGGGAATTATGCATGGTTTCCGAAGCTGCACAGGGTCTGCCCCGGTTTTGCACTGCTACTTTCACTTTGCCCCACAAATTTCAAAAACCACCTAAAAGGTGGTTCTTTTTAAAATTCTCCTATGTGACCCTGCTGACCCCACTGCCGTGCAAACACCATGAGAGCCGAACTGGGGTATTTTTCCCGCCTCGCCACTCTGACCCACCTCACCAATCAACAGGAGCTGGGAGCAACAAATGTTTGCATTGGCTTTGGATTTGCTTGGTTTTGCTTGAGAGAATCACTGCCCTCCTGTTATTTTTGCTTCCTCCCTTTTCTGTCATAAGATCCATGGCTGCTTGAGAGAATCACTGCCCTTTTAATTCCCTCCCCCCTTTGTTCTGTCTTAGTCCACTGTTTCTCCCTCTATGATTTTTTTCCTACTGCAATAAAGTCATGTCTCTTATCTTTCACGGAAGGCGTTTTCTCTGTGAAATTGGATTCAAAGTCTCTTAAAATTAACTAGTGAAAGTGAGTGGAGGAATGTGGGTAGAATCAGCCAATCTGAACGTGGGAAACAGAGGTTTTCCCTGCATGAGTGGAAGAGATTGCAGAAGAAATTGTGGTGCAAATGGAGAGAGAAGTGGGCTAGTGCAGAAACAGCTGGGGCATTACATCCCGGTCCTCTCTTGATTTCTTGAAAGCACCAGGGAGCCATGCGAAAGGAGATACTGCGACAAATCAGCTGTGGTATGTAAGATCCCGGTTCTACCCCAAGATATTTTGGCCATGCAAAAACAGCCTTATTCTTCATATACAAGGATCAAGGAAGAACTATTCGATAGTTATTCCCTCACCAAATAGGCCTCCAATATCATGATTCTTCCTATGTGATCTTCATGTCCAGAGTAGTGTGAGAAACATCAGTGAGTGAGTCCTATTCCACTGCTGATACACAAGAATTAGCTTTGTTCATATGACAGAGATGCAAAAGAGCATGGTGAAATATTTTAGTCTGACAAACTCTTCTATACAACCTGCTTATTAAGGACTGGCTTAGACTTGATCAGGTACCCAAAGGACTACAATATGAGTTTGTATGGGAGGAAGCTAGTACATATGTCACAAAAACATGTTGATTTGTGAACCTGAATACTGCCATGCCCAGAGAATGCACTGAAGGCCCATGATGCAATTCTGCAGCTGGAGTTCAGTATCTAAGGGAGACATCTAAAGATAAATCTCATTTTATTAACTCCCAGACTTGCTGCTTAAGCCATTCAAGCATCCTGGAAGAGAGACTGACTGGGAAACATGTTTAAACTGCTCTGAGCCAATTGGTAACAATAATAAGAAAACTTCCCCGTAGGAATTTTAATATTTTTGCAGCAAAAAGGATTTTAGCAAAGGAAATATAAGATGCTGGTAAAGATTATTAGCCTCATTCTCCATCATGATTAGTCCCAACTCCCATGCTTCCAGGATGCTTACAGAACATCTTGAGTGAACTAATATGTCATGCTGCTCCATTGATAAGTTGTCAAAAGTCTAGGAGGCAGTTTCCTCACCAATTATTAATATTCTGGAAACTCATGTCAAGTACTTAGAAAACAGCTGGTCATTCCATGTGGAAACAAAATGAATTCTCATGATTTCAGGTGATTTTTCTCCTTAGCTGAATGTCAACTCTGCCCCCGCCCCCATATACACACACAGGGAGTAAGCCCTTGGAACAAATAGCATTTTTAGCTAATGTGACATGTCCCAAACCAGCACTTTATCTCCAAAAAGTGTTTCTGTGAGAATAAGGCTGTTCATTTTCACACAGCAAAGCTAATGTATTTTGCTGGTCTTTTGATATTAGAAGGCAGCCAAACTTGTATAGCTGATTGATTGCCATCATTTTATTGGGAATATGGTTTAAATCATCAGGAGTTTATTGATAAAGTTGAAAACATAAGACTAGGTTCCGTTTTGATCTTGGGAAGGTCAGTTTACTTCACAGAATCAGTATAGTCTATGGTATCTTCTCAGAGGCATACCAGTAGAAAACGGTGCCTAGGGGCAAGACCTGATTTTTCTGCCTACCCCTTCTCCCCCCCCCCCCCCGGAGAGGTGACCCGGGAGAGGCCCGGGGAGAAGGAAGGGCCAGGCCAGCCGGAGGGCATTTCAGTCACAGTTGCTGCTGCCTTCATGGAGAGAGTCGCTGGGTGCCATTCAGGTCCTTGTGCCCGGCAGTTCCTTCTGTGCAGGAGCTGCGCTCGCAGGCTTCAGGCCTGCCACAGGCCTGCCGACAGCTGTAGTTGCTGCTGCTGGCGAGTGCAGCCCCAGCCCAGGGGGAGCCACCAGGTATAAGGAGTCAGCTGATACCTGCTGGCTCACTCCATGAAGGCAGCAGCACTTGTGGCCGCTGGTAGGCCACTGATGGGCCCATCGTCGGCGAGCACGGCCATGGCACGGAGGGAGCTGCTAGACACCACACCACAGGCTGCGGTTGTTGCTGCCATGTGAGGGGCAATTCTGCGGGGGGCCCCACATGACTGGAAGGCCTGGGCCCAGGGACATGTGACCACACATGTCCCTCTGGCAGGTATGCCTCTTTATCTTCTCCAATATGGTTTGCCTCCAACTATCACCAGTGGTCACAGCTACTGTGCTACATATATGGATTTTTTTTTGGTAACTTCAAATGTATACACTTTACACCAAATGGTCCCCACATTAAAAAAAAACCCTCAGAAACATGCCCTTCTTTCTGAAATAACCTGCAAGTAAAAGACAAAAATGTTTAACAATTTGAGGCTCTGCATTTTATTGTGTCAGGGAAGAAAGAATATGAAGAAACAGTATGTATTTTCTGATTAGTACGTCTGGAGCTTGGGAAAGGTTATTTAAGAAACATTAAACATTAGACTGAAAAGCTGTTGCTAATTCCCTGCAGAAAGTCTTGCTATAGCAACCAAGAGAGATAAAGATGAAAAAGAATTACCTGTCCTTTGCTTTCTGCACTCCCAGCCTTTAACCAACTACTTTTAGCCACTTTCAATTAAAGAGCCCTGACAGGTATTTCACAATGGAGGCAGGTACATTTGTTTAAACAGGGGGCTGCCCTAATCACACGGAAAGTGGGAAAGGGGGGAATTTTAAGAATAAACATGGAATGTTGGTGAGGAAAGCTGTGACTCTTCCCTTCTCAGGGATTACTTCCCTACAGGTATTTATTTCCCACACTTCCTGAGCTAGTATAGGAGCCATGTGACAAAAGAAATGAGTTCTAAGGAATAAAGCAGGGGCAGACAAAAGGGTTCAGCTTTCCTCACCCCACAGATCCTTCAAATCTGAGGTGGTTTCATACAAGATGAGGGCAAACTTGGATTTGAACAAAGGGAGATTGCCATTGGGGATAATGTGAACTTCAGAGCAGGTGGCAGAAGAAACCCAGCCATTTCTTTAAAGAAATCACTCTTTATGGTTGTAAAGGACATTTTGTGCCTTTTCTGCCATTACCTCTCTCTCCTTCTTTTGTATACATCCGTATATGGGTGTTTAGCAGGTTGGTTACAGTGGCTAAGTGTTAATTGGTTCCTTGGCATGCCAAGATGGAACCTGATTAATTAGAAAAGGAAGTGCCAATCCCAGAACAGCACAGGGAGCACTTCAATGTTGATGCCTTCAGCTCCAGTATATAATGAGACTTCTTGCTGCAGGCAAAGGGGAGACCACATGCCTCCTCGTCCCTGGCATGGAGCAGAATTAAGCCTGAACTCTGTAGTAGACCCCTGCTTATCAGCAACCTTGCTATTACTCTGTCGACCCTGATGTGCATAAGCAATATTTTCATCCACTTCCCAGGAGAATTATCTAGCTGTTGAAGTAGAAAATGAATATTTTACAGTTCACTTGTCTGATCAATTACCTACAAGCTGCTGCAGTATTTTATAGCCAGTGGGAGAGCTGTGTAGGTGATGATAGGAAAATCTGGAGGGAATCTCGGCTGGCTATTTTTTCAAAAAAGGAATAAAACTGTGAATGAACAACCACTAACACTCCTTTGCTCATAACGGCTTAGCCAGAAATTACAGTGTAACCAATTAAATCATGTAAATGACAATCAGACAAATGTGAATTCCAGAGGTGAGGAAACTTGATTGCTTGATTGGAGGATAATGAAGTGCAGAATGGTTCAAAGCCAACTTCTTCTCAATAAAACGTTTCCCAGGGTATTTCTATTTGCAAATTCTGTAATAATTGGAAAATAATCTTTCTGGTAGGTACTTAGGAAGTTAAAGAGAACTGTAGTATGTTGAATTGTGTGTTCTTAATATATACATTTTAAACATCAAGCTAGGCATGATGATTGCAGGCCCATGAACTGATTCCCTGTGTCACGGGACACCCTGATTCAAAGAACAGCAAGCCCAATTCGACTCCCTAGTACTGTTTTCGCCATCAGAATCCCACCCGTGTATGCTTGGGCTGTAATTTGCCTGTAAGGATATGGAATTTGTATATTGTTGTACCACATCCATACAAATAGTAACTCAAGTGGACAGCTCATGTTAAGACAATGAAATGGGAGAGTTAAACCCCTGTTTCACCTATATCATAGCTCGTATTCAAAGTAGCTCTCCAATAGGGCTGCAAATTTAATTAAAACACATGAAGCTGCCTTATACTGAGCAAGTTCATTAGTCTGTCAAAGTCACTATTGTCTACTCTGACAGTCAGTGGCTCACCAGGGTTCCCCGTAGAGGTGTTTCACCTTGTCTACTATCAGATCCTTTTTTAATAGAGATACAAGAATTGCACCCTGACCTTTTGCATGCAAAGCAAATGTTTTGTGACACATTCCCTCCTTTCATGATTTTATTTGATACAAAGCATTCTACTGAACTTAAAAGTTTGCTTATTGAGCCAAGGGCACTTCCCAAACAAGAGAAGACACCCACAGATCATAAGATCATAGAGTTGGAAGGGGCCATACAGGAGATCTAGTCCTACCAATTGCACAATGCAAGATCAGCCTAAAGCTTCCATGTCAAGTGTTCATCCAGCTGCTGCCTGAAGACTAACAGAAAGGGGGAGCTCACTACCTCCCTAGGCAACTGATTCCACTATTGAACAACACTTATTGTAAAAAAAAAAGATCCTAATATGCAGTCAGAACCTTTCTGCTCATCATTTAAACCCATTATTGCAAGTCCTATCCTCTGCTGCCAACAGCAACAGCTCTCAAAGGCACCTGGTGGGCCACTGCGAGTAGCAGAGTGCTGGACTAGATGGACTCCGGTCTGATCCAGCAGGCTCTTTCTTATGTTCTCCCTGCCTCCTAAAGTGATAGGCTTTCAAATATTTAAAAACAGCAATCATGTCACCCTTCAGTCTCCTCTTCTATAAGTCCCTCCATTACTTCTGGGTTTTTACCAAAAGAGACGTAATGCTGCCATGCGATGCTGCCAATTTTTAAACTTTTTTCCTTGCAACAGAACCTGGGAGCAGGATATCCCCCACTAACACCAAGGAGATAGGGACCCCTAGCTATATAACAAAGAGGGGAAATTCTCACTGGCTCCGTTGCAGATACCTACAATTCTGCCTGAGACACAGCAGTTTTCCCAGACAATTCAGCTGGAATGATAAACATGGATCCAGATAATCTAATTCCAGTTGTGCTGTTTACCTCCTCACCATTTACTTTCTTGCCACTCCCCAGAGTCTCATCTCCACAGTAGAAAGCATAGCATGAAGGCTATAATAATTATCTTTAAGCTTCTGGCTTTCAGACAATGGAAGATGAGGAAAACAATGGAAAAAACAAATCCCCTTTATCTATTGCCTTAATGTCAGGAGGATTGTATCTATGTGATTGAGATGCATTCCTATCTGAATGTAATTGCTTACAACTACAAATCAATGCTGCTACAAGATATATGCAACTAGCCTGCTGTATGTCACCAGTGCCAGCTGGGGCATTCTTTCCTTGATCTTTACTTTATGGCTTCACATGCTTTGTAAATAACTAGGCTTCCCCTGATACCCTGGTCCCATGAGAAACAGGATTGTTTCTGTTATCTCTTGGGGGCAGGAAGTTAGGTGGCTTTTATCACTATCTGTCACTGACCTTGGGGCACTTTGGCTCCAAAAACTGTATTTCACTTTTCTTGGGAAAACGGGAGGGGGGACTGACAATGGGGATAAAGGGATGGCACATGCCAGGTTTGTCAGAACTGGCTTTGCCAAATGTTGGTGCTCTGATGCTTATCAATAAATGCTACTGATCAACCAGACAGAGGGCTTAAGTTTCTAGACCTAATATTTAGGAGAGAAGAAGAACAACTGTACACCCTCATCTCGACTTCTGGAAGTGATAGCATATTGTAATTTAGGAGCTTCTTTGGTAGCTACAGAAATAAAGCTGAGAAAAGGGGGGGGGGTTATGTGCAACAAAGTCCAGTGTAGTAGTGCTGTTTAAACTCTAGTATGGTTGTTTAAACAGTACCTTTCAGGTATTGAAATGAAACATAAAGATACTGTGCTGTCAGTGTTACTTTAAACCCTAATCACTTGTTACAAAGTCCTGGTGTCCCCAACTCATGTTTGTCAGGGATCCTCATTATTCAACAAGAAGCTTTAGAGAA
Organism: Sphaerodactylus townsendi; assembly: GCF_021028975.2. Lineage (NCBI taxonomy): Eukaryota > Metazoa > Chordata > Lepidosauria > Squamata > Sphaerodactylidae > Sphaerodactylus > Sphaerodactylus townsendi. The sequence goes on along the minus strand of NC_059435.1, from coordinate 47,774,985 downwards.
CATAGAATGTAGGGATCCTATGGGAGTTCCGTGTGTAGAACTCAATTCCCAAGCATGGAGATGGAGTTTAAGCTTCCCCCTGTATAATTTTCATGATCTGAAATGGCCCTGGAAAATCTCTGTTTGTCCTACTGAGCCATACATAAGTTTCCCCAGCATAGTATGTGGTGACTCTATGGGTTTCTTCTAGGGTTGCCAACCTCCAGGTAGTAACTGAAGATCCCCTGAGATTACAACAGACCTCCAGGAGACAGAGACCAGTTCACTTGGAGAAAATGGCCACTTTGTTAGGTGAACCAGTGAGATTGTGCAATAATTTACAGAAAGTAGAAATACGAATGATACTGTTTGGCAAGAAGATGGGCCCGCTATTATGATTGGGCAGCATCCCTGTCATGCACATATCTGCTGAGTCACTCTCTCCTTATTTCCTCCCTCTCTCTCTGGGAAAATGAACCAAACATCAAGGTCCAAGGATAAACGATCAGACCATGAAGTTTCCAATGGCTCCTGAATGTTAGAAAGAATTATTTTCAGATCCAGAGCATGTATTAAATGGGCATTGTGTGGGCCAGATCTTGAAACTAAATTTCCAGCTCTCACTGCTAATAATTATAAGTGAAAGTGAATCATTCAGATCATTGTCAAATAAATTGCCAGACAAACCACACTTAGAGAGAGTTTCCTCATAATTCCCGGCAGTCATATATTTTGCAGTAGAAGTGAGGTTGTAAAAAGACCTTCAATAGGAATGAGCAGATCCCCCCCCCTTTTAATTTCTTTATTGTTCTACTGTTTGGCTCTGACCCCCATTCTGTTCCACCTGTTTCCTGGTTTATTTATTTGTTTGTTAGTTAGTTATTGGATCTGTATCCTGTCCTATCCCTGCAGGGCTCAGGGTGGGTCACAATATAAAATCAGTTACACAATCACTGAAATCATTACCATAAAAACAAATCCGATATTAAACAATAAAATGGTACAAATAAAAACATTAAAACAATATTCAGTGTAGATGGTCAATGGATGTCAAAAGACCGATGGCAAGGCTAATAGATAATAGATAATCATCACCATCGCCTCCTTCCCATCACACATTTACTCCAGTTTCCGTGGGCTGCTTGAGTCCACGTTGAGCCCATTCCAATTTTAACTTGGAGAATTTCTAAAATTGCTGGTGCATGTTCAATTTGGTATTCATGTTTCCCCTTCAGAGAGCAGCAGTGGTGTAGTGGTTAAGAGCAGGTGCATTCTAATCTGGAGGAACCGGGTTTGATTCCCTGCTCTGTTGCTTGAGCTGTGGAGGCTTATCTGGGGAATTCAGATTAGCCTGTGCACTCCCACACACGCCAGCTGGGTGACCTTGGGCTAGTTACAGCTTCTTGGAGCTCTCTCAGCCCCACCTCTCAGCCCCACCTCACAGGGTGTTTGTTGAGAGGGGGGAAGGGCAAGGAGATTGGAAGCCCCTTTGAGTCTCCTATAGGAGAGAAAGGGGGATATAAATCCAAACTCCTCCTCCTCCTCCTCCTCCTCCTCCTCCTCCTCCTCCTCCTCCTCCTCCTCCTCCTCTTCTTCTTCTTCTTCTTCTTCTTCTTCTTCTTTGCGAACAATATGTATTGATTTAAAACACCATACACAACAATAATCTTTATGCCATCCATGTGGTTAATTAATACATGTTCATATGCAGTGGTAACTTTGTGAAAAAAACATGAACTGAAAACTGATTGTTACGCACCATGGATTGAACATATATAAATATACTAGCGGGCCCAGCCACGCGTTGCTGTGGCAATTGTCCTTCTCATCACAGTCCGCAACCCACACAGATGTCCATGCAGGTCCAATGATCCCCAGCATAGCCTTTTGGGGTGATCAAATGGAATCCCTCTTTCCCTTTTCAATGCACATCGCTATACATGGTGCTGTCTTGTTTTTTTTTTTAGTGGCGTAAGGTAACCCTTCCCATTCCACCAACGGAACTGTCCAGAGTGTGAATCCCGCTGTCCATGAGGCTGGTTGACACCTCACAGTCCCTGGCTTGGGTAAAGGCAGAACTAGGAGGCAAGCAGCCTATCCCCGTAAGGCAGCAGAGGAAGGGTGGTGAGGCACTCAGATCGAAGAGGCCAGCTCCCTGGGTTCGTAGAAGGGCCACGATGCAAAAGAAGCGGAGCAGGTAGGTGTTGGTCTCAGCCTCACCCCTTGGATTTTCTTAGAAGAAAAAGGAAAAACCTCCAACTCTAAAACTTTTAGTAAAAGAGAGCTGTGGCGAAGATGGGTGAGGGAAGTGGGTAAGTGGTGAAAGTTGGATGTGAGAGGAGGGCAGAGTGAGGTGTGTGAGGATGAGCTGGATGTGTGTTGTGTGGTAGCAGTGGGTGAGGCACAGAGAGTGAAAGTTACCTGCGTGTGAGGGGGGGAACCCCACCTAACGGCCTCACACGGCAAAGTGTGTATGTGTTTCACTTCCACTCGTATTACCTACCAGTATTACCTATTTACTGTTTTCACTGCTCATCTCTGCCCATCTGCATGAACATTCTAAGACCTCAGGCCATAGACAGACAGGCTGCACGAACATTCTAAGGGTGACAGTTAAACAGAGGCAGCTTCATGGCCTGATGTGCCAGGAAAAAGATGTTTTACCTGGCTCAGGTATGGACTTTTGGCAGTTTGAAGGTCCGAGTACCTGCCAGCAACAGGGAGGGACGTCCTGTGAAAATTTGGAGGCGATCCGTCCAGCAGCTTCTGAGGGAGACCATCAGGGACAAACACACTGTTAGATTTTTATATAGAGAGATGAATCTGTCTCATACTGAGTCAAACTATTGGTCCTTCTAGGTCAACACTGTGTGCTCTGTCTGCCAGTAGCTCTACAGAATTTCAATTAGAGAAGAGTGTGTCCCAACACCTGCTACCTGAGATCCTTCAACTCAACATGCTTTGGATTTAATTTGGGACATTCTACATATGAAGTATGGACTCTAATACTGAGCTGTGGCTCCTTCCCATCTGAAGAAATCACAACTGAACTTAATCCACAAATAAGACCATGTAATTTTGAGCACGCAAGTCTTTGAACAAATGAAGACGGGAAAATGTCAGCACCATCTCAGATCTTTACTCTTCTAAAGCTATTTCATTTTAACTTAGAAAGCCTATAAGGAACCTGCAATTCTTGATCAATATTTGCTATTGAGGGTTTTTTTGGAAGATAATATTTACTTAGTAACAATAGACTTTATACTGTATGCTTTCTCTATTGAAAGTTCTTGTAACTGTGCAATAATGTTTGCCCTTAAGGGAAAAAATTCAATAGAATGTTGACTATGGAAAATGAGAAAAGTAAGTAGAGCTGATAGTCATACAGTCATAATTCTAAGGTAGATTCCATTCCATTCAGAGTAGGAATGTTACAACCGTCATGGTTATATTATCCATAATACCTTCTGTGTTTGCACATTCTGTTCTCCCAGGTTCGCAATGGTTTCATTCTTTGGCAGTTTGATTCTTTGTGAGCTGTATATCTCTATCAAACATGTGCTGGTTTTGACTCTTGTCAAAGTTAATGAGAATTACAGATTACAGAGAAAACAGTGGATGCAGCTTTTTCATTTTTTGGTTTTTAAGATGCTCTAATCCATCCAGAGCCTAAAGGAAAAGGATAGTGTAGGAAGAGACAGTGTAACATTTTTGGACTTGCTGACCCAAAAGACACTTGTGCATAGGACTAAAGAGTGTAGTCATCATGTGGAGGCCTGGTTGCTATGCATTGTTACCTTCTATTCTTGTCTTGGGTTCAGCTTCTTATCATTTTAGACATCTGTATTTAAGACTGGGTTGAAAACAATAAGAGGAGAAAAAAAGAATATATCTGGCATTATTTCTACCCAGTTCAATGGCATTGTGACCAACATACGATCAGTTCAATGGATAGTATACTAACATTGTTCTTTTAAGGTTAACTCACAGAATTACTCTAGCAAAAATAAAGGACTTAAATTACTGGAAAATGGTTAAAAGGTCAACACAGTCAGCACAACCTAAAGTTTGTTATATACATTGCATTGCAATAGAAGCATATATATTAAGAAATAAATCCCATTGAGTTCAATGGGACTAACTTTCAAGTAAATATGTTTAAGACTGTAGCCTAAATTTCTTCACCTCATACATAGTTATTTTTGAAGTCATACTGCCATTAGTTCCAAAATTTTGAAAACAGACTGGGACCTTCAAAGAACTGTGGTAGGGAAACAGTTTAAAACTCTTTCAGTCTCCTAATCTCCCCTTTCCAGAATTCTGTAAACCCTTGGACATTTGATCAGGCCAGTTTCTTTCATTCCTTCTGTTGTTCCCCATACTGATTCTCAGTGGTTCTTAGCATTCCATAGTTCTTGAAGTATGCTCAGTCTTCATCATGCCATGGCACAGGGGGCACGAGGATTAGTCCATCTACCAAGTTATAGGTTTTGGTATGCCTAAGGATGGGACCCTCAGGCTCATCTCTGTGGGACCTGGTTTTGCTGCTTTATGACTGGTATAAACTATATGTATGTTATGTGCCATCAAGTCCATTCCCAATTATGGAGACCCTATAAATTAATGCCCTCCAACATGTCCTATCATTAACAGCCTTGCTCAGGTTTTGCAAACTGAAGGCCATGGCTTCCTTTAGAAAGTTAATCCATCTCATGTTGTGTCTTCCTCTTTTCCTGCTGTCTTCAATTTTCCCTAGCATTATTATATATTTTCCAGCGAGTCTTATCTTCTCATGACATGACTGAAGTATGATATCCTCAATTTAGTTATTTTAGCTTATGGGGAGAATTCAGGCTTGATTTGATCTAAAACCCACTTATTTGACACAAGCTATCCAGTTTATTATTAGATATAGTGTTTAGACTATTAGATATTAGATTACTAGATACAGTAAAGTACTGGTATGGCAGGATAAACCCACTGTATCTTTCTTTCTGTGGTGAAACCAGTTAATACTGTTAACAGGAAGAATCCCATTTGAAATCTGTTTTTCCTTGATTTAATGTAGACTCTTCTCTTTATGGTTTTGTTTGCTAAGACACACACAGAAATACTGAGAGTGGGCAAGGATAACAACTTTGTAGTAACCCATCTCTTTATGGGGGCCCTCAGAAGTCAGGCAAGATATAATTGGAGAATAGGTATAGCATTCCTGTTCTAATCCAGCATCTAGTTGGGTTGTGAATGTGCGGGGGGATCACGTGAGGTATGAGAGAACACAGAGGAAAAAATCTGCATTTAAGGGCTCTTAGTGTTTCAAATACAGACTGGATGTTTTCATGCCATTCGTTTTTCCTCATAGTCAAAAACTCTGTAAACATGATAAGTTCTGGTCATTAAGGTTAAAATAGAGCAAAAATAAAGATACAAAGAGCAGAGGAGGTAATATGATTTAAAAGACAACAATGCAAAAACATAACTATGATGGGAACTGATAGAGTCTTTTGACCTGTTATAAAATCTAGGAATGAAATCTGATTGTAGTACTCATACAGCTCATCAAAATCCCTCACAATAAGCTCTCTTATCAAAGGGCAATTTCATTAATAAGGTGAATTTTACCAGACATTGACTTAGACCCACTGGAGAATTTCCATGTGTGCAAGGTGAGGGATTTTGTTAGTTCCCTTCTCCTGAAACAGACCTTCAAACCCACCCACCCCGCCCCTCATCCTATGCTGTCCCAGGGATCTACTGACCCCCAACAGCAGAATATCGAGGGAGCACTTAGGGCTGCTTTGTGAGGAGAAGTGTCTCCATTTTTGGGAAATCATGATCCACAGGTAGAAATCCCTTCTATCTGCACAACATCATGTGGCAAAATAGGTGGCTAAAACAAATCCATCAAAACAAATGTGGAATGGACTGGATATTCTTGAGATATTGAAAAATATTTTGCAATAGTACCCTAAATTTTGCTCCATATTCCACTGTGGATGAAATTCTATTAAAATTCCCCTTAACACCACTATATGCTGTTACAGTTGTATAGATTGTTATAGGTAAGACCACCAGATCATACTCTGTTCAACAGAAAGATAATAATAGAGTTGTATATTCCTCCACCACAGAACAAAACATGACGGATCTTCTTTGTTGTAAAATGCTCTGCCTGGGTTCTAGTGCCTACCTATCTTGCTCCCCAAACCCGTTTGATAGTCATTTCATGAACTGTAAATGTTCTTGTATCAAAGCACTATGTTCAATAATACACAAAATAATGGTTTTGACAAAGGCAGTGCATAAAAATGAATGTTAACTCTCATAGTCATTTGGGACTATATTCTAATTCAGAAGCGTACTATTTTATCACTGATGCACCTCAAATATCTTTCTGTTAAACAGAGTATATTTCATTCCAAATACATAAAACTTCTACTTCATTCTAAATACATAAAAGTTCCTCTATAGCCTCATAAGCAATATGGTTCCTTCCTCTTAACCTTGCTACATTATTTCAGGCCCCTTTTTTGTCTTCCTTATAATCAAATGGCTGTTTATATGGATGGTGACACTGATGCCATTTTAAAGAATGAATGCAGTTACGAGCCGCATTTACCAAACACTTTTCAAAGCATGCTCTCCTCAACAACCAAATTAATTCTGCTGATGGATTTTTCTTACTTATGTCTTTCCTAGCTACCTTTAGCTATAATTAGTCACTGAAAATGGTTTCTCCTTGCTTCGACAAACCTGTATACTCGGGTCATAGTTCTTCTTCTTTATTAGGGAAAATTCCCTGGTAGATATAATCTTGGTAACCTAATGACCATAGACCCATTGAGGAGCATCTTTGAATACTATCCCTCTTAACAAGGCCATAACAAAGGCAGAGGTTTAAAATTATTAGCTGTTTGTTGCTTAACAGTATATGTTCAACGAAAGCATGTGAAAATATATATCCATGGAATTTTGCTAACTGTTTGCAATGTCATAAAGATTACATAATATTTTAATAAGGCCATGCTTTTCTGAGGCAGTTGTAGAGCTAATAAGATGAAAATCAAAACCAGCCTTTCCAAAGTACTTTTGTGTAATATTTGTGTAATATTTTAATTCATGTTGCTCAATAGTTTTGTAGGATCTATTAATTGTGGATGTTTCTGATATTGTCTACATTGAATTTTTTCTCTGAATTTATAACAAGGCCATTATAGGAATGTTCCCTTGTCGGACAGAGTATGCTCACATTTCCCAGCTCGTATTGAAACGCTGGAACATATCCTGTTCCATTTCCCCAAATACGAGTCGCTTAGGGAAGCCCTTCTGCCACAGTACATACATAACTGCTCCCCTAAAGCTGATATTATTAAATTACTTAACAGAAATAATATTTGGATGTTAGGGATTACAGCCCAATAGCTGCTGTAGGCTCTGCTTGTAAGGGAAATCTACCGTATATACTCATGTGTAAGTTGACTTTTTCAGCACATTTTTTATGCTGAAAAAGCCCCCCTCGGCTTATATTCGGGTCATCTTATACTCAAGTATATACGGTAATCTGTTCTGTCATAATTATCGTTTTATGATTTTATTTTGATATTTATGTCTAATAAAGGTCTGTGGTGGTGGTGGTGGTGGTGGTGGTGGTGGTGGTGGTGGTGGTTGTTCTTCTTCTTCTTCTTCTTCTTCTTCTTCTTCTTCTTCTTCTTCTTCTCTGGATTTTAGAGTTCAGAATGACTAGGTTGTCAGAGCAATCCTCAGGCACAAGTCAAATGTTATTCAACGGGACATGCTCCCATAATAAGATTGTTTCCGAATGCATTTTTTAAAAAATTAAGAATCATGTACAGAAAACTCAGCACGCGGTGTTTTCTGTCACTGCTTTCAGCTTCTTTGTCTCATACCTTTCTTTTTATTTCCTCCATACTGTCAGTGAGCAGCATAGGCTGGTAAAATACTGCAAAAAGAAAATTTTGAATCAGAATATGTTCATATGTTCATTGTTTTCCAAAAGTGCAGAAGTGTATAGAAACACAGGTAACATAGTAAGGAATCATGGTGCTATTTTGCCTATATTGACACCAAGATTACTTTTCTGAAAGGGGTTTTTTTTTTGCTCTTGTGCATCAGTAAAGAGAGATGAGGAAAAGGAACAAAATGAATAGAAACTGCATACGCTCCAATTCTGCAATTCATATATGGAAATGTTCCTAGTTAAACAAGTTAACACCAAATTCTGGAGGAGTGAATGCTGCTTAGAGCAAACGTCCAAATCGACCACTTGCTTTACTACCATCAGACCCTCTGAAGATGCCAGTCACAGATGCAGGCGAAACACCAGGAAACCACCCAACAACCATATCAAGATGTAAAACTTGGAAAATCCATTCTTTCATAGTGTTAATATTTGATGCCCTCTCTTATATTAACAGATTTTTGAAATATTTTTGCAGTGGTGTGTGGTATATTTAATATGTATCACATTTGGTGTTGTTTTATTATATTTAGATAGGTGTATGCATAAGGGCAGAGACGTATCAGGGGGAAATGGCACCTGGAGACAAATTGTCTCTGCCCCCCCCCCGTGCCTAGGAGCTGGGCTTCACTCCCGAGCTGCACCCCCTCTCCCCCAAGTTCCCGGAGCCAGAAGCCCAGCTTCTGCCCTCCCCTCTGGGAGACTGCCATCTTCCATTCTCCAAGAGGTGCTTTTATAAACACAGAGGCCAGGGGCAGGACTCAGGGGGGCCCGCCCCACCCTCCGGTCTCAGTGCTTATAAAAGCACCTCTCAGAGGATGGAGGACAGCAGTCTCTTCTGTTCCCTCCAGAAGGGAGGGCAGAAGCCGGGCTGCCAGCTGCCAGCCTCCTGAGATCCTGGGGGGGCAGCATTCTCGGGCATCTATGATGATGTGTGCGGAGCCAAGGAAGCCTGAAGATGACAAAACAGCAGGACTTCCTGCTGCCTCATCATCTTCATGCCAGACCTAGTCACGTGGGGGGCCATTTTTGCACCCCCCCCCACATGGCCATATTAGTGGCGCTCGGGGACAAGGGGTACCCCCCATCCACAGGCAAATTCACTACTTCATAAGGGCGAGAGAGATTCAGATAATATATTGTTTTAGGAACTTGGGTCTAGTTTATTAGAATCAAAATTATTTTTATTTATTTATTTATGTATTTATTTATTTATTCGATTTATAGACCGCCCCATCCCCAAGCTAGTCTTAAAGGAAATCAATCATTTTTTCCCAACCTACCTGACTTGCCGTACTAAAGCCTGTCCTTGAGAAAATATTTTATTTATTTTATGTATTATTTATTTGTATTATTTATAAGTCCCCGCACCATAGGAACTCAAAGTGGGTTACATATAGTGAGTCAGTATAATCAACAAAATGGATTGCATTGTGAGGGGGAAGCCAGCTCAGAAAAGTTTCAGCTGGAAACACTGTTGTAAAAGGATTTTCAGAAACAACAGAGAAGAAGGTGGTTGAAAGTGTTTCCGCAACCAAATTGGGGGGAAACAGTGTAGCTAATACATGACCCCTCCACATGTTGCCCTAAGGAGCAGAGGAGAGTGGGCATGAGTGCATTTGGATGACATCACCCAAACTTCACATGATCATAGGCTTGGGAGCATGGCACCTAGAAGCAGAGAACGGTACCAGGAAGCAGAGAAAAGATCTTCAAGGTTCTGGCATGGATCTAGAAGGAACTGGAATGACACCTGGAAGCAGAGAAAGAATCCATACATTTATTCCCTCCTGTGTTTGGAGTGTAGCCTCCCCAGTCATGAGACAGGACCATGCGAGTGGACACTTCCTCCACACATTGGCACTGTGCAGTGATGCAGAGGCAGAGCCAGTGCATTCACACCTGCTGTGCCTTCCTACATGTTCACTTAACACAAAGAGGTATCAAGAGTACAGGTCTTTATATTCATTTTAAATTATATGTTGAGATTGTGTATTGGTTTTAACTTGCTGCCAGATATTTACAGCGTCTGTGTTCTTCCCCCCTTTTGCTGTTTGGATAGCTGTGTTGAGTAAGTGCAGAAAAGGTAGAATATGAATATTATAAATCCATAAACAGGAAACAAGATAAAGAGATAAAATAACACGTAACTGAATATGACATCTAGAATGACTGTCACATATCCAGATTGATCCTTAGGCCTCAATTTTAAATGCTCAGATATATGGATTAGCTTGGTTAATAGGTCATGATGTACTGCCTCGCCAAACATCTCTTTGAGGAGCATGAATATAATGGAAGATGAGAGGGAGCACAAAAGACATCATACCACATCTTTTGATGATCAGCCTGATGAAAAGATATGATATAGCTCATGTCGGAAATGCCCTACAGTCTTCAGTCTACAGAGCACAGTACAATAAAAAAGACAAGTGGGACATCGCTTTTGTTGTATTGCTAGAGGAAGGGGGGGAATCATAAGTCAAAAGAGGTAAAATAATATACATGAAAGCAGTAAGTTGGACAGTACCTAAAGCATTTTACGTAGCCCTTTTTTAAGGCTGGTTCTAATCGCACCCAAGGAAATTGCACATTATAGGGAAAACCTAATTAACCAGAGAAAGGATTCATGGTTTCAGTTCATTTTTGTCAGGTTTCTTTTTCTTCCTTTTTCAAACCTTGTCTTTGTAGTATCATTTTGTTGGAATCGTGAACATGCTGAGCTCACATTAATAAATATGTTGCTAGAGGGTCAAAGGACCACCGGGAGATTGCATCCAATTTCTTACCATGCAGGAATACATAGAACGACTGGCCATTGCTCTCTGCGTCACTGTGGCCTGTAGGTTTCCATGAAATATTTAGGGAAAAAATAATACAATGCTAATAAAAATTGAAATACCTGTATAAGCCGTTTCAAGCCTAAGGGGCAGAGAAGAATGTAAACTGAATGAATGAACAAAAATATCAAAATACTCAAGAAACCATCACTTTGTTGCTGTGCAAAAATTCCAATAATATGATGAATTGAATTGAGATGGATCCTTAGCTACCCTTGGAAAACTAAACTGTGTTGAAAGAAGGGCTGTTTGATCTACAAGTGTCATAAACATATATATTTCTGGGCCCAAAATAATATCCTCTGCAGCTTCAAATGGCACCTTTAACACAGAGGTGGCACCCCAGCACTGATTTCTTCTCTAGCTTAGCTTGAATTTCCTCTGCCTGCCTGCCTGCCTCCTTCCTTCCTTTCTTCTGCTCCTCTTTTGCCCTTCTCCCCAAACACTTCCTTTGCTGTAAGGCTTGTGAGTCTCTCCCCTACTACTACACCTTTCTATTCTCCTCCCTTCTTCCCTCTCCTTTCTTTTTGGTAGCAGCAATAACTTCTATGATAAGTAGCACAGTAGGCAGCTTGCCACCCAGCCATCTGACAGAAAGCCAGGTGGCAATACAGTCCCTCGGAGTTCCTCCTTGTCTCCTCAACTTTCTCAGCATCCAAGATGTTCCAAAAACTGTATACCCTGGGTGCTTTCCACATTAATATAAGAGGAGGCAGTTGGGTGGGAGACAGAGGCTGTTTCGGCACAGCCAAGGGAGAGAGCCTGCATTGGCATGAATCATGCCGATGCCGGCTCTGGGGCCGTTCGCACAAATGGCCCCATGGGATGTGCAGCTGTTGGAGCAAGCTCCGCACAGCCGTGTATTCCCCTCCTCTCCCCTCCCCGGCCCCAAATGCCTCCTTACCTTCTGCTGGCAGCCATCGCTCTGTCGTCACTCTGAGGAGGGAAGGGGACACGCCCCCATGGCCAGAGCAATGGCTGAAGCATTGGAGGCCAGGGGGCGTGTCCCCTTCCCTCCTCAGAGTGACGACAGAGCGATGGCTGCCAGCAGAAGGTAAGGAGGCATTTGGGGCCGGGGAGGGGAGTGGAAAATGCCGGCTTCCACCCGCTGCCGTTCGCATGGCAACGGATGGAAGCTGGTGTTTGCAGGAAAACTCACTCCCCAAGCGAGTTTTGAAAACACCGTTTTGGCAGGCACAAAGTGCTGCTGCATAAATTTGGTAGCGGTGCCTGTGCAAAGGGTCACTGCCAAAATGGTGTTTTACCAGGCTGAAGCTGTTGCTTTCAGCCCGTGCAGAAACCGCCAGAGAGTTAGTTTGTAGAGACTTGCCCTCCTGACCATTGGAACAGCTTGCCACCCAGTCACCACTGCCTTCAGTGCCAGAGCTGCCTCAATTAGGGGTGCACATGCTCGAACTAGCCTTGACAACCAAGGGCACCTATGAGCCATGTTCCTTATTACTCAGCACTGAATGAAATGCTAATGTTTGCAGCCAAAATAGAGGGATATATCAGTTAATTCAATGTGTATAGCCAAGGATTATATGTCGCCGGTTTCCTCCATCTGACCAGACGATGGAAGCAGCCAATGATATCAAATTATCTGAGTCATTCCCAATTCTTCACCCAAACTTGCTTCAAACTTTATCTTGATCCTCTCACTTATCAGTGTGTTCACACTGACCTGCTTTTGGTAGCTGCTATTTGAACCTCATTCAGTGCCATACTATATTGTGACCTGCACATAGAAGTTACAATGAAGTTTTTTTGTTAAATGTACTTGAAGAGGGTGTCTGTGATATTCAGAATCATTGCGATGAAGATTGTCACTGAGGTTTTCATTCAACATCTTGCAAAACACAAGTGCAAGAAGTACAAGAAAGGTGGCATGTACATTTCTAAAAATGTATAAAATTAATAGGATTAAACACCCCAAACTTTTGACCTTTCTTTTTAATGGATTTGAATATAGTTTGTGTGTACATAGGCAGTCCCGTTATTCAAAAAGGCCTTCTTACCCAGGAAAAGCTGTGTTGGTTTCCATACAGGGGAAGGCTCATGTAGTCTCTATTCCCTTCCTTTGCAAAGATATGCCATTCTCCTTACATCTCCAAAAGACAAAGGTGTTGGGTTTCTTAACTTAATATTTAGCAAAGTAGCAGAAGAAGAGACCATCAGACAGTTGCTGGTTTTATGAAAATGAGTTTACTTTCTATTAGGAAGGGTTTACATGGAAGAAAATAAAAAAAACAGTTTTCTATCCTAAAACTAACTTGGTTACATAGCTCAGCACCATGTGATCCCACATGGGGCCTACCTAGCAATGCAAAGGTTTTTCCTTGTGTGTTCCCCTTGTGTGATCACATCATGTTGTGTGGGTCAAACAAAGAAATTAAGGCTGTTTCCGCATGGGCGGAATACAGCGCCCCAGGGACACTAAAAACTGCGTCCCTGGGGAGGGGTTCGCATGGCCTCACCACCCCCAAGCAGCACGAAGACGCTGCTTCCGAACCTCGTTCCCTGAGCAAGGTTTTTCGGAAGCAGTGTCTTCCAGCTGCTGCTGGCACCATCCGCCCCCCCCCCCACTGTCTCTGAACACCATACCTCGTCTCCTGGCTTCTGGCATGTCCCAGAGGCCAGGGGACACGCCCCCCTGGCCTGCGACTACAGAGCCGCCGCTCCAGCCTGTGGTGGGGTGTCCCCTGGCCTCTGCGATGCACCAGAAGCCAGGAGATGAGGTATGGCATTCAGCGACGGCACAGCCTATGCGAAGGATGCACCACCACCTGCAGCCCTACCGGGACTGTCCATGCGAACGGTTCCGGTGGTGGTGCATCGGCATTGTTTATGCCGACACACCCCTGCACAGCGCCCGTGCAGAAAGGGCCATACTTTACTTTATAACTTCTGTCTATGTGACTAGTCTCACAAAGGCAATGCTGGGGTTGGCTGACCAATAGCTTAATCAATGGACTGGATCTCAGTAGCCACTTAGTATGCACATAGTTAACCCTTTCTGTCTGAATTGTGACAGACACTTGCAAATACCAACAAACGGGCTACAGGCTTATTTTATTTTTATATAAAAACTGAAGATTCAAATAATGGTTACACCTATTGTCACAACAGTACATTGTTTTGAGAATCTAGGGCTAGGGTTTTTTTAAGTATGGTGGGGAAGGAAATGGCTGGTACAGAAACAGTGGTGAATATGGTCACTGTGTGGGTAGAAAAATCAAAGTTTTCCCACCTACACAGCAATCATTCAGGCTTTTCTACAACCTTTCCCAAAACTTTGGAGAGAAGCAGGTTTGGGAAATATGAGAGGGAAGCTGGTGAAACCCGAGGAGGTGCACAAATGCATCACAATGCTCCAGTGAAGAAGGGGGAAAATACCCCACAACAGCTTGAACAGAGAACCTGTGCAGAACTGACCTATTATAAAGCCATTTTTCCAGACAGCCCAAGTTAATCACATGATAAGGGTTATGCCCTGCTGCTCCGTGTACAAACATCAACTCTTGCTTTGAATTAGAACATATGAGAAAGCAGATTATGTAGTTAGATTCACCACCACCATCACTTCATATACTGTTAAAGCATTGTGGCTTTTTCTTGGATGCACTCCTGTGCAGTAATTCTATTAAATTTGAGCCCCATCATTGCTGCTTTCATTTGACATAAAATCCATACTCTTCTAAAATCTGCAATCTCCACACTGTATCTCTAAGATTCTTTCCCATGGCAGAATCTTCTAAAATATGTGTATGAAATTATATCTGGTACTCCAAGGATTTCCTGCAGTGTCCCAAAGGGCATTGATCGGGCAGGCAGCTTTCAAAGTGATAGTTTTAGATGAATGAAAAAACCATGTTAACCATTCTGAAAAGTCCCATAACAAGTCCCATGACATTATTTGACAATAAAGTATTTTGTATCAGCTACTGCTCCAGGTTTCACTTCTTCATGGAACTGGGCATCGGGCTTCAAAGTCAAATTAAAAACAGGCACCCCTGCCCCAAATTGCATGTAGTGGCAATTACTTCTGCAGTGGTTCTCAACACTACTGCTAAGGTCTAATCTCAAGGCAAACTACACCGTAAGATGTAGCATAAGGGAGAACTGGACATTTCTGACCTCATTCTGCCCCGTCAGAGCACTGTAATTAGCCTTGCTTTTCCCCAGCTTGCAGGTGATCTGGGCTATGACCCAGGATCGCCATGACATACAAGAGCCAGAAGCACTGCTTTTTTTCAAAATTAAAAAAAACCCCAATGTGCATTTTCTCATTTTTTAGTGTCTTTTTTAAAGAGGACTTTTTTACTGCCTTGTCAATTATATGTATAGACCTTCAATCCTCATTACCCCCATTTTATGACACAAAATCAAATCTAAACAAGCATTTAAGATTAAAAGGCAATTGGGAGGTTATTATTGAGTTGCTCCCATTTCTTTATGTCATCCAATTATCACAAGTCAAACCTCTGAGTTTTTCTTGCCCAAAACTGGGCAAGGCAATTCTACAAATTTGTTGATGCATTTCTGGAGAAGTACTTGGCATTTGGGTGGTGGGGGAGTATTATTGGGGATATATAGTCTGATCATTGTGGATAGTTCTGTTACTATGACCTGAAGTGATACACCTGAAGGGAATAAGATGCATGGCAGAAAAATGTCAGTGCAGCACTAGATATTTCCTCCATGGGAGCTAGTTGTTGGGAAATGGTCTCATTACAGATAGCTTTTTTGTTCAATGATCCATCAAAGTAGGGAAAAGTGATACCACTTCTTCCACATGAGAGCAAGAGGCCTGTGTGTGGAGAACTAGCTATTCTGAACTTGGAACAGACACAGAAGTTATGAGGGGACTGATGTTAATCCACAGGAATTCAGAGTGTTTCCCCCTCTGTTTCACTGGGGATCTGGTGTGATATGACCCATGAAAGAATATCTTTGTTTCTTAAGCTCTGTTTGTATATTTGAAAATAAAGGGAATGTTACAAAATATATGATGGCTTGGATCCCATGGTATTCAGGCATAAGGACACTCACAATGCAGTTCTTTCCTGCCATCCCCATCACACTAGGTCTCTTCTGAGACCTCCAAAATGCTGACATTGGAAGTCACAGCACTTGCATGGTTGAAAAACCATGCAGCCTGGAGATAGCAGTGAGTGACCCATAAAACCACCATCCCGTTCCTTTTCCATCAGCCATGCTTCTGAATGGTACATGAAAGAAATTGCTGAAGAAGCAGTGCAAATCTTTTTCCTTGCACGGCTTCACCCTTAGTCACGTAGATCACTGCTTTACCCTGGGCCACCCTGGGCCTTTGATCCATTCCACACTGGTTTCCACACTGGTCACAGGGTGGAGACAGCTCTGGTCACTTTCACAAATGACCTCCGGAGACTTCTGGACCGAGGTGGGTCAGCACTGTTGATATTTCTAGATCTTTTGGCAGGGTTTGACTTGGTTGACAATGACATCTTGGCTAACTGCTGCATCAACCATTAAGAGTTTAGGGGTGCTCCTTGATGCCCTATTAGCAGTGCAGGCCCAGGTAACACACACTGCTCAAATGGCATTTTTTCATCTACGGCAAGTGAAGCAGTTGGTGTCCTATCTCTCCCAGACCAATCCAGCCACTGTGATCCATGCAACAGTTACCTCTCTGCTGAATTATTACAATTTGCTCTATTCATTCTATGCAGGGTTGCTCTTGGGCTTACTTAGGAAGCTCCAACTCATCCAGAATGCAACAGTGAGGGTCCTGACGAGATGCTTGTTGCAGACGCACACACAACCCGTGTTCTGTCAGCTGCACTGGCTTTGGGTGGAGCACCAAATTTGATTCAAGGTTCTTGTACTTGTACTAACAAACAGAGCCCTAAATGGTCTCGGACCAATGTACCTCTCCTGGTACATCCCCCAAACAGCAATCCAATCAGCAAAATCCCAAGGAAGTTGAACTTGCCTCAACCAGGGTCAGGGCCTTTTCAGCCCTGGCCCCAGCCTGGCGGAATGCTCTGTCCAAGGAAACCAGGTCAGTTCTGCGGGGCCTGTAAGAGAGAGCCGTTCTGCCAGGCATATGGTTGGGGCAGATACAGTTAGCATCTAAGCCTCCCTAACCAACACCAACATCAGACAAGATCTCCTCAGTGTGATGTGTTTTACTGTTGAAATGGGATCTAGAACAACAGATGCGATCTTGGTAGTAGTTATCTTTTTTTACTGGATGCCTGTTATTTATTGTTTTAGATTAATGTTTCTATGAATGTGTGCTGCCCCAAGCCTGAAAGGGGAGAGGTAGCATATTCAATCAAACAAACAAATAAACAGGTTTTTTTCCGTGTACATCCTGCAGCCACCAGCATCATAATTTGAAGGTCTCAGGGGGTTACAGTGGGAAGCGTGGGGAGAGGAAACAATTTTACTGTGAGCATACTTATATGAGCACCCCATAGAATCCAAGCCCACATGTTGTGGGCCACTTCTCATTTAGGGGAAAGCAAGCCTGGGAAGCATTGCCCCTCTAACATCTCACTACTGAGTAAAGTGGGGAGTCTATAATGATATCAACATCACATAACTATTCAGGCACTTTTAAATTGAAGCCTAATGACGAATCAGAGTATCTTAGGCAATTATCAACAGAATTGGTCATGAGTAGCTGAGGAAATCAGACCCAGCAGATACTTTAAAGTTTGTTTGTTTGACACACAGAGAAATTACCTGGGAAGAATGAGCATGTTGTATTCTTTCATCATCATTTTCCTGCAGGACATGATGGAGCAAAGAGATAAAGAAACATAAAGACAGGAGATGAAAGGAGAGCTCTGAGTAGAGCTTTCTAAGCTTCACTCTGATCTCTCCTTTTCTCCCTCACTCAACATCTAGTTAATAGGAATTCTTCCCATCTAGCTGTTATGTCCTGGTAAAAATAAAAGGCATTTGACATTTTCTAAAGCTACCAATGACTGGCACATGGTAACATTATGAAGGTAAGAGATGGCTGATTAAAACCCACACACATAACTGTTTTAGCCTGGAATTAGATTTTACATTAACAAGAACAAGAAAGGGTAGTTTGATTCTTAGCAGGTTGTCTTACACCCTTAGCTCTCAAAAGCATGGGTTTTTTTAAAAAAAAATCCCACTGAGGATATCTCTTGGAGTTTGCTGCTGTCATGTTTGGCAAAGACACAAATATTGTCAACGGAGAGAGTAGCAAGGAATTGTAATGTCTGCCATTGTGTCTGCCATTAGGAGACAACAGAGCTGTTGCTCTGGTGAGCTTGTCAGTATGGAACTTGTTCCCTTTCGATAACTACGGTATCTTTAATTCAATTATCTCACACAGGATATTTTTTATCTCTATGTATTTTTAGAAGCATGACTTCTTTTCTTATTGGTCTTTCTCTCCCAAGCTGCTGTTATTTTTATTTTATTTTTAGAAGAAGAAGAAGAGTTTGGATTTATATCCCCCTTTCTCTCCTGCAGGAGACTCGGGCTTACAATCTCCTTGCCCTTCCCCCCTCTCAACAAACACCCTGTGAGGTAGGTTGGGCTGAGAGAACTCCGAGAAGCTGTGACTAGCCCAAGGTCACCCAGCTGGCGTGTGTGGGAGTGTTCAGGCTAATCTGAATTAGCACACCGGACGGTGTGCTTTTGGTTAGCACGGCAGTGATTTCTGTGTGAGTCCGCGGCTGCTTGAAGACCTGAATATATTTGAACACGTCTGGCTGAGGACGAGTGTGGCTGAATGCGGCAGTACGGTTAAGCCGCTCGCCCCTCGTCTCCGCTTTCTGTGCCTCCGCCTTGTTTCGGCTTGTGCCTTTCATCTACGGCACGTCTGTAATTTGCGGCGCTCGGACGGAGGAGTGTTAGGAGTGGTGGTGGCGGTGGGGGAGCTGGTGGCAGAAACTCCTCGCCGTCGCCGTCGTACCATCCACCGAGCACGACCAGGGCAACCGGGACGACGGACGTGGGCGGAGCCGGCAACGATCCCCCTGCGCCGGGCATTGTGAGACTCAAGCCCGAGGCGGCCCGAGGCGGCGGCGGCGGAGTTCAGTGGGCCGCAGCCTCGGTGGAGTCGCTGATCGACACCGCCCAGATTCCCTGGTGCCGCCGAGCCGGGCACTACAGAAACCGAGCCCGAGGCGGAGGTGAAGACGACGATCGATGCCTTCAGTGCTGCCGGGCCGTTTGCCTTTCGTGAGCCGTTTGCCTTTCCGGTTACTTCCCTGTGCCCTCCACCTGCAGCGACGGGCAGAACTGCGGCGACAGTGGGAGCGTTCGTGGCAGGGACGCTTCAGCTGCCGCCTGGGTTGCCTTGTCTGCCGGGTGGGTTGGGAGCAGGCGGAGCGGAGAGAGCGGGCGGAGCTGACAACAACTGCGGCTATACCGGGTATCGTAGAAATTGAGCCCGAGGCTGCAAGGACGACGATTACACCAGCGAGGCCTGAGTATAGAGGCGGGGCCACACAGAACACGTTGTGGATGCTGAAAGAGGCGGCTCTATTGGTTTCAGTGCTGATGCAGTCAATAGGCGACGTTCTCAACCAGGAAGTAGTTCTCCAGCCCTCTACGCACCTAAAGTTGACTGTGCAGCTTAACATCGTGTACAGCCAGCAGCAGCGCTACTGTTATTGCTCATTTAGGACTCAGCAAATTGTGGATGCCGGACCGTGGTTGGGCGGCAGTATAGTTGCAATTCGAGGATCAGTGGCAGTGACTCCCCTGCGGCTGCCCTGTCGCCCCACCCCTGTCGCCATCCCCTTTTTTCGGATTTTATTGACCCTAAGCTTGATCCAAAGAGTTCTCCCCAGGTGGTGTGAGCCCTGGGTTGGGACTCTTTGATGGGGATTACATGACCATATTTACATAATTATGTGTCCGTGCTTGCCATAGTTAGAGAGTGTTAGTTAGTTCATGGATTGGGTAATGTTGTGAAGCCAATTAGATTTGCTATTTAGTTAGTTAGTTGGATACTTACGGGGTGTTAGCGGCGAATACGAGTCCACTGCAGTGGAGAGTTTTCGCCAGGGTGATAGGTGGGGAGAGGACTATAGGAAATGGGGGCCCCACTTGGGGGCGTAGGGATCCCAGTGTTGATGGGACGGGGTAAATACGGTAGGCGGCGGCCATATGAGAGGAGGTGGGCGAGAAAGAGAAATGCTCGCTCACCTCCTGACCTCCGACCTATCCCGAGGAACGTAGGTGGTAGGGTTCAGAGAGACTCCGCTTCGTCATTGGTGCTGTGCAATGCCAGGTCCATAAATAATAAGACCACAGTCCTCCGGGATTTTCTCGGGGACCTGCAGATGGACCTGGCTTGTATCACCGAGACCTGGGTGCGTGAAGGGGAGACCGTAGCCTTAGGCGAGGTCTCACCCCCAGGTTTCGCGTGCCTGCACCGATCACGAACACGGGGCCGGGGGGGAGGCGTGGCAATGTTCATCCGTAATGCCATCCCTTTTAGGGCAGCCCCGGTCCCGGAGATCGATGGTTTGGAGTGTGTTGGCCTGGAGTGGTTGGCCCAGGAGAGGTTGGCTGTTCTCCTGGTGTACCGGTCGCCTAGCGCACCGGGAGATAGCCTGCCGCGGCTGCTGGAGGTGGTGGCGGACTGGGCGCTGAGGTTCCCCAGGCTTATTGTTCTGGGGGACTTCAATGTCCATGTCGACGCCGCCTCATGTGCGGTGGCTGCGGACCTGGTGTCATCCATGGCAGCACTGGGCCTCTCCTTAATTAACTCTGGCCCCACCCATGAGGCTGGACACACACTGGACTTGGTCTTCGGGTCAGGGGTTAATATGGTCATATCCTCTATTGACAGAGTGCCATGGTCTGACCATTATGCCCTGAAGGTTCGGGTGGACGTGCCGCAACAACCCTGTCTAGGCGACGGGCGGATTTTTGCCCGCCCGCGGAGACTTATGGATCCTGTTGGATTCCTGAATGCTCTGCGGGACTCTGAACCCACCGGTACCCTCGATGAGCTAGTGGAAGACTGGAATTCCCGCCTTTCCGATGCCATCGAGGAAGTTGCTCCCCGGCGTCCTCTACGCCCCCGCTCGCGGCTGGCTCCTTGGTATACTGAGGAGCTACGCCGTATGAAGCGGGAACTTAGACGACTAGAGCGAGTGTGGAGGAAAGCTCGTGACGAAGCAACACGAACATCTTATAGGACGTTTATGAAGGCCTATGAGATGGCGACGAAGGAGGCGAAAAGAGTGTTTTTCTCCTCCTCCCTCGCGTCTGCTAGCTCTCGCCCAGCACAATTGTTTCGGATTATTCGGTCTTTGACCTCACTGTCTGAGGGGTCTACAAATTGTCAATTGGCTCTTAGCTGTGAGGCATTTATGAGCTTTTTTGCAGATAAAGTCATGTCGCTCCGCCAGGACCTCCCTGCCACCTTAGAGACAATATGCGAACTGGAGGCACCCTTGCCGTCTTCTGGCCCTTGTTTGACCCAGTTCTCCCTGCTCTCGGAAGCCGCTGTTGACAGGGCCCTAGCTGCTGTTAGACCTACTACCTGTCCTCTGGATCCGTGCCCCTCCTGGCTTATTAAAGCGTGCCAGGCGGAGCTACGGCCCCACCTGTTGAGTATCATCAATAACTCCCTTGAGCAAGGAGTTTTCCCTGGTGGGTTGAAGGAGGCAGTGGTCCGCCCACTCTTGAAAAGACCATCGTTAGATCCAGGTGATCTGGCCAATTACCGCCCCGTCTCGAATCTTTCGTTTCTGGGGAAGGTAATTGAGAGAGTGGTGTTGGAGCAGCTTCGGGGCTTCCTGGAGGACACATCGGCTTTTGATCCCTTTCAGTCCGGTTTCCGTGCTGGACATGGGACGGAGACTGTTCTCGTCGCTGTCACAGATCAGCTCCGCTTACAACTTGACCGAGGCGGATCGGCGCTGCTGGTCTTATTGGATCTGACCGCAGCGTTTGATGTGGTCGATCACGACCTTTTGACCCACCGCCTAGCCGCTTCCGGGGTGCGGGGCACTGTCCTTAAATGGATTGCCTCGTTCCTCCGGGATCGGACTCAGCAAGTGTGGTGTGGGGACCAAGCTTCCCGGAGGTGCTCGCTTCATTGTGGTGTACCTCAGGGAGCGCTGTTGTCCCCACTATTATTTAACATCTATATGCGACCCCTTGCTCAGTTGGTGCGGAGCTTTGGGCTGACGTGTCATCAGTATGCCGATGACACGCAGCTCATTCTGTTGATGGAGAGGGGAGCGGCCACCGCCCCTGCAGCTCTCCAGCATTGCTTAGAGGCCGTGGCTGGTTGGTTGAAACAGAGCAGGTTGAAACTGAATCCAGCAAAGACGGAGACCCTCTGGCTGGGTCGTGAGGGGGAGGGGGGGATTTCCAGCCGCCGGTGTGGGAGGGGACTGTATTGGCACCAGTCCCCTCTGTCCGCGACCTGGGGGTCCACCTGGATTCGTCTCTTTCAATGGAGACCCAGGTGGCCCATATAACCCGGGTCGCATTTTACCATCTCCGTCAGGCCCGACGGCTGGTCCCCTTCCTCTCCCAAGCTGACCTGGCCACTGTGGTCCATGCAACGGTCACCTCCAGGTTAGACTATTGCAACTCGCTCTACGCTGGCCTTCCCTTGCGCTTGATTCGGAGATTAAAAATGGTCCAGAATGCAGCGGCTCGTATGCTTACAGGGAGTGCCATGCGAGAACACATTACACCTGTGCTCAGCCGTCTGCACTGGCTACCAGTTGAATACCGAATCACTTTCAAGGTGTTGGTGTTGACCTTTAAGGCCTTCTGTGACCTGGGGGCCTCCGGGTACTCTCCGCGGGACCGTCTTACCCCATATGTCCCAAACCGGCCTCTGCGCTCAGCAGAGGCCAATTTGACTGGTGATCCCTGGCCCCTCAATGATACGGCTGGCCTCTACCAGGGCCAGAGCCTTTACGGCTCTGGCCCCGGCCTGGTGGAACGCTCTACCACCATCTGTCCGGGCCCTGCGGGACCTCGCTGAGTTCCGCAGGGCCTGTAAGACTGAATTGTTCCGCCAGGCCTTCGGGGAGACCGGCCGTTGATGAGGGCCCCCTTCCTCCTCTCCCTCCTCTTCGTTCTCCCTCTGATAACATCATTGAATCCTACCACCCCTTGGGGTTGAGGAGTTAATAGTGGATGCCATCACGTACTAATGTTAATTTTAATGCTGCCTTTTAATGGGAAAGGTTTATATTTTATTTTTTAGAGCCTATACTATGTAACTTATTGAATTTTAACTTGATTTATTATATTGTGCTCTACTTATGTTGTTCACCGCCCTGAGCCCTTAGGGGGAGGGCGGTTTATAAACCGAATATATAAATAAATAAATAAATATAAATAAATAAATAAATTCCCCAGATAAGCCTCCACAGCTCAGGCGGCAGAGCTGGGAATCAAACCCGGTTCCTCCAGATTAGATACACGAGCTCTTAACCTCCTATGCCACATTTTACTAATGTTTTGTAAGGCTTTGTTGGTGTTTTGAAAGTACAAGTTGACACATATTCTATTTAATAATTTTGTGCATTAACTGTATATTTCTATCAATAACCAGTCAGATTACAATCTGGGGACCCAGGTACGAATTCACATTTTGTCTTGGGAACTTGCTGAATTACCTTGTACCAGTTACTTTATGTTAGCTTAACCTACTTCACAAGGGGGGGGGGTGTTTGCGAGGATAAAATGGAGAAAGGGATAGTGATTTTGAAAGGCACTTCAGGTCCCAATTTGTGAAAAAGGCAGAGTATAAAAATACATACATACATTTTTCCTGAACAACTTTGCTTGAACCAGAAGGAGAAGTGCCTCCTGACATCTAAGAAGCAGGCAAAGGTAACAAATTGTGTTGGAAAAACTAGGGACCTTTATCCTGGGAAAGACTCCTCCCCTAAAGACCATTCTCGTTAGAAATAGTAATGAATAAAATATCAACAGTAATGTCTCATACAGAACTGAATGTTTGTGATATCATTTATTGGCACACCAATCGCTTGTCCCTGTTCCATTTTTATATTTGGAAACCCTAGTGGGCCCTGTATTTCTGATTCAAAAGGATATCTGGCAATCAATAGACTGATGTCGGTTTGGCAGCTATTGTAGAACTATATTTTTATGAAGGATTTATACTCAGAATTAAGAAATATGGGCTAGAGCCAGCGTGGTGCTATATATAACTGTATATTAATCCACCACTTGCTGGACCTTCTTTGTTTTAGAATACTCCACTTGGGTCCTATTTTCTTGGGTACAGAACTAGGTAGGCACTAGGACCCAAACAGAGCACTCTAGAACTAAGAAAGTCCACCATGTGAAGGATTAATACACAATTCTATTTTTAACTTTTGGTGGAAAAGAGTATAGTTGTCAATAGAGATCATCTGTGAGAGCCACCAGTTCAGTGTCTGTTCCATTGTCAGGCCAAAAGCCAGGCTGAAATGGAAGGTCTTTAACAGTGCCATCCCAAGCAGAGTTATACTATTGTAAGTCCACTTAAGTCAAGCCACGTAGAAAGGTATAATTCTGCTTAGGACAGCACTGCACGTCATTCTTTTCCCTACTCCTATGCAAAGCAAGAAGCCACTGAATTTAGGTGCTGTGATGCAGATGTCCAATAGACTATTTTGTATGTATGTACTCACATCAAATAGGCCACTGTGCATGCAAATGATGTGCAGGACTGAAGACCTGGTGAATAAGAGCGGGTGCTTTGATTAAACAAGTATGCCTCATTCTTGCAGTCTCATCAGTTCAGTCATTACAGTCAGATGAATTGTAAATCTTCTTTCAGTCCATCAGCATTAGCATTAGGTTGTACTCATTTAAGACAGAATTTAAGTAAATCTACAGTCTTTGTAGTCTGGAAACCACTTTTTAAGAATCTGCTTGCAATGTCTATTCAGTTTTCTCCTCCTACGGTGTCAGCATAAAGTTTCAAAACTGAATTAGCTAAAAAAAAGTTTTTAAAAGAAAGGACTAGCTGAGAGCCCATCTCCTGATCCTCCCTTACATACTGCATGTGGAAATATTTGGCAGCACTACTAAAGCCTCTGTTTGTTTGTTTGTTTGTTTGTTTGTTTGTTTGTTTATTTATTTATAATTGGTTTTATATACTGCCCCTCCCCCGAAGGGCTCTGGGTGGTGAACAACACAATAAAACAATAGTTACAATAAAACCCCATTAAAACAGCAATCAATAATGTTACATTGGCATCAGAACTTCATAGATCCACCCTAGAACTTCATAGATCCACCCTGTTCCTACACTCAGAGGAGAGAACCAGTGACAGGGCCTTACAAGGTAGCACAAAACTTTGCTCAACAAACTTTAGTTTTCAGCATGAGGCTAAGATCTGCTGGTCACTCAGCTATGTGTGGCTAGTTTGGGTATAACCCCTCATCCTTGGATGCTTTAGAATGCTTTCCAACTTAACTTAACATTAAATCTCCTAAACATCTGCTAAGGATTAGGCCTACTTCATTAATAGGTTTGCTAACAGAGACTCACCACTGGAGCAACATAATGGCATTGCCAGTGATGTTTTGACATCACTTCCAGCATGACAAGAAGTGATGTTATGGCAGCACAGTAATGCTCTAGAATTCTGTGCAAATTTCATGGTTTACCCAAACAATTTTGACTGCATGCTAGAGTATTGCTGGCACTATGCTGATGTCACTGCTGGTCACACAGAAGTGACAACTGCAAATCAATACACTGGTGAGGCCCCCATCCCAATTTTCCTCCCATTGCCCAGCTGAGCAGCAGTTAGACAACAATCTAAGGAGGATGGGTGGCACACCCACCTATTTTGGGCAGGGAAAAGGCTTCATGATGTTTTAATGTTTTCACTATTTACTGAATGGTCTGAATTTGTGACTTCATATGTATTTTATTTGGAAATTACCACAAGTCTTGGACTGAAGGGCAGGGTAGATATTCTTTTTAATTTTATAAAAAGTTTTCACTTGTTTTGTCCTAATACCATTGGTGAGATGCAACTCTCCAAACATGTGAAATGAGTGGAAAGGCTCTCAGCTAAATTGCTGCAGTGGAAAAGTTTTTGCTACATTGCATCAGGATCACACTTTGACAAAAGAGATCTATATTGTTAATGTACCTTTCAAAAATAAAATCACTTAATTCAACTCCCTATATCAGTTTTCAGTGTTACCGCCTGTTCAAATGTTAAAGTTTATTATGGGCTCCCTTTCTATATTCATATTATGATGTTCATAAATTTCACCTCCCAGTACCATATGCTCACACTTCCCATTTCCCATCAGGAACTGAGGTAAATACTAATTAAACCTGTGGAGTACAAGAGGCTACTAAGAGTATATTTTCTTTATGGAAATAGCATACTGTGAGAATGAGACAGTGAATAACTCACTGGTCAGTGGTTTTAATAAGTGGGAAGGAATAAAACCATTTTCCCTTCCTTTTTTAATTGTAATCCTTCATTCACCTACTCACGTCAGTTCATGCAGAAGTAGTTCGATTCCACTTGAATTTGGATTATTATATTAAGTCTTTCTATAGGATAACATGACTCTGAAGAACTGTGCGAAGCTTTAAATTTTTCAGCTTAATTTTTCACTAGGAGTTTATGGGATCTAGTGCCAGACCAACGATGTGGAGCTTTCTTTAAAAAAAAATGGCTCCAGATATTTAAATTATTTCTAAACAGGCATTTCTAAAACGATTTGCAAAACTGTTCACTGGGTAAATTCATTATGTATAGATTTTATCCCATAAATTGTGGCAATTCTTTTTCAGCAAGCTGCAGATAGACATAGAGATAATTGCAGCACCCAATGAAAAAGAGTTTCAGTACTTGGGAAGTTATGTTGGTGAAACCTCATACATAGATTCATTCGGTGAACTGGGGCAAGTCCCTTTCTCTCAATCTTAGTCTCTCATTTTGAGTATAGCTGTAATATTGGACTGCCATAGGCCGTTTCTGCACAGTCAATTACAGCATTGTGCCTCGGTGTTATTGGCAACGCTACAGCAACGGAGCGTTTGCATGGGCGAGCGCTCCGTAGACAGGTAGTGCATCAGTTGAACCCCAGCGCTTTGCATGATGAGCTTGGGTTGCCAGGCAAGGCATAGCAACCAGCAAGAGTCTATGAGGGGTGTTGTCAGGCAACTGTGTGACATCACTTCTGAAGAAAACCTAGAAGTGATGTCAGTAACGAACTGCTGCTTTACCGCTATAGTGGCTGTAATAATGATCAAGTCTTCCAGCAACTGACTCAATGGGAGGAAAGAAGAGTCCCTTTCCTCTCCTTCCCTTTCTGTTATCTCTCCTGTTTCACTAACTCCTTCCCTTTCTGATATCTCTCCTGATATCTCTCCTGTTTCACTAACTGAGCTGCTTGGTACATACTGAAAAACATTGTTCACAGGTTGCCCTGGGAATCTCTTAATTTAGTTTGCACTGTGTGTGTTAATCACTGATAAAACAAGCTAGCCCTTTCCATACGGGGCCAAAAACAGTGGCCCAGGGATGGAAAAACATGGGTCCCTGGGGAGCTGTTCACACAGGCAGCGCTGCTGCAATGCAGCAGCACCGTCCTGTGCGGCCCCGAGCGGCGCGAAGGCGTCGCTTTCCACCTCCCTTCCCAGGGGTGGTTTTTGGAAAGCGCTGCCTTCCCATCGGTGCGGTGCTTTTGGAAGATGCCGCTTTCCCGTCCCCTCCACCTCGTCCTCCAACGTTGGTCTGGAGGGCTGCTGAGACCCGCCCACACTGCCCTCCGACCCCTGGAGGTCGAAGGGCAGCATGGGCGGGTCCCTGCAGCCCTCCAGACTGATGCTGGAGGACAAGATGAGTGGGGGGGACACAGAGCCGCCTCTTCTGCGCTGGCCTCTGAGGGGGCCGCTCACACGCTCCCTCTGCTGGTGGAGAGGCACCCTTTCCACCGTGCAGAAAGGGCCGCTGAGTCACTATGGCCCCTTCCTCACATGCAGAATAATGCACATTCAATGCACTTTGAAGCAGTGCAGAATAGCAATATCCACTTACAAACAATTGTGAACGTGGATTGAAAGTACATTATTCTGCATGTCCAGAAGGAGCCTATGGGAGGAAGAGATAGAGGAGAGTCTTCTTAACTAACTGATTGGGTTGCTAACCTGTCACTGATGTCATAAGAAAGTGAAGGGGAGGGAGGTCTTCACTGGCCCAGATACTGGAAGCCCAAGAGTGCAAACGTAAGCTGCATCACTAGAAATAATATGTAACTGCCTTAATAGAGTTCTGGGTTGAAGGCCATTCCATGTAATTTCTGGAATAGTCATGAACTTGCTTCATTTTACATGTGGAGAGGCATTGTAGCACAGAGATTACTTCATAGATTGCTTCACAGGACTCTGATAATTGGCAAGTTTTGTGTTTATAGACAGAAAATTTTAAAAGCCACTTCACCTTATATTTGATTTTGCAAGAGGACCTGATTTATACTTAGTCATAATATCTACCATAAAGTAACATTCTGGTCTTCAGATAAAATAATTCATTCTCAGTTATCATGGATAAACACACAGCACATGAAATGTTGTTTGTGTTATTTACCAGCTAAAGTATATTCCACCCAAATCAATAACTCCAAGTTTGGTTCTGCTGCAGGTACTTCTATATTTTACATTCTTCACTTAGGGCTACATTTTTTAATCTTAGTTGCTGATAAACTCCTACCATAAGAGGATATATGGATGAATGGTGTCATAATCTCTTCTATGGTCTTCCCTTTAACGAATACAGAGGTAAAATAGCGCCATCAGCTCTCAATTATTCAGCAAACCATATTTACTGAAAAAAATGTGTGTTTTGATGCAGAAGGCCCTGACACTGTGTTTAATGCATTGCCTCAGGTGTCTTACTGCTACCCTCCAGCATGTTGACAGAATTGCAGTTATTAGAAATGATCAGTCTAAGAAAATTCCACCCACTTGAAAACCAGTAACACCTAGAAAAACACTTTTCTTTTAGCATTTTGTAAAGACTGACACAATATCCATCTCTACAATACGGGAAAGGATGTGAAAGGGCCTTGGGGAGAATGTTTGGGGGTAGTAGCCACCCCCACAGACACACAACCCATCCAGAAGCCAGACCTCCTTCCCTTTTTTGTTCTTCAGGTGTTTTTAAAGGCAGTGCAGCACACCATGACTGCCTAATAGAGAAGGACATAAAATGGATCATTTGCCGTCCTTGAGCACTTCAACAAAGGACTGGTGAAGATTTAAAAGGGAAAATTGGGATATTACTCAATCAGCCTCCCCTTTTTTCCACTTTTCTTTCCCCCGCCCCCGCCCCTGCCCCCGCCCCGCCCCCTCTTTAGTCACCATTTCATTTGTATGCTGTTAATTATAGGGATTTATTTTTTTAAATGTTGGATGCTGGTTGTAACTCTGATTTTACTGTATTTATTTTATGTTGAAAGCTGCCCTGAGCCTGTTAAGGGAAAGGGTGGAATACAAATTAGGTGAGTGAGTGAGTGAGTGAGTGAGTGAGTGAGTGAGTGAGTGAGTGAGTGAGTGAGTGAGTGAGTGAGTGAGTGAGTGAGTGAGTGAGTGAGTGAGTGAGTGAGTGAGTGAGTGAGTGAGTGAGTGAGTGAGTGAGTGAGTGAGTGAGTGAGTGAGTGAGTGAGTGAGTGAGTTCAGGTAGCCCTCAGGGGCTCACTCACTGCGCTGTGTATAAGGATGGCTGTTGCACAAGCAGGGAAGAAATAGTATCTATTCCAGTTCCTGAGTATGGAGGCATGGTGGGAAAGCAGGATAGATAAAATGGAGAGAGGCTGGTTGTGGTGTTTCATCACCCTTGGCCAAATTAATACATAATATGCATCGAACCAAATGTTCCATTACTGTATGACTAATACCATTTCCATGTATGATTGCCATGGTTCTCTGGCCAGTGGGGAATGCGGGGGGGGGGCGGTTGGGTTGCCAGTTCCAGGTTGGGAAACTCCTGGAGATCTGGGGTGACAGAGACCTCAGTGGAGTACAATGTCATACCTACCCTTCAAAGCATCTTTTTCTCCAGGGCAAAAGATCTCTTTAGTCTGAAGATAAGTTGTAATTCCA
Source organism: Sphaerodactylus townsendi (assembly GCF_021028975.2). Taxonomy (NCBI): domain Eukaryota; kingdom Metazoa; phylum Chordata; class Lepidosauria; order Squamata; family Sphaerodactylidae; genus Sphaerodactylus; species Sphaerodactylus townsendi. The sequence goes on along the minus strand of NC_059435.1, from coordinate 47,745,074 downwards.
GGAGATCCCCAAGTCCCACTAAAACACTGCACGGAGTTATTGGGGATGGGGGCTTTAACATAGTTCCATTATCATGCTACCATCATTCATTTTCTAAAATATATATAGAGAACAAGATCTAAGCTTATTTCTTTGTGTGGATTTCTTTCCATAAGGCAACAAGCCCACAGGGTTAAACAAACAAGAAATTAACTTTTATTTATGCTTTAAACATAACACTGAAGAATGACAGATCTTGCAAAGTTAATTTTCCATTGAACTTTTAAACTGTCTCCCTATTCCAATATTTGGAATCTTTTGTTATAAATTGACTTTTCTTTCCAGTTAACTTTAAGCTGCTCTTCACCACAATGCCCTGGGCGGAGCCACGGTGGAGGCATGGCCAGGCGGCAGAGGGGGTGGGGTGGGGCGTTCTGGGGCATGGCAGGCAGCACCGCAGCAGAGGCACAGTGTGTGCATGCGCCCTGTGCGGAGTTTCCCCTCGCTCCACCTCTGTACTCCTGTCTGTGCCAAGAGATGTCAAGATTTTCCCCCTCTCCTCCTTGGCTCTCACTTAGGCAAAATGTCTCAAGAGTAACTCACAAATGCTTATTACCCATCCCAATAAATTGTAATCACTTCTAAGGCCCCTTTCACACATACAGTATAATGCACTTTCAATCCACTTTCAATGCACTTGGCAGGTGTGCGGAATAGCAAAATCAGCTTTCAAACAGTTGTGAAAGTGGATTGAAATGGCATTATTCTGCATGTGTAGAAGGGGTGAGCGCCATATATTTGAATGGGTAATAAGCATTTGTGAGTTACTCCTGAGACATTTTGCCTAAGTGAGAGCCAAAGGGGGAAGTCTTGACATCTCTTGGCACAGAAAGGAGTACAACAAAGATAAACAACATGGGGCAGTGATACCAGTCAGCTCAGGCCAGGGTAACGATGCTCAAATGCTGGCAGTCATGAGAGGCTTCCACTAGGACAGTGGTTCCCAACCTGGGGTACACATGCTGCAAGGAGTACGCACCAGAGTGTTTGGGAGTATGTGAAGAAATTACATAATGGATTTGCTAATATTGGGGTACAATTTTAGAGAAATTGTTTGTGAAGGGCTATGTGGGTGAAAAAAGGTTGGCAACCACTGCTATAGGAGGTAACTTGCATTACAGGGGCAAATAGGTGTTTAATAATTATGTTTATCAGAGCCATGAATGAAACTTAGATTAATCCTGGTGTTACATGTCTCCTCCCAGGGTATGGGGCAATATGCCATTGATTAATGAGTCCAACTGATACGGAATCATTTTGTACAGAAAGCCTTGGCAGTAGGATTGTCATTTTGCAACTTTGCTAGAAATAAGAGCAATAATTAATACTCATAGTTCCTGTATATTTCTTATACATAGAAGATTACAAATTCTGGGTCGGGAAATTCCTGGGGACTTGGGGGTATAGCCTTGTGGGATTAGGGTTGAGGAGGATCTCAACAGGGTATAGTGCCATAGAGTCTACAACCAAATAAGCCATTTTCCCCCAGAGGAACTGATCTGTGTAGCCTGGAAATCAGTTGTAATTCTGGGAAATCCCCAGGCTCCAAATGAAGGTGACAAGGCTATAATATACATGATGGTATCAGATGGTTCCTCATTGAAGCATTCACTTAGAGGTTCAAAAAGGGATATTGCCACATTTCATGAAAATACTGTTACAGTGTGAAAGTTCCAATTTCTGCTGTGGTTTCTCCTCTCCTGGGATGACACCGCAGTCTTCTCTTCCCCACGGTTGAAAAGAAATATTATTTTTTTAAACTGATCCCTTCTTATGAGTGCATAATTGGCTTTTAAATGATGTACAAATGACATGAAATGATATATATGGTTGCAAGCTCAGGTTCTGTTTCTGAAGAGTCAGTTGGTCCTATGGTATTGGCCTGTGGCAGCACGACTGAAAGTGAGGCAATCCCCATGACAAGTGGAATGGTAGGACATAATTATTATGAAGGGATTCAATCCAAGGACCCAACAGTACTTGGATAAGGGGCCACCAGCTGAAGGAAGAGGGGAAAAACAGAAGTTTAGGTTTTGGAACTAATGGAGATATAGGGATACTTCTTAGAATTGGCTGAAGCACCTTAGGGATGTTAAATATCTCTCTCTCTCTCTCTCTCTCTCTCTCTCTCTCCCTCTCTCTTGCTCACTTTTCTTTTTTCCAGAGATCATATCCAGGAGCTTATATCCAGGAGCTCAAATCTCAACCCTCTTTCTCATCAACACTGTGGAGATAATAATACTGACCTACTTTACAGGCTATTTTAAGGATTACAAAATAATGCACGTGAAGTGCTTTGAACACAGAAAGCACAATATACATGTTGCTGTTAGTACTGATCTATTGAGACCCCAATACTGATAAGCTTCTTTAATCCACATGGGGAAGGCCATCTTATAAATTGAAATACATACATACATACATACATACATACATACAGGACCAATTATACTTTTTTTGGAAGGGAGGCAAAAGTACACAATGATGTCCCCTGTATATTATATACATTTTACATATACATATATAATCAACAACTTTTTAAAAATGGTAGAATAAATTGTGTTGATCTTTGTGAACTGTCTCTATCCCCCATGAGTGCAGATATTGAAAATACAAAAATCTCTTAAAGGAGGGGAACATGCAGCAGCCAGGCTCCTTACTGGAGCATCCAGCCAGAACCGGATCACACCCATCCTGTACCATCTTCACTGGCTTCTGGTCGAGTTCTGGATCATGTACAAAATGTCGGTATTAACCTTCCAGGCTGTGAGTGGTCTTGGACCTGCCTATCTGAGGAACCGCGTCTCCCCATATAGCCCCGTCAGGTCCTTCTGTTCTTCAGAAAAGAACCTGTTAGAGGTCCCTGGCCTGAAAAACATCCAGCTGGCCTCCAAGAGGGCCATGGCTTTTACCTGGTAGAATAGGCTCCCTAGGGAGATCAGAGCCCTACCTGGTAGAATAGGCTCCCTAGGGAGATCAGAGCCCTGCAGGATTTGCAAAGTTTCCGCAGGACCTGGGAAATAGAACTATTCCCAGTGGCGTAATTAGACAAACTGGAGCCCTGGGCAAAACCTGAGTTTGATGTCCCCCCAGGTGCTTGCCCAGTGCAACGCGCACCCCCCTTACGCCCAGTGGCGTATCTAGGCAAACTGGAGTTTGCCCCCCACATGGGCAGCTGCCCTCACCCACTGTGACCAAGCAATGATTTTTTACACCAGGTCGTTTCAAAGTCACCATCACATTATAGAAAATGCCCCAACTCACAAATCTGAACACAGCAACAGGCCATGCCACACAGCAGAAATAATGTTTGAAAACATTTTCAAAATGCTTTCAAAATGTTTTATTACTGCTATGAAAACATTTTATGGTGTTGTATCCAGTCCCCCCCCCCCAGTTGGGGGAAACAGCATCACTTTCAATGTTATTTAAACTGGGAACCCCAGATTCTCCTTTTAAGGTGGATTTAAAAGGAGAATCTGGGCTCCCTAGTTTAAACAAGTGATGCTGGAATCCACCCCCAAACAGCATCCTTTTCAATGGTGTTTAAACTAGGGAGCCCAGATTCTCCTTTTAAATCCACCTTAAAGGGAAAATCTGGGGTTGCCAGTTTAAACAACATTGAAAGTGATGCTATTTTGGGGTTGGTTCTCCCCCACCCTGAAACAGAATCATTTTCAATGGTTAAACTGGGGACATCAGATTCTCCCTTGAAATCCATGCCGGGGGGGGGGGTGTTAAAAGGAAAATCTGGGAAAATTTGGGGGGTGCCTGCTGTCAGGGGTGCAATTGTTAAGCTAGCAGCACCAAATTTCAGGGTATCTTTAGGAGATTCTCCTGATGATACCTCCCAGGTTTGGTGAAATTTGGTTCAGGGGGTCCAAAGTTATCAACCCACAAAAGTGTAGCCCCCATCTCTTATTAACTCCCATTGGAAACAATGGGGGATGGGGCACCCCCTTTGGGAGGCCATAACTTTGAACTCCCTGAACCAAACCTCACCAAACCTGGGTGATAGCATCAGGATGGTCTCCCGAAACATCCCTCAGATTTTGGTACTGCTAGCCTAAAAATTGCACCCCCTGCAGGCCAAAAACAAAAAACCCACTTAAATACCAAAAAAAACCTCCCAAATGAACCCTGCATTTTTTGGCGCCCACCACTTTGCCCAATGGGTATTACGCCCCTGACTATTTCGCCAGGCATTTCCAGTGGGCCACCTGGGTTGATTAAACTAACCCGATGTTATCTTCTTGGCCTCCTATGAGTATGGTGGGAGGGGTGCCATCTACTATTATTGTTTTTTTTATTTATTGTATTTTATGGTTGATTTTGTTGTTTTATCTTCCTTTCTTCTTTTTTTAAATCTTCTTGTTGTTCACCGCCCTGAATCCTACACGGGAGGATGGATTATACATTTAAAGAAATAAACAAGAAATTAGAAATGGCACAGGAACTTTGTTATGTTTTAAGCAACTCTTATTCTTTAAGTCTATGGTCAGCATCTTTCAGGGGCCAATGCAACTGTGCAGAAAGAGTCACCAACTTCAACTGACCTTTTGCAATCCTTTCTCAAAGGGATCTGTCAATTCATTGCATCTGCAAGACAATTAATAGCTTTCCTGCTTGTGTGAAAAAACCCCACCAGAGTGATTAGTTGAGCAGTGGTACAATGCTTTCCTGACAAAAAGAGAATGGTGTGCCATTTTGTGACTAACAATTAAACCCTAAGCAGGTATTCAAACTGAAGCCGAGTCAAACCCGTGGGCTCATATTGGGATGATTCTGCATAGGTGTGAACTGTAACTCTGCTAGAACTTGAAAGATGGGCAGTGATAGAAGTGATACTGCTAAGAATGGTCTTTCCAAGGCATGCGTGTGTACACTGACCATCACCACAAACACATGCCGCTATGCCTCTTCATCATGCTGCTTTTTAGCAGCAAGTCAAACAGGCCAAGGCAGGATGTCACTTCATATGTTCAGCTAGGGCAGCATGTGGAGCAGCTGGGTGGCAGCTGCAGCCTCTGATTAGTGACTGCTGCCACAGCTCACACTGCCCCCTCTCTCTTCCTGCACTGGGGGCAGTTGTACCCCTTCCTTCCCCCCACAAATACACACCAGATCCTTCCCTGTTCTTAAGGAATCATAGGCTAATAGTGAATAGAATCTCTCAGCTTGATTTTGACTCTTATTAAAGTGACAAACAAGGAAGATGAATTATTCAGATTTGTTTGTTCTGTATGAATAGTCTCAATGGAAAGGAAAATACTTGTCTCCTCTGTCCCAGCAAAATAGAGATGACTAATAAGAGTCTAGAAACAGCAGTGATGAAAGAATGAGAATCCAGGATCTTGGAGCCAGGTTTGAGAGAAGGGGAATCCAGTTTCATTTCACAAGAAACTACAGGGAATACTAACAGGGAGCCAGATCAAATGAGAAGTGATGATAAGAAGGAATTACAAAAAAGAGGGCAGAGGGAGCAGCAGAAGCCACTTTTCAGATAGGGAACTCAGCACATGAGAGACAAGTTAATTTGACAGAGCTTTTTCTTAATGTTTTTATTGACCTCTCTGAAAAATATCTTGGCAACTATGATGAAGCTCCTGGCATTTCTCAAAGCATGTTTTGAAATGTATCACAAAACAATACTACAACTGGTGATGTCGCCCCAGCGCCTTGCCTTGCAAAAGGTCAATCCTCGTTTGCAAGTGGCTAATCTATCATGTGCCAATTTCGATTTGTAGTGTGGAATGAGTGCTTGAAGATATTCCCTCACTAAACTCACTCACTAAACAGCTTCCGTTGGACCAGAATACTTTTTACAGGAAGGAAGGAAGGAAGGAAGGAAGGAAGGAAGGAAGGAAGGACCCCCCCCCCCACCTCCCCCCCCTTTTCCAACCCCCCCCCCCCCCCCCCCCCCCCCCCCCCCACCGCCCCCCCCCCTCACCCCCCCCCCCCCCCACCCCCCACCCCCCCCACCCCCCACACCCCCTCCACCCCCCCCCCCCCCCACCCCCCCCCCCCCCCACCCCCCCCCCCCCCCACCCCCCCCCCCCCCCACCCCCCCCCCCCCCCACCCCCCCCCCCCCCCACCCCCCCCCCCCCCCACCCCCCCCCCCCCCCACCCCCCCCCCCCCCCACCCCCCCCCCCCCCCACCCCCCCCCCCCCCCACCCCCCCCCCCCCCCACCCCCCCCCCCCCCCACCCCCCCCCCCCCCCACCCCCCCCCCCCCCCACCCCCCCCCCCCCCCACCCCCCCCCCCCCCCACCCCCCCCCCCCCCCACCCCCCCCCCCCCCCACCCCCCCCCCCCCCCACCCCCCCCCCCCCCCACCCCCCCCCCCCCCCACCCCCCCCCCCCCCCACCCCCCCCCCCCCCCACCCCCCCCCCCCCCCACCCCCCCCCCCCCCCACCCCCCCCCCCCCCCACCCCCCCCCCCCCCCACCCCCCCCCCCCCCCACCCCCCCCCCCCCCCACCCCCCCCCCCCCCCACCCCCCCCCCCCCCCACCCCCCCCCCCCCCCACCCCCCCCCCCCCCCACCCCCCCCCCCCCCCACCCCCCCCCCCCCCCACCCCCCCCCCCCCCCACCCCCCCCCCCCCCCACCCCCCCCCCCCCCCACCCCCCCCCCCCCCCACCCCCCCCCCCCCCCACCCCCCCCCCCCCCCACCCCCCCCCCCCCCCACCCCCCCCCCCCCCCACCCCCCCCCCCCCCCACCCCCCCCCCCCCCCACCCCCCCCCCCCCCCACCCCCCCCCCCCCCCACCCCCCCCCCCCCCCACCCCCCCCCCCCCCCACCCCCCCCCCCCCCCACCCCCCCCCCCCCCCACCCCCCCCCCCCCCCACCCCCCCCCCCCCCCACCCCCCCCCCCCCCCACCCCCCCCCCCCCCCACCCCCCCCCCCCCCCACCCCCCCCCCCCCCCACCCCCCCCCCCCCCCACCCCCCCCCCCCCCCACCCCCCCCCCCCCCCACCCCCCCCCCCCCCCACCCCCCCCCCCCCCCACCCCCCCCCCCCCCCACCCCCCCCCCCCCCCACCCCCCCCCCCCCCCACCCCCCCCCCCCCCCACCCCCCCCCCCCCCCACCCCCCCCCCCCCCCACCCCCCCCCCCCCCCACCCCCCCCCCCCCCCACCCCCCCCCCCCCCCACCCCCCCCCCCCCCCACCCCCCCCCCCCCCCACCCCCCCCCCCCCCCACCCCCCCCCCCCCCCACCCCCCCCCCCCCCCACCCCCCCCCCCCCCCACCCCCCCCCCCCCCCACCCCCCCCCCCCCCCACCCCCCCCCCCCCCCACCCCCCCCCCCCCCCACCCCCCCCCCCCCCCACCCCCCCCCCCCCCCACCCCCCCCCCCCCCCACCCCCCCCCCCCCCCACCCCCCCCCCCCCCCACCCCCCCCCCCCCCCACCCCCCCCCCCCCCCACCCCCCCCCCCCCCCACCCCCCCCCCCCCCCACCCCCCCCCCCCCCCACCCCCCCCCCCCCCCACCCCCCCCCCCCCCCACCCCCCCCCCCCCCCACCCCCCCCCCCCCCCACCCCCCCCCCCCCCCACCCCCCCCCCCCCCCACCCCCCCCCCCCCCCACCCCCCCCCCCCCCCACCCCCCCCCCCCCCCACCCCCCCCCCCCCCCACCCCCCCCCCCCCCCACCCCCCCCCCCCCCCACCCCCCCCCCCCCCCACCCCCCCCCCCCCCCACCCCCCCCCCCCCCCACCCCCCCCCCCCCCCACCCCCCCCCCCCCCCACCCCCCCCCCCCCCCACCCCCCCCCCCCCCCACCCCCCCCCCCCCCCACCCCCCCCCCCCCCCACCCCCCCCCCCCCCCACCCCCCCCCCCCCCCACCCCCCCCCCCCCCCACCCCCCCCCCCCCCCACCCCCCCCCCCCCCCACCCCCCCCCCCCCCCACCCCCCCCCCCCCCCACCCCCCCCCCCCCCCACCCCCCCCCCCCCCCACCCCCCCCCCCCCCCACCCCCCCCCCCCCCCACCCCCCCCCCCCCCCACCCCCCCCCCCCCCCACCCCCCCCCCCCCCCACCCCCCCCCCCCCCCACCCCCCCCCCCCCCCACCCCCCCCCCCCCCCACCCCCCCCCCCCCCCACCCCCCCCCCCCCCCACCCCCCCCCCCCCCCACCCCCCCCCCCCCCCACCCCCCCCCCCCCCCACCCCCCCCCCCCCCCACCCCCCCCCCCCCCCACCCCCCCCCCCCCCCACCCCCCCCCCCCCCCACCCCCCCCCCCCCCCACCCCCCCCCCCCCCCACCCCCCCCCCCCCCCACCCCCCCCCCCCCCCACCCCCCCCCCCCCCCACCCCCCCCCCCCCCCACCCCCCCCCCCCCCCACCCCCCCCCCCCCCCACCCCCCCCCCCCCCCACCCCCCCCCCCCCCCACCCCCCCCCCCCCCCACCCCCCCCCCCCCCCACCCCCCCCCCCCCCCACCCCCCCCCCCCCCCACCCCCCCCCCCCCCCACCCCCCCCCCCCCCCACCCCCCCCCCCCCCCACCCCCCCCCCCCCCCACCCCCCCCCCCCCCCACCCCCCCCCCCCCCCACCCCCCCCCCCCCCCACCCCCCCCCCCCCCCACCCCCCCCCCCCCCCACCCCCCCCCCCCCCCACCCCCCCCCCCCCCCACCCCCCCCCCCCCCCACCCCCCCCCCCCCCCACCCCCCCCCCCCCCCACCCCCCCCCCCCCCCACCCCCCCCCCCCCCCACCCCCCCCCCCCCCCACCCCCCCCCCCCCCCACCCCCCCCCCCCCCCACCCCCCCCCCCCCCCACCCCCCCCCCCCCCCACCCCCCCCCCCCCCCACCCCCCCCCCCCCCCACCCCCCCCCCCCCCCACCCCCCCCCCCCCCCACCCCCCCCCCCCCCCACCCCCCCCCCCCCCCACCCCCCCCCCCCCCCACCCCCCCCCCCCCCCACCCCCCCCCCCCCCCACCCCCCCCCCCCCCCACCCCCCCCCCCCCCCACCCCCCCCCCCCCCCACCCCCCCCCCCCCCCACCCCCCCCCCCCCCCACCCCCCCCCCCCCCCACCCCCCCCCCCCCCCACCCCCCCCCCCCCCCACCCCCCCCCCCCCCCACCCCCCCCCCCCCCCACCCCCCCCCCCCCCCACCCCCCCCCCCCCCCACCCCCCCCCCCCCCCACCCCCCCCCCCCCCCACCCCCCCCCCCCCCCACCCCCCCCCCCCCCCACCCCCCCCCCCCCCCACCCCCCCCCCCCCCCACCCCCCCCCCCCCCCACCCCCCCCCCCCCCCACCCCCCCCCCCCCCCACCCCCCCCCCCCCCCACCCCCCCCCCCCCCCACCCCCCCCCCCCCCCACCCCCCCCCCCCCCCACCCCCCCCCCCCCCCACCCCCCCCCCCCCCCACCCCCCCCCCCCCCCACCCCCCCCCCCCCCCACCCCCCCCCCCCCCCACCCCCCCCCCCCCCCACCCCCCCCCCCCCCCACCCCCCCCCCCCCCCACCCCCCCCCCCCCCCACCCCCCCCCCCCCCCACCCCCCCCCCCCCCCACCCCCCCCCCCCCCCACCCCCCCCCCCCCCCACCCCCCCCCCCCCCCACCCCCCCCCCCCCCCACCCCCCCCCCCCCCCACCCCCCCCCCCCCCCACCCCCCCCCCCCCCCACCCCCCCCCCCCCCCACCCCCCCCCCCCCCCACCCCCCCCCCCCCCCACCCCCCCCCCCCCCCACCCCCCCCCCCCCCCACCCCCCCCCCCCCCCACCCCCCCCCCCCCCCACCCCCCCCCCCCCCCACCCCCCCCCCCCCCCACCCCCCCCCCCCCCCACCCCCCCCCCCCCCCACCCCCCCCCCCCCCCACCCCCCCCCCCCCCCACCCCCCCCCCCCCCCACCCCCCCCCCCCCCCACCCCCCCCCCCCCCCACCCCCCCCCCCCCCCACCCCCCCCCCCCCCCACCCCCCCCCCCCCCCACCCCCCCCCCCCCCCACCCCCCCCCCCCCCCACCCCCCCCCCCCCCCACCCCCCCCCCCCCCCACCCCCCCCCCCCCCCACCCCCCCCCCCCCCCACCCCCCCCCCCCCCCACCCCCCCCCCCCCCCACCCCCCCCCCCCCCCACCCCCCCCCCCCCCCACCCCCCCCCCCCCCCACCCCCCCCCCCCCCCACCCCCCCCCCCCCCCACCCCCCCCCCCCCCCACCCCCCCCCCCCCCCACCCCCCCCCCCCCCCACCCCCCCCCCCCCCCACCCCCCCCCCCCCCCACCCCCCCCCCCCCCCACCCCCCCCCCCCCCCACCCCCCCCCCCCCCCACCCCCCCCCCCCCCCACCCCCCCCCCCCCCCACCCCCCCCCCCCCCCACCCCCCCCCCCCCCCACCCCCCCCCCCCCCCACCCCCCCCCCCCCCCACCCCCCCCCCCCCCCACCCCCCCCCCCCCCCACCCCCCCCCCCCCCCACCCCCCCCCCCCCCCACCCCCCCCCCCCCCCACCCCCCCCCCCCCCCACCCCCCCCCCCCCCCACCCCCCCCCCCCCCCACCCCCCCCCCCCCCCACCCCCCCCCCCCCCCACCCCCCCCCCCCCCCACCCCCCCCCCCCCCCACCCCCCCCCCCCCCCACCCCCCCCCCCCCCCACCCCCCCCCCCCCCCACCCCCCCCCCCCCCCACCCCCCCCCCCCCCCACCCCCCCCCCCCCCCACCCCCCCCCCCCCCCACCCCCCCCCCCCCCCACCCCCCCCCCCCCCCACCCCCCCCCCCCCCCACCCCCCCCCCCCCCCACCCCCCCCCCCCCCCACCCCCCCCCCCCCCCACCCCCCCCCCCCCCCACCCCCCCCCCCCCCCACCCCCCCCCCCCCCCACCCCCCCCCCCCCCCACCACCCCCCCCCCCTTCCCCCCCCCCCCCCGGGCTCCCCCCCCCCCCCCCCCACCCCCCCCCCCCAGCCCTCCGACCGCCAGGCGTCGGACGGCAGCCTGGGCGGGGCTGCGACCGCCAGCAGGCCGACGATGGGGCCACGGTGAGTGGAACGGGGAAGGGAGTCAGCGTGCATCCCCAGCGCAAGGCGCTGTTCGCACTGGGCCAACCGGGAACACGCTGTGGAAGGAAAAACAACCCTTTAAAGGGTTGTTTTTCAGGGCGGCTTGACTCCGCCCTGGGGGAGAGGGAGTGGAGTCAGGTCAGCGCTGCTGTGTTGCAGCAGCGCCGCCTGTGCGAATGGCTCCCTGGGGACGGCGTTTATCCCGTCCCCAGGGCGCCATTAATGGGCCGCGCGGAAACGGCTTTACATTCTCTCATGTATCCCACAGAGACCTTGCTGCTCAGTATGAGCACTTTTTGATACCCAGGTACCTATAGATCAGGACCTCAGTGCAGAGATGGCAAAGAAAACTCTGGTAGGATCTAATTTCAGATCTAATTTCAGGCCCAAGGTTCAGAAACAGGAACAACTTTTTAATTTTTGTGATAACTTTTTAATGAGGCTCCTCCAAACAGAGGTGTAGCTGGGCCAGAGTACGCCCGGTGCGCACTCTGGCTTTTTCGCCCTCCCTTCCTGGGAAATGTAGTTCCCACCAGAACAGGAAGGCCTGTTCTCCAGCCTGCTCGGTTTCCTAAAGTAAGTGTGTGGGGGCACTGTAGGGGGGCCGCTGTGGGGGGGAATCACGCTGCCCCTCCTGACGGGTGCTTTCACATTAATATTTCTACTTACTTTAGAAAACTGAACAGGTTGTAGAACAGGTTCTTCTTGCTCTGGTGTCCACATTTCCTGGTGAGACCCTTCTTGGAAATGTAGTTCCCACCAGAAAAGGAAGGCCTGTTCTCCAGCCTGCTCGGTTTTCTAAAGTAAGTGTGTGTGGGGGGACACCATGGGGCGGGGGGAAAGGGGAGGGGCTGGGGGGATTTTGTGCCCCCCCACGTGACCCAAATTCGTGCGTCCGGTGCGTCACGCCCCCCCGGCCCCCTGGGAGCTTCGCTGCTGCCTCCAAACAATGTTTATTTGATAAGCAATGTATGGTGCTCTAAAAGAGGAAAGAGCAGACTTTTTAAAAGTCTTTTGTACATGCACACACAGAGAGAAATGTTATAGCAGTAAGCCTTTGTCTGCTTTGTCCTACTTATGTTCACAGTAAAAGGTCCCTGAATATTATGCTGTTTCAATTGGATTCAATGGCAAAATGCCCATTGATTTCAAGAGAAACTGGAGGCACTACCAGTCATCTGACTCCCATTACCTTTTCCCAGAGATAAAAAAGATGTTAAGACATTCAGAACAGTTGCTAAAAAAAGTTTGAAATGGCTAAATGGACAGTTTTATGAACGTAATTGAAATGTGAATCTCAGCATTGCGGAAAGCAGAAATACAGTCAGATTTTTAAAGGTTAGCTTATTCGTTTAGACTTAAATATACCATCCATATATGAATTATAGACTACAATATCAAATACTGAAGCCGCTCATCTGAGATTGGGGGATAAACTAGGTTTTAAGGACAGTTGTTCTACTCGTTGTCCACGAGAGGGAATAGAACATACCAGTAGCTTTAAAAATGCACCCCTGACAGGCACCCCAAGAAATTTGCCCAGATTCTCTGCTCTGCAGTGCCTTGGCTCCCTTGTAACCAATGGGGAATTTCTGAGTGTGTAAGCAACCTGCACATTTTTCAAGGTAGAGGCACCAGACTTTCAAGGGGGCTCCAGGAGTTAATCCACTGTGTGACTTAGTCCATGTCCATTCAGCCCACATACTGATGTCCTTCTAAACTGAATCAGCACGAAGTGAGAGAGCTAATATCCCAAGACTGTACCAATGGAATGAATGTTGCCTTTTATAAGTATCTTTATTTTGACTGAATAAGTCCTCAGGATATTGATAGACTCATACTTCAATAGGTTTCTGTTAAAGTGAAGTTTCTGACTACTCACTTGTTCAATCTATTGTGCCTATGCAAGCCAAACACTCAAAAGTAGCCTGTTTAGTTGTGTCATTTTTTAAAAAGTGTAAATGCCTGCTTCCACCAAAAATGGCTTTGTGTACATGCAGGTGTTTTTGTGTGCATGCATCTGCAAAGACTGTAAAGGTCGGAATCGTAGTCTATCCACCATTCAAGTGAGTAGCTAGCTTTGATTTTTTTTTCAGTGATTCGTAGCTATATACAAAGAATGCTTTTGTGAGTATCAGTAGATTAGGATTGCAGAAGCTCATGTTTGCAAATCAAATCCTACTTTCTTCCAACATTCATCTGGCCTTTGCAACTCCCTCAAGACCCCATCAAGTTGGGAAAACTTGCTTTTGGTCTAGTTTTAGACCTTTCTTCATAGACTAAGCATTTGTTTAGTGATATCAACAGAACCTGTCTTAAGGCACATGAATCCCTTGGGAAGCCCACAGTATCAATAGCTCTTATAGCAACAGTTGAGAGCATTGGCAGAAACAGTGCATCTGTTACAATGCTCACATGTAAATATGAAGGGTAGAAGGAATTGAATATTTGTATGTGTTATGTAGTTCTGGCTCACTCTGATGCCTTACAAAGTTAGACCTAGAGAACTGGATAATCATAAGACAAGTATCCAGGAATGCAGGTTCATTGGGTTTAAGAAGATCAAATGAAGGTCAGGCAGGACAACTGACCTGTCAAGTTCAGCAAGCAAAAATCTATCTAGCAGGATCAGTGATGAATTGTTCTGATAATCAGTTCTCTGGCAGAAAACACTGTATGCTATTTAGTCTGTGTAGGGAACAAGGTGACAGCAGCTCCGACATTGCAGTATGGAAGGAATGGAGCCACTGCATTTCCCTGATCTTTCCTCAAATGATAGTGAATTATTTCTTATATTTTTGCCAATGTAGGTGATACAATGAGGAGATGAATCTCTCCAGTGAACATGGTTCAAAAATTTGAAAAGAGTCGTTCCATTTAGCTTTCCTAGCGAACAGCCATAGATAAAAACATGGCCCATTGCACATGGAATATTTACCTTAACCCTGTTCTCTGCACAGTGGGCTCATAGAGGAAATGCAAGAAATCCTCTTGCATTTCTCTGTTTACACTCAAGGAGGCAGCCTGCAGCCCAGTTTGTCTGCTTAACTCTCCTGGGCCTCTGCTTCTTTGGGTTCTCTTAACTCCGCCCATCAACAGCTTTAAAGGCACAGAGATTATATTCTCTCCCACACTTCTTTCCCCTCCACACACACCTGCACACACAGACTCTCTCTCTCTCTCTCTGCATCTCTATCACTGTCACAAGAGAAGAGAGAGAGACTTGTTTTAAAACAGAGTCTTGCCTGAAATAAAGTCTTAGGAGCCATCTCAGCCATTTGGGAGGGCAGAAGCAGAGTAGGGAAGGTGGGGTGGGGCCAAAAAGACACTTACCTATACTATACCTTGCAAAAGCCCTCTTTGTTTTTACTTTATATACCTCTTGATCTCTCAATATGTGGACTTTAGAAAAGCAGGAAGGAGCAGGAAGCATAGAAGGGAAGGAGTGAGGGGGAAGGCTCCAGGGCACCTGGCAACTGAGGCTGTGCTGTGCTGAGGCTGTATTGGTGGAGAAGAGACTGAACACAAATGGCCTCCACTATGCAGCAAAGGCTTTTTGCATAATCAGCCATAGTTTAAGAGTCGCTTCCTATTTTATTTAATAAATGTATACTTTGCAAAAACTTTAGTCTATTGGCTTGCAAAGAATAAAGAACAAATGAATGTAAGAAAAGCTCTGATAAGTCAAAGCAATGGTCCATCCATGGTAGCATCCTATTTTACACAGCAGCTAATCACACAATTAACATTGTAATTAACCCCCTGCAATTAAAAATCAAATGCTCATACAATATAATAGCATAAAATCCATCTAGAATCAGTAAAATGAGGCAGGAAAGTCAGTTTAATGATGAAAATGATATTAAACAAAGCAGGAAAAAATGCATACTCAAATCTACCAAACGTCTAGGTGAACAAACAGCCTCAGCTATGGATGGAGTTCCAGATCTTCCTGGTGCCTCCCCACCCAATACATGAAGATGTGGCTCTTAGGGCCTCTGCAAGTAAAAGGACAACTAGACTTGTTCATTTCTGGGTTTGCTAAACACTTTTGGTTGTATTATAGGAATAAAATTCAGATAGATAATTTTCATTTGGCTGCACCCCTGAAAGAGTATTTATTAATATTTCACTGTAACAGTTTTCTCTCTAGCTGTAGTTTTAGATTAATTCCAGGGAGGCATGATTGTGCCAGAGTCTCAAATCTTTAGACAGGACTAGTGAATAAATATGCTGTGCTAGGAAAACAGACAAAGCTGAGCATTGCATTCATACTATGACAGCAAGGTTTATTTATAGAAGCATTTTTGGATGGCATGAGAGTGGCTACATCATGTACTGAAGCATCCTCTGGGTGTGTGATAAAAGGAGCTTGAAAACGCTCTCCTCTTTTTTCCCCCCTCTTCTGACTCTAAAGGTAAAGAAGCAATCCATATGGGGAAAAATATCAAAGACTCATTCCTATGGAGTCTGGTTGTGAGAGACACAGGACAAAGCAAAAGGGGACAGAAAGACAGATGGATCCATTTCAACCAATCCAGGAAGGAGAGGGAGCAGCAAGAAGAATGAAGTGGGGTTGAGCAATGCACTAAAGCAATTAAAAATTTAACACGAATGCAAAATATGTAACCGAACGCTGTCCAGAACTTCTTTTGATGTCTGGGTTTATTTTCAAAGCTTAGTTAAGCATAAATATCATGGCTCTTTTATTGTTTTTAAAGAAGTCATGCCTTTTCTTAGGACCAACCACACAAAACAGTGCACAAGTTATGCTGTTTTCCAGAGCTCTTCATCAGGCTGGATGTTTAAAGGGCTGGAGTGGGGGTGGTGTTTCAAGCCCTGATCTTAAAGACATTTTGCCTGGAAACAGTCTAGAATGCCAGGTAGATCTGACTGAGCATGGTGCTGGGTGGTGCTGGTCAGTGTCAAGATATACTTTTAGTTTTCTAGGAATAAGAAGGAACAACTGCATCCCACAACTGAAATGTTAAGAATATTTATATTGTGTGTGCAAAGTGCTATCAAGTTGCGGCCAATTTAGGGCAATTCCAGCAAGGAGCTTTCAAGGAAAGTGAGAAGCAAAGGTAGTTTGCCATAGCCTTTCTCTGCAGAGTCTTCCTTGGCAGTCTCCCATCCAAATACCGACTCTGCTAAGCTTCCAAGATCTGACTAGTCTAGACCCCCCCCATCTCTTATTTATTTTAGATTGACCCACCTAATTTGTTCAAATCTACCCCAGCAACCCACTTATGGTGACCACATATGGTTTTCAAGGCAAAAGAGGTGGTTTGCCATTGCCTGCCTCTGCATAGTAACCCTAGATTTTCTAGGTGGTCTCTCATCCAAATACTAACCAGAGGTGACCGTGCTTAACTTCTGAGATCTGAACAGATCAGGCTAGCCTTTGGGCCAGAACAGCTACCTGCAACCTCTGCTTTTTGTTCAGAAAGCTTTTTGCAATTGCCTCTGTGTGACCAAAGATCAGGGATGGCCATTTTTACTTGCCAGTGGCTATTATTTTACTATATTACTGAATCATTATTATTTAATATAATATGGGAATATTTGTCACTTGTTTCAAAAAGAGAAGCTGACACTGAGATGCGTAAACTGGGTTTAATGGGCAAGGTGATTCACTATTACAGGAAGATTACCAGTGCATATGTCAGCTTTGGAAACCCTTGTTTGGCATCACAGACAAATGTAGCAAATGGGACAATAATCCTGTATTCTGCCTTCCAAGAATTTTTCTTTGAAAACTACCTCCACTTATCAAGTAGGCCCGCTGTAACTAGCCTGCCATTTGGCAATTTGGCAAAATGCCACATTAGCAGATGGAGGTGAAACTGGGCATGCCAAGGAACCAGTGTATGCATCAAGTGCTGGTATTATGGTCCAAATTCTATTATGTCCAAGAACACTGACATCTACGGCTGTGATCAGAATTTCTGCCCTTGGTAACAAGGGCATGCCATTTGTAAATACCATGGTTGAAACTGTGAGATGATTATTCACAATCAGTGCAGCCATTATAAAATGTTCTATCTTCCTCAAGTGGGAAAAATGTGGATAACAGAGAACAAATGAGAGGTGATTCTCTTGGACAGAGTTCTAACTTGGAAGACAGACCAAGGACGCACACACGTAATAGTCCACTGTGGCTCTCAGCTATCCACAGTGTCGATACCAGAGAAAAAAAGAGAATCCTTAGAATTGGAACCAATAGCAGTCATCCTGCTTCCAAAAGTGTTCCTTGTCATGCTGAACCAATTACAGAAATAATTCATAAGTATTTTATTTACATAACCTGTGGTTCAGGCAAACTGTATGGGCTCTTTACATGGTGCCGCACAGAAATGTTCTTTCCATCCATTTTTTAATTGTCTCATGGAACGTCTTTCAAGATTTAACTTGGCACAGGCTTCAGCAAAAGGATATATGAAGATCCTTTTTGGTTACACATTCTTGCTTAGCAGGATCGCTCAGGGACAAAAGAGGAGGAAGTAGCATGCAATCATCTTTTTTTGTGGGGAAGGTAGGCTGGGAGAAAATCCCCACAGGGTGGCCATCATTTGCATTTCCACAATCCCTTTTAAAAGGCTCTGGCAAAATGGAAAAATGTAAACAAGGGTGCTTGAGTTCATGACAGATCAGCAAACCAATGCATTAAACAGGAAAAAAATGGTGTGCAATCATTTTTTTCTGTTGCATAAGGGGGAAGTTCAGGGGGCAGAAGCATTGAAGAGAGCATTATATTTCAAAATCCTTTTTTAAATACTCAGGCAAAACAGTAAAACGTATACGAGGATGGTTGAGTTCATGACAGATTTGCCTACCAAAGCACTGAGGAACTGACATTAATGCATTGTGTAGAATTTTTAAAAAAATTCAACAACAAATGCAAATAGGAAGTGGATGAGGGAGAAGGAACATGTGGGATAGAAGGGACATGGATTTCCATCAACAACAAATTCAAGAAAAGCATTTTGCATGGAAAGTCCAGTCAGTTAAGTAGCACTTTAAACAGAAAGATTGCAACACACGCACCGGGAGGGGGGAGGGGGTTGCAGACCCTTTATGCATGAAGTGCTTACCCCATAGCCATTAGCTTCACAGGGTTTTTTTCCCACTTTTTTTTTAAAAAAAAGAAGGGATTCTTCTGCTGTGACATGTCTCCAGCTAAGCTGATCTGCCATTTTACCCACCTGTTCTCTCTGTGCAACCTCCAGCTGGGGAGGTGGCTCTATGCTGTCATGTGTGTGTCCCATCTTGAATCTAGCCTTATTTTGCTAGAGTAGACCATGTAGATTTTATGTAAATTTGATTAGTCTATTGCTCCAGCAATAGACTGAAGGAGTGGAAGAAATCATAAAATGCAGAGAAAATATTGACCTGTTAGAGTTAACCCTCAACTCTCAACTAAACATCAGCATTCCTGTGGCACTGTAAGATGTTCACATTGTTTCTGGGGGCAATGCCTGGCAGAAGAGCCAGCGAGTCTGCTTTGTATTCCTATAACCTTGCTCAATTCCTCTTGTTTTGGTTACAGTAGGTTCAGCTGACTTCTATGTAGAAGGTTATTTACTTTCCAGTCAGCGGAGCTATTGCAAGGCATGCCAAATCCTGACAGGAGAAGGCAGAGTCTGTAGTGAGATTCTTTTTAATTGGTTATGCTTTTCTTAATTAACAGGTATTGGTTATATGCAAATGTACTGGTTTCTACTTTGATGTTAGACTTTCTATAATAGCCTAAACTGTCTTTTGATCCTTGGGACACTTTGAAACCATGAGCTGTGGTTTCCATTAGACTGTTCTTTGAACAGAAAACAAACTTCCTATTTTTCCTTACTGATGTCTCTTTATTCTCACCCAGGTAAAAGAACAAACACCCTGCATTAGGTGATCAGGCCATCGAGACCAACAGTGTTATTTTTGTAAAAATGCTGTTCTGATTGTTCTGAGTTGCTGCCCTGAAGAGTGGGAGGAACTGCTGTTGGGTGGCTGGGTGGGGAGGAGCAAGAAATCCAGAGGTGGGATCCCAGTTCTCACCACCTCTCTAGAAGTGGTTACTAATTTTTTCTGAATGCTGAGAAGAGGTTACTAAAGCAACCTCCCTGCCCAATAGGGACTGGAGGTGCGTGTGTGCGGCGACGCCACTGTTTGAATCCCACCACCAGCGGAACCTATTATTAAAATTTTTGGATCCCACCACTGAAGAAATCCTTATGCAAGCCAAACTCATTGTCTTCCTTCACTTTTCCTGCCTAGTGAGAGGAAAAGTCATGCTTTCAGAGGTTTTGGAAACTGTGGAGATTCTCCGATCTAAGGCATGGTGAGTTTGCGAAAGGGGTAAACGTGTGGGTTACTAAGAATCCAACCTGAATGGAATTGTATGCACACTGTGAAGCAGACCACAAGTGCATAAATGGCCACCAACAGAGCCTGAACTATCTTTGGGATGGAGCCAAAAACATGAAGAACATAAAAAAAGGCATGACCTTATACAGCAATATATCCAGTGAAAATAGGACATGTGAAACTCACCTGGAAGCAGCACCAGATTATCGTAGTGGTTAAAATGTTAGGCAAGGAGTAGAGGGACTAGTGGATGTATAGGAACTGTAGTTTCTGATGTCTCATGGATCAGTGAATGCATCTATCATGATGTAAAACAAAATTTTAATCTGTGTTAGACAAAATTTATCTTTCCCTTTTAAAACCTGGAATAAACAAATCAAGACTAATTTCATTAAAATTTTACTTGTGATGAAGCTCCAATGACTTCCAGTAGGACTAATTTTACAGAAAATATACATAGAATCAGATTACCAGTCTGACTTTCAGCAATAGCGATTTTCAAAATGAATTGTGCTTTAATTTTTGCTTTCAGTGAAATATGGGTTCCTTTTGTGCAACCACAGGACTAGACTGTATAATAGATAACTCAGATTTTCTAATATATCAAGAAATGCCTTTCTAGGGATTCATACATCTATGGTCCATTAATCTTTTAAAAGGTTACATACTACATCTACATATAAGTGTTTCTTTCAAAGTGTCTTAATCAAATATCTTCTGGGTGAGTTGATTCTTTAGTAGGCCCTGATGCTCACAACCCTACAACCATTCTGGAAAAAAAAAAGAAAAGCCAATGGGAGTTTTGTTGTTGTTGATGATTATTGTTGTGATTACAAACTTTGTCCTTGGACCAAAAAAGAGGATACTTTACCTGATCCTCAAGACTTTCCATATGCCCAAGCTTTTCTCCTGTCTTATTAGGACAAAACAACAATTTGAAATATTTAATTAAGGTCCTACATCCGAATTGATTTTATTGTTTATAATATGCCAGATTTTTAAAAATATCCGGATTCCATCACTCCATCTACCCTCTTTCGGTCATTCTATTTAAGGAAAATATGTTTCAACATATACAAACACTTTCCCTCTATAACTCATTAACTGAGATTTATTTGTTTATTGAAGCAATTTCTAGGCCAGTTTCTCAGCCAAAGAGACTTGAAAAAAATTAATAATAACATTTTAGGATAATTCACAATGATAAAGTCATCAGCATTTAAAAAAATTAAATGAAAACAGAGGATATATAAAATATTGAAAGGAAGCAGTGGCAATTAATGCTGCATTGCCTTCTACTACTGTAATTGCATTTTCGGCATTGTTTATGATAGATCCTGTCAGATGCCTTTTTTCTGTTTGTTTTTCTAACTTTTGCAATCCTACTCCTATCACACTGTGTATTGGATGTCTTCTGCTGTCTGACTATATTGCATTGTATGATCTGATCCACTGTGAGTCTCCAAGAGAAAGGCGGGCTACAAATAAAATAAATGAACGAATGAGCAAGTGAATGAATGAATGAACAAATGAAATCAAGCAGGAATGCCATTTTAGATTTCCTTCAGGAGGGGGGAATCGTTTAATTTGAACATGAGAACAGTGAGGTAGGGAGATGCTTAACTCCTTTCAAGCCAATATGTTTACCCTCATTTACACATATCTAAAACTTGCAGGGAAGGGGGAGGCAGCTTGGATGGCGGAGTGATTTTGAGTGAATAAGATCTGGCAATGAATGGGTTAAGTGCTCCCATTCTGCTCTGCTCAAAATCTTTCCCTCCTGAAGGCTTGGGAAATTCCTGGATATTTGCAGGTGGAGCATTGAGACTGCAAGATTTGAGGAAGGGAGGGACTTCAGAGGTGTAGGATAACATTGATTTCATCCTCCAAAGTAGTCATTTTCTACAGAGGAACTAATCTCTAGTCTGGAGACCTGTTGTAGTTTCATGAGATTTTTAGGCCCCACCTGGGGATTGGCAACCTGCTTTAAGCTGATTTTCGTTCTATAAATGAAGTTTATCTATAGGCAAAAAGATATAATCTTTAGGCTGTTTCCACACGGGCAGAGAAGAGAGCCCTAGGGAACGGTAAAAACACTGTCCATGGGGCACTGTTTGCACAGCTAGTGCTCGTCCCGCTCAAGTGGCGTGAAAACACCACTTTGAACCTTGCTCAGGGAGCGAGGTTTTTCAAAAGCGGCATTTTCCCCGTGCCAGCCCCAAATGCCTCCTTACCTTTTCCTGGCTTTTATCGCTCTGTGGAGGCTAGGGGACACGCCGCCTGGCCTCCACCCTGCAGTTGTCGATCTGGCCATGAGGGCGTGTCTGCTGGCCTCCACAGAGTAATGGAAGCCAGGAGGAGATAAAGAGGCCTTTAAAGGGCTGCGCAGCCAGCGGGGCTGTTCATGCGAACAGCCCCGGGGCTTGTGTTAGGGACAGGGCAGGGCCCTGTCCTCAGAGCTAAGGCTCTGTCCGGTTACTCACAAATAACCATCTATAAGCTTCTTTAGTGTTTAGAGTTCATATCACTTGCATCGGCATGAATCATGCCGATGCAGCCCCGCTGCTCTGGCCATGCAGAAACGGCCTTAGTTTTGCATCAATATTAAGTTAAAGGCCCCTTCCGCACAGCAAATGGATAATAGGTTGCAGTCAGGATAAAGGAACCTGTTTTCCTGTTTTCTTGTTCACATGCATCCGTGCAGGCAGCGACTGGAGCCCACAGAAACAATCCAGGTTGCTGTCACGCCTTCATATGGAGACACATCTGCTTTTTAAAATTACTTTCCACCCATGTGTTGCTGCGCTGGCATTAACAAATGAACCCCCACAGCCATGCCGATGTCCCACTATGCGATCATCTGTACCTGTGTAACTACGCAGATGCAACCTGCAAAATTTTAAACAGGAAAAGGGAGGCAAATAAAGCGCCTCCTGCCTGGCCGTTTGCTTGTGAGTGGCTGCAACCCAGAATTTTTGAAAACACTCGTTTGTTTAGCGATTTTCAAAAATCCCAGTTTAGGGGAAATAACATGGGGCAGACTCGTTTTGGGAGCAGGATCTGTGTGAATCTCCCCCCAAAAAACCCATTTTTTGTGTGTCCTACACTTTTGCTTTTTGGCCTGCATGGAAGGGGCCAAAGACTGAATGGCAAAAGACTGTTTGCTATTCACACACAACTCTCTGAATGAGTTCCCAATCTGCAGTAGTTTGAGGAGAGTGGAAGCACAATAAACTATCCTCATTGAAAGTAGCGCAAGTGTATTTGGTGAGGAACATAGGAACAATTCACTAACAGAATTAGTATTGATCATAGTGGGTCAATGGGACTCCTGCTGTTGTTGGGACGTAAAAAAAGCAGGCTGCAGGAACTTTCAAGGCTGAAATTAGGAATAACAGTAAAATACCAGGAAATGTTAAGGATCATTTTTCAATGTAGGAACACTTTAGTGTTCTTAGGAGATGCAACTTTAATGTTCCTAGGAGATGCAGTACAATTTTATTCAACATTTATTTAAAGATCAGCTCTTCTAAATGTCCAGTCATTCCCAGACACTAGGCTTGTTACTTATAACAGGTTTCATGTTGCTATTTCTGGAGTTTTACATAGCCTACATGACTTGAAAATAAATCCTCTTTAGTTAACATTTGTCCTTTTCATGTGTCGAAGAATGCACATGATGATTCTTTTTGACCAGTTGGCAACTATTCAGATCCATTCACCCAAAGCCAGTTGTTCAATGTGCATGCACACCCAGAACCTGTGCTTCCCATCACCATTATATATCACTATACTTTAAATACATTGACATATAGGAAGAAACCCTGTATCATGGAGAGCTTCACTTGGGCAGTGGAGCCCAGTAGAGTTTCAGATTGTTCCAAAGCTCCACAGATAGAGACCAAGTCACAACATTTATTTGCTGGCCTTTCCATGATGAAGAACCAATTCTATGATTGGAGAAAGTCTATAAAGTATTAAAATAAACTGTAGGAATGTTCAGCTTCTGATCTTGCCTAGTCCTGTGGTCAAGACAAGCAGCAACAGTACAAAGACTGAACACAGAAGAATAAAAACTGGTTATGAGAGCATCATGGGTGATTTTCACAGTATGAATGGAATGTGAGAATTACAGAGGGCAACCAATTTGCAAAAGATCTGGGAAGACCAGGTTCTCCCTTTAAAATTATCCCCAGCATACTGGACAAAATATGTAGATGTTAAAGAAAGGGGGTTTTTTTTGCCATTTTCTTCATTCCTTACCAACTCCCTAGCAGTGTTACCACTCTCTTCTCTTGAATCTAATGCCAAAAGGGAGGGGAAGCAGAAACCATTCCAATGTCAACAGCCCCTCCTGGAGCACAAGGCATAGATTTGACATGTTGCTATGTACTTCCCATGACAACCATGTTATGCATATTAGCAGAAGGTCTGGCAGCCTGCAAAACGGCTAGCAATAAACACAGAAAGCATTCCAAATTCAATTTGGAAAGAGTACAAGTCCAAGTTTGCTCATGCTTAACACAGCTCCAGCCAGATAGCTTTATCTTTAGAACCAATGCAGACAGACATACAAATAACCTTATTCATTACAGAGAGCACTCTTTTAAAAACAATAATGTTATTTTTTTTTTCAGTGTTGTGTAGCCACCTTGTGGGGAAAGGGATGGAGATGACTGTGTTTGGATTACAGGCTATAATTTTTACTGAACTCTCAATAACATAATGTATAGAGAGTCTGAAATAATTGTCAGTATTGGAGAATGATTAGAATGTCGAGCTTGGACTGGGGAAAACTGGGTTTAAATCCCCATTCAGCCATGATGTTCCTTGGATGATCTTAGGCTCATTCCGCACACGCAGAATAATGCACTTTCAAGCTGCTTTCAGGGCTCTTTGAAGCTGTGCGGAATGGCAAAAACAGTTGTGAAAGCAGCTTGAAGGTGCATTATTTTGCGTGTGCGGAATGAGCCTTAGGTAACAGTGCTATCTTGAACAGAGTGACATTCTCATTGCATTCATTTATTATCCAGAATCTCACTGTACACAGCATGCTACTTCTCAGTTCCAGTTTAAGATAATTTCTAACTGGGCTCTATGCAGTTTGTCACAATTTTCAGAGCCCTCAGTTCATTTGCATATTTTTTTCTTCTTTACCCTACTAAGTGTGCATGTGCTCATTGATAAAACACAGCAAAAAAATCAGTCTGAATGCATACAAAATGTTTTCGTATGGTGTGTTGTGTGTGTGTCAATATTATTAATGCTTGGCATACAAGCATGTACTGTCACCAGCTTCAACTTTGTGGTGACCATGTATGGGGTTTTTCCTAGGTAAAAAGAAGACCTTCGGAAGTGATTTGCCTGCTTCTGCATGGACTGAGAAAGTTCTGAAAGAACTGTGACTGGTCCATGTGGTATGTTACCAACACACAAAGCATGGGTCATGGAGAAGAGAGAAGACAAATATGAGCTGAAGGCTGCGGCAAGCTGCAGAGTGCTATGTAAAAGATTCATTAATGAAAACTGGAAGATGGAATTATTCCTGATGTATTGAATCTATTTGGAGAAGATACGCAGTAACTCAGAACCAGAAAATCTGAAGAGAAATTTGAATGGAGAGGATTTCAGAATCTTCCCTACTCCAAGTTCCATCAGTTGACTTAAGAGTGTATGTTTGGATAAATTACTTAGTCTAGTTTAGATCCTCCTTAAGTAGCAGTAAATTCATTATTGTGTCTTCACCACAGTCCTGTATGGGACTGCGCAGGTGCAAGCCAGCCATGTAGAACTGACCAAAAGGTTTTTCATAATTTTCAGAACACTTGGAATACTCCATTTTCCCATCAGGAGCCAAGAAGGAGCTGGTTTCTCACCCAAATGGCCACATGACAGAAGCAGGGAGAATGCTCCTCCCTCAGTTCTCTCTACCACTGTGAAGAAAGGACCAGATTTAGCTGATCATGATCATCTCCACATCATCTCCTCTAAGGTAAGTGGTTTACTACTCTTCCAGAAGACACAATGATGAAACAAAGTTGCACTTACCTTTTTGTTCATTGAGTGTCTTGTGTGTAGGTATGCATTCTTCCCTCCTTTCCCTGTGATGGTCTGCCATTTGTTTTATTAGTACTCCTTCATGGTGACAAATGGAGAACTGTGGGAGGAGCACTCTCATCATGTTCATCACATGACTTTTTGGGCAGGAAACCAACTCACTCTCAGCTCCAGATGGGAGGGGAGGTCTTCAAGAGCTCTGAAGCTTCTAAAAGTTTTCTGGTCATTTTCCATGGCCAGCCTGCACCTGCACAGTCCCATGTGTGCCTGCACAGAAGACACTCAATGAACAAAAGTTACAGGTAAGTGCAACTTTGTTTTACTTTGAAATATACACATTGTAAATAAATTTATGTAAGTGCCCCTAGAATATCAGAAGTACATTTACACTGTGGTGAAATATATTCTTACAACTCTTGAAAACTCTTGAGAAACAGAGGTATAAACCATTCTTTTTAAAAAGTATGTTTAAATACATCAATAGTATATTTAAATACAATTTCAGAGATTTTTACCCTCATAATATTTTGGGAGAAAAGACACTTTCCTCATTAGCTGCTGAAAGACACATTGAAAGCATATTATTAATAACCCTGAGCATAATACAGTGTTGATTATCCAATTAAACTTCTCAAAGTAGTTTTAATACGCTGTACAATAATCTTGGAAGTTTACCGCTGGATTACAATGGCATTTAGAGAAAAAAAGTCTTTGAATCTGATACTTATTCATTGCCAACTATTAAAGAAGAAATATAGTATGGATAAAATGTCTGTCTTATCATTTTTGAACGACACAAGCATTTCTCTTTACATAGAAAGTTAATCTGTTGAATTCTGATGGATTTGTAGGTGAAGCATCCTTAAGCAGTAGATAAAGAAAATTAAACTAATCTATGTGTAAACGAGAAAGATGTGCTAGGAAGACATGAGATAAAGTTGGTTCAAAAGCTGTCATTAGTAATACAAGTCGATGGGAATTTCTTTTACGTTTCCCCTGCTTGACTTGTACAAACTCCTTCCTTCATAGACTTCTAAACGTATAGTAAGTCATCAGTGCAGTCAATGCAATGCAACTTAATATACCACAATGACAATGGTACTGCATCTCCAGGAAATAAGGAAATGGAAGGAGGGTCTTATAATCAAGGAAGAATATAAACAAATAACCATTGCTTGTAAGGAAAGTGTTTGAAAAACTAAAGCGGAGTATGGGTTTAGGTTAGTGACAAATACTAAACACACGAAAAAGGGGCTTCTTTTGTTACGTTCCAAGAAAAAAAAAGAACAAGGACATGCTAGGTGCATTGCAGAGACAGGAAAGTGAAATTGTAACAGGTGATTAAGTGCTCAATTCCTACTTTGCTTGGGTTCTACTTAGGAGGGAAATGGTGCTCAATGTGGCAAAAACAAAACACATGATGAGGGAAGGGAATTGCAGTCTAGGATTGGCATAAGATAAACACCCAGTTTCTTTAAGACAACAATCCAATTTGGTGGGGGGAGTGCTGCAGTGGCCGGAGGTGGCGCAGCGAAGGCTGTGGCATGCCACATCCAAAAAGGTTTCCGGTGGCACAGAAGGGAGGGAAATTCAAAATCGCTCCCACCACCCGAATCGCCTCAATGACACCAACGTCTTACATGTACTTACTGGAACACCGTAATTTCTGGAACACCCAGTGGAAGCTGACTAACATTGGCTTCACTCTCAAGAATGCCCTGGATGCTGGTATTGGTCAGTTGCAGCCTGGACTTTCAGGTTTCACTGCCATAGAGCAATGATGGGATTTAGCAGGTTTGCATCACTTCGACAGAAGCAGTTTTGCTTCTAGATTCTCCAAGGCTGAGAAATCATCTTTGCCACAGCCAGTTCAGTCCTTTGAAAACTGTGATCATAGACAACTGCTGAGACCAGGAAAGATCACCCTTGCCTCTAAATAATAGATTGGGGCAGGGGGAGTGTCTACCTTTTTAACAGGTACACCTAACCCAGCTGGATATTAATTATCTTGTGTTTCAGGGTCTCTTTCCTGCATGCTGTGGACTAAAACAGAGAGATCATTATTTTCTGAATTTTCGAGGACCAACAATATAATGCAATCATTTTCCAGGTTCCACAAATGTAATTTAAAGTGTTTAATTTGCATTCTGAGAGTTAACAAAAGGCCATGTGTTCATTAGTGAGCAATTATTGTCAATAACTGGGCAGAGGCCTTATTAGCAAATGAAACAAGTAACAGAGTTTAAACACAAAACAAAACCTTGAACCATTCTCTGACTGAGATGTTACCAGTATTCATTGTTCAGCAAGAGTGCACTATAATCTGAGTTTAATAGATGGCATTTTTAGTCAATGTGATTTCCAGGCACGGATCAATACAAATCCTTATTGTTCACATTTGCCAGAAATATATTATCTAAAAGGCTGTAATTTGCAAGAAACCCTTGCAATGAATACCACAAAACAAAAGCTAACAAGAGCAGGCACATTTAAAAGATGCCTATAGAAACAAAACAAAGCCCTGGGTGTTAAAAAACACTGCATTGCAACAAAGCAAAATAAACCTCCTTACATTGATAGTTAAAAGGAGGCAATTTATAGTGTGATACCCAGCATGATCTCTCCCTGGCCGTTTCCGCACGGCCGCCATGCACCCCCACGCCGCCAAGAGTTCTGCCGGCATGGGGGCGCAAACCTGTTCGCTTATGGCGTGCTTGAGCAAAGGCTAAGCAGAAGCCCCCCCCCCCCCCCCCCCCGCAGGAGAGGCTGACTCCAGCTGACAGAGTCGCCTCTTCTCCGCCCCACTCACGATGTCGCCGTTGTCACCTGCTGGCCGTGGAAGCCCATGCGCTGCCCCTCCGGACCCCTGGAGGTCGGAGGACAGTCAATGGGCAGAGGGCTTCCACGGCCAGCAACGGCTACGACGGCACCAGACATCGTGAGTGGGGCGGAGAAGGGAGAGGCCAGCATTTGCTTCCGGGCGGCGCGGTTCGCGACCGCGACCGCCCTTTAGAGGAAAGACAGCCTTCCCCAACAACAACCCTTTAAAGGGTTGTTGTTTAGGGCGGCCTGACGCCGCCCTGGGGGGAAGGAAGCACGAACGGCGGCCTGGGGGCGGCATTTTTACCGCCCCCAGGCCGTCGTTTTTGGGCCGTGCGGAAACGGCCCCTCTTTCTTGGCATGTGCTTTGCAAAGAAAATAAGGGATTAGGATCTTGCAGCAAAATATTCCCCACACCCAGACAATACTGTTATTTGTATCCCCCATCCTCCAAAAAAAATAATATTTTGCAATTATGAAGAAGGCTCCTGAAAATCCAGAGCAATCCTAGCACAACATGTCTGTGCAAAGAATTGCAGAGTATCTTCACTTAAGATTAAAGAGTGAAGATTCCAGGACATCGAGCACCTTTTGATTTAGAAATCAAGATGTCTATTCCAACATTCAAGTTATCACTGATACCTCTTTTGACTGTATTTAGGGTTGCCAATTCTGGGTGGAGAAATTCATGAAGATGTAGGGGTAGAACCTTAAAAGGTAGTGTTTGAGAAGATGAGGTACCTCAGTGGAGATTCTGCTCTGTATCATGACAAGGAGACCACCCATAAGGTGCATAATCAACTGGTAACTTTACAGGAACCATTAAGAGGGAAATGTGGGACTGGACTGGCTGTGAGAAAGAACCAAAATTAATTGGAACTAGAAAACAAACCTCCTATTGTTAAAATGTTTTTATTCTTGAATTTAGGACTGCAAACTGCCTGCGGAAAAGTGTCTGTCCCTTTAATGACAGCTTAATGGATGCTATTTACCACGTAATTTTGTTTTGCTTCATGCCATGAAAACTTTCAGATCCACATTTTCTCACCTGAAGTCCCTATGAAAGGAACATGCAATTTTTCTCTAAGCCTGCTGCCAACATTATCTGTGGCATTCATGAATCCAATCATCTCTTAATGACTGCATAAAACTAATTAGGATAACACCATCATCACATTCCTAAGAGACAAAGTAAGTTTATACATACACACAGATTCACACAAAACCAAGTCGTGATTTTTATCTTGCAGTTATGAGTTCCCACTGTGAGGCTGGTTAAAGTTGCCAAATTCCATTTATGGTCTGGAGATCTCCTGGAATTACAAGTGATCTCCAGACCACAGAGCTTGGTTTCCCTGTCCACAAAAAAGAAAAGGGGCTTTAACAGTAGAACATTTGAAAGTTAGGCTTTCCCCAAGACAGATCTATGCAAATTTGGATTGTATTCCTCCAATGTGGCAGGGTTTGTTTAAGTTTATTTCATTAGTTTATTTCAACTGCAGGAAACTTTAAAGGACATACTCATAAAAACGATAAAACTACACTACAGCAGGGACTCCAGGTGTTCTAACCAGTGACAAACTGATGACTGCCATTGAAATCTAAGGAAAAACTCTACGAAACATATTTGGGTTACGCAGAACTGGGTGTCGGTTTCTACATTAAATAGCTCATTCTGGACACACAGGGTGGCTAATGACTGGACAGAACTAGGCTATTCCAGGTGTGTTCTCACAGGCCATGGAAAGGGGGGGGGAATTAAAACTACTCTTGTGATAAAACATTCATGTTTTTGTCTGAGCGAAGAGAGCCTCTCAGTTTTTCAGTACATTGTATCAAAAAGAGGATTATTTAGTTTGTTTATGTTATTGCATCTTTCTACGTTCTCAATTCTTTGTTTAATTATCTTATTGGCTTTGTGATATTCAGTTTTCATCAGTGTCTCTATTCTGTAAGCCATATGTTCTCATCTGTGTTTCCATTTTAAGTCCTCCAAGGTAGAAATGTACAGATCTTTACTTATAAAAGGACTCCAGGTGTTCTAACCAGTGACAAACTGATGACTGCCATTGAAATCTAAGGAAAAACTCTACGAAACATATTTGGGTTACGCAGAACTGGGTGTCGGTTTCTACATTAAATAGCTCATTCTGGACACACAGGGTGGCTAATGACTGGACAGAACTAGGCTATTCCAGGTGTGTTCTCACAGGCCATGGAAAGGGGGGGGGAATTAAAACTACTCTTGTGATAAAACATTCATGTTTTTGTCTGAGCGAAGAGAGCCTCTCAGTTTTTCAGTACATTGTATCAAAAAGAGGATTATTTAGTTTGTTTATGTTATTGCATCTTTCTACGTTCTCAATTCTTTGTTTAATTATCTTATTGGCTTTGTGATATTCAGTTTTCATCAGTGTCTCTATTCTGTAAGCCATATGTTCTCATCTGTGTTTCCATTTTAAGTCTCCAAGGTGAAATGTACAGATCTTTACTTATAAAGGGTAGCAAGCCTTTAGAAGGATCAAATATCTTCAACCAGTGTGAAAAACCCAACTTGACCTCAGTTGAAATCCAGCCCATGTCTAATCTAATGGCAGCGTTTGAAATGTGTGGAGGTGCTTGAAAAATAGCCCTGAGAAATTTTGATTGGACTTTTTCAGCAGGCAACTGCCTGCTCCATGGGACAGAGAGGAGATGGAGGTGGGGAGAGCAAGCCAGCCAGGCTGCACCCTATGCGGGGCTTGGATCCCCTCCCCACCTCCATCGGAGACCCCGCTTTTCTAGCTTTTTTGCCACATTTCAGTAATTCAGGATTGCGCTGTTACAATACCGGTAAGTCATTTTTACTCATTGTTAAACTATTTCAATTGCAATCTATGTATCATTAGTTATTTTGTTGTTTCCCGGAGGGATATCTTTTTTTAAATAGATCAATTTAATACAACTGGTTGGCAAAATCATATACATCTAGTGTTATTTGTTTTGTAAACTGAAGGAGAGGATGAACAGACATTATGGATTTTTTAGATTTTCTGTCTCGGTTTAAAAAGTTGCAATGGTAATAAGTGCAACTTGCAATACTCTACAGAGTATGAAGCTCTGTCTATGCTTGCTGGGTGATGTTAGGATTGCTACGGAATATACTGAAACTGTGGACAGCATTATGCCAGCATGGTAGGTTTTATAGGTAGGTCCTATAGCACTGATGTAACTGGAGGAGAAAAATGGGCAGAGTTCAGGGCAGTAGAATTGATCACGGGTATGCACTGATGAGGAAAGCTGAAAATGTTGTTCTGCTGTATATGGTGCCACTTTCAGAGTCATAGGGCAACCCATTTGGCAATGTTTGGCAACCCATTCCTCTGTAATGCAGTAAGATTCAACAAAGATAATGTTCATTAAGAATCATTACTGCTTCTGCAGGTTACTCTTGCTCTACTCTTTTACCAAGGGTGTGGTTGCTCTTATTTTATTTATTTTATTTTATTTATCAGTCTTATATACCGCCCAATCCCCGAAGGGCTCTGGGCGGTTAACAACATAAAATTTCAGATACATATAGACTGTAAATAATTTAAATTAGATTTAAAATGCAGCAAATAATAAACAATAAACAATAAACAATGCCCGCAATTCCTATTAGACCCTCCCAGGAGGGGAGAAAAGCATGGGTCACATAGATAGTAATAGGCCCAGAAGCCTTAGGAGGGGTGCAAGGGGCACACAGTCAACGGCTGGATTAACCTCCAAAGGCCGGTGGAACAACTTCCGCCTCTGCAGGCCCTGCGTGAACTCACTGGAGTCCCGCGAGGGGTGGACAGCTGGAGGGAAGGTGTTCCACCAGGCAGGGGCCAGGAGCTGTAAGGGTCCTGGCCCAGTGGAGCTGCCAACCGCATCATTGAGGGGCCAGGGACTACCAGCAAATTGGCCTCTGCTGGCATGCAGGAGCCTAGTAAAGGAACATATGGGGTATCACGGTCCGGAGGTATGAGGGGTCCCAGGGTCAGCTGTGTAAGGCCTAAAAGCAGTAAGCACCCACATACCTTAGAGACAATCCAGGTGGCTTCAACCGAGACCAGTGCAAGCGACACAGTATTAGTCGAATATGGTCACGGAAAGTTTCTCCTCCCGTGTGAGCAAGCGGGCGCTGCCGTCTGGACCAGTTGTAATCTTCGGATCGAAAAACCTCAAGGGTAGGCCAGCGTAGAGCGAAGTTACAAATAGTCCAACCTGGAGGTGACGTTGCAGCTGGATCATCGTGGCCAGGTTCTGCGTGGAGAGTGAAGCGGAGCCAGCAGCGGGCCTGTCGAAGATGGAAAAAGCGCAACTCCGGGTATATATGGGCCACCCAATGGAGTCTCATTGAAAGAGAGCGAATCCAGAGTGGACCCCAGGCTGAGACTGAGGGGCGGCCAATAGAACCCCTCCACACCGGGCGCCGGTACTGCCCCTCCCCTTACCGACCAAGCCAGAGGGATCTCCGTCTTGATGGATTGAGGACTTTAACCTGCTCTGTTGGTAAGCCAACCAGCAACTGCCTCCCAAACAGTGCTGGAAGGCTGCAGAGGCGATGACGCCCCTCCATCAATAACAGAATGAGCTGAGTGTCATCCCAGCTGTACATGACTGAACCAGCCCAAAGCTCCATTACCAGCTGAGCAAGAGGGTAGCATGATGGATATTAAATAACAGCGGGGACAATAGCTCCCTAAGGGTACCCCACAATGAAGTGGAAGCACCCCGCCCGAGAGCTTAGTCCCCACACCACACTGCTGATCTCCGATCCGGAGGAGCAGAGGCAACCATTGAAGGACGGTGCCCCTTTTTTGAAGCTGACAGGCGGTGGGCCAAAAGATGGAAGTCGCACCATATCAAGCGCTCGCGGTCAGATCTAGCAATACCAACGAGCCCGATCAAAACGCCGGTCAGAAGCTTCGCATGCGGAGCGTGATCTGTGGCGGGCGGGATGACAGTCTCTCGTCCAATGCCCACTTCTGAAGCCAGACTGGAAGGGATCGAGCGCCCGATGCGTCATCCAGGAAACCCTGAAGCTGCGCCAACACCACTCTCAATTACCTTCCCCAGAAGCGAAAAGATTGAGGCGAAAGGTACGGTGGTGAATTGGCCGAATCGGCCAGGATCTAAGGATGGTCTTTTCAAAGGTGGGACCACTTGCCTCCTTCAACCTTAACGAATTCGGAAGGCTCCTTGCTCAGAGGGCTTCATTGATAATCTTCAACGGAGTGGGAATTAAGTGGCTCCTCCACGGCAAAGAAGCTTAACAAACCGGGAGGGGCAACGGATCCAGAGGACAGGTAGTAGGTCTAGCAGCAGCCAAGGCCCTGTCAGCGAAGCGGCGGAGGAGCAGGGAGAGCTATGGGCAAAACATGGGCCTGAAGGCGGCAAAGGAGCCTCCAGTTCACTAATAATTGTAGACAAAGTGTGGGGAAGGTCGCAAGAAGGCGGGTGATGTGATTTTATCCATAAAAAAAGCTCCTTGAATGCCTCACAGCTAATGAAGTCGAGGTGAGAATTTAGCAGAGACCACCTCCGACAAAGGAGGTCAAAGACGAATCACACGCGAACAATTGTGCGGGGCGCAGGAGCTGGATGCGTAGATCGCGAGAGGAGGAAGCCCTCTTAAGCCTTCACGCTTGGTAAAAGCATCTCGCAGGCCTTCATAAGCGTCCTATAAGATGTTAGCGCTTCACTTCGCCGTCCAGATTTCCTGCAGCGCTTCGCTTCCAGGCGTCTGAGGCCCTCGCTTTCATATGGCGGAGCTCCACAGTATACCATAGGGCCGAGAGCGAAGAGCGCCAGAAGAAGGGCGGGGGCAACAACCTCGATGGCATCGGAGAGCCGGAATTCCAATCCTCCACCTGCTCGCCGAAGGTGTGCCGGGCAGAGTTCACAGGATCCCATAGAGCATTCAAGGGAAACCAATTGGATCCATAAGTCTCCTCGCTGGCTGGCATAAATCCAGCCGATACGCCTGGAACAGGGTTAGTAGCGGCAGGTCCATCCGAACCTTCAGAAGGGCAAAATGGAGTAGGACCATAGCACTCTATCTATAGAGGATACGACCAAGTCAATCCCCCGAACCGAAGACCAAATCCAGCTGTGTGACCAGCCTCATGAGTGGGGCCAGAGTTTACTAAGGAGAGGCCTGAGTAATGCGCCATGGATGACACCAGGTCCACGGCCGCCGCGGCAGGAAGCGGTATCGACTTCAATAGACGCTTGAAGTCACTTAGGACAATAATGAAATTGAAGTGGAACCGCGATAGCGTAGTCAGCCACCACCTCCAGCAACCGTGGCGGGGGGGGCCCGTCCCCAGATGCGCTTAAGCGGCCGGGTACACCAAAAGGGCGGCCAAGCCTCTCCAAAGACCAAATCCCTCTAAGAGGCGACACATTCCATGCCGGTGATCTCAGGGACAGGGGACAGCCCTGGAAGGAATTGAATCACGGATGAACATCGCCATATCCGCCCCGGCCTGGAGTTTGAGCTCGGTGAAGACACGCTGAACCTGGTAGTAGCGACCTGCGCTAAAGCGCACGATCTCACCGTCAACGCGACTCCAGGTTTTATTGATACAAGCCAGATCCATCTGTTGATCTCCGAGATAGTCGAGGAGGAACTGCGCGTGCTTATTATTGGTGGATTTAGCATTGGAACAACTACCAGGGGGCCAAAGCAGGAGGTATTTTCTCTGAACTCCAACCACTCTCATTCCCTGATAGGATAGAGACGAGGTCAGAAGGCTTGTTTGAAAGCATAACCATATCCTGCGTCCGGTCTTCTATCGCCAAACGCCGCCCTGCAAATCATAATTACCCGTCCATTAACACTGGGAAGTCCCTGGCCCCATGAGTGGTGCCCCATCCCTCTATCTCCCCTCGCTACCAAATCACCCAGAACTCCACAACACGTGGGCCCAGGCTAGCCAACTGGATTCCACTAAAATTGCACTAACAATAATAAGCAAACTTGGGCTAATCAGCTGCAGACTCTAATCTGTACACTGAGTTAGTACAAAGGCTAATCCAAGGACTAAAACAGCAATACCTAACTGGAATTTAAGACTAAGCATACTTCATAATAAGCCTAGCTCTAATCCCTGAAGTAGAAACAATATTTAAAATGAAAGGTCTTAAAGACTAAGCACCTCAGCAAACCCCTGAGAATTGATGGGGGCTGGGGAGGGCGCAGCATAAGGCGCAGAGGGAGCTGCTGCCACCAAACTCCCCTACAAAGATCATACTTGCTGCAAAAGGGACAAGAATAATGAAAACAATCCACAGGTGGCAAGCTGTGGGGCCCACACCACCCAAGCCAGCCTCCTCCCGGGCGTGTTAGATGGGTATATGCACGAGTATGTTCTTCAGACCACGACCTATATGGCTCCTCCTCTGTCGATATGCATTGAAGTTAAGATACAGCCACCGTCCTATCAAGTATAGCAGACTGATCTGCTTCGGGCTGTATTGCTTGCTCTTATGGAATAGTCACCACTCCTCATGTGCAATTAGGGGTTCCAGTCTTGTTCTCCTACACCTGCCGCTGAGCCAGCTTGTATTTGCTGTAGGGGCTGTGTCATAAACTTATAATATTCCACAGCACCAAACTTATCTACTAGGATCGAAGCAGTTTTGGAAGTTCCTCTGCGGTGGAGTCCGGGACAGCCTCGCGCACTCCAGCTCTCCTTAGGTAGCAGTCCTTTAGGCAACATGAACTCAAACGGCAAGAATAAGCACTTTCACCACTGCCCCCTCGATGCTCGCCACTGCAAGTCGCTCCATTACATGCCGGCCGGCTCCGCTGGTTGCTGCTCCGCCCAGGCAGAAGAGCGCTGACCGCGACATCACAAGCGTCCAGCTCTCCCTCGGATTACCAAAGAGCCTTCCTAGCCGCTGGAATGCCTAGCCCCGGGGACTCCAAACTCTCGCCAGAAGGAGGGAAGTCCTCATGCACCGGGTTGCTCCAGCCCACAGTAGGCCCTTGAATCTGCCGCGACTCCAGCCTCTCGGCTGGCAAGCCCTCCTGCGGCCTGAGGGCTCCTTTGTCACAGCAGACTCCAGGCTTATGGAAATGGAGGAGTCACTCGCCACCGGGACTCACAGCTGTGTAATCCTTAGACCTCACTCTGTCTCCGTCCCAGCGGAAGGGCAGGCGGACGGAGAGGAGCAGGGCCTTAGCCAAGACGAGGATAAGAGCAGAGTTAGGGGAGAGTGAGGTGGAAAAGGCAGAGGAAGCAAAGCACCGCAGGCATGGCGTAAAGCCAGGCAGGAGTACCTCATGCCGTTGTTTAACTCAGTTCGTCAAATTCATTGCACTTCTCTAAATTCGATGACCCGGCCTCTCAGAAAAATCCAATAGTCGTAAAGTGGATAAATAGTCTCTATTCAAGCTAAAAATCCAGGAGAGTGCAAGGTTAAAAGCACAATTGTGAATAAGCTCTGCAGCACAATCGCTCGAAATGGCTTCATCTTAGTTCAGTAAGAGCTGGGGTTTTGTTTTGTTTTGCAGAGGAAATACAACTGGAGTCCTATTTAAGATACCCAAAATATGAAGAGTGAAAGCAATCTTTGGAGTCCCTTGTCCCTCAACAAAATATGT
Organism: Sphaerodactylus townsendi; assembly: GCF_021028975.2. Classification (NCBI taxonomy): domain Eukaryota; kingdom Metazoa; phylum Chordata; class Lepidosauria; order Squamata; family Sphaerodactylidae; genus Sphaerodactylus; species Sphaerodactylus townsendi. The sequence continues at coordinate 47,708,203 of NC_059435.1, read as the reverse complement.
TTTTGTGAGCAGTGACAATGTATAATCTTTTCAGAGATCACTTATGGTGGACATTATTAGAAATAATAAAAGCAAGTCTTAAGGATGGCTTATGTTCTGTCTGTACTAGATAAAATAAAACTCACAAAACAAGACGGGGCATTAAATATTACTATATTTCTAACCTGTACTACAGGACTTGGAACATTTGTCAGGTCTGACAAAAACTAGTAAATCCACAGGTCAGACTGTAATCAGGTAAACAGCAATGTCAGGATGTTACAGCATTTTTCACCAGAGCAATATACCCAAGGGAAATTGAATGGACAGCAAAACCCACCCAGATGTTCAGTCTCTTTTCAAAAATTATGCCTGTTCATGGAAATTTTAACAGATACAATGATTCAAAGTATAAATATTTAAAAATTTCAGAGATGTATTGCCAGATGCCACAAAACTGTGCAGTATTTGCCATCATGGATAAAACCAAATTACTTCTCATGATGTCATTTCAGTATAAAATTCTGCATAATTAATATGACAACCCCATCTTCCAACCAGAGCCTACTCTATCCAGACCTACTTAGTAGTTAGTACTCAGTGAATACAGTTGAGAAAAAATATCTCCCCCCCCCCCCCCCCCCCGCCCCCGGAGTTATATCCCATGGCTGCTGTATTTTGTCCAGATTTCTAACAGTTTGAAAAGAATGGATGCACATTTTCCATTATTGCAGTAAAGTCAGTCCTTCCAGGTTTTTTTTTCTATTGCCATTTTGGGGCTAAGAGCCAGTGGTGGGATTCAGCAGGTTCGCACCACTTTGGCAGAACCAGTTGTAAAATTGGTGCTTGTAAACAATCAGTTGTTAAATTATTTGAATTCACGCCACTGGAACCGGTTGTTAAATTATTTGAATCCCACCACGGCTAAGAGCCACAAACCTCCTTTACTTGCAGATTTTCTGACACGTGCAGTCCAGGAGATTCAGACAAATACTCATAAAAGATACCACCACTGATGATGGGACAGGACTCGGGAGATTCAGACAAATACTCATAAGGATACCTCCACTGATGATGAGACATTCCAAAGACACTCAGGCCAATTATACACTGGTCCTCTGCTCTGCGGTGAATGTATATACTCTTCAGAGTAGACAGATGCTTATCCTCCCTTCACATTCATCTTGCTGCAGATCCAATAATCTCCACAGAGTACAAGAGAGGGCAAAGGGCCACCTTTTCCCCAACTTCATAGGGAAAATGAAACAGATGGCCCTGTGTTACTCTTTCCTTGGGGTTTTGGGTATTGGTTTTTTTTTTTTTTTGCTTCATTCTGCCTCCCCTGCTAGATCTAATTCGGGAAACAATTATTTCGATAGATCCATGTGCTCAAAGTTTTGTTTTTGTTTTTTAAAAAATAAGACCTTCCAATCATTGACAAAGGTGAAAGCAGAATGCGACAGGTGGGGTGGACCGTGGAGCCCAAAATTGATTTTGAAGCGAACAAGGAAATCAGTGTTAGGAAAGCAAAATGGCTGTTTTCCCCTTCCCTGCAAGAGGAAAATTTGCTCTACCTGCTAGTTGCTTTGAGTCTGCTGAGGAAAGGAGGATACTCTAGCCTCTCTGTCTTGCACCAGGGCCAAGGACCAGAGGACAATTATACTATTTGATCCAGAAGTTGAAATAACAGCCTAAGAAAATCAACTTGGCCCAGGTGGGTATGAATTCTGTCAATGTTTCTTCCTTTTTTCCCCTTCCACTCCCTTTGCTGTGTGTGCCGTTTTTTTAGTTTTATAAGTATACGGACAGGGCCTCTCTCTTACTGATGTGAGTCACATGAGAAAATTGTTTGAAAAGAATACAAAACAATTAAAAAACATCCCTGACTCTAGAAAAAAAATGTTATCAATGGCCTTTGACTCTCCAAGGTAGGGAAAGTTCCTCTCCCAAGCTGCTGTTTCTCTTGTCTTCTGACAACCCCAAGAAAGTATGAGAATAATAGACACTTGATAGCTGGCAGGTACCAAACAACTGTTCTCTAGCCTGTCTCCTTAGACAGAACTTAGTCATCATTTTCCTTTTACCATTTCTCCTCACAATAAAGAAGGCTGGAAGGTTAGGCTGAGAGAGGGTGATACCCTTCCCACTAGAGATGCCAAGTCTGGCCCTGTTAATTTCTGGAAATTTGAGGTGGTTGTTGTGAAGCAGACAGTTTGGGGAGGGATTTTACCTGAAATCTGTGAAATGCTACAAATCTGTGAAATTCTACCCTCTGAAGCTGCCCTTTTCTCAAGGGGAATTGATCTCCACTGTCCGGAGATCAGATATAATTGCAGAATTTCAGACCTCACCTTGCAAAAAACCCCACTTCAGGGGTTAGCTAGAAATTCTGGTTTAACTTTGTTTTGAAACCATGTTCTTTAGTTTAGTGCCTTTCTCATTATTGTCAAAAACTGGAGTGAAAATCATCCTCATAAGACTAGATTTCTGTGATTTTACACTATGGTAACACAAGATTATGAAGCGATGGGAAAGAACTTGCCTTGCCAAGATAGGAGAGCAGGCTAGATTCCTTGTTTAGAAAATTCATTCCCAATGCCCCCAATAACACACATTTTTTCCCTTCTCAGATACAAGCTAGTTTCTAGTCATCCCTCAGAACAATAAATAAAGAGCTATAAGTGATGACAGCTACTACCAAAATAAAAAGCCAGTGTGAGCTATATCTATTCCTCACAGTTTCTCTGTCTTTCACTCCAATTACACAAAAGTGGGTTTAATGTATCACCATTTATACACAATCGTACACATATTTCCATATTCTTTTTTTGCGATATAGGAACAATTAATCTGATCCTGACATCCTTATTTATATTTGAATCTATATTTTATCTTTATCAACATTGCTTATCAGTCTTGTCACTAAACTGGACTATAACAAACCAACACAATCCATGGCTTCAATATTTTAGTGACACAGCACTGATAGGTGATACTAGGTGAGAAAGGCTTTTCCCTGTGGCGTAGCTATGGGAGGCTGAGGAAAGTGAAAAAAATGAGTGGTTTCTGAGATGGAGAGATTTTTTATTAATCAGCACTGGAATATTGTTACATTGATACACATTTGTAACAATAGGTGTCACAGATTTTAAACCTTCATTTAAACAAAAAGTAAACCTCTAGTCTCCTCCATTGTGGATGTGTACTTTTCTGCTTTAAAATAAAAGCTGGAAATTCAATTAACCTGGTACACATATTGCCATAATATTATATCAGCATAAAAATCAGAGAAAATCTAGGGAAACCCCATGGTGTGCACTAGCATACCTTGATACTGAGGTGAAGCCCATTGGGGGGAAAAAAGCACATTCCCAAAGCTTTGAACCTAGAGCAGATAAAACAGCATTGAAATGGCCTTAATCTGCGACACAGGAACTAACACACACAAATACGGCTAACTAACCAATGCCAATTCTTGATGGAAGTGTAGAATATTATATTTTATCTGCAGATGACTGACAAGAATAGTACTGTGTACAGTGCTGTACTGCAAAGAAAATCTACATATAAATATTATAACATAAACTCAGCACAATCAAAACAGAAGGACATATTAAGCTAGATGTAACTATCTTTGCTGTGTGATTATTTTTCAGCCACAGTTATACTGGAGGATCCTATTTGATGCACTGGCCTATAACATTTGACCACACTTACAGCGTGAGTGTAAAATCAATTTTCTGTACTCCCATTTATCTCGGTGCTGATGTTTTCTGGCTCTCTAATGTAATGACTTCACTGGAGAGGTAGTCATTTTACTTCAGAGTGGCATTTCAGAAACGTTAAAGGGTCTGAAGAGATGGCATGTGACCTTTAGGAATATTTTAGTTCTGCTCTCTTCACACAAAGGGTTCCCACTTCAGGATGATTTTGAATCCCAGGTGTTTCGACCCCCAAATCTCAATTTTTTAATCATTATACTTCATATCATGTTTTCCATGGAATGTATGCATTTTTGATCATATTTATGTGCTAACACATTATGCTATTTTTATAAGTAACGTACATTATAAATGTTGTGTAATGTGCATATTCAAACTGTACAAAATGTAGGCACTATTACAAATGTGTCTACAGACAATGACAAGTGGAAAACCTGAAGTGCTGAATTATGACCAATGAATAGAAGTATAAAAAGAATCAACATTTCTTTATTTCTACTTTTTCTTCTATAGCAGCTGCTTATGGGTGAAGGGGGAGTTGCCTGGATAGGAATCAGACCAGTATAGCCGCATTAAGAGAGGAACCTTAAATAGGTCTAGTCTTATGTAACTCTCCTATTCATTGGAGTTACTTCCAGGGAAGTGTTTATAGAATTTGAGTCTAAACTTACCACTTGTGTATGATTCAGGGTCGAGATCACTTACAGCCAAATCTAGATGGAGAGGACCAAATCCTGAGAGGAAATGGTAGAGGGATACACTAACACATTTGTCCCCTCTGCTGCATATGGGGCAACCCTGCCAGGGCAGGGGGCAAATGCACCAATGGCCAGCTGCCTTTCTGCTCTTCAGCCCCCAAACCCAAAGGTCCAGGGTTCCATGGAGCTGCACAGGTGTTCTCAGTAGATGCTGGCATGAAAGGGGACATTCTGGGACATTCCCAGGATTACAACCAATGTTAGTCAGCTTCCACTGGCATTCCAGCCCAGGAACACAACCCCCAGACTCTCAGACATACGCCACCCTTTTGTGCAACATAAGCCATTCAAATAGTGGGGTGATTCGGGCAGTGGGAGGGATTTCCAGTTTCCCTCCATGCTGTGCTGTCCTTTGGAGATGGCAAAGTGCTGCCTTCTCTGTGCTGCCTCCACCCACTGGAGAGATCAGGATTGTGCTGTTAAATTCCTCTGTTAGTGGAACTTTTCATTTTATTTTCTCTTGGTGATGAAATCACCATTTGAGTGGCATGATAGTTTAGAAGCAGTGGTCAGAAACAAGACAGTCATTTTCAAAAATGAAAACTCCCCAATTCATACTAGTCTGAGAACATTTACCCTCACAGTGGAAAAGAATAAAGTATGACCATGGAGGTTATTTAGACAATGAAAAATGTCTTAATGAAAAACAATGGAGACTGTACAGATTTATATCTAAGCCTTTTAGAACTTAGAAATACATCAGGAGAAGAATTGGTTGCCTTGGTGTACATGACAGTAAGAAGATCAATAAAGACTTATTTTCCAATAAAATCCTGCTGAGATCTAAGTTAATATCAGAATGACAAGCCTATCTAAATAATGCAAAAGAAGCAAAGTATTATATTGACAAACCATACAGTACCAATGCCAGGAAAGGATAAGTGGAACCAAGACCTTCCACTTCACATTTCTGGTAGAAAGCAACATAGTTCCTTCTAACTGCACAAGCAGTGGTTTCTTAAGCACTTTAGGTATATGAGAAAAGTGTCCTGGGAAAAGACCTAGAGTTCCTGGCACAGCAAGCCAATAGTGTTTTCACTGCCCATTAACCAAGCCAGACACAATCATGGCAACCTATGTAGCTTCTCAGAATGATATTATTACCAAGATGTTTTAGGAGGAAACCTTGCATGTACCAGTCATGAACCAGTGAGCACACTGCCTGCTTCCTGCCCAAGACATGGTGAGCATTATTATAGCAGTCAAAATCTACCCTAGGGTGGGCATCCTGGCCCCATTCTAGGAAAGTGTCTACCTTACTGGGCAACCTGGGGAGCTACGGAAGTGAAAATATTCATTTTTTTTAAAAAAAATTATTTTTACTCCTTATTTCTAATGTTCTCAATTAATTTCTTACTTTTGGAACATTTTTAATTGATTGGGTTGGGCCTCGGCAAGTTTTCTTCAGCACTAGGCACCAGCTCAAAAATGTAGGAGCCACACTCTCAGCCTTCAGCCTTTTGTATTTTAATGAGCATATTCTCTAATTGTTGGCATCACAAAACATAATCCTAAATTCTTTACAGTTTCCTGTAATTTTATTAATTTTAATTTTCCTGTAATTTTATTGAATCAATAACAAAATTATAGTGGTGTATAGCAGTATTTTTTAAATTATAGTGGTATATAGTAGTATTTTTGTCATTACTACAGCAAAAAAGCTAAATTCTAATCCTAACCTAACTTTGCCCCAATTTCTCATAACTTCATTATCGGTTTAAAAAGCTCTGTTTAATTGAATGTTAAATATTGGAGCCAGTATAGAAAGCAATTGATTTAGAAATGAAGTCAGTTACCACCAGTGAACACTGTAAAAATAATATGCAAATTTTTATGTCATAATACCAAAACATTTTTTGATGTGAAGTTACAAATACGTTTATACTTCTGCTTTCACCGAGGGAAACTTCAATCAAATTGTTTCTGAACAGACTAGACACTACAATGATATTTTTAGATGTCATTGCAACCTGATGCCTGGGATTTGTTGAGCCCTAGAACAGGCATAAGTTTTATAGACAAAAGTTTTACCAATTCCATTAGTATGGCTTGGGGAAAAAACAACAATGGCAGTTTTGTGCCAGGTAGGGGACAACCCTTACCAGTTAATTAAGATTGGTAAGAAAACTGTGTCTTCACGCAATTTCTTTATATCCTTAAACTCTATTGGATGGTGAAATATATGGCAGAAAGTGGAAATGCTATGGACATAAACTGGGGATGAAATCAAATTTGTCATCCATGCTAGTGTGAATCAAGAGTCCCCATTCTAACTTTGCTTCTTCCTTGTAAGAAACTGAATTAAAGCCGTGTCTTCACACCATTTTCTCTTCTCTTTAAGTGAATATTTTTCAGTTAGTCTAGTAACTGAATGCCCAGCAGAACCCAGTGGCTCTGTGGCAGTGTAAACTAAACAGGACTAATGTCAAATCAGAGAATCACAACAATGAATGGGGGTTTGCAATCCCAACAAAACAAATGGCCATGAACAGACTGCCCAGCAGAGCCCACTTCCATTGTGGCAACATAAGCATAACAGCACTAATGTGAATCCAGAGAATCACAGACAGCAGAACAAATCCAAGCAATTGGGGAGGGGGATGATTTTGCAAGCCCAACAGAACAAATGTCAATGTACACAATGCCCAGCAGGACCAAGTGCCACTGTAGCAATGCAAGCTCAACAGAAACAAATTGAAACCACAGCAGAACAGAGGCGGATTCCGCATGGGTCAAAATCAGCAGTGTGAGGATGGTAAAAACACCATTTTGGGAAAGGACTTTGTACAGCTACTGCTGCTGAAGCGAAGCTGGAATGGTCTATTTCCCCCAAATCAGCATATATCTGACTCACTAAATGAGTGAGTCTTTTCAAAAACGCTGTTCTGCAACCAGTGCTGAGTGAACGGCTGGGCAGGAAGCGCTTCTGCTTCAGCTGCACCTGTGTGGGTTTTTTTAAAATTTCCAGCTCATTTCTGCGTAGCCACACAGGTGCACAGGGTTGTATCCAGGTCTCGCAGGATGTCAGCGTGGCTGTGGGGGTTCATGTGTGCATTCCTGCTATGCAGGTATGGACAGCCAACAAAAAAACCCCACCGCGCCTCCATGCGAAGGCCCGCAGCCTGGTCAATTTGCATGCTGTCCACGGGACAGCCAGCCATGCGAATGCCCAGGGGCAGCTGTGTTTCCGTTTACGCCGACTGCAGTCTACTGTTTTTGGCCTGCGCAAAATTCACCAGAGTGACACTCTAAAAACTGCAATGGGGAGACAAAGCAACTCTGGCAAAGATGTGGGGACAACCTCTTGAACAATTACATTGACATATGCTGTATGGAAACTATAGACCCCTCCCTTCCCAATGAAAAAACAAAGGAGGAAGACAAAGAAACAAACAAAAAACCCTGTCCTTGGGAGCTGGCAAATTCTGACTTTCAATCTTCCTGATTAATCCCAAATATTTCTGGAATTTTTCATGATCATTTTTTCAGTGTTCTGAAAAAATTCTGTATATATTTGGAATGCCAAATATACCCAAAAATATTGATATGGTGTTTTGGGGTATATTTTCAGCTCAGGCACACCTGAATGCATACTCCAAGTCTCCAAGTCTCTGCTGAGTCACTCCATCCTTTTGATGCCTCCCTTCCTGCATCCAGAACAATGAAATCAGGCAGCAAAGTCTAGAATAATAGTCTGATCAGACGATTTCCAGCCATGGCATGTCAGAACTAAATCTGATAAGTCTATGGTTCCTTCACTTATTATAAAAAAGCAGTATGATGGAAACAATAAATTGCCTCACATCTTACAAAAAGCACCTACTACCTCCTCATGCTGCATCCCAAAATGCCATTTATGCTTCTCAGGGGGAGGGGGGTGTAGAGAACCCTGCACCCTCAGAATAGCATGAAGGAGGAATCAGGGATCTGCTGGGGGAGGAGGAAATTGTCAAAAATTGTGTCATCTTCCACCAGTAGAAATCTTCCACAAGATCTGTCTCACAATGCCTCCCTTGTATGGTGAGCTATAGGGCTTTCTCTAGCTGTATTAGCCTCAAGTCAATCCCACAGCCTAAGGAAAGACATTGTGATGATTTCCAAGGCTTTACACTTGAGAGACTCCTTTACAAATAATCATTATGTCTTCAAATATTATTACCATTATTGTCTTCAAATACTAAATTGATCCTAAAGAACAGTCCATGTGTGTTGTTAAATGTCTCCTAAGGAGAATCATTCTTTCATATATCTTGTAAAATGTCTTTCATTGAGTCTAGTAGTTATCCACCATAACAATTTGTGTCACTCACAATCTTACATTCTGCTAATTCATTTCAAATACCAAGACGTAAACTCATTGGGGTGTCAGGTTTTTTTCCCCTCAGCATCACCCTTAATGATGTCAAAATGTCACTTAGCCAAAGTTTCCCCCCTTTAATGTCTTCTTTCTTATTCATATTGAATAGTTCCTGCAAAGCAGATGAGCATAGTTCACTAAATGGCTATCAGTTTAAGAAAAGCCCCCAGTCATTATCTATTAGCTTAAGAGTCTTATTTTTGTTTATTGGGAGAACAAAGGGGCATGAAACTATACAAAATCTGTCAATTGAGCCTTTGCTGGTACAATCATTAACCTTCTCAAAGGCTGGTGTGACTGCCCTACTTCCACATATGTTACATTTGGGATCATTACAGCAAAAATGTTTACTACATCAAAGTCTTTCATTTTTCCTGTTTTGTTTTTGCACTTTGGTCTCCCTCAAAACTCTGAATGAAATGAAAATCTGAAGTACAAGATGCCTGAAAAATTCCAGCTGGGCTGTAGGACTGTAGGAAATGAAAAGGGGGCTCTCCAGTGGTCTGAGAATTAGTGCTTTGAGATGACAATCCAGGCAAGAGTGAGGCTGCTCATTTCAGACTTCCTGGGGCAACACAATCAATCACGTTTCCCTTTTTGGAATTCTCAGCTGGAAAAAGAGGGTAAAAAAATCTTTTACATGGCTAGAAAAAGTCCCTGGGAAATTATTGTTGTAATGCTGATGCCATCTAATCTTTGCCAAGAGTTTCTTAACTTTAATACAAGTGGAACTAAATGGTCACTTTCCAATACTGTTATCTAGAGGTTATGTACTGTAACTCTATTTAATAGGACTTTCTTTCCTTGTGGGCCTTGTGGGTACTGTTATGTATATCTTGATGCTTTCAGTGTAAGTCCAAACATACACAATTACTCAGTGTGCTGCGCACATCTGTGCCTCTTAAACTCCTCTGACATTAAATTCTGTGAAAACCAGTACTGCCAGTTTGCAGAAACCAGCACTGCACAATGCTCTGTGACTGGTGCCTACAGCATCCAGGGAGGGTTATGCAAGTGATCCCTGATGGCGAAGAAAGAAGTACTGAAACAGCTGCCAAGGTTGCCAGCAAATGGAAGAAAATATGTGGTAGTCAATTGTATTACTTAAAAATGTCATTTTTCTTCTGAGATTCACAAAGCAATTAACAGAAGGTTCCAGACTCAGTGTGGTGCTGTGATTCAAGTGTCAGACCAGGATCTGGGAGACTCAGGTTCAAATCAACACTGTGCCATGGAAGCTTCCTGGATGACCTTGGATCAGTCTCATAATCTCCCAGGGTTGCTGTGAGGAAAAAAAATGGAGGAGAGAATATTGCAAGCCTCTTTAGGTCCCCGTTGGGGAGAAAATAAATGAAGCCCTAAGCAGACTGGCAATATCGTATCTGTGGAACTGCCTCTCCAGTTATGTTCCCTGAAGAGTGTTGTGCTCAACTAATAACAATAAACTATTATTAGACTTGCACTGATGCATTTGTCTCCTCCACCAGCGTAAGGGGCACCACTGCCCATAGAAAGAGCAAATATGCTGGCATTTAGCCGCTCCACAGATCTGCAGTGGCAAAACCCAGAAGTGGGTGCTGCCACAGAGTTACACTGGCATCCATGAGGGTTCCAGCCATGCTTCCGAGTCAGGAATGCCACCGCCAAGGCCTTGGGGTTACATTACTTGAAAGGTTGATGTAACTCCACTGAGCCTTATAGAGGGTTTTCTGAGCAGCTGGGGTTCTCTTTGGCCCCTTCCGCACATGCAAAATAATACGTTTTCAAACCACTTTCACAACTGTTTGCAAGTGGATTTTACTATTCCGCATAGCTTCAAAGAGCACTGAAAGCAGTTTGAAAGTGCATTATTCCGCATGTGCGGAATGAGCCTTTGTGTTGGCTGCCTTCCTGTACCACCTGGGAGTTTTCAGGAGGCAGTTCAGTCCCCAGCTGCTGGAGCCCTTTGGATGGGGCTTTAAGATACAATTAAATTCATCATGGTTTGCACGCACTATGATGCATGAGTGTTGGTGCTTTGCCTGGAAGAGTCTTCCAGAACACAGCAAATTTGGATTATTCTTCTACTAAGAATGACTTTGAATTCCTCATCTCTTTATTTTTAATTTCACTTCTCCTTTGTGTAAATCAAACTTAAGATTCCTTATTTGCCCAATAATTTCTGTTTCACCATGCCAAATTTTCCCCACAGGTGTATGTTATTTTAATATAATTTGTGCTTCTATAGATCAGCACTATATTATAGACATATGTATTCATTTTGAAAACTAAATGCATAAATACTGTATATACTTGATATAAAACAGATATGCATATACAGTCAAGCCAAGCATATACCAATGCACAGGATTGCTCTGTAAAATTAGGTTATTATCATCTTGCAGTGATATTGTAAAGAATGAGAAAGTAAGACAATATGCAGCATATTTACATACGGAATACAGAGAATATCACCAGGAGTTGAAACTGGCATATTATCAACTTGTGAAAACAAAGTAATATTGAGAATTTAGAAAAAATGAGAGGGGTCCAGCCATCTTCTAAGGAGCCTTCCTTTAATATCAGTAGCTCTTCCTAGACTGGAGGAAGACCACAAACTTGAGCCAAAATGAAAGGAAGCGTATGAATAATTTGCTACATGAATGAGTAAATGAATAAACTTTTCTCAGTAGAGTAGTAGGACAGAGAAGGATCCACTACCATAAAACAAGGTAGAAAATAAGAATTCAGAAGAGAGTGCAAATTCTTTTTTATTTATGAAAAGATTCAAGAAGTTGCTGCTATTGTGCTTGTGATCCAAACCATCTTGCTTTTCATCCACTTCTTTCTAGATGTATGAAAGTAATGAGTAAGCTATATGCATTTTTAATTTTGTACGTGGAAACAATATGTACACTTGTGAGTTAAGTTTGTTGCTACTCACTTCAGCCATTAAGTTTTTAAATAATTCCCAATAACAAGTTCATATTCCAGGGCTAGTAGGAAGAGGACAATTGTTCACACCGAAAACAGTCAAGCAGGCTCCAAATACTGCTGCCATCTGCTGGTTACTTTACAACAATGTACATGGCGGGGGGGGGGGACAATAACTAGAAAACACTGAAATGTAGGAATTGTAAGAGGGATTCCTCTTTTGCATGTCTGATGAAAGGAGCTTTGGCACTTGAAAGCTTATACTCTGAGACCTTTTTGGCCTTTAAGGTGCTACTGGACTCAAATTTAATCCCTTTTTGCATTTCTCTCCAGTGTGTCCCATTTTATTTACATATAACAATGTGATCTGTAGAATGCTTTAAGGAGAACAGTGGCCTTTTCCGAACAGCACAATTACAACATCTTGAGGATGTTATACAAAGTGTTTTGGGGAAGAAGTTCACACAGCATACTTCCCCAGAACATCTTCAGAAAGTTTTATTTTGCTCAACCCAGATTTTTTGAAAATTGCTAAACTAGCCATCTTTTTTCTTAAAGACAGTTTCCCCCTAGTGCAAACAAAATCAGGCAGGAGATTCTTTATTTCTCCCTCTCCCCGGCTCTTTTGCTTTCATTTTTGCCTCTCGCACCCACCATTTTGTCTCCTGCAGGGATTCTCCTGCCTCTGCCATTGTGTGAAGGTTTCGCACAGAGGTTTCCTCTGCTTTCATCCCATCCACACACCTGTAAAAAGTACATGAATAAAGTTTATTTTGTTTAGTGATCCTGCACAAGTGTCATTTTTCCATTTTTTTGTTTTCAGGGGGATGTCTGCAAAGCCACGATGACACAACACTAGAATCTTCAATATGCACATATTTGTGACATCGTAGCTTCACAGACATCCCCTTGCAAACAAAAAAGAAAAAATGACGTGTGTGTGCGATTGCCAGACAAAACAAACTTTATTCATATACTTTTTATAGTGAAATTACATATGGATGAGCTGCAAGCAGAGAAAACCTCCATGGGAAACATTCATGAAATGACAAAGGTAAAAGAATCTCCAGAGCAGCACACAGAATGCTGGGCACAGCTATGACATTGACAAGAGCTCTGTTGGCCAGCGGGCAGAAAAAAGGAACTGTTTTGACTGGCAATGCTTGTGTTCTCCACGCAGAGCAAACCCAAAAAACCCAAAATGGATCTTTTTAAAATGTCTACAGGCCATTCTATTTCCCTCTGTGCAGAAAGGGCCAGACTTACTTTGACTAAATGATCAGATTTTGGTCAAGTTCAGACTATTGGTCTGTATTAAGGGCTGGTGACTGGTTACTCTGATTTTTTAAAAATAAACTGAAAAACTAACATCTATCCTGTGGTGGGATTCTATTAATCTATCTACTGGTTTGGTAGATTCCCCACCCACACCCCCCACCCCTGCCTCACACTTACCTGGCTGCTGTGGAAGGGGCAGGACTTCAATCAGTACCAGGCATCCCCCGGGGGCTGAAAGGCCTGAGGGCGGGAAGCAAATGGCCTTACCAAGGGCCTTTCCCCACTTCCCTTAAGCCCCGCGCTACTCGAGGAGAGTAACGCGGGGTCCCTCGGCACTCCCCACTGAGAGGGGCAGCGACAGCGCAGCCGCCCCGAAGCTGCTGCTGTCGCGCCCCTCAGCACGCAGCATCCCAGGTGCTCTTCTCAACGGCGCCTTTTGATGGCCCCGCGCAGAGCTCGGGGTCGTGGGGACGGCCGGGCACGTGCCTGGGATGCTGCGCGCTGAGAGCAGCGCGGGGCATAGAGGGGAAGGTTGAAAGTGGGGAAATGCCCCAAGTCCCGGAGAAGCCTGGTGCCTCCACAGCAGACTTCTCCAGAATTCTAACAGCCCCTTGCTCCCGCTGCCATGGCCGGAAGTGAGGCACCTCAACAGCCGGCTTCTGCAAGGCTTTGACAGCCCCCTCGCTTCCCGCCACGGCAGTGAGAGCAAGGAGGCTTTCAAAGCCCTTCACTCCCCCTGCCATGCCAGGAAGCAAGGCGTCTTTGAAAGCCTCGCAGAAGTTGGTTGCCGCGGCATATGGCTTCTGCGAGGCTTTGAAAGGCCCCTCGCTTCCCGCTGCCATGGCGGGAAGGGAAGGGCTTTTCAGCAACCGGTTTGGCGAACCAAGCTATTTTTAGCTACCGGTTGTACCGAGCTGATGCGAACTGGCTGAATCCCACCTCTGGATCTACCTCTTTCAGGCCTAGAGTTTTCTAGTTGTAGTCAGCAAGAGTACCAATGTTAGCAGGAAGGTTACATTGAGAATATTTACCAAGCAACTCTCTGATGGAAACCTTTATTCATCCTTACTATGAACTTTCTCTACTCTTTTAGTTTAGTGTTAATTAGAGTATGATGGCTTTCACACCATTCAGGATCTATAAGTCAATGCACTGATAATTCACTATAAGAATTAGATTAATTTTGGTAATGTGATAATTAATCTATTAAATGTTTAGCAAATTGCCATCAACACAATGATATTCAATACAGCAGTGAGCCTTGTGTGCAAGAACAAATGTCAAAAGGTGGTGTTGGTGCTACTGGTCATACAGTTACTATTGGTATGACATAGTTATGCAGGTTTGTTATCATGTCTCAAATAATCATATGTATGAGAGGGTTCTTTCAGCTACCTGGTTTTTTGTGTGATACTAATGTACACACATAGCTATGCCCTTATTTACTTGGACAGCAGCTGCTTGTATAGATGTTTTCTTGGTAATTTTTCTACCTTAACACAATGTAATTTAGCCTTGGAATATGAATATACTTCAGAAGACATGTGTGCTTGTTTTGTTTTTTAAAGACTGATCAGGGGTGCATGAAAGAGAGCAGGAGATTTACAGTGCAATCCTGTGGGTGGGGGACAAAATCTCTCAGGAGGTTGCATGACTCCAGCTCTGGCGTACATGCCCCTTGCACCAGCTTAAGGGGCATTTACGCCACTATAGAGTTATTTACACTAGTGCTGGGGAACCATGTAGCCATGCAATGCTCAGGCACCAACACAGATGTGGCACCAGTGCTCCTCCAGTACAGGAGCCTGCACCGGCACCAAAGGGAACATTCTTGAGGGTGGGATGGGTTTTAGTCAGGTACCTGAGTCCTTTCAGCCTGGAAATACCCCCCAAAAGGTAGGTGAAGTCCATGACTGGCTTGTTTGGAGGCAGCAGCTGAGCTGTCCCACACCATGGCACAACTACTCCCCCCTACTTAGGACTGCACTACCCTTCCCCTAGTTTCCAATCTATTCTCATCTCATGACAATTCTAATTCTACAGTACTAATGAAACCTAATTGAAATTTGCACCACTACCCTTTGTCTGTTCAATATTTTATTTTGCCTTCCATGTTTTCTTATATTGTGCATTGGTACAGAATAATTATATTTAAGATGGTTATTTCCCAGCTGTATTATAATAGTTTAAACTTTCCTAGTCTTTCACATTTTGATATAACATGCCCAGATTTTTTTTTAACCTCTTGAGATTCCCATGCATTAATTATCAGTTCTCTTTGGTGTTTGCAACACCTCCAAATTTAATATCATCTGTGAACTTAATTAATGTGCTGTTTATGTCTTCTTCCAGATCATTAACAGAGATTTATTATAATTAAGATTTTATGAAAGTAAAGTCTGAGAGAAAAGCTCCCTCCTTTGTCAATGCATATAAATGGCTTAAGTGGTTACAATTAATCTATGATAAATAAGAGCAGAGAAGAGTTTATATCACAGCTCATAAAATATAAATTCAATGGCTAATCCAGCAACCATGTTTGTAGGCTATTGGCTGTGTGGCCATGGTCTTGTTCCTAGTGTTTTGCCTGCATCTATGGATGGCATCTTCAAAGGCACATCACAATGAGATGTGTTTCTCTCTACATCACAGTGTAGGCTATTGTCAGGTAGGATTCACATGCAACTGGTTATCGTTCTGTCAAAACAATTTACCCCCTAGATTTCCAAAGACAGGAAAATCCATGAGATAAATATCATAGGTCAAAATCCAGCAAGTTGTGAATCCTATGTTATAATTTCATGAAATCTCACTGAGAAAACTGAGAGTAGATCCACATATTAGATATTATACTATAGTAATCTCTGAAAACCCTACAGGGTTGGCATAACTCAGCTGTCCCTTGATGGCTCTTTCCGCTACCACCAATCACACTTTTCATCAATTTTAGGAAAATCCAAGAAGCAGATGGTTATGATAGCACAATAGCCAACAAGGGTTAGATACCAACCTCTGAAAATTAGTTCAAACCAAAGGCATGTACCTCATCATTCAGTGTGCAGGCACAGTTATGTATACAAACACATTCTGTTTCCTGTTGTCTTTGTTAACTCTTAATAAGTGAAATTTTATCAGGTATTGATTGAACAGATGAAATGGTTTACCAGCTATAATCTTCCACCCCTTTTGATATTAGAAGGACCATTTAATGATTTTTGTTTTGCTTCTTCAGTTGCTCTCGTATATTAGATGTTCAAGTGCTCTGAAAGTTATTGGCTAGCTGAAATGAACTGAATAATGATAGTATCAATACTATAAATTGAATAATTTCTCTGTTTAATACAGACATCTAATTATTCCCATCAATCAATACATTTTCTTCTGTAGAATGTAAATTTCTTCTTTTGGACTCACAAGAATAGGTTTGAGTATAAACAGGGAGCTCTTTACACTATCTGTCATATTTTTATCCCACCGTTTGTCTAAGGGACTCATGGTTCTCCCCTGCTCCATTTCATCCTTACAACAATCCAGTGTGGTATGTTAGGATGAGACAGACCCAGGTCACCCAGTGATCTTTAAGGCGGAGTGAAAATTTCAATCCCTTGCAAGTCCTAGACAAACACTCTTCAGTAGCGGTCCTTAACGTTTCATATCTTATGTACCACCAGTCACTGTATTAAAGGAACTAGGTATCATGATGGAAACAAAAAGCCTACTTTCCACAAGAAGAACATTTATATGTCGATGGCGTTATATTACTATTATTATTACTATCAATCCAAAAGTTTATGGATGGATTATTTAAGATGACAGGTGGGGTCAGCTGGAGATGACACATCCCACGTGGAGGTGGCCATGAGGATTGAGGGAGATTTAGTTCTTAGTAAGTTTTAGGGAAACCATGCATCGCACCAGGGGTACACATACCATCCGTGAAGAACCACTGCCCTAGACCATCCTGGGTGAAATTGCAGTCTTTGAATGTTTCATCCCAATTTGATGAAGAAGGGATGTTACAAGCTTTTAAACCTATACAAGTGCCATCTGAACATGACAGTGGAAGGAAGTTAAAGGAGCAGCAGTGGCATAGTGGTTAAGAGCAGGTGCACTCTAATCTGGAGAACCAGGTTTGATTCCCCGCTATGCCAGTTGAGCTGTTGAGGCTTATCTGGGGAACTAGATTAGCCTGTGCACTCCAACACACGCCAGCTGGGTGACCTTGGACGAGTCACAGCTCTTTGGAGCTCTCTCAGCCCCACCCACCTCACAGGGTGTTTGTTTGGGGGGGGAGAAGGAAAAGGAGATTGTAAGCACCTTTGAGTCACCTTACAGGAGAGAAAGGGGGGGGTATAAATCCAAACTTCTTCTTCTTCTTCTTAAAGAAACTGAATAAACTGCTTCATTAACCCAAAATCTGAGGCTCATTCCTCACACGCAGAATAATGCACTTTCAAGCTGCTTTCAGGGCTCTTTGAAGCTGTGCGGAATGGCAAAAACAGTTGTGAAAGCAGCTTGAAAGTGCATTATTTTGCATGTGCGGAATGAGCCTGAGTAAATTTCTGTGTTTATTTATTTATTTTTTATTTATTTACTTATTTATTTGCATGTATAACCTGCCCTCCCCCGAAGGGCTCAGGGCAGCATACAACAAGAGGACCAGTATCTCTTCCAGATACTCTGGAGTATCCTCAACCTTAAAGCATTTAATAAGACCTAACCCCATTGTATGTCCAACCCTGTGTAACAAATTCCTGAAAGGGTGGTGTAAGCCTGGACTATGGATGGCTTTCAGAGCTATGGATGGCTTTCAGGCAGTCGGGAAATTTTTGCCCTGTGGACTGGGCTGTCAATCACCACATTTTCTGTGATTTTTCCCTCTGTGCTGTCTTTATTTTTCTATTTTCTGAGAGCATATGCTCCAATGGTATTTATTTAGTTCCTATTTGCTTGTACCTGTTCCTCTATGTCTGTTTTGCCTAATATGAAAATTTAGAAGAAGTCATTCAAAAATGTTGTGTATGCACACATTAGCATATTACATTTTAATGCAATCCTTCCTTTAACAAATTTGAAATGTTAGATGTGTTCCACCTCCCATTTTATCTTCACAAGAACCCAGTGGGGCAGGTCAGGACATAAAAGAGTGGCTCATCCCTACACTATCATGGTAGAGGTTGGACTCACTTAACACTCAGACCACTACATCAAAATCATGTAAATGCAGCACATAAATATTCTTACAGGCTACCTACAGACATCTTGATAAACCATAGTTTGCTTTAGCTGTGTGTAACAAACTCTGATTAGACTTCTAGATGTAAGTAAAAAAAATCCCAACATGCATATATGTATGGGAGTCATTTTGTAAACCTGGTCTGCTTTCTTCTCACAATTTTCTTGATCCTTGTCACTTTTTAAGGCTTATGAAACCTTGCAGGCCTTGAAAATTTTGAAACAGATTGGACCCATAGAAACTCTCCTCATCGACATGAAGATATTGCTGTTGTTGTCATTGTTATTATATCCCAATAAAAATAATTCTGAATGTCCAAAAAAACCAACAACTCCTCAAATGTTTCATTCACATTTAATTCTCAAACTACAGTTTGGTTGGCATGAAAATGTAAGCAGGGGTGTTCACAAACCTATGAGGATATTTCTATTGCCAGCCTGCAATTTTTCCATACAGATAAACTATCCATCTTTCCCTTAATTTGTATGCAATAGAACTCTTGTCTGAACCCTTCGGGTTATGACCATGACACTTGGATACATTTGAATTTTTTTTTCTCCCTAATTGAAAATCACAAGGTAACAATAGCGAAGTTCTGTGTACTATAATCTCTTCATCTTTCTGGAAAATCAATGATTGCAAGGCAGCTCCTTGCAAATAAAAGTACAATTCAAATAGCTTCAGGTATATCACACTTTGTCTTTGCCTTTGGTGCAGTTCACAATCACCAAAACAATACATTTCCCTTCTTCACCAGACTATAAGAACTGGAAGGTCCAAGATAACTAAAATAACTCAGTAGCTGTTTGGGGATAGCTTTCAGATCTGAGGGAACATGTCTGCTTGTGAGATATTGGAAACATCTGGCCCACACGGTTGGGCTACTGGTTGATGTCACTTCAGCTGCTATACATCTGCATTTGTTTGAAGAAACATTTTGGGTTCAGAAATATGATCAGTACTTGCTTAGACTTGTCACAGAACCTATATCCACAGGTACTCAACTTGCATACCAGGTGCTCATAGCTCTGCTAGCATTTGTGAAACAATTTCTTCATCAACCTTTGATGCTCCCAGAAATTCTTCATAAATACATAAAGTCTTTGCAGAAAGTGCCCCTGCATTGACTTCCAGTCATGCTCATTATCTGTTCATCAGTCAGGAAGCAGCATTTCTGTTTCATTTTTATACTAGTCTCTTAAGCCCTTCCCTCCACCAACTTACCAGCTTCTGATATGAAAATATGAATGGTACCCACCTTTGTGGTGGTCTTTTTATTTTTTTGGTGCTGCCCCACTTTGAAAAAGGAGGGTACAAGATGATTGGGTAAGTTGGATAGCTTGACGTTACACAGCCAATCAGAATAGCTTTATCAATCAATGTTTAAAGCCTGTGTTGTTCTGCTCCCTGCCCCCCTGTCTTTTGCCAGTAGAGTTACCCCACCCTCCCTGGGCATTTTCCCACTTACCCTTTGCTGCGCGCAAGTAGCGCGGGGTCCCCCGCGCCTCCCCACTACAGGGGCAGCGACAACGCAGCCGCCCCAACGCTGCTGCTGTCGCGCCCCCTCAGCATGCGTCTTTCCAGGCGCTCTTTGCAACACCTTTTGATGACCCCGTGCAGAGCGCGGGGTCGTGGGGAAGCCGGGGTGCGCACCTGGAAGGACGCGCGCTGAGAGAAGTGCACAGCAAAGCGGAGGCGAGGTAGATGGGAAAACGCCCTCTCATTTCAGGGCTGAGGAGTTTTTGGATCTGTATCAGTTGGTCTAGCCCTAGAGTCTTTCTTTCTTTCTCTGCATCATACTGTGTGAGGTATAGCAGGTTTAGTATGGGCACATTGTTGTGTTAATTAGATTGGAAAGCACCCTGAAGAACCATAGGATAGGGATAGATAACCAAACTGGAAACTTCGGGTTGTCCTATCCCAATACCTGGGAAGGAAACTCACTGGATGTGGCTAGTCAATGCCTGAATCTTCATGCTGATCACTATAGCGGAATAGCCTTAACTGGCAGCATTTTGATGTGCAGGCAAGGACAAGGGAAGAGTACCTATGTTAACTCCCTGAGCTTGGAGCCAGAGTGGGATTGCCCAAGCGCTGATGAAATTTTTGAAAGAGGGCTTCTTAGGATGTCCATACTAAAAGGATAACTAACTTATCTATGGCAGACCAGCCTTTAAATAATGAATGAAGCCATAGTTGAATCCAAACTTGGTGCTTGCATCTTCCTTTTCCGGTGGGGACAAAGTCTAGTCTTTTTGCCCAGTAGTATGGTCTTTGTGCTATTTAGAGAAGGGACTGAGTTAGCAAGGCAAACAATTTTATGGAGATGTTCCAATGTGCTGGGTTAAGAATGTCGCATGATCCATTAAGAATAACCCAATAAAAATTGCCCTGCCAGTTCATATCAAAGACCCACTGAAACCCATATTCTATATCCTGTTCAATGTTGGTCAGTCAGACACTCACATGCAAGTCATAAGAATGACCACTGTTTCCTGCGGTGTCTACTCACCATCTTGGAACAGCTGGTTCAATTGTTTATTTACATCATTTGTATCCCATCTTTCTTCAGTCATGGAACTCAGCTTACATAGTATTCCCAAAATACCATGCTTAATTTCATCACTAGACCATTTGCCTTCCAACCATAGCCTAAGCCTATATGAATTTTGATTTTCTGAGTAGTTTCTTCTGACATGTATCAACAAACCAAGATGTTGCCAGTCTTGGCAAAAGTAGGATCAGCAAGCTGGTAATAAGCCTCTTTAAACTCATGGTCTACCAGATGATCAAACATAAGCTGACAGGCGAATCCACAATCCATACCCAGGTTGTGTTCAATTCTGAAGTGGAAGGAAGATAAGAAAAAGCAAGAGTAGAAGGCTAGAATTTTGCCAAGACTGGAGGAGTTGGAGAATGAAATAATAGCAAGCAAAATGGACAGAAAGAAACTGTAGGTCAGTATCCTTGGAAGCTAACAACTTTTAAAGGGGCTGTACTGAAAACAAATCTTTATGGGATGGTCATTTGTTGTTTGGGGGTGGATTCCACTGGAGGTGTTTTGTGAGAGATGATGCTGACATTTGTTTGGTGAATGTTTTGCTGGGGGTGATTTGTGAAAGATTTACATGCTTAATACCCACTTGCACTGGCTTGGAGCTGTTTCTCAGGCTAACAACCTACCTCATAAGAGTGATGTGAAAACAAAATTAGGAAAGAGAGTTGGTGGGGAGAGAGCCAAGTATGTTTTGCTGGGGGTGGGAGGTGTTATGTGAGCTGGTGCAAAAATCATTGTTTGGTCATGGTGGGGAAGGGTTTGTGTGTTTGGCCCATGGGGGAACGCCAAACTCAGGCATTGTCCCTAGGCTCCAGTTTGCCTAGATATGCCTCTGATTGCCAGTGCAGCCCTGCTTTTTATTTTTGACAGAATTTTACAGAATTTACCTGTCAAAGGAGTGTCTACATATCCTTCTTGTATATTTAAAAGTAGGACACAAAGCCTCATTCATTTCCACATTACTTGTTTTGTTGAATATTTTCATATATACTCCTCCACCCTTCCTTAATAAACTATAAAATAAAAGACAAAGGAGGATGGGAGAGAGATGATGAAAAGGATATAAGAGTGCTGGTTGGGCAAGGGAGAATAAGGCAGTGATGGCCAACCTTTTTCAGACCAAGTGCCCAAATTGCAACCCAAACCCCACTTATTTATCACAAAGTGCCAACCTGGCAATTTACCCTGAATGCTGAGGATTTAGTTTAGAAAAAAACCGGTTGGCTCCCTCTGCCTCTGCCCCACCCACTTGAGCAGGGGCCAGCCTGCTGCATGCACCGCTCTGTGCCTCTCTAGCATCTCTGCCTCCTCTACGCCCCCCCTCAGGCAGCAGCCACCCGGAGCACAGGCACCAGGCCCACCAGCCAAGTCCTCCCTGCTCACCGTGGTGTGTGCACATCGTGCTCAGTGGCCCAGGCCAGTCTAGATGTGTCTGTGTGTGTGGGGGGGTGATTTTCCATCCCCCACATGACCAACTCTGTGTGTGCGTGCCCCCAGAGAGGGCTCCAAGTGCCACCTCTGGCACCCATGCCATAGGTTCGCCATCACTGGAATAAGGCATGAGGAAAGGGAGCGGTCAACAATCACGCAAGTCAAAGCTTACTAGTGCATTAAAAATTTAAAAAGACCTGTAAACATTTATATTTTTGTGTATGGAAATCAGTCAGATTTGTCAGAAATGTGGCCTAAGCTGGTCACCTCTGTTTGCCGGCATGTCAAATGCATACCTCATAATTCTTCCCTTGCTCACAAGGGTGTTGTGAGACTTAATTAATTAATGTCTGTAAAGCATGGTGAGGTTCTCGTGTTATTAAGTGCACTGCTTGTCCAGTTCCCCAAGTGACTCCACATTGCCAGAAGCAGTATCTTCCGTCTATTATCAACAGACAGCCCACAGAGTAATGGCAGGCGCAGAACCTGCACTGAGAGAATTGTAAATAAAAGGCTATTAAATGTAAGAAGGCTGGAGAAAGATGAAAAGAGCATTACATTGCAGGAGGGGAGGGTCAAATCCTAAAATAGAATTCCTTTTTCCCTCTCTAGCCAAGGTGGGTAGACTGAGTTCCTCTCTGTACAGAGGACCAAAGCTTCCTCAGTCTAGCAACAAGCAAGAACAGATTTTGCATTATTTTATTTAAGGAATGATGAAAGTCTAGATTCATTGAGAGAAGGACAGAAGACACTTAGGCTGAATTCAAAAATCACAATAAGCCATGTTTTTATATCGAAGCACATTTAGTTGCAGAAGATGCAGCAAAGCAGGCTTCATTGGTTGGCAGCAACCTGTTATTTTAAATTGGTTTTTGTAGTTAGTTGGTTAACCTCAGTTTGTTCTTGTGGTTTTTCTGAATCTCACTTTGTTGAGAAGCACCTGGTCACAGAAATAGCAGTAAAATGAAGATTTTCTCTCTATAGGGGCAAACCATGGTTTAGTTCTTCAACTGTATTCCCCTTTAGGGGGTTAGCACTGACATTTTCTTTGACAAATAGCTGGATTTGGGACATTTTCAGGTGTAAGGGGGACAGCATGCATGTCTTCATCCATGCTGTCCATCCACCATTTCTTTGGTTTTCCACGTGGGTCAAAGTTTAGGGCCATTTTTGCAACAGAAATCTCCAGGCGCATAATGTGCCTGTATCACTTTGTTTCCCTCATTTTCTTTGTAATTGGTATAATTCCAAGTCTTTGTTGTATGATCAAAAAGAGTCAGGCCAAACATCCACTGAAGCATCTTCATTTCCATCTCATGAAGATTCTGTTCATATTTCCAAGTTGTTGGCCAACATTCTCTTCCATATAAGGCCACAGGGTGGATAACTGTGTACACTTTTGCCTTCCTATATTCAGGCATTCTTTTGTCACACAGGACTCCTGTGGTTTGCCACCACTTCATCCAGGCTGCATTAACTCTAGATCTAGCATCTGATAGGGTATCCCCATCTCCTGAGACCAGGGATCAGAGATATTTAAATTGAGTGGTCTTCTTCAAGTCCTGGCCATTAATTTAAATTGTTCCATCTGTTTGAGGGCCACATTCAAGGTATTCTGGTTTTTTGTAAATTTAGCTGTAATCCATAATCAGCTAATCTATTGTTCCACTCATGTGACTGTTGTTGAAGAGCTGCATGTGATTGGTTAGCAAGAGCCACATCATCTGCTTAAAGCAGTGCCAAGGATGTGGCATTTGTAAAACCATGGTTTATGAACAAACCAGAATTTGTTACGACTAATACACAAACTAGAGTTTAAACAAGCCACAGTTTGTCATAATGTCTGGATGCAGCCTTATTATTTGTAGGTGGCAAGTGATTGCAACACTGTTTATTCTAGTTGCAGAAGATACACTCCAGGTTACTCCAGAGCCAGAGGATTGTCATAATCTTCTATTCTGACACAACTTAGTGTGTAGTTAGATATAGAATCTAGATTCCTATGGGACTGGTTCACCTTCATCACTTGAACATATGCTGCTCAAATTCATATGTATAGAACTTTCTGATCATATTTCTTCAAGCATGAAACTTTTAAGGAGGGTCAATTCATATATTCATCTGCGATTTATTAGGTGTGGAGATATTAAATGATGAGAAATCCGAAGTAAAGCAGCCGTCAGATGTCTTTAAAAAAACAGTCTCTAAACTTTACGTGTGTCTTAAGGTATCTACAAACATGACTACCTTTCCCATCCTGTGGTGTTTCTGGCACAATATAATTACTTTTTAAGCAAAAATTACAGTTTCCAATTTGAAAAATGTAGTTTAAAAGTCTGAAGACACAGCTGGTTCATGAAGGGAGGTGTAAAGAATATCTGCACACGTTTTATTAATTGGACCAACTGAAGCCCAAAATTTGATTTTTGTATGATGCAAAATCACTTTTCTTCATGTGCACAGTAGGAAAAATCCTGATCATAGCACACATACACTTTAAACACAATAGCAGATATTTTTTTGCTACTGCACACTTAAAAATCCACATGCCATCTTTCCAAAGCAGGCTTTTTTTCCTGCTCCACATGCCAAACTTTGTTGCTGTTTTGTAATGATCTGCTTCCATCAGAGTGCACAATTTCTCCTCCTGCCTGACTCTGCTGATCATTCTGGTAATTAAGTCTCTTTTGATTCTCTTTGGCATCACCCCATCTGCACAAGAAGGAGCACCTGGAAACTGGCTTGCCTCTGGTTTGGCTGTCCTTGATTAAACTCAGTTTAAATCCAAAAGCCTTAATCAAAAGAACTGCCTCACAGGAGGAAGCTGTGCTCGTATTCATTTCTTTTTTCTTTCAGTGATTCCCTTTAAATGTTGCAAGTTAGATTTGGATTTCAGTACAACGGAGAACAATCCTTTTTATGGACCACGGATAGTTCCAGTTTTCTGCTACCTGTCTTGGTTAATCAGTATCTCTGTTTTGGCCTATTTTTACCTTCTGTAGAAGTCTTCAATTACTAACATTTTGCCAGTTTAAACTGCTAGTTGTCCTTTTCATGGGTCAGATTCCAGCCACTGAGTGAAGTGCTCCCTTCGGCTCCCCTTACATCAGGGGTCCTTTAACATCGATCGGACCTGCCGTTCCTCCCTCTTGGGGAGGATTTTAAATATGGGTTTTCACTGGACGCCGTTTTATTGCACTAACCACTGTTTTAAAGGGATTTTTGTAATTATATTTTATAACTAGTGGAGCTTGTGTAATTTGTAATTTATCTACATGTATGTAGTTCTTGCTCCCCTTGTTTTGGTTGTATTTGTGGTGAAATTTTATGTTGTGCACCGCCCAGAGCCCACCAGGGATAGGGCGGTACACAAAACCAAATAATTAAATAAATAAATAAATAAATTTAAAATCCATATATTAAGTATGGATTAAGGATATAAATACAGGAACATGATACTAAGGTTCCTACAAGCATAACCTACCACTGTGCATATTTTGTCATCTATTGTAGACCAGTTGTGTTGGGTTTTTTTCTAATTTTTTTTGCATAAGGCAGGCTGTGACAAAATGACACCTTCAGCAACGCTGGAGGTAAAAATGGGCAATGGCAGTAATATATTGGTGTTTTTACAACTGATCTTTGGAGATGCTGGAGATTGAACTTGGCCCCTTCTGCATGCCGAGAGATACTCTACCTCTAAGCCACAGCCTCTCCCTACATCTCCCACTGGCTACAGTGAACAATCATGTTTTCAATACCCAATGGCCATTCTGGGTTCCATTAACCACTTGCCATAATATAGAAATAGGCTAGAAAGCCAAAATATTTGCCAACTTTTATTTAGTTCATATATACCCCACCTTCTCCCCAAATTGGCTTAAATTGTACTCCTTTTCTTCACTTTCACAACAATAGTGCAAGGTAATTTAGGCTGAGAGTACGTGAGAGCTCGCGTGGTCAGCCAGTGAGTGTCCATGCAAAAGTGTGAATTCAAATCTAGGTTACCTACATCCTAATCTGAGACTTGAACAACTAACCCATGATAGACTCACAAAGGTTTTATGAGGATGACCCCCCCCCCCCGAGCTCTTTGGGAGAAAAGTGAGATAAAACATAGTAGACCAATATTTCCAGAGGAGAATCAATTGATTCCCATCAAACCACCTCCTTTCTGTGATACTTAACTCAAATTTGAGTAAGTTTGGGGCACGAGAAGCAAACCACCTTCTTTAAAACTTCAAGGAGAAAATCAGTATTTCCCAGGAAAGAGAACTATAGTTTAAATTTGGTTAACAGATCAACGTCAAAGATAAAATACTACTGTCCCGAGAGTATCATTCTGGAGCAATCTCCTCCTCTACCCATGAGTGGAAAGGAACAAAAACATCCCCAAAGGAGAAATATGTGATATCAAAATGCTTCTTCAACTCTTACGAATGTATATTTACAGTGATTAACCTATTTTGATAATTTTCTACCTTAAATAGAAATTATTCAGGAACAGCTCCCTTCCACTTCAAAACCAGCATTTAAATCCTATCTAGTCACTTCCCATCTAGATGCTCAAGGGCAAATGAAAAGGATAGATTCTCAAATACTTTTTGAAGAAAACAAAAAGGAGATAACTGGGGGTTTCTATGCTGTGCTTCCCAAGAGGCCTACTATAGACGGAGAAAGGTGACTTTTCTCTGCCTTTGTACCACATAGATTCTGGAACTACTCCAAAGGCTGAAACAATCAATTTTATCAATTAGAAGAACTAGGCTCTTTTACATGTCAGGCAGCTTCTTTGCCTTTGCTTATGACCATAAGGTTAGAGGGCAGCAGCACCCACATGTTGTCCTGCCTTTCAGATTGCACTCTGCTCTCCCTGGACAATCAGTAGTTAATTTCTCAAAGGCAATTCGATGGGCTCAATTAGTCTGTCAGAGCACATGATACTCTGTGACCTTCACATTCAGCCTGCTAGCCCTAGAACTTTATGATTATTTGTTAGGAAAGAAAATGTAGTCTGTACATGGTATGGAATTGCCATCATCATCAACAAACATGTTCCAGAACCAAATGCTGGCTGAGATTCAACACTGCATATACCATGAATGTAAGGTTGCAGAAACTAGGGCAATCAGATTTTTTTCCTGAAAAAGCTTTTACTCTTGCCACCTAATAAGATTAATTAATTGTTCTTACATTCAGCAGTAGGCATATGCAAAAAAAATACGGAGGATAAAATTCAGATTCGGGTATATTGGACCAGTGAATTTTCAGGATTCCTGAATATTCTTGAATTCTCAAACTGGTGTGGGGATTTTTTTTGTCAGAGGCAGCATTTCAGACTTGGTAAAGATTGAGTCAAGAGACCCTATTTTATGGGCCTCAAAAAATGTATCTCCCTTGCCCCTACACTGCTTCTAATTCAGTTGCATGGACAGCCGACCATTGCAGAACTGTGCCAGTCCCCAAGAGTGGAACAGTAACACTGGGGGCCTGTGTCAGCACAACGGGCCTTTATGCCAGGGTAACTCAGAGATACACTGGCATAAATGTCAGTCCATTCTCTGAGTCCTTTTACACCTGAGTCCCTTCACACACTTTTGACAATCAAAAGAAAGATCCTCTGTAGTGTTTTCAATATTAGAATTGTATTCACAAAAGGCGAGAGTTGCACAATTCCCCATTTTTATTTTTAACAGAAATTTTAAGGAAACTGAAATACATGCAATATTTGATGTGCCAACATAAACACATCATTTATAATTTGCTTTTATTTGCTTCGCATATAAAATTTCACTATTTGGCATATTTACGGAATTTAAAAGTACAAAGATCTTCATCTTTTATAAGAAAAATTACAAGTATGTCAAAGAGC
Source organism: Sphaerodactylus townsendi (assembly GCF_021028975.2). Taxonomy (NCBI): domain Eukaryota; kingdom Metazoa; phylum Chordata; class Lepidosauria; order Squamata; family Sphaerodactylidae; genus Sphaerodactylus; species Sphaerodactylus townsendi. The sequence goes on along the minus strand of NC_059435.1, from coordinate 47,680,100 downwards.
TGCAAACTGTTGTACCTCACGCTATTGTAGCATGAGTAGTTTAATTTTTGCCATTTGAGAAACAGAAAGATAAAGTATTGTCGAAGGCTTTCACGGCCGGAATCACTGGAGTGCTGTGTGGTTTCTGGGCTGTATGGCCGTGTTCTAGCAGCATTCTCTCCTGACGTTCTGCCTGCATCTGAAGATGCCAGCCACAGATGCAGGCAAAACGTCAGGAGAGAATGCTGCTAGAACACGGCCATACAGCCCAGAAACCACACAGCACTCCAGAAAGATAAAGGTTGAAAGCAAAAAACACAAATTCACATCCTAATCCAGCAAAAAAAAAAAATTAGGCATAGTATTCTGTATCCATGATTGTATTTTGGGGATCAGGGCATTTTAGTTGTCTGATGCTTTATGGTAATGTTTTAAAGAACTTGAAAAAATGTTAGGACATATTCATGTTACATGCCTCTAGTTTTCTTAATGCAATTCTTTTTTAAAAGCAAAATTATGGTTACCAGTTCTAGATTACGATATTCCCAGAGATTTGGGCGATGAAGCCAACAGAGGACAAGGTTTGAGGAGGGGAGAGACCTCAGCCGGGTATAATACTACAAATTCCACACTTCAGTACAATCATTTTCTCCAACAGAACTGATCTCTGGAGATCAGCTGTTATTCTGGGAGCTCTCCAGGCTCCACTTGGAGTTTAGGTAAATTTCATGTTAAAGAAAATAGAATGACATCAAAACCATTCTAATGATGCAATTGTGCTAAAGTAGGGGTTATTTTCAAATTACGCATCCCCACCCCAAAAAAGTTAGGCTGTCATATGTTACACTTGCCAACATTTCCAAATCTACGGCCGCTTCCGCACGGCCACGTTGTGCGAACGGTCCTGGTAAAAACAGGGAAGATGGCGCAACGCTGCGCTGTCACCCGATCGACTTACCTTCCCTGCGACCTTCCAGCATGTCGCCGAGGCTAGGGGACACCCCCCCTGCCCTGCGCGACCACTCCGGAGTCGCAGGGCAGGGGGGGGTGTCCCCAGGCCTCGGCGACGCATCAGAAGGTCGCAGGGAAGGTAAGTTGATCGGAAAAGGGGGGATGGCGCCTTCCAGCTGCTGTTTCCAGAAAACCTCGCTCAGGGAGCGAGGTTTGGAAACAGCGGCTTTGCCCCGCTGGGGCGGAGCGAGGGCTTTGCGGCTGTGATGCAGCTGCGCCCCCCCATGTGAACAGCTCCCTAGGGTGCTGTAAAAGGCCCGTGCGGAAAGGGCCTACCTTTCAGGACAGCTTCCCACAGAGCACATTACAGTACAGAGGGTACAGATGTATGGACCAGCATGGTAAAGTCAGCAAAGTCAGGAAGGGGAGACAGCTTTCAAATCAGATGCAACTGAGATAAAATACACTTGGCTATAGCTCTAACCTGTTTTTAAAAAGAAAACAGGGTCCAGAAGCACTACTAGACTCTGGGCATGATTGGACAAAAATAACAATTCCATATAGCCTGGAGAGACCAATCCTTTCAAGTACAACAACCCTCCCAATTAAGAATGACTCTGAATTTCAAATGGAGATGTTGCATAGTAAACTACAATTCACTTAAATCCTTTTAATACCCATGGTTTTTGGGAGAATCTATGCCCTGCGTCATACCAGTAACAATATTTTTGCATCCTCCATGAGGCAAATGACAAGTCTTTTAATGAAATGTGGCTGTTATATACAACAGAACAAAGGTTTGACCAGCATCAGGTCAGGAGGATAAATGTCCTATTAACTCAAAGGCTTGGCCTACCCAGAAGAGCAAATTGAGAAGCTGCGGTGGGACTCAGCACTAGTTCCTTCCTGTTTATATGGCAAAATCTCAAAATGAAAAGCAATTGTGCATTGGAAGTGTTCAGCTTGAAAGCAGTCAGTGGTGTGCTCAAAAGAGTTGCTTAACAGCAAGAAACCAATTACAAGTCATAACAAGATGTGCTTCATTTACTATACAATATATTCTTTAGCTTTCAGTTAAACTAGATACAATATTTGGAACAAGTCTGGTGTCAGGATTCCTTGACCTGATTTGTTTCAGTTTTCAACCAGATATTACTGTGTTGAAATAAAGATTGCAAGTGAGCCAGGGCCTAATTTGGATTGGGATCACAGCACCAGATAATAGGCATGTTCAGCAGCTCCCACCCCCACCCCCCGCATTTTCCCCAAACTGAAAGAGCTCCAAAACATACTATTGGCCCTATAATGAGGTTACATATTCATAATTCAGTGCACATTCAGCCACATTGCACCTGCAAATTTTGTTTTAACACAATAACATTTGAGTGTAAACGACTACAAGTTGAATCAGAGGACCCTGACACCACACTCTTGCTAACCACCATTTCTAGTGTCCCTGTCATGCCCTGGATGGTTAAATAATGAGATTTTGTGTTCAACCTATTTCCTTTATGGAAAACAGCATTCAGGATTATCAGGATTAAGCTCTGAGACTTCTATTGACAGAAGTAAAGATCAGGCACCAAAATGGCTTCCAATATACCCTCATTCCCTCTCCTTGACACCACCTTCCAATACCACTTCCCAAGTGGAGAACAGCACCTCTCCGTTCTCATGCGAAGGTGAAGCAAAACAACCCATACTTCCTAACACTTTGAAACTGGAAGCCAGAGGATCTAACCAGCAGATTAGCCTGTGCCTAAAAGTGAAAGTAAAGAGCAAGCAAGAGATAGCAGTCCCAGGCAAAGGATCCCACGTCCCAGATAAGAGACATTACAGGATCGGCCTGGAACAGGCCAGCTCATGGCAGTCCCCTAGAGGAAAGGCTTTTCCAGGTGGTTAGAATTCCAGGTGAGATACCTCATTAATTTCAAATCTGCTGCAATAAAATACTGGTCAAAGGAGATGTCACATTTTCAAAAGGTGTGTCAAAAGTCCAAATGTGCATGGTCAGTTCTCCTAAAAACCTATTGTTTATTGCTAATGAATTATTAGCATAAGAAATTATTAAAAAGTTCTAATCAACACTTATCTGGATCGTTTGATTACATCTTAATTTTCCCAGAGCCTTTTCTGAAACAGTTGTCTTTAGTGCTAGTTACAAGCCTGCGCCTTATCAAGGATTCTGCAGGTGTCCTCCAAAATTGTAGTACTGGCTCTACAACTACAAATCAGCCATAAATTCTACAACAGTTTCACCTTCTTTGTGAACTGTTTGATTGAAATCTTTCCTTTGTGTTCTCCCCCCCACCCCCCACCCCATCCTTTTGATGAGAGCTACGACATCCTTCAAAATGTTGACATACATCTTGGTAATCAGCCTGTACCTTCTGCATTAGCTGGGAGCTATTTGACAACTGAGAGCTTCAGGACCAACACCTTCCTAGAAATAATGCTACCGCTGGCCTAACTCTTTATCACTGGCACCTAAACACCACTTACCGGTAAATCTTTTTCTGATTTCCATTCACATTTTTGAAAGGGTCAACCTGGCAAGGAAGGACTTCATTTAGCTTCATTTATGCATATGATATTATGTTCACTATATACCAAGAGCATCAGTGATATTCAATTGAGTGCTGATGCAAATATACATCGCCCTGGAGTTAAGCCAGAGCACTGCTTTATTTAAAATATTTCCTCAGCCATAAGTTCATCAGCCATAAGCTGGCTCAGTTCAGACTTCCCATGAAGCTACCTTTATACATAATTCACTAAGGGTTTGGAATGTCCAACAATGATCCCCCACCCAATTGGCACACAGGTCTCACAAAGTCCTGCATGCCCATTGGAAGTGTGTCCCTCACATTCCAGACACCTGCCATCTACCTTCCCAAGACCTGTGGGCCTTGGGAAGCAAGGTGAAGGAAGAAGCAGACCCGATCCTCTGTACTGGACTCACAGCGCTGTGTCCAGCATGGAGGATTGGGGTCCCACCTCCCTTCCCTATTTCCATGTCTTTCTATCATAAGAACATAAGAACATAAGAACAAGCCAGCTGGATCAGACCAGAGTCCATCTAGTCCAGCTCTCTGCTACTCGCAGTGGCCCACCAGGTGCCTTTGGGAGTTCACATGTAGGATGTGAAAGCAATGGCCTTCTCATGCTGGCTGTTGCTCGAAAGCACCTGGACTGTTTAAGGCATTTGCAATCTCCAGATCAAAGAGGATCAAGATTGGTAGCCATAATCGACTTCTCCTCCATAAATCTGTCCAAGCCCCTTTTAAAGCTATCCAGGTTAGTGGCCATCACCACCTCCTGTGGCAGCATATTCCAAACACCAATCACACGTTGCGTGAAGAAGTGTTTCCTTTTATTAGTTCTCAATTCTTCCCCCCAGCATTTTCAATGAATGCCCCCCTGGTTCTAGTATTGTGAGAAAGAGAGAAAAAATTTCTCCTCTTTGTCAACATTCTCTACCCCATGCATAATTTTATAGACTTCCAAGTTATATCCCCCCCTCAGGCGTCTCCTCTCCAAACTAAAAGAGTCTGGCAAACGCTGCAGCAACCTTTCCTCATAAGGGAAGGTGCTCCAGTCCCCTCAGTCATCCCTCGTTGCCCTTCTCTGCACTTCTTTTCTATCTCTTCAATATCCTTTTTTGAGATGTGGCGACCAGAGACTGAACAACACAAGTACTCCAGTCGCGGTCGCTGACCACGACTTTATATATAAAGAGGCATGACAATCTTTGCAGTTTTATTATCAATTCCTTTTCCTAATTGTATCCCCAGCATAGAGTTTGCCTTTTTTTCACAGCTGCCATACATTGAGTTGACATTCCCATGGAACTATCAACTAAGGCGCCCAAATCCCTTTCCTGGTCTGTGACTGATAGCACTGACCCCTGTAAGCGTGTATGTGAAGTTTGGATTTTTTGCCCCTATGTGCATCATTTTGCATTTTTGCTACATTGAACTGCATTTGCCATTTCTTAGCCCACTCTCACCCTAATTTATCAAAGGTCGGCTTGGGGCTCCTTCGCAGAATCCTTTGTGGTTCTCACCACCCTACATAAAGAACTTTGGTATCATCTGCAAACTTGGCCCACCACGCTTACCCACCCCCCTACTTCCAGGTCATTTATGAATGGGATTTAAAGAGCACTGGGTCCCCAATAGGGATCCTTGGGGACACCACTCCCTAAATCTCTCCATTGTGAGAATTTCCCATTTACACCCACTCTTTTAGCTGTCCTGTTTCTCAACCAGCTTTTAATCCATAGGAGGACTTCCCTTCTTATTCCTTCATTGCTTTGAGGTTTTTCTCAATAGTCTCTGGTGAGGAACTTTGTCAAAAGCCTTTTGGAAATCCAAGTAGACAATGTCCACTTTGGTTCCCCCTTATCCATCCATGCCTGTTTACATCCCTCAAAGAACTCTAGTAAGTTTTGTAAGACAGGATTTGCCTCTGCAAAAGCCATGCTGACTCTTTCTCGAAAAGCAGGTCTTGCTTTTGTACATGTTTTATAATTTTATCTTTAATGACAGATTCTACTAATTTACCAGGAACAGATGTCAAACTGACTGGCCTGTAATTTCCCGGGTCCCCCCTACATCCTTTCTTAAAGATTGGTGTGACATTGGCCATCTTCCAGTCTTCAGGGATGGAGCCTGATTTCAAGGATAAGTTGCATATTAATGTGAGAACATCAGCAATTTCATGCTTGAGCTCTTTAAGAACTCTTGGGTGAATGCAATCTGGGCCAAGGGGATTTGGTAACATTTTACTAGTTTATCAATGGCTGCCAGAACTTCTTCCCTTTGTCTACCACTATCTTACCGTTAGTTCCCTCGGATCTTCACCTCCTCTAAGAAAGCTTGGTTCAGGTGCAGGAATTTTCCTCACCTCCTCTTGGGTGAAGACAGATGCAAAGAATTCATTCAGCTTTTCTGCAATCACCCTGTCATCTTTTAGCACACCCTTTGTTCCTTTGTCATCTAACGGGCCTACCGCTTCCCTTGCTGGCTTCCCTGCTTTTGATGTACTTCCTGAAGAACTGAGCTTTGTTGCTGGTTTTGATGTTCACAGCCATGCGTTCCTCATCATCCTTTTTTGCCTCCCTTACAGCTTACTTGCTTCTCTTTTGCCACCATTTGTGTTCTCTCTGGTATTCTTTATCAGTTAAGTTGGACTTCCATTTTCTAAAAGACATCTTTTTTTCCTAATAATTTCCTCAACGTCCCTTGTTAACCATGGTGGCTTTCTTTTGGACTGGGCGCTGCCTTTCCTAACCTGTGGAACACATTCCAGCTGAGCTTTTAAGACTGTGTTTTTAAATAACCGCCAAGCATCTTGGACATTTTTGACTCTCTTGATTTTCCCTTTCAGCTTCCTGCGCACTATCATTCCTTTTGAGTCAGTACAATTAAAACTAATGACCACAAAACCATTTTATTAGAAATATGTGGTGCTTACTAAGTCATAGTTTCTGTCACAACAGAGACTATGACAAGAGTCTTGAACATATGCAGCTATCAGACATGAACTCTGTGTGGCTATCCAGGAGATAAGCCAGTATCCAGGAGATAGCCAATATGGCTATCCAGGAGATAAGCAAGTATTAAATGATCGCTTATACTTTTAAAATTATTATTACTTATACTTTTAGAAAGTTGATATGCCAGCAATACAGAGTCCTGCACTTGGTGGCTCCCAATAATATCACCTAAAAATAAAATTATCAATATTTTTAAAAACATAAAACCAAATAATGGAACAACAATGAACAAACTAAACGATATCCATAAAATAGCCCTCATGTGAGAAGTAGACCATGTTTCAATCAAATCTTTATGCAAATAGAAATGTTTTGGCCTAGTGTCTAAAGAACAGCAACCAGTGAGGCTCAAACTTACTCAAAGTTCTGAACTTTTACAGATTTCCCACCACCAAGGTAATTAAAAATTATTCATTAGCCCAAAGTTGAACAGGTTGAGATAGCCATTAGAGAAGAATGAGTAATGCTGCCATTATACTTACTATTTATTTCATTGTTTATTAGCTGTCTTTCTACCTTCTAAAATCAGAATAAAAATTTTATACACAAAAATACATGAAAACCCCAAAATTAAAAATCACAATTTACAACAAATAGAAACTAAAACTAATCAAATGCCATCCTGAATAAAACTGTATTCAGTTGCCTCCTAAAGATGAAAAGAAAGAGGGTTGGGTGCACCTCCCGGGAGAGGTTATTCCATAATTGTGGGACTACCCACCAAAAGCTTCATTGGTCCTTGGGACAGTCAAGAGGGCTTCTCCCTGTGATCTTAATTCCTAAGCAGGAATATACAGGAGAAACCTGCCTTTCAGATATCACAGTCCTGAACCATTTGGGCTTTAAAGGCCCAGGACTGTTGTTAGACACATTCCTATGACCAATAAGCCTCAGCTAATTTTTAAACTAAAAATCAAAGAAAATGTATCAGTATTATTGGTTACTGTGACTTGGTCACTGTTCTCAAAGCTGAGTGAGCAAAAAAAAACCCTAAGTCTTGTGGCACCTAAAGATTAGAAAATGTTTATTCTAGCACAAGTTTTTCTGGACTAGAGCCCACTTCATCAGATGTACTACATATTTAATGGCCATTGGACCCCAAAATATTCAGCTGGAATAAAATGTGCCAGTCTGTTAGGTGTTACTGCTGTTTGTTTTTGTTGCAGCAGTCTTATGATGCAACCCAGCTACTGCTCTGGAATTGGTCAAGAGCATTTTTTCCCCAATGGTTTATTAAGCAGGTTGAAAAAAGAAATCCTTGAGGGAAAAGACTGACAGCTTAATGACTCATGAGAGAATGAACTTTGACCTAGGACAAGATGTTGAGGGGAACTGAGAAGTAAAACAGAAGGGTAGAAGAGGTTTGCTCAGAATGTCATGACCACTATATATTTTTAAATACCTACAATAAGTGCCAGCTGCTTTTTTTCCCTTGGAGCAAAGAGAATGGGGAAGGGAATTAAAGCTTCCTCGGCATTATACGTGGAACAAAGATATGAAATAAAGCCATGATGCATGGTTTAACTTCAAAAAGAACATTCATGTCTCAGCTAATCCTAATATAAATGAACAGGAGGCTCCACACTCTTCTATGGTTCCTTGACCTGTTTGTCATCAGTGAATGCCAGCAAGACTTAATTTGTGTCAGAGTTCACTGGGCTCCAATCTGACATCTCTTTTAAATGTTTGGTTTAACACTGAAATATTTGAAATAAAAACAGATGAGAGTATCTTTGAGCACAACATATATCCCTCACGGTTGTTGTAAGCAGAAAGAGAGGTACATTCTGCAGTCCTACAGGGGATCAGTATCCCCTTTTTGATGTTTCCCTTCCAAGGTCAGAGTATCAGGAAATTCAGAAGACAGTTCTAAATTCAAAATGTCATGGGCTAGGGCGGGAGCCATCATTTTGATGCATATACTGGTCTCAGAAAAACAGAGGCCCTGGATATGTAGGGATTGGTTCTGATGTCAGTATATGCTGCTCATAAATAGTGTGGTTTTAGGTTAGGTGTATAGTCAGTTGGTCTGCAGTGAGATAGCAAGATTTGAGTGCACCTTAAAGACCAACAATGGTCCATTCTGCACAATACAAATATGATGTCCTGAGGATGGGAAAAAAGGCACCTTAGGGAGGAATTCCACACAGCTTTTCCCCCAAGATGTCCTCAGGATGCCTTATTTCAGCTTGAGCTGTAATTTTTTAAGTTGTAAAATGTTGACTTTTTCCTGAAGTCATCTGCAAGTTGTCTCCTGAGAGCTGGCAGAGGTCAGGAGCTGAGGAGATGTCTTATTTTTCCCACCCAACCATTAAAACCTCTTGTCAGTTTCCTCTGCCCCTGGCATCCAACATTTTGTGCTGCAGGGATTTTCTGTGCTCTCAGCTATTTGGTGAAGGTTATTCTGCAAGTTTGCTCAAAGGTTCTGATCCTGGGTGCCTTTTCAGCCTGAAAAGAACATGATTGTATTCTGTTCATCCTGCCAATTCCAGCAATATATATATTTCTCTTTTTTAAAAAACGTAATGAGCTATCTTTGAAGCTCTGCAGGCGTGATCAGCTGTGATTCTGAAATTGTGTCTGTGTAGCTTCAACAACAGCTCACTGAAGATTTAAAAGGGGGGAAACGATATGTTTCCAGAATTGACAGGATGAGGAGAATACAACCATGTACTTTTTGAGCTGAAAAAGCACCCAAGATCGGAGTCTGCAGAGCAAACATCAGGGAGCTGTGCACACAGAGAATCCCTCAAGCAGAAAATGTCAGGCTCCAGCTGCAGAGGAAACTTACAAGAGACTTTAATGGTCAGGCAGGATGAAAATCATCCTTCTCCTCTGACACCTTTTTTCTCCATGCTGTCTGAACAAAAAATTAGGAGGTTTTTTAAAAAAATATGTCTCCAGGGTATCTTATTTCTGCTGTGCACAATGGACCAAGATTTCCAGGGTGTAAGCTTTCAAGGGTCAATGCTCCCTTCCCTTAGTCAGAGAGTCAAAGCTGAAAATTTGACAAAGGGAACTTTGACTTGTGAAAGCTTATACCCTGGAAATTTTGTTGGCCTTTAAGGTCTACCGCACTCAAATCTTGCTCATAAATAATATAGTCTTCTTAATATATGTGGCAGGAAGTAAAAAATAAAACCGCCAGATCTTTAGTTCATTGTATTGACTATTCTGTCTGTGCCAGAGCTACTAATGTGTGAGACCCTGAGTAGTGCCTCACCGTGGTTGCCTCACCTGAATGTAAACAAGTGATTTTGGAACACAGCACCAGAATTGGGTATTTCCACAATTGTAGCCAACCTGAGCTGTAGCAGTGCGGAGGGTGAGAGAATGGTCTTTCTCCCGGAATGCTGCCCTGTCAGACCTAGCAGAACAGTGCCCTGAAATGTAGAGGTCTGTTTTGATTCAGAAACTCCATATTGGAACTGTATCTGAACTTGTGGGCAAGAATACCTGAAGGATCACCACCACCACCCCAACCTCATGCTTGGCACATACTGAGGAAATAACATTTGAATATGAACAATAGCACACCTGGGTGAGACCAGTTCTCTTTTTTCTAAATTTGTTAAACCTTTCCTGTGACTCATCCCCTCCTTGTGACCATCTATGTTGCAATACCCATTAAGGGCCGTTACCTGTTTTGTCCAACATGCTTTTTTTTCCCTGCCATTTTTGATCTAGCATTAGTTTGTTAGACCATATAAAAAAAAAATTCCGTTTCACTGGGTCTATTGTTCCAGTGATAGACCTTCAGCGTGAAAGGGGTTTTTTTTTAAGCCCTTCTGCTATTTCTGAAATGAATGCCCAAAGTGTGAGAGGAGCTGCTGTAGTGGGATTGGAGGAAGATGAGGAGAAGCAAGAAAACCTGGAGATAGCTAAAAGCATGCTGAGAGGAAAAGTTTCACTTTCAGTGTGTTCAGAAACTGCAGGGATTCTCTGATCTGAAGGTGGGCTGACCACCAAAGAGGAGGAAATGTGTATGTAACCAACAATCAAACCCAAAAGGAGTGTATGCTCAATGCAAAGGAGATCAGAAGTGTGTAAATGTTATTTTGAGGGTCACAATGTTCTTTTGAGATTCATGCATCAAGGCAAATAGAATGAGAATGATGGGTGATGTCTGTAAGTACATGTCGGAGATCATTATAATTTTGCCATTTTTTCTCAACATACATTTTGAAGACAAAGGCTTGCTGAAATCTCATATATCAGAGGAGTGATGAGGAAATTTCCAGTGGAGTTCCAGTGTCCTGCACAGTTCCTGTAGCACCACATAACTATCAAAAGCATTTTATGTGATACAAAATGGCAAAAAATAGCAGGATAACGTTTGCAAAGTAAGACAAATTTAATGGATTTGTTTCAATCACATTACTTACCCAAGTTAACAAAATTTAACATTATGTAGTTTACAATTTTCAGATTTTTTTTTCCAAGTCTGGATTGTTCACCCAGTCACAGCTATATCCCAGGCAGACTTCAGAGCAGATTCCAGGCAGCTTGTGAAACTGGCCTTGTGTCCAAATAATTGTACAAGTTTAGCAGCTGCTCTGAAGAGAAATTACAACCCCAGTCACTGCTGCTAAATACAATCAGGTACAAAGCACAAGCTGCATTATATCCATGCTGTGCTCTTGAGCCACATAGCCAAGGACAGTGACACTGATAGGACACATTATAGGAAGACTCCATGATTGGATCTCTAAACCAGGATTCTGTCCTGTCCTCCTGAATTCTGGAAAGCTGCTATGCTGACATGGTCTAACTCTCTTAGCAGTGCAGTTCTGAATATGAAGTGTCAAAGCAATACAATAGATGCTGATTTCATACTGGGTCAACATTCATACCCTTCTAAGGTAATGATTCAAGAGACCTGAGCTAGGTTGGTTTTATGTCAACTTCTAAGACACAGCCACATTTCTCTTGTCTTCAACCTTAGAAAAGGACACAAGTCTGTTATTTCCCATGAGCTGCATCCATGCAAACAGAATGTCAATGAGCTTGAATCTGCAACTATAGATCTGTCTGGGCTTAAGACACACATACATTAAGGTAGAAAAATCCTCCAGTCTCCTTTTCAACAGTGATTAATTACAGCTTGTAGCTTTAATCACAGTATCTTCTCACTGGGGTTGATTTTTAGGCTACACTCTTCTCCAGTCTCTTACTATTGTAATTTTTTTCTAGTTCCTCTTGTACTTTCAGTTCATTCTTGCGCTATTGCTATTTTGCTACCTCTCATACTGTGTTTACAGTCATGCAATTTTAAGGGTTGTTTAAAGTGTTCAGTTGGGCCATTATCCTAACCTTTCTGAAAATAATTTTCCATACCAAATTTCATGGGATGATTTTTGTGCCAATGATGCCATGCCGCCGTTCCCAAATGGATGTTCAAAGATGTCAAGCGGTCAATGCTAATCTCCAATTGGCAAAAGGTGACAAGGTAATATACCACCAAACAGATAAACACTGCTTTTCACTTATTTGGAGAACCCGGAAATGGATTCCAAGCACTCTGCTTCTTCTCCAGTGCATGAAAGCTTGTTTCAGATATGACCACATTAAACTTTTTGATTTCCACTTCCACACCCAAAGAGCTCTAGATATAAGAAAGCAGGGAGTACTTCAGGAACGTTGATCCCAACCCACTTAGAGCTTTAAAGGTCAGCATAAGAACCTTGAATTGTGTCTGGAAACAAACTGAAAGCTAGCATAGATGGGTTGAAACTTGAGTGATATAGTCCCTATGATCCATTCCAAACAATGTCCTAGCTGTAGCTTTTTGTACCAGCTAAAGTTTCCAAACACTTTTTAGGTCTTGCTTTGAATCTCCTCAAGGTCCAGGTCAATTAAGTTACATGGTTCCAACTGGCTAAGGGTTTGTTTTTGAGGGCTTAGGGTCAAGGGCTGCTCTGGTCTCATCTGCAGCTCCTCTCCTGGGGCTACTTGCACTTTTGTCACCGTTGCATTGGCAACTTCCCATGCTTCTCCAAATCTACTTAATATATTGTCTGTTTTGCGTGTACTTGCAGAAATCCTTTTTTCCTTTATTGATAACGTCTCAGTCTGCTTCCCCATTGGGTCCTTTCCCCTTGAGATGTAGCTTTTACATTTAGCCAGACGCTCTTTAAGTAGGACCAGTCGATCAGGAATTGGTATACTGTTGGGCTCCTGCAAGCTATCCGATATTATCTTGTCCTCCACGGTGCTGCACTTCGGTAGAACTTGGCCAGCTGTACTTCCCATGAGAGGCGCACCGCCACTGTCATGGGGGGTGATCTGTGTAATGCACTGTGTCAATTCCAAGTTCTTTAACTCTTTGCATTTTATGTTCGCAAGTGGGGTTTTCCCGAGTAAGGGGGCTATATTTAAGTTTGTAAATACTCGGGTTGGCATTACCCCCTTGGCCACAAGTTCCCGATGTTGACACAACAGCCTGTTAGGTATTTCACTTGAGTTGAAGGTTAAAATAATTCTTAATGGCTCATTGGTCCCAAAAGTTCTGCGTAATTCGAATACTAACACTAGGTCAATAAACTTTGGCTTCTTCCTGAGTAAGATGCTTAGATGATGCCTGGCGAGTTCTGTGGAGTGCCAACTAGGGAGGAACCCCTGATATGCGAACACTCTCAGACAAACCTTCTTGGCCTCTAGCACTAGCCGTTGGTCACATATGTTATTCCCAAGGGAAGGCACTTTTTAGGTAAACTCCATATAAAGTGCACTGCAATAGTCTAAATCAGTGTTTTCCAACCTTTTCGACATCATGGTACCCTTGACCTCACTCTTCATATCTCACGGTACCCCTGCCATCTCCCCACCTTCCCCTCCCAGTGCCTCTGCTTGCCACCACCCCCCCCCACCTTCCCCTCCCAGGGTGAAGGGAAGCACGGTGTGTGTGTGCGTGCGTGCGTGCGTGCGTGCGTGCGGGAATTGGCTGCTGACCTTGCGGCAGATCCTGCCTCCTGAGCCAGCTCCATGTCCTTGCTGGCACTGGCAGGAGACACCACAAAAGTGACGGGGCCTGGAATGTTGCCGCGGTACCCCTGGGACATGCTCACGGCACCCCTGGGTACCACGGAACCCTGGTTGGGAATCGCTGGTCTAAATATAAAGGTAACTGGGGCATGCATCACAGTGGCCAAAACTTTTCTGCCCAAAAAGGCAGCAGCTGGCTAACCAATCAAAGCTGAGGAAAGGTGTTCCCGGCCACATCTGCCTCCTGCTTATCCTGCAATAGCCCTGGGTCCAAGGGCTGTTTTTTCAAAGGGAGTGCAATCTCATTCAAAACAGGTAAGACTTTAATCCCTAAATCAGACCTTCTGTTCATGTGTAGCATTTGTCAGGATTAAGCCTCTGTTTATTAGCCCACATCCACTCCAAAACTACCTTCTTACACCCATGTACACATTGAAGCTTTTCCTAAGCCCTCAAAATACCCACACTAAAATTCTAGACCCTATGCTTAAATCAAAATATTTATTTTTGATGATTATTTGCAATACATGGAGCATCTAGCATAGACCTGAATGACACTTAATTTGAACCTCATAATAAATGTCGCATACTGCAGGGTATGAGAAAGTAAGCAAAACCAAGACCTAGAATGACAGCCAGGTCTCAGATATGATGAAACTAATTTACTAAAGGGGAAAAAAGCACACTGCGTAGATTTGTGTAACATTTTATGCAACTTGAACTCAGACATTTTAGAAAAAGTCGAAAAAAGTTGAACCCTTATGCTGCCTTTTTTGAAAGTTTTCAGGTATTTAAATCTTAACCTGAAAACTTCTGAACCATGGAGCTGAATGCAGGAATCTGCTGAGATATGTGGCCTTGGTGGAAACTTCCATATGTTTTTAGGAAAGTCTGACTATTTTTGAGAAACACAACAACAGTACAGTACAGAATGCTAATAGTTAAGGATCGTTTTTTTGGTTACAGATACATTGACAAAGAGGTTTTGATTAATAGTCTGCCCAGACAAGGTTTTTTTCTGGAATGGCTCTTTCCCTTCACTCGTGTGTTGGGATTCAATCAGATCTTACTCTTCCAGCTGATATTCTGCCAGTTGTGGTGCTAATGGACAGAATTCTGCCACTTGGCCTCATGTGACTTGCTGGAAAGAATTGTCCTCATCTTAAAATTGGGGGAGGGGGATAAATATGAACCAAAATGGAAATTGATGACTACCAGACAATATCTGGGCAAGAACCCCCAAAATCTGTATCTTGCCTTGAGCTGCAGCTTAGTCCTAGAGTTATCAACCTCCTGATGGAGCCTGGAGTTCTCCTGGAATTAAAAATAATCTGTAAATTGCAGACATAAATTTTCCTGATGGAAATGCATCAATCCCTACTAAACTTCCACCCCTCCTTAAACTCCATCCTTCCCATCACAATTGCCAAATCACCAGGAATTTGACAAGCTGAAGTTCATATCTCAAAGAAATCAACAGGCCTTGGTCTACTTTTAGACAACCTGGTACAATGAGTAAGTTTTTCACAGCAAGAACAGTCTACCGTTGTGAAATCCTGTTTTATTCCTTATCCTTGATATTTCTATTCTTCCAGCTCTAATAAAAATAAAGTTAATACTTTGTATGCTTTACATATTAACATTTTTAAAGGGGAGGGGGATGGAACCAATCTGCTTTTGCAGTTAATAAGTGATATTTTTCCACCCGACTTTACGATAGTAACCTAGCAACTTCAGGGAGGCAAAGGGGAGTCCCTGGGGATGCTGCAAATGATTTGATTGTTATCACATTGCCTGATCTGACTTCAGCAAGTGTTTCAAAGTGTCCTTCTGGGTAACTGGAAAAGTTTGATGGTAACTTGAAAGAGAAAGAATTACAAGGCTCAGCAAAACTTTTTCTTCCACTAATGTAGAAATACTAAGAAAAGGGTGAGGTAAATTATTATGCAGGTTGTGTGCACATCTATGAAGAAGAATTTCTTGAACAGTGTTTTTACTCCAACCAATCAGGCAGCCCACAGGGGTGAGTGAGTGGTGGGTTGGAACACAAGGTAGGGACAGAGCAGAATGGAGGGAGCAGGGTGAAAACAGGAAGGGACCCAAACAGGCTGATGAGGAGGGCAGAATGGCACATCAAGGATATTGCTATAGCCAAAGTGAGAAGGAACGAAGTGACACGACCCCTATGCTTCCATTTTGAGGCCTTCAAAAGACAACCACAGCAGTGGGCACCACAGCAGGCATGCAGGCTGTACAAGGGGACACAGTGGAGCTTTCATCAACCTACTAGCCCTATATCTAAAGGTTCCCATTTTACACCAACCAAACAGTGAACAGAAAAATATTAAGCACTGACACTGGCTGTTGGCCAAATTCATTTATTTTGACCTGAATTTTTTTCTCTTCCAAATTGAAGTCTGATGTTACAAACCCACTCCTCTGAGATCAAGTACAAGTATGTGATATACTAAAGATCAGTCCGAATGCCAGTTGTACTTCTCTCACCTCATAGAATGACAGAAGTTTCTTTAGCCAAGCCTGGCCCATCTTGGTTGGGCCCCAACGGTATGGAATGGTCTCCTGGTGACATCTGGATTATGTTGTGGATAGATGAGGGTTAGAATAAGGGAACAGATTGCCTACACCCAATAGTGAATTTGTGACGGAATCAAAATTTCAGTTCAGGACCTTATCAAGCTCAGCTTATTCTTTTGGCAGATATTCTCCACCACCTCCCACTAAGAATCTTGTCCATTCTAATTAGACTGCCTTTTAACTCTGGTATAGACAATTGTTTCTGTTCACACACTCACACCTGGAACATTTGTGCTGGTATATCTGCCAGCAATGACAGCATCAGAATGCGACACTGCATTGCCTCATCGACTGATGTACCCATCCCAAGATTCCAATAAGCATTTTCTGACTGTCAGTTAATTTATTAATGGTTGGCAGTCATTGCAGAGAACAATTCTCCTTGCATTTTTTCCATTCTCCAGATCATTCTTTCCAGATCTGATTTCAGATAATTTTGTAGAGTAACATGGAAAACCGTATGTATAGTTCTCCCTGTTCTGCAGGTAATTAGAAGATATTTTGTCGGCCCTGCTGTCATTTCAGCACTTTTAAAGAACTCTGCATTCCCCAGATGTTCATTTTTAAAAGGTGAACTAGATACTTAGTTTAGTCTGTGACAGCAGAACAATTCCCATAAGAGTTTCAGAACAAAACATTCTTCTAAAGGTACAACTGACTGATTCAGTGATATTAGTTGCTGCCAAAAAAAAAAAGCTCAATACCAATTATAATGTCATAATCAAAATGAATGTATCTTTGCTCTCACACATTCACTAAGTGAGGAAGTGAGGAGCATTGTTTGATGGACTTGGTACTGGTATTGATTGTTCATTGCTTATAAAGAACTTGCAGCTTAATCAGATCTGCAAGCATCCCTCTCTGTTACTAATGTTGCCGAAGAGGGTTAAGTATGAAAGGGAGACTGTTGCTTTGCCAGATAAATAAATATCCTCCTGAGGGAATTTCTAAGAGTGCAGTCCTATGCAGAATGTGAGATAGTCGGTGTGGTAGATCTTCCAGAATTACAACTGATCTCCAGACCACAGAAATCAGTTCCTGTGGGGAAAAAAGGTTGCTTTGAAGGGTAGACAAAATGGCATTATACCCAGCTAAGGTCCCTTCCTTCCCCAAACCCCTTCCTCCCCAGATTCTACCCTCATACATCCAGGAATTTCCCAGCTTGGAGCTGAAAACACTAGGACCTATAGCCCTCCATCAGCCATCACTACCCATATGGGGGAGGGCCATATCTGAGGGAGATGAGGTTTTCTACCTTTCCACTTATGTGAACACCATCCTCTTTCTGGCCATAGCTAGGTCTCCTTCTCTTCTCCTGCCTACATGAAACCCTATTCCCATAGTCTCCCCTGTCTCCAGGTGGGGACTGGAGATTTCCCATAATTTCAACTGGTCGCCAAACCAGGATATGGCTCCAGATAGACTGATGTGGCTGGTCAAGGAGAATCTGAACCTGGGCCAGTCAGCCAGCCAGCTGTTCACCCAGCGGCAGAAGGATGGCCCTTAAGTAAGCTTCCACAGTGCAAACTGGCTGCCCCAACCATGATTACTTGGCCCCATCTTGCCCAAGCGTTCCCCTCCGTCAGTGACATCATCAGGCAGTGCCAATCCTTGGGCAGGGGCTACAATAAGAAGATGGCTGCTCTTGGTACTCATAAGAACATAAGAACAAGCCAGCTGGATCAGACCAAAGTCCATCTAGTCCAGCTCTCTGCTACTCGCAGTGGCCCACCAGGTGCCTTTGGGAGCTCACATGTAGGATGTAAACGCAATGGCCTTCTGTGGCTGTTGCTCCCGATCACCTGGTCTGTTAAGGCATTTGCAATCTCAGATCAAGGAGGATCAAGATTGATAGCCATAGATCGACTTCTCCTCCATAAATCTGCCCAAGCCCCTTTTAAAGCTATCCAGGTTAGTGGCCATCACCACCTCCTGTGGCAGCATATTCCAAACACCAATCACACGTTGTGTGAAGAAGTGTTTCCTTTTATTAGTTCTAATTCTTCCCCCCAGCATTTTCAATGTATGCCCCCTGGTTCTAGTATTGTGAGAAAGAGAGAAAAATTTCTCTCTGTCAACATTTTCTACCCCATGCATAATTTTGTAGACTTCAATCATATCCCCCCTCAGCCGCCTCCTCTCCAAACTAAAGAGTCCCAAACACTGCAGCCTCTCCTCATAGGGAAGGTGCTCCAGTCCCTCAATCATCCTTGTTGCCCTTCTCTGCACTTTTTCTATCTCCTCAATATCCTTTTTGAGATGCGGCGAACAGAACTGGACACAGTACTCCAAGTGCGGTCGCACCATGGCTTTATATAAGGGCATGACAATCTTTGCAGTTTTATTATCAATTCCTTTTCTAATGATCCCCAGCATAGAGTTTGCCTTTTTTACAGCTGCCATGCATTGAGTTGACATTCCCATGGAACTATCAACTAAGACGCCTAAATCCCTTTCCTGGTCTGTGACTGATAGCACTGACCCCTGTAGCGTGTATGTGAAGTTTGGATTTTTTGCCCCTTTGCATCACTTTACATTTTGCTACATTGAACTGCATTTGCCATTTCTTAGCCCACTCACCTAATTTATCAAGGTCCGCTTGGAGCTCTTCGCAATCCTTTGTGGTTCTCACTACCCTACATAATTTGGTATCAAATTTTTGCAGATGGATTAATACAGCCTCTCTGGGACTCCATTAAATCAGGGGAGCATCATGTAGCTGGACTCAGTTCCCCCTTCAAGGGTCAGCAACCTATGGTTCTATACTCAAATGTGAATCAGTTCAGAACCAAACATGACTCTTCTAAAAAGAAAATGTAGTTTTTAAATTAAGGTATCTTGGAAGGGCAGCTGGGATACTAGTGTATGAAAGGAATGGCAGGCAAAGTTTTTGTTGTGATTTACTGTTAACAGCTTGTCTGTGCCACTTCCTAATAAAAGAGTAGCAAAAAAAACATTGCTGGGGGCTGAATAAACATTATAAATGATTAATCAATACATTAAGTGTATATTTTTATGCACATTAGCTTTTTTTTTCACAAGCTATTTGTTGACTTCTTGCTCTGAATGTTGATGTAGTTTTGCTTTTTAATAGAAAAGGGCTGTTGACCAGGGCCTATGATTTCAGTGGACATAGAAGGGTGTAACTCTGGATTGGACTGCATTGTATATGACATCGGGAATTGCACACTATTTCTGAGGAATTGTTCTTTAACCTCATTGCAAAACTGGATCTATTTTATGCAGCATCTACTACAGTCAATGGACATTTATATGCACGATTGTTGCTGCTGTGTTGTTTTAAATTTTGTATAGGATACATTAGCTAGCAGACCTCTAACCAGCAGTTATACATGCAAAGTCCCATCTGTAGTTCCATCACCAGTACTCAGAGGCAAAGCAAAGGGAAACTGTGCCCTGGGCACGCGTGTGCCCTGCACCCCTGCACCAGCACTGCCTGCCCCCACCCCGGAACGCCCCCTCCACAACCCAGTCACGTGTCCAACGTGGCTCCACCCAGGGCATCGTGCCCCCCATCCCGTGGGCATTATGCCACTGCTAGTGCTCATTCCTAGCCAACTGATGGCCATTCTGTCACAATGGAAGAATTGCATTCAAAGATGGTGCACCCAACACTTGATGACGTCAGTTAATCAATCAATAAGATAGCCACCCAATGCTGTGTTCTAAAAGCCAAGAATGCAGTCTTCAATCTAAAAATGACCAGTTGTTTAAGTATGCTTTTGAAGTTTCTAAAGGATACTGACAATGTGCTTTCTATATAGCATACTGCAAATCATGAGGAATCACTTTATTTCTTGTGGCTATACGATAAGTATGTCTTTGGAGGCAAAAATGACTTGTTGAGAATAAAAGTATAAGGAATAGATATGAATCATGTCAAGTTTCTTGACCTTCTAAGGGCAAACTAGATGTGATAGTAGAAGATCCACAAATGATCTCAACTGAGATTATTATAAAACAGTAACGGATCCCATGGTGTGTGAGAGGAGGTTACCTCTTTCCTCCTGTACCATTTTCTCAGCCTCAAGAGCTCAAGGGCTATTGAGTTCAACAGAAAAATGCAAATGAGAAATGAATTGCTCCACCTCTCTTAAATAGTAGCTGTGATGTTGCTGCTATTTCCTAATAAAATCCTCCCAAGATCATTTTACAGATTTTCAAGAACCTCATTTAATTTGACTGTAAAATGATGCTTGGATACTCAACTGGCACAGCTCCCTTTTTCTTCTCTCTTACTTCTTACTCTCTTACTCTCTTACTCTCTTACTCTCTTACTTCTTCTCTCTCTAAACTTTCATATTGTGACAAAAAAGCACCACAAAATAATCTTATCAGGTTGTATAATCTGTAGGGCATTACATATTTTGTCCCTTTCTAAAAGACACTTGTGAATCACCACGAGGCGCAGTTGCTGCCGGGGATGGGGAAGAGCGAGGCCAGTGACGACCCCCCCCCCCATTAAAGGAGGGGCGGAAGGGAGAAGGACCCATGCTAGAGAAGGGTGAGCGTCACCAGGAGAAAGGAGGGGCGAGCGGGACTATAAAGCGGCTTCCCCTCCTTTGTCCCGGGCCATGTGCTCGTCAGCTTACATAATTTGGTCCAGACCTGTCCAGGCGCTCCAGCGCGTGTCAGTCACTTGTGGTGTGAGTATCGCTTTGCCGGTGAAACAAAGCTGCTGGGTGAGGGACAGAGGCGATACAGGCGCTGTTTTGTCTCTCCTTTCTCCCCTCTTCGGTCAGCTGGCGAGCAGGCCCGCCGTTTCGGCGCCAGCCTCACCCCCCCCCCTTCCCGGGGACCTTCGCCGGCTTTTTCTTACTGGGGGGTACCCATAACCCCCATCGGCTGGCCCTGCTGCCTGCTAGGCAGGCGCTTTCACCTAGGGGTGAACCTCCGCCGGCGCATCCCATTCCTTGGCCTACGCCGTTGCGCAGGGTTGGGCACCTTCGCACACCCGGCTCGGCCGACACGCAACCTCCCCCACCCACCCCCCTTGCGGGGGGCAGGCCCAGCTCGCCGGCAGGGTGGGTGCCTTTGTCGGGGCTATTAGAGTGCTAATTAAATTGATTGATAGAGTGCTATTAAATTGATTGACACCAAGTTAAAAACCATTTGGATTTTAGAACTGAAGGTCAATTTGTAACCTGAAATGCATGGTATACTCCAAAAGCCACAAGGCTTATGAAACTTATTATGATGCAGCCTTGCCTTGGAGTGTTATATCTTAAGAGTGTGACCTAATAATCACAGTAAGCAACTAACAATGCAACCCTGAGGAGAGTTACTCTAAGCGCATTCATTTCAGTAATGTTGCATAGGATTTCACTGTAAGAATAGATTTGTGAATGGAATTCCACCATATCATTGCAGGTTAATACAATCAGAATTAAATATGTTAATGACTGGATGACTTCATATTATAGCTGGATTGATATTAGTATTGGTCCGTTGTGCTCATTAATTCTCTGTGTACAAAGTTTCATTTGATGCAGATTGCTCCTACATGATAATAATTATAATTGCTTGTAATTTTTTAAATACCAAAATAAAAGCTCATTGTTATGGATTTGTAAACAAATCTGTTGGCATTTTATATAGTAAGATATCCATTACATTGTGCATTATTTATTTTATTTTTATCTGGATATTTTGCTTTAAAGGGTTGCTACTGTAAATTATGGTGAGCTACTTCTTTCTCCTTCTTTTGTACTGGAGAAGATGTTATTTATTCATTCATCCATTTGTTTGTTTATTTCCTATACCATCCCTTCCTTTTCAGTCAAAGGGTGGTTTCCAACAAACCATATACAGCATTTGCCATAGCATTATATACCCATATACAATTAAACAATTACTACCAACAATTCCTAATAAACAATTCAATAGATTAAAACCATACAGCATTAGTACCCAATGGCAATGAAAGTCCTAGTTTACCAGGAACTAATTAGCCGATAGATGGAAGATTTAAATGAGATCAAATGGAAGGGAGAGGCCAGAGATGGTTGTCAGGAGGATGCTATCTAGGTCATTGAGATACATTCCCGGAATCGTACAACCGCTTAAGATAACAAATTGCTGATGCTATAAAGATATATGTAACCAGCCTGCTATGTGTATCCACTGCCATCTGTGCATTCTTTCCTTGATCTTTGCTTTATGGCTTCACATGCTTGTAGACAACTCGACGTCTCTTGGTCCTTCTGTTCCATGGGAACTATGCGACATCTGTTATCTTATGGCAGTGATGGCGAACCTTTGGCACTCCAGATGTTATGGACTACAATTCCGATCAGCCCCTGGCAGGGGATGATGGGAATTGTAGTCCATAACATCTAGAGTGCCAAAGGTTCGCCACTACGGTCTTATGGGGTAGGAAGGCAGGTGGTTTTCTCATACTATTGGCAGCCGACCTTGGGGCGCCTTAGCTCCAAAGTTTGTTTTTAAGCTCTTGGAGAAATGGAAGGGGGGTTCTCTGCAGTGAATAAAGGGGACTGTGAATGCCAACTTTGTCAGAACTAGCTTTACCAGTGTGGTGCTTTGATGCCTATTCAATAAATGCTACTGATCAGAGTCTGTTTATTGGCTTAAAGGTCTGAGAGCTAACAATGGTAACCATTGCCATCTCAACCATACAACTGGTGGAACCAGAGGCATAGCTGGGGAAAATGGAGAAACCAAGAAATGCTGTGTTGCCATTGCATAATACTTGCACTAATGTCAGTGGAACAGCACTACTTACTATTTCACTTCCACTTACAGTTGAGGTACATTCCAGTCAGAGGCGTAGCTGGGCCAAACTGCACCCAGTGTGCATACTATATTTTCCACGACCACCCACAGCCCCTCCCCACACCGCCCCCAGCGCCTCCCCCCTTGCGGCGTCTCTCCTTCTTCCCTTCCCACACTTACCTTAGTTTCTTTCCTTTTTCAGAACTTTTTCAGGCTGCAAAAGGCCTGTTCTCAGGCCCCAAGGTCTCCTGGGAACTGTAGTTCCTCAGGCCATTTTTACTGCGAACAGGCCTTTTGCAGCCTGAAAAAGTTCTCAAAAAGGAAAGGAACTAAGGTAAGTGTGGGAAGGGGGGAAGGGGATACTGCGGAGGGGGCGAGGGAAAGGGGGAGGGGTCTGGGTGATTTTCTGCACGTCCCCAGGCGTGCGCCCGGCGCACCCCCATCGCCTTGTAGCTTCCCCACTGATTCCATTATGTCTTTTAGAACAAAGCTCACCCTCAAAGAATTTCATATTAATCTTTCTGTTACATTTTTATTCTAACCTTCCCACAAAAAGCTCAGGGTGGTGGTTGTGGCTGTCCCCACTGTTTTACCCTCACAACAGCCCTGTGAGGGGGCTAAGAAGAGGCAGTTTGTCCAAGGTCAAACTGGTAGAGTGACAATTTGAACCTAGGTCGACCACTGCTCTTGGAAATCATTATCTAT
The DNA here is from genome assembly GCF_021028975.2 of Sphaerodactylus townsendi. NCBI lineage: Eukaryota > Metazoa > Chordata > Lepidosauria > Squamata > Sphaerodactylidae > Sphaerodactylus > Sphaerodactylus townsendi. The sequence goes on along the minus strand of NC_059435.1, from coordinate 47,656,573 downwards.
TTCATCTGTAAAGAAGAAACATGCTGACTCTTAGAAGATCTATCGAGAAGGAGCGGCCTTAGCAAGCATTGCAGAATTGTTAACAGATTTAGAAGTTCAGTTAAGAATGTTCAATTTTCCTCACCCCCTGTCTTCCCTGTCCTTTGGCAAGCAATTTAATGCTTCCTATAAAGAGCAACACTCAGTAAAACCTGAGATAAAGTCAAATGTCCCCATGTATTGCTCTTTTATTTATTTATTTATTTTTAATTCACTGCACCGGCTCTGCTCTCCAGCTGGTTCAAGGATATGAACAACAGAGGCGTTCTGTGGCTCTCTTAACTGTCCTTTGCACTGGGCTGATTTATGGAACAGCTTTCCACTTTTCCTTCTACTGCCTGTAATGTAATATAAAAGAAATATAAAATGGAGCCATAAAATAATTGATTCACTGGCATATACTATCAAATGAACTCGCAGCTCAAAAAAGAAAAAGAAAAGCAAGGAGCAGGATAGATGATAGTCACTTTTAACAGTGACAGATGCCAGAAGAAGCTTAGAAAATGAAGCTAATGCTAAACTTATTTGCACAGCAGATAGGAAAGACAACACTGTCAACAAGACATTGTCTTCTTTGCAATATAATTCATCATAGTTCTTCCTGAATTTCACTGTCCTTATTTCTAATATATCATGTATGAGTGGTTGCTCAACATTCCTAGGTCATGGTTTTAATGGCGGGGGGGGGGGGGAGGAGGATGTTTTGTTTGATTGTTAGACCCATGAACCACAAACAACTGAAGTAATTTAGAGGGGGGTTTAGTAGTAACAATATCTGTCTTTCAAATATTGCTACGGGTGGCATTCAGGTGCCATAAAACACATTCTCCTTTACACCATTATGAAACTATCGAACATAATTTATGTCAACCTTGACCAGTATTGATGGTTGAAACACTGCATTATAGATGCTTTCAATGAACAATTGAGAATGCATGGTAAATGAATGGTTAATTCTTGACAACATTTGAAAATTATGGATGATCTCATAGGGTTCTAAAGAAGACTAAAATTTCATTTAACAAATGGCTACATGGTAGGTTTCTTTAGAATCACTACTTCAAGCTAGTTGAAGAGTTTGTTTGGTCCTTAAGATGCAAGACATCAATTGCTAAAGATAAGACCTAGACCAGCATGCACCACAGATAGCACAATATAGATGCTAATCTGACATCAATAGATGTGCTTCTTCAAAGCTTATAACCTCTTTTCTGTGGTAAACAAAATTCCTGCAATTCCTCCAGTTCAGTCCTTATAAAGCATCTGAGATATTTCTTCCCTTTCACTACAGACTCATGAAACAGGGCTGTTTTGTTTGCCTTCTCTGAATAATATTCTTTAAGTTCTGATGACCAGTGACTGTCTGTTAGTTCAATCAATGTTCAGTTGTAATCAAAACACTATTTCCTGCCCTCTGCAAGATCAGGAGGTCAGTAGCCTGATCTGAGCAGCAACCAAAAAACTCCTCACATATTTCATTATGTGCTAAAAAAAAAAAAAAGCAAGCTGGGCAAGGACAAGATGCTTGTCCTTGTGTTTTCCCAACATAAGTATAATCTTTACTCACTGCTATGTTAGTGCATACTGAAGTACAAAAAAATCTTGCTATGGTTAAGAGGTAAGCTTATTCAGTCATGCATAGGAATCCCTTGAAAATTCTTAACAGTATGAATGGCGGCTGTAGCTATGAACTGGCACTACTGAAAAACATGATGATGGATCGGATAGGACAGAACAGGACAGGACAGGACAGGACAGGATATGAATTGTTTACATATAATGTTGAATGTGTAATGAGCCTATTCAAACATGCAAGCCATCTCTGGATTTTCATAATCAAGAGACATATGTAGCCCCTTCCGCACATGCAGAATAATGAACTTTCAATCCACTTTCAAAGCTGGATTTTACTATGCAGGATTTTACTATGCAGAATAGAAAAATCCACTTTCAAACAATTGTGAAAGTGGATTAATGTGCATTATTCTGCATGTGCAGAACGGGCTGTATATGTGAACCAGCTGTGAAGCTATACTACAAAAGCTGGATATTAAAGCAGACCAATTAAGAAATACTACCAAGGATTAAAAATATTATAGCCCTAGTCATGTACAATACATATTCAATAGTTGGATAAGATAATATATTACATGGTGTTCATTCATGAACCCTAGGAGTTGACCGACTCCTTAACATATCACCAAGAAAGATGCTCAGAATTGCAAGCCAATAAGAGTTATAAGTGTTGATATCTCACCTAGGGCCTTTCCCCACTCTCCCCTATTCCGTGCACCCCGGCGTCCCCACGACGTCATCAAAAGGTGCCCTTTGCAAGAGCGCCAGGGATGGCGCGCGCTGAGGGGGCGCGACAGTGGCAGCATTGGGGCGGCTGTGCTGTCGCCGCCCCTCTCGTGGGGAGTACCGGGGGACCCCGCACTACTCTCCTCAAGTAGCGCGGGGCTTAAGGTAAGTGGGGAAAGGCCCCTAGACAAATTCAGGTGATCATGATGACCCAATCACCTTCTATTTCCTCTCTTACAAACTTTTACAAATGCCAGAGTTACCTGTTACTCTTCAATTACCAAAAGGGGGTATTTGTCAGTCTCAATTCCCACCCACTGCTTTAAAACAGCCCTGCAAGTAAAGTCAGGCTGAGAGGGAGTGACTAGCTAAAGCTCTGGTGAGTTATACATCACAGTGAGGATTTGAACTTATGCCTCCCAGATTCCAATCTGTCCTGCTAACCACAGTAGTACATTGACTCTCCAGTTTCTGTAACAGGGTTCACGTTTGGTCCAGTTCACAGTTTTAGTGTATAATCTGAAGGTGTGGAGTGAGGGGAGGCTGAACCACACTAAAAGTGATGGCATCCATGCTACCAGAACAATGCAAACTGGCTCAGATGCCGGCGCTGAGGAACTTACCAAGCCCAGAAGCTGGGCTCTGTGGGGAGGCAGTATAGCGGTGCCATCCCTGGCTGCCGCTCTACCACCTCATTTGGATTAGGTAGCCCATCATGCACAGACCACAAGTGAGCAAATGATTCTAAAGATTACTACTACATTTGTACAATCATTTTTTTATTTAAGAGAGTTAACCATGGAGGCGATGAAATGAACTTATTTTGCCACTGGTGCACAAGTATAAGTGAGAACTGCAGCTTTTGCTTGTGAAGCACGACTGGAAAGTAGCCCCGAGAAGAATATTTCATACCGCATTTTTATTCAAAGAAAATACTTGACCAGAAGCTGCTGTAAAAACCTCAGGATATATAGATATATCCTTTTAACCTAAATCACTCCCAAATCAGAAGCAAGTGAGCAAAAATAAAGGAAGAAAAATAAAGGCCACCAGTTGTCAATTTACATTTAGCTCTTCATTCCCTGTGCTTGCTGTGCTATTTCTAGAACCCTTTTGTATTTTACAGCACTTCAAAGATTATGGAGAAAGTCAAGCATGGTACCTGTTTTATAGTTAAATAAATGGTAGCTGATGTGCTAGAGCAATAAAATCACAACCTGCCTTGGTGAGTTAACTTTTCCCCTTTTACAAGTGCTTTCAAAAGCAGCCCAGAATCCAGTAACTCAAAATATTTATATGCCAGCATGTGTGAAGGGTCACTGAAGGCATCATTATATCTTTTGCTTCATGAACTCTGAGACTAATCTATGTCCAGATACAAAGGGGGGATGAAAAATATAGTTGCTACACAAGGGAAGGGCAAAAATCCTAGAATACAAATATGAAAAACTTGGGTGGTGGTTTAGAACTATGTACATGGGAGATGAACACAGTTCATTCCAATTTGCCCCAGTGGGGAAGTGGCCCTGCCATTCTAAGCAAGATGGCCTGGCACCAGCACCATGGAGCCCAATACAGCCTGATATCTGCTTCTATTCGATACCCTTCAGTTATGGCAGATTCTGTCTCTATTCACCTTGGCAGTTGAGTACTGCTTTTTACTATCCTACACCTATCATCACTAACTCTGCTACATGAGCAGCAGTGGCATAGGAGGTTAAGAGCTCGTGTATCTAATCTGGAGGAATCAGGTTTGATTCCCGGTTCTGCCGCCTGAGCTGTGGAGGCTTATCTGGGGAATTCAGATTAGCCTGTACACTCCCACACACACCAGCTGGGTGACCTTGGGCTAGTCACAGCTTCTCGGAGCACTCTTAGCCCCACCCTCCTCACAGGGTGTTTGTTGTGAGGGGGGAAGGGCAAGGAGATTGTAAACCCCTTTGAGTCTCCTACAGGAAAGAAAGGGGGGAATATAAATCCAAACTAAAAAAATGCTACAGCATAAATTGGCTTGTGTTATGGCCACAGGATTACCTTATAAGATGTATCCACTTATATTATCTTTCTAATATAATGTAGAAGTTTTTGTTCAGTTCTTGTTTTTGCCATTGTCTCACAAGGGTCCCTTTTCTTAGTCTTTGTGTCACACGTTCATGTCCTATTAACTCACATTTTAAATATATATAGTAGTGTCAAGGAAGAATGCACAAAGACCACTCCTGCACCCAAAAGAAATGAAAAGTCTCTATGGATGACCAGTGAAACTGTTAAAATTGCTAAAGATAAGCTCAGAGACAAAAGTAAAAGGTTACAGAAAAAGAATCAAAAGTCTAAAGGCAATGTTCCAGTGATTTCTCCGTAGAAACAAAGAGAACTATTACAATAACCAATGTAAAAAATATAGAAGAGAACAAAGAAGAACAAGAGGTCTGTTCCACAAAATCCAAGAACTCAAAGGGAAATTAAAGCACAGTCAGGCATGATGAAAGATCAGCATGAAAATACACTAACTGGACAAGACAAAAAAGAAAAAATGGGAACAATATATTGAAGAAATATACACAAGAGATGAAAGAATGACATACACTTTTGGAGAATAGCATACTGTTTTAGAAAATACAGTAAAAAACAAATCACCAGGACTAGACAGGATAGCAATGAGCTATTCCAAGCCATGGAAATGGAGGTCATCAAAATCATAACAAGAATATGCCAACAAATATGAAAACAAAGCTGTAGTCGACCCACGTGGTCAGCGCAAGAACGAGACGAGACGCGGAGATAACATCTGGTGGAGATCGCCAGCAGCGGGAGCGCGGAGGTCCGTGTTCCTAGCGAATCTCCCGCGTGCTGGTTCCTGGCACCTTTTATTGTGATTCTATCGGGGGCGTGTAGAAGGGAGGAACGGAGGGAGTTCCGGGAGAGCGGGAGGTCGGGAGATCATCATGTGATGCATGATCTCACCTGGCTACGTGCGGAGAGGAGCGTAAGCGTCTAAGCCTAATCCTCACCTGGGGGCAAGACCATTGTCCCTGCGCCCGGTGACTGAGCCAGATAGTTCATGACCCGTGACTCATACGGGGTTGAGGAGTGGGGGTGCGGTGCGACCAGAAGGCCGTAGGTCCGTTGGTGTGCCAACGTTCTACTACGGTGCTGCTGGGTCAGCAGTGCATTACTACACAAAGCAATGAACCACAGATTAGTAATGTTCAGTCTGCAGCCCAATTACAAAAAGGAGACATAAAAGACTGTAGCAACTATAAGAGAATTGCATTAATTTCATGTACAAGTAAAGAGATGCTCAAAATCTTACAATAAAGACTGTTACTCAATATGGAATGAGAAATTCCAGATGTTCAAGCTGGATTCAGAAAACAAAGAGACATGAGCGATCATATTGCAAATTGATGATGGTTACAGCAGCATACATAAGAATTTCAGGGGGGGAAAGCTTGTGTTTTACAGATTGGTTTTCAAAGAAATGGGTGTGCCATAACATCTGGTGATTTTCATGTGTAACCTGTACTCTAGACAAGTCGCTACTGTTAAAGACAGAATATGGAAAAACAGAATTGTTCCCAACTAGCAAAGGTGTTAGACAAGGATGTATTTTATCTCCCTGTCTCTTCAATCGATATGTAGAACATATCATAAAGAAAGCTGGATTAGATTTATGTGAAGGTGAAGAAAAAAGTTGGTAGGAGGAATGTTAACTATTTGATGTATACAAAAATACTTCATTATTTGACAGAAAACAGGGAGCATTTGAAATGACTACTGATGAAGGTTAAAGCAGAAAATGGCAAAGCAGGATTACATTTTTCCTGTTTCTGGTAATCCTGGGACCAAAGTCCAGTGGGAGCCAACTAATTTTGGCTCTGCCTCCAGGAATTGCCCCCAGTACACCCCCAGCTACATCAGCTTCCACCTTAGGCCAGCACAGCTGTGTAAGTGGCACTCAGAAGTGGGTTAGGAACTGAACAGTACTCTGATTGGGTAAGCTGATCTGTAGACTGGTTGGTGGAATAACAACTGACAAGAAGAGGGAGGAAGTATCTCTCTGAGAGGTAAAAGACTGAGGGTTTGGGGATTTGAATTTATTCCTGTTTTCATCAAGTTCCTATACTGTGTATGTGGAAAATCTACCTTGAGAGGATTTCACTCAGGCAGTGAATCTGATCTGATCCCCCTGTAGCACAAGCCATCAAAATTCACCTAGGAAAGTCTTCTTGGATCATAGTAAATGTTTATATCCCCACAGGCTTAACTCATGGTATGCTGTTGAGAACTTGGGAAAATTTCATTACTTACATTGAAGATCTGGAAAACAACTTTCCCTCTATTGAAATAATTTTGGCTGGTGATTTTAATGCTAGAGTGGGCAACTGTGTGTACTCTTTATTGGACAGTGTGACCTGTGACTCCGAAGTAATACAATTTTTATTTACTCCTGCAGTTCAGCAATCAAAAGATCAAATCAGTAATTTTGCAGGTCTTAATTTAGCCAAATTTGCTATGCGTTTCAATAAACTTTGGTTGAATGGTTTGAGAAAGTTCTCTAATGCAGATGGCTTTACTTTTATGTCAGCCAATGGTTGTAGTGTGATAGATTATGTCCTTGTTTCCCCTCAACTTTTAGGTTCAATTTCCCAGTTTGTTGTCGATGATTATGCCTTGAGTGACCATCTCCCTTTAGTGTTTTCTCTTTCCTGAATCCATCAACAATGATCTACATCTCCGTTTGAAGTGGTCATCACAAACTGAGGCCACTTTTAAAGCTTTTATAAAATTGCCTTTTATTTCCCATTTAAAATCGAGTATAATTAAAGCAAACAGTCCAGGAGTGGGGATAGAGCTTGACAACTTAATTACCCAATTGACAAATTCTTTGATAAGCAAAGACCATCCCAGAGGAGATACAAGAAGTTCAAAAAAATCCTGGTTTGACAAGGAATGTATTAAAATTAACCAACAAATAAGGTCCTATATAGGAGATTCAGAAGATCTAATTCCAACACGGATCTTGCTAGTCTTCAGAACCTAAAGCGCTGTCTCCAACATTGCATACAACAGAAGCAGCAATATCTAGCAGAACTTAAATGGAACGAACTTTTACACGCGACCGCAACAAATAATTCCAAGCAGTTCTGGTATCTAATCAATGGACCGTGTAATGTGGGCCTGACATTATCCTCATCAATTTCCCCACTTAATTGGCATAGCTACTTTTCTAACCTTTTTTATGCTGATGAGTTGGAAACCCAGTGCCCAGTGGTAGACTTCTCTTGAAGGTCTTTCCTGACTGGCCCCTCTGTTCCAGTATGCAGGAAATTGTTGATCTGATAAGCTTGCCCAAAGAATGTGGAAAGCGGCTGGTCCAGATTCAATGAAGTCCCGGAGATTTTGAAATCAGATCTGGAGTGGTGGGACCCCACTCCTGGTGGCAGTGTTTACTCATCACAATAACACAGGTGTTATCCCAAACAGCTGGCTTATTGAACCGTATTAGTACCAATTCGTGGGGAGACCCTACTGATCCTTCCAATTACCGACCAATTAGTCTACTATCGGTAATTGGAAAGCTCTATTCAAAATTATTATTGATTAGATTGCAAACTTGGCTGGATCAAACTAAAATCATTGGACCTGAACAAACAGAATTTTGTAGAAATAAGTCAACCTTGGATCACTGTTCTCCCATCTGGTAAATAAGTATGCTACTACAAAGGCTTCTAAATTATTTGCTGCTTTTATTGACCTAAAAGGAGCCTTTGATACTGTGACAAGAAATCTCCTGTGGGACAAGATGAAGTCATTGAATGTTGACCCCAGACTTCTATTCCTGATCAAACAGTTATATACCAACACTGTTTGTCAAGTTAGATGCTCTGGGGAAGGTCAGTTAACCAGCAGAATTAGTACTCCTCGTGGGGTTAAACAAGGTTGCATACTGGCTCCTACTTTATTCAATTTATTCCTCAATGATTTACCTCATGCTTTGGTTCTGTGAATGGGCATAGTCCTAAATTACATCTTACCCATGTTCCTTTAATGTTGTATGCAGATGATGCAGTGTTATTGTCCTTGTCCAGTATTGGCCTTAAACGCCTAATATACAGTTTTGCTAATTATTGCGAAGAGAACAGACTGGAAATTAACTATGCCAAAACTAAAGTTCTCATTTTGCTAACAGTTGGAAGCCCATGTCCTGGAGAATTAAGGGCCACAAAATTGAGCAGGTCAAATATTTCCGCATATCTGCAGACATTTACTATAGGTATAATTTTGTCATGGTCCTCACAGCCACTAGCAGTACCTACCTAGGAACATACCAACATGACAGCAATATATCACTTTTTTTATAGTAAAGGCAATCAATAGATTTCATGGCTTTGAAGGTTTTTGAGGCTAGGATTGGCTCCTTGTTACCGGGTACGGTGCTCCCATTTGGATTTCGGCAACAAATAAATCATTTAATTTTATTACATTCCAAATTCCTTCGGAAACTAATAATGGGCTCCCTAGATGTACTTCATGCCAAGCAGTGCATTGAGATGGGCCAAACAACTCTAGAAACCTTGGCATGGATAAGGGCCATCAAATATTACACAGATATGTTATTTTCTAGTGGGATCCAATAGCTATATTCCCTCTCTGTTATCAGATCACTTTATTTCAGAATGGTATACTTTGATCTTTAGAAAGGTTGAAGCTATTGGTTTCCCCTTGGAATCACTCCTTATGCTCTGGGCTAAAGGTGGAAGCCTTCAGGACTAGTTGCTGCTAAGAATAGGCTCTTGGATCTTGATTTTCATAATTTATCTCAAAAGGCCAAGACAACCTGTTCTCCGACTACATTATTAATCCCATGAAGCGTGGGAATTATGGCAGCATTGACATCTTCGGGCTCTGCTGATAAATTCCACCCAGAGGAGAGAGCCTTGGCTACACAAGATGTGATGTGCTGCCATTAGCTCTGCTGGAGTGAAGATTTAAGAATATGGGAGGTTCTAAAAGAGTTTGTTCATGTAATAGGACTACGGGTTAAACACTTGAACATCTTTTGCTTCTATGCCCTAAATAACACAATAAGATAATGATGAAATACATGAATTCCATTTTCTTGAAATGTTCTCAGTGGCATGAGTGTTATAAGATACCCAATCTCCTGAACAGCTCTGATGTGCTCTTTTGTGAAACTGTTGCAAATTTTATTCTGGAAATTAGTAATTTTAGCAATTTTAACTGTATTTCTTAACCTTGTTTTGTTTTAAAACTTTGTCCTGTTTTATATGCCAATAAAGGCTTGTGTGTGTGTGTGTGAATCTGATCTGATATATGGTATGTGTCAGCATATGCTGAGAGATGAGATAATACAGATGAGACTTGGAAGTTTAGTTAGTGGTCAAGGCTGAAGTGGAATAGTAAAAAGAGACTTTCCACAGTGACCATAAATAAAGAGTGAAGGGAATATATATTCTGGAAGATAGAAGAATTCCTATGCTAGGCTCATTCTGCACACGCAAAATAATGCACTTTCAAGCTGCTTTCACAACTGTTTTTGCCATTCCACACAGCTTCAAAGAGCCCTGAAAGCAGCTTGAAAGTGCATTATTCTGCGTGTGCGGAATGAGCCTTAGTTAGAAAAGAAATTATACTCAGGGGAGGATTCCCTGTCTGGTGTATTAGTGATCTGCTTAAGTTACCTCATGAGGAATATTTCTGGGTGTCTAACAGAAGACTGTGTGTACTGAGAGAAAGGGTGCCAGCCTGTTAGCACCCAGAGCCTTTTGGAACCCATAAGTCAGTAACATCTAAGAGTAACTTAAGACAAAACTGCACTTTCATAAGAAATAAAACATCTAAGAAACTGAGAACTCTTGTAGGGTGTGGCGCTGCAACCCCCTTTGGAAGCAGTGGTGCTGTGCCTGGCTGCCACTTATCTACCCCCCTCGATTGCACTGCCTACCTGGCAACTGGTGGGAGTCATGGAGCAAGGACATGTAAGGGGGCAGTGCTTTGAGCTTGGTATCATCCCCAGACGTGACTGCAATAGTTCTAGCAATTGCAAGAAACTCGATGGTTTAGCCTTTTTTACTCTATGGTTGTTTCTAGTGATTTCTAGAACTACTGGCTTCATTTCTGGGTTTTCCTTGGAAGTTATGTCATCATCCTTGTGATGCCAATGTATTGTTGTTTTGTCCCACTGTTGCTACAAGCTCAAAGTTCGAGGCCAAGCAGGGATTTCATCTTGGGACTCTCTTATCACTGTGGCAGACACTCTCACAGGCACTCACTATAAAATAATTTTATGAAAACCGTGCTAACATACAGCTTTTAAAAATAACTATTTTATTTAAAGAAATGCAGTTTAAAAAAATCACTGGCTGCAGTCTTGAAAATTCCAAAAAGTTTGCCAAAGTGCATATGCAGACTTGTTAAACTTTTGATTTTATGAAATAAATAGCTATATCCTTACTTCACCTCACAGTGCATTTCAAACTGCTTCTCATGCCTGTCTGCATTTCAAACAAAAGGTCAAAATGTGTATGCAAAATTATCCATGCAGTTTCCTGTGCTGCAGCCAACACATATTAGATGGTGGTGCTTGGTTCAAGCAGAATAGAACTGCCTAATAAAGCAGTAAATCATGCCCAAATCTGATTATGTGCACAATTTTATTAGCTCATCCTCGCTACAAGAACATGATGCAGACAGTATTTGGCTATGATAAAACAATATGATAAAGGATATTTTAAACATCTTTAAGAGTAGGAAAAATATGGACTGTGATGTCACACTGCTTTTCATGTTCCAGCACTAATAGTTTTATATCAGATCTAACTTGGGAAGCTTTTTAAATTAAGTCTCCAAGTCTGTATTGGATATGTGGATCCTGGAAAGCAATTCAGAAGCTCAGTCACTCACATTTCAAATCATAATGCAATTCACCTTCAAAAGTCTAACTAATTCCTTTCAAAAGTCAGTTTATTCATAGCCATAATTCTTCATTTAATTCTACCCAATATTTGAAAGACTTCCTCATGAGATTCCATAAAATTGAAGAACTGGTATGTGGTTTAAATTATCCCAGCAGTTATTAATTTCTTTCTTATATCTGCTGCATGCTTTACATAAGCATGACTTTTGAGAGGGTGTGTTTCTTTTTCTAGACAGGAGTGCAGTATGTGTGAGGCAATTAACATTAAGTTGGGAATCTCTTGTTTTTCATTTTCCTGCAGTTTGGTTCAAATACTAAAATACCTTTGGGAGTTGTTTTTTCCCCTTAAAAATTGATTATTTCATTTTCTGTAGCTGTAGTAGTGCACTGCTGACCCAGCAGCGCCGTGGTAGAACGTTGGGACGCCAACGGACCCGCGGCCTTGCCGGGTCGTGACGCACTCCCCACCTCATCCCCCCCCCATGAGTCAATGGTCATGAACTGTTTGGTTTAATCACCGGGCGCAGGGACAATGGTCTTTGCCCCTGGTGAGGATTAGGCTCAGACGCTTACGCTCCTCTCCAAGACGTGAGCGCCAGATGTGAGATCATCATGCATCACATGATGATCTCCCGACCTCCCGCTCTCCCGGAACTCCCCCCGGTCCTCCCTCCTACACTTGGCTGATAATAATAAAAGGTGCTAGGCAATCGCAGACGGGAGATTCGGCTAGGGAACATCGACCTCCGGTCTCCCGCTGCTGGCGATCTTCACCAGATGTTATTCTCCGCGTCTGCCTTCGTTCTTACGACAAGACCGCGTGCGGTCGACTACATGCTGGTGCCGAAATTCGGGAATCCTCGAACTTCCACTCCTGCTCACCGTCGCCTTGGGAAGGGTTGCATGGATACCGAAGTCCGCTGGATCGGCGCATTCAGGGGACTAATCGCTTCGGTATCGCCTGTCGTCTGGATCGGCGCATCCAGAGACATCGCGTCCTAGGACACTCTCTCGGGTCCGACGGAACACCGGGTGGAGAGTATGGGTTTCTTGCAAAAGCAGGGCTTATGACAAGCACGCGATCTAACTGAAAGCGTTAACGAAATGCGGCAGGGTCCCCGTAAAGAGAAGGGAGCTGCGCAAATTGGTTGAGGAGATTGAAGCTCAGTGTCCATGGTACCCAGAGGGGGGGACATTGAATCTTAAGGACTGGGAAAAACATCACGCGCACTTCTCGCGACAGAGCCTCGCTACCGATGTCGCTGCTACTGACGTGGAGATAATGTTTTATCGCCATCAGCCTGCAGAGACCTATGGCTCCCTTGCTGTAGGTCAGCCTCCTTTCGATCTTTCACCTTCAATTTCAACCCCGGAATTTTCTCTATCCACCAAACACTTCTGTCCTCCTTCTGCCCCCCCCCTCGCTCCTTCACTCATTCTCCAAACTCTCCCACAGCTCAGCCGCCCTCTCCCCTTGCTTCGCCTTCATTTTCCTCGGCCACTGCATTCCGGGCTAGCCACGTGAATGGCGCTGGTTTCAAAACTCTCGCAGAACGTATTAGCCACGCTCTGCAGAAGAAAGAAACCCCTGACGGAAGACGATGTCGAGATTCTTGCATTGTGCCCCGCCCACTTCATGATACCTCGAGGTAAAAGCGCCATTCGGCGGGTTGGCGAAAGTACCGGCCCTTTAAACTATATAACATCCTCACTGAGCTCTGCTAATGCGGGACGTGAGGAGTGACTAGCCCCTACGCGGAGAGAGGCATGCTGGAGGTTACCGCAGCGGAACCACCTAATGGTTCCAGATTTCACTGGAAGACCACCTTTCGTGATGCTCCTGAGCCCTGCACAACTTGTGGTCTGGGAAAGTGAGTTCCGCCAGAAAAGCCTTCAACAGAGCAGCCACCTCTGGCGGTGCTTCTACACCGCCAGCAAGCAGCTTTATGGCTTCGATGCTTTCGCCAACCCTAACGATCAGATTGTCCTGCCTGAGGCCAATTTCTTACGGTCGCCTTCTGAGTGCGCCTTCTTTACAAGGCATTCGTTAAGGTCCCCAACGCCGGCCAGCCAACCCAGAGTTTCTCCTCCATCCGGCAAAACCCTCCCGCGAGAGCCCTATGCCGACGCGAACAGGCTCCAGGAAGCGCTCAAGAGGCAGGTAGATAGGCTTAGGAGGCCCAAAACGAGCTCCTCACGCGCCTCGCAAAAGAGAACGCCTTCCACGTGGAGTGCCGCGAGGGCAATCACGGGCCTGGGCAAAAATCCTGAACTGGCCGACATGCTTAAGGCTTGCTAGGACATTGATCCTCCTCACCACCAAGCTGGTCTCCTCGCCGCAGCACTTCCTCCTCCGGCGGGAGGCAGCCCCAGGATGACTGCTTTTAATCTCGCGGCAGACTCCGACACTTCCTCGGGCGTGAGTGTAGGCAGCCCTCGCGGGGGGCCTACAACCCCCGATGCAGGAGGGTCCTCCCCCCCAGGAGAAGGCCACCAAAAACCCGGTGCCTACGTTGCCAGAAAGGCTTCCACTTGAGAAACGCACTGTCCCTGGCTGGAAACTCCTCGCCTCGGGCGCCTCCCCAGCCCAGGACCAAGGAGGAGAGTACTAGAGCAGACTCCAAACGCCAAGTGTTCCTACCAAAACCACCCTCGCTGCAGGGCATCTCAGCTCAGATGCACCCAGCCCATCTCCTTGCGGTTCCCCCCATGAGGTTCTTGTCGCCCCAACCCAGTGGCATGATTCCAGCCCATCCCTACCGGGACAATTAGCTAGTGCTGCCAAAGGCCTCTGCCGCTGAACAGGGACTGTTCATCGCCCCCTCGGAGTGATCGACTCCACGCACTAAGGACCCATCCACCTCCAGGTCTGGACAAACATCCCACAGGAGTTGCCTGCCGGAGCCAGCTGTGCTCAGCTAATTTCTGTCTGCCCCATGCGCTTCGCGCTCACGAATCTTGCACAAAGGCTGGCCACGACTCCCAGCAGCCAACATGGCGCGAGCCTACACCACCGCCGCAGCGGTGGAGACGCCTATCGGGAGCCTCCCACCCATACCTGGAGCTTATAGAAGGATGTAAGTTCAAGGGCCTGGTGGACACCGGGCGCTGGATGCCACCGTCATCCGCCCAGCCTGAGTGCGTCTCACCAGTGGCCGACCGGAGGTTTTGCCCGCACATCTGGGGGGTGGGGGGGAGACAAACCGCGTAGACGGAGCATCCGCTCGGGCTCACGGTCAACAGCCCAGGGCTCGAGCGGGTAGCTCACAGTCCGGCCCCATCATTTTAGACATTATCCATGTCAATCTCTGGGGAAGGGACCTCATGAGTCAGGTTAAAACGACTCTGGTCTGGGATGGGTAAAGCCGCCACAGATCACTGATCCCAATCAGGCTTCCGAAGACTGCTTGCTACTTTCCGGAAGGCAACTGCTGCCCTCTCCCCTCCTATGCTCCGTCTGTTTTTCGACCATTCGCGCGGGAGGGCAAATTGGCTGACTGGCCTCCCTCCCTGGATTGGGGTGTACCTGGGGTCTGCCCTCACCGCAGCACTGGTTGTGACAGGCCTCTAGTTTAAGGGGGAAGTGGTGACGGCATTATAGCACTATCATCACTTCTAAGATGCTTGGCCGAAAGTGGTTTCGGCGGGCAGCATCTCCCAAAGATAATTCTATCAAAAACTTTTGTAGCATCATCCAGCTTCCTGCATTAGCCACCAAGGTCACGGCAAGTGCAACTCCCCTTGCAAAGAACCCCCCCCTCCTTTTCCTTTGTGTGTGCGAGGAATTTGCCCCTCTACTCACCTGATTGTTTCATTCCCCGGATGCACCCATCCCCCCAAAAGGTGCTCCCTAAAGCCCCCCCCTTCGTGTTGCTGATTAAGCATGCATACCCACAATCCCCCCAGGACCACTTCTGCTCCCTTCCTCTTGAGAGGCTCGGACCCTCGCCTTTGACGCACCCTGATGACGCTTCTTGAAGGCCACTCCAATTAGGGTCGCTTACCTCCTGCTCCTCCCTGCCAAACAACTAAAGAAAGAGGAGTAGGCGCCCCCCAGGTGATTGCATGGCCAGCAACCTTCACAGGCTGCGTGCAAACAAGCCTTCTTCCTTTTCTTCCTATATATTAAATTCTAAATCCCTCGATCCCGACCTCCTCCCCGCTTATCCGGCCATGAAACTGAGCCTGAGCGGGACCCTGCCCCCCCCCCCGCAACCTGGGAAGAGGGGGTGTGTTTCAGTCCCTCTTCCTACAGGCCCCTGTGGACTCCGACGCGCCATGACAGGGCCAACCCCATGGAATGGCGCCAGGAGGAAACCAACCCCATCCCGGAGATGGAACACATCTCTCTAGAGGATCTCCGCCCAGCGATCTCAACAGGAACGCCGTCGCCAACTTCAAAGACCCGAATGACCTGGGGAGACGCTTTAAGGCGCACTCACCAACCAAGCTCTAGAGCTGCTGGGCGCCAGCAGGGACCACCCCGAGACACCCGAGAACCTCTGTGCCGCTCTCCTTGCGATCATTACCGGCCAAGTAACTCGGCAACCTCATCCTTTGCCTGCTCTGCTGCTCTCAACGATGGCGACATCGGCTACCCCCTGACGAAGCTTTCACTGTATTCAACATCTAGAGCAGTTTGCTGCCGCCATGCCAACGTTTCATCCTTCTGCTCTGGGCCAGTACTCTAGGGAGTCGGGAGCCTTGGCTAAGCTCCTGCCTGCTCCTCGCCTGGGTAAAGCCGCTCGGAGACTTCCTAGCGGGAGTTCGGGCTAAGCCCCTTCATGAATGCCTCTTCCATCAGGTAACAATTCTATGAGCTCCGACTGGGGACCTGTCATTCAACCTCCTCCTGCCGGGCGCCTTCTCTCTTGTCACCAAGACTACGCTAACCACGACTCTCCAACACCTGCGCCCTCATCACCGGCGCAGCTGCTGGGAACCGACCCTGGCCCATTCATCGGCTCGGCCAATTGGAACTGCACACACACGGAGGACATCCCCCCCATGTTCGGAAACATCCTGCTCCCCCCCAGGGGCTGGTTCTGGACCTGCGGGGAGAGAACGTTTAATTACATTCCCGCCCGACTCTCTGCCGGGACTCTTTGCTGCCTCCCAGTCAGCCTCACCATCGCTCTTCTACCTCCCAGGCTCCACCTCGGGAGCCCGGACGCCGCCGCCGCCCGGGCTCCGCTCTGCCTTTCGGTTCTCCTGTCGGAGCGACGCCGTCAGCCCTCTCCGGGCAGAGTTCGTCTCCCTCGCAACTTCCCTAGTGGGAGTCCCCGGCCTCGCCTCCTACAATGCTAAGATCTGGCTGGCCGGCTGGGGTCTGTGCCCCGCGGGTCTACATCAATCCCACCTCCACCGGCTTCTGGACGCTCTGGCCTCCGAGCAACAGGAACTTCGGGCTTCAAGCTTAATTCTAGACAATCGCGGGCCGCGGTATTGATTACTTGTTGCTGTTACACCACACCAAGGTTGTGAGAATGTACATAATATGTGTTGTTTTAATCTTTCTGATAATCCCCAGTTGATTCATATGAAAAGTGCGTGAGCTGCAAGAAGTTGTATCTAATCTGGAAGTATGATGTTTTGCTCCCATTGGCAGGTCAGCGCTCTGGAGCTGGCTGCCGGGAGGATGGTTGAGTGCTATTGTCCCCCCCCCACCCCCCCCCCCCCCCACCCCCCCCCCCCCCCACCCCCCCCCCCCCCCACCCCCCCCCCCCCCCACCCCCCCCCCCCCCCACCCCCCCCCCCCCCCACCCCCCCCCCCCCCCACCCCCCCCCCCCCCCACCCCCCCCCCCCCCCACCCCCCCCCCCCCCCACCCCCCCCCCCCCCCACCCCCCCCCCCCCCCACCCCCCCCCCCCCCCACCCCCCCCCCCCCCCACCCCCCCCCCCCCCCACCCCCCCCCCCCCCCACCCCCCCCCCCCCCCACCCCCCCCCCCCCCCACCCCCCCCCCCCCCCACCCCCCCCCCCCCCCACCCCCCCCCCCCCCCACCCCCCCCCCCCCCCACCCCCCCCCCCCCCCACCCCCCCCCCCCCCCACCCCCCCCCCCCCCCACCCCCCCCCCCCCCCACCCCCCCCCCCCCCCACCCCCCCCCCCCCCCACCCCCCCCCCCCCCCACCCCCCCCCCCCCCCACCCCCCCCCCCCCCCACCCCCCCCCCCCCCCACCCCCCCCCCCCCCCACCCCCCCCCCCCCCCACCCCCCCCCCCCCCCACCCCCCCCCCCCCCCACCCCCCCCCCCCCCCACCCCCCCCCCCCCCCACCCCCCCCCCCCCCCACCCCCCCCCCCCCCCACCCCCCCCCCCCCCCACCCCCCCCCCCCCCCACCCCCCCCCCCCCCCACCCCCCCCCCCCCCCACCCCCCCCCCCCCCCACCCCCCCCCCCCCCCACCCCCCCCCCCCCCCACCCCCCCCCCCCCCCACCCCCCCCCCCCCCCACCCCCCCCCCCCCCCACCCCCCCCCCCCCCCACCCCCCCCCCCCCCCACCCCCCCCCCCCCCCACCCCCCCCCCCCCCCACCCCCCCCCCCCCCCACCCCCCCCCCCCCCCACCCCCCCCCCCCCCCACCCCCCCCCCCCCCCACCCCCCCCCCCCCCCACCCCCCCCCCCCCCCACCCCCCCCCCCCCCCACCCCCCCCCCCCCCCACCCCCCCCCCCCCCCACCCCCCCCCCCCCCCACCCCCCCCCCCCCCCACCCCCCCCCCCCCCCACCCCCCCCCCCCCCCACCCCCCCCCCCCCCCACCCCCCCCCCCCCCCACCCCCCCCCCCCCCCACCCCCCCCCCCCCCCACCCCCCCCCCCCCCCACCCCCCCCCCCCCCCACCCCCCCCCCCCCCCACCCCCCCCCCCCCCCACCCCCCCCCCCCCCCACCCCCCCCCCCCCCCACCCCCCCCCCCCCCCACCCCCCCCCCCCCCCACCCCCCCCCCCCCCCACCCCCCCCCCCCCCCACCCCCCCCCCCCCCCACCCCCCCCCCCCCCCACCCCCCCCCCCCCCCACCCCCCCCCCCCCCCACCCCCCCCCCCCCCCACCCCCCCCCCCCCCCACCCCCCCCCCCCCCCACCCCCCCCCCCCCCCACCCCCCCCCCCCCCCACCCCCCCCCCCCCCCACCCCCCCCCCCCCCCACCCCCCCCCCCCCCCACCCCCCCCCCCCCCCACCCCCCCCCCCCCCCACCCCCCCCCCCCCCCACCCCCCCCCCCCCCCACCCCCCCCCCCCCCCACCCCCCCCCCCCCCCACCCCCCCCCCCCCCCACCCCCCCCCCCCCCCACCCCCCCCCCCCCCCACCCCCCCCCCCCCCCACCCCCCCCCCCCCCCACCCCCCCCCCCCCCCACCCCCCCCCCCCCCCACCCCCCCCCCCCCCCACCCCCCCCCCCCCCCACCCCCCCCCCCCCCCACCCCCCCCCCCCCCCACCCCCCCCCCCCCCCACCCCCCCCCCCCCCCACCCCCCCCCCCCCCCACCCCCCCCCCCCCCCACCCCCCCCCCCCCCCACCCCCCCCCCCCCCCACCCCCCCCCCCCCCCACCCCCCCCCCCCCCCACCCCCCCCCCCCCCCACCCCCCCCCCCCCCCACCCCCCCCCCCCCCCACCCCCCCCCCCCCCCACCCCCCCCCCCCCCCACCCCCCCCCCCCCCCACCCCCCCCCCCCCCCACCCCCCCCCCCCCCCACCCCCCCCCCCCCCCACCCCCCCCCCCCCCCACCCCCCCCCCCCCCCACCCCCCCCCCCCCCCACCCCCCCCCCCCCCCACCCCCCCCCCCCCCCACCCCCCCCCCCCCCCACCCCCCCCCCCCCCCACCCCCCCCCCCCCCCACCCCCCCCCCCCCCCACCCCCCCCCCCCCCCACCCCCCCCCCCCCCCACCCCCCCCCCCCCCCACCCCCCCCCCCCCCCACCCCCCCCCCCCCCCACCCCCCCCCCCCCCCACCCCCCCCCCCCCCCACCCCCCCCCCCCCCCACCCCCCCCCCCCCCCACCCCCCCCCCCCCCCACCCCCCCCCCCCCCCACCCCCCCCCCCCCCCACCCCCCCCCCCCCCCACCCCCCCCCCCCCCCACCCCCCCCCCCCCCCACCCCCCCCCCCCCCCACCCCCCCCCCCCCCCACCCCCCCCCCCCCCCACCCCCCCCCCCCCCCACCCCCCCCCCCCCCCACCCCCCCCCCCCCCCACCCCCCCCCCCCCCCACCCCCCCCCCCCCCCACCCCCCCCCCCCCCCACCCCCCCCCCCCCCCACCCCCCCCCCCCCCCACCCCCCCCCCCCCCCACCCCCCCCCCCCCCCACCCCCCCCCCCCCCCACCCCCCCCCCCCCCCACCCCCCCCCCCCCCCACCCCCCCCCCCCCCCACCCCCCCCCCCCCCCACCCCCCCCCCCCCCCACCCCCCCCCCCCCCCACCCCCCCCCCCCCCCACCCCCCCCCCCCCCCACCCCCCCCCCCCCCCACCCCCCCCCCCCCCCACCCCCCCCCCCCCCCACCCCCCCCCCCCCCCACCCCCCCCCCCCCCCACCCCCCCCCCCCCCCACCCCCCCCCCCCCCCACCCCCCCCCCCCCCCACCCCCCCCCCCCCCCACCCCCCCCCCCCCCCACCCCCCCCCCCCCCCACCCCCCCCCCCCCCCACCCCCCCCCCCCCCCACCCCCCCCCCCCCCCACCCCCCCCCCCCCCCACCCCCCCCCCCCCCCACCCCCCCCCCCCCCCACCCCCCCCCCCCCCCACCCCCCCCCCCCCCCACCCCCCCCCCCCCCCACCCCCCCCCCCCCCCACCCCCCCCCCCCCCCACCCCCCCCCCCCCCCACCCCCCCCCCCCCCCACCCCCCCCCCCCCCCACCCCCCCCCCCCCCCACCCCCCCCCCCCCCCACCCCCCCCCCCCCCCACCCCCCCCCCCCCCCACCCCCCCCCCCCCCCACCCCCCCCCCCCCCCACCCCCCCCCCCCCCCACCCCCCCCCCCCCCCACCCCCCCCCCCCCCCACCCCCCCCCCCCCCCACCCCCCCCCCCCCCCACCCCCCCCCCCCCCCACCCCCCCCCCCCCCCACCCCCCCCCCCCCCCACCCCCCCCCCCCCCCACCCCCCCCCCCCCCCACCCCCCCCCCCCCCCACCCCCCCCCCCCCCCACCCCCCCCCCCCCCCACCCCCCCCCCCCCCCACCCCCCCCCCCCCCCACCCCCCCCCCCCCCCACCCCCCCCCCCCCCCACCCCCCCCCCCCCCCACCCCCCCCCCCCCCCACCCCCCCCCCCCCCCACCCCCCCCCCCCCCCACCCCCCCCCCCCCCCACCCCCCCCCCCCCCCACCCCCCCCCCCCCCCACCCCCCCCCCCCCCCACCCCCCCCCCCCCCCACCCCCCCCCCCCCCCACCCCCCCCCCCCCCCACCCCCCCCCCCCCCCACCCCCCCCCCCCCCCACCCCCCCCCCCCCCCACCCCCCCCCCCCCCCACCCCCCCCCCCCCCCACCCCCCCCCCCCCCCACCCCCCCCCCCCCCCACCCCCCCCCCCCCCCACCCCCCCCCCCCCCCACCCCCCCCCCCCCCCACCCCCCCCCCCCCCCACCCCCCCCCCCCCCCACCCCCCCCCCCCCCCACCCCCCCCCCCCCCCACCCCCCCCCCCCCCCACCCCCCCCCCCCCCCACCCCCCCCCCCCCCCACCCCCCCCCCCCCCCACCCCCCCCCCCCCCCACCCCCCCCCCCCCCCACCCCCCCCCCCCCCCACCCCCCCCCCCCCCCACCCCCCCCCCCCCCCACCCCCCCCCCCCCCCACCCCCCCCCCCCCCCACCCCCCCCCCCCCCCACCCCCCCCCCCCCCCACCCCCCCCCCCCCCCACCCCCCCCCCCCCCCACCCCCCCCCCCCCCCACCCCCCCCCCCCCCCACCCCCCCCCCCCCCC
This sequence comes from Sphaerodactylus townsendi, assembly GCF_021028975.2. Taxonomy (NCBI): domain Eukaryota; kingdom Metazoa; phylum Chordata; class Lepidosauria; order Squamata; family Sphaerodactylidae; genus Sphaerodactylus; species Sphaerodactylus townsendi. The sequence goes on along the minus strand of NC_059435.1, from coordinate 47,635,403 downwards.
ACCCCCCCCCCCCCCCACCCCCCCCCCCCCCCACCCCCCCCCCCCCCCACCCCCCCCCCCCCCCACCCCCCCCCCCCCCCACCCCCCCCCCCCCCCACCCCCCCCCCCCCCCACCCCCCCCCCCCCCCACCCCCCCCCCCCCCCACCCCCCCCCCCCCCCACCCCCCCCCCCCCCCACCCCCCCCCCCCCCCACCCCCCCCCCCCCCCACCCCCCCCCCCCCCCACCCCCCCCCCCCCCCACCCCCCCCCCCCCCCACCCCCCCCCCCCCCCACCCCCCCCCCCCCCCACCCCCCCCCCCCCCCACCCCCCCCCCCCCCCACCCCCCCCCCCCCCCACCCCCCCCCCCCCCCACCCCCCCCCCCCCCCACCCCCCCCCCCCCCCACCCCCCCCCCCCCCCACCCCCCCCCCCCCCCACCCCCCCCCCCCCCCACCCCCCCCCCCCCCCACCCCCCCCCCCCCCCACCCCCCCCCCCCCCCACCCCCCCCCCCCCCCACCCCCCCCCCCCCCCACCCCCCCCCCCCCCCACCCCCCCCCCCCCCCACCCCCCCCCCCCCCCACCCCCCCCCCCCCCCACCCCCCCCCCCCCCCACCCCCCCCCCCCCCCACCCCCCCCCCCCCCCACCCCCCCCCCCCCCCACCCCCCCCCCCCCCCACCCCCCCCCCCCCCCACCCCCCCCCCCCCCCACCCCCCCCCCCCCCCACCCCCCCCCCCCCCCACCCCCCCCCCCCCCCACCCCCCCCCCCCCCCACCCCCCCCCCCCCCCACCCCCCCCCCCCCCCACCCCCCCCCCCCCCCACCCCCCCCCCCCCCCACCCCCCCCCCCCCCCACCCCCCCCCCCCCCCACCCCCCCCCCCCCCCACCCCCCCCCCCCCCCACCCCCCCCCCCCCCCACCCCCCCCCCCCCCCACCCCCCCCCCCCCCCACCCCCCCCCCCCCCCACCCCCCCCCCCCCCCACCCCCCCCCCCCCCCACCCCCCCCCCCCCCCACCCCCCCCCCCCCCCACCCCCCCCCCCCCCCACCCCCCCCCCCCCCCACCCCCCCCCCCCCCCACCCCCCCCCCCCCCCACCCCCCCCCCCCCCCACCCCCCCCCCCCCCCACCCCCCCCCCCCCCCACCCCCCCCCCCCCCCACCCCCCCCCCCCCCCACCCCCCCCCCCCCCCACCCCCCCCCCCCCCCACCCCCCCCCCCCCCCACCCCCCCCCCCCCCCACCCCCCCCCCCCCCCACCCCCCCCCCCCCCCACCCCCCCCCCCCCCCACCCCCCCCCCCCCCCACCCCCCCCCCCCCCCACCCCCCCCCCCCCCCACCCCCCCCCCCCCCCACCCCCCCCCCCCCCCACCCCCCCCCCCCCCCACCCCCCCCCCCCCCCACCCCCCCCCCCCCCCACCCCCCCCCCCCCCCACCCCCCCCCCCCCCCACCCCCCCCCCCCCCCACCCCCCCCCCCCCCCACCCCCCCCCCCCCCCACCCCCCCCCCCCCCCACCCCCCCCCCCCCCCACCCCCCCCCCCCCCCACCCCCCCCCCCCCCCACCCCCCCCCCCCCCCACCCCCCCCCCCCCCCACCCCCCCCCCCCCCCACCCCCCCCCCCCCCCACCCCCCCCCCCCCCCACCCCCCCCCCCCCCCACCCCCCCCCCCCCCCACCCCCCCCCCCCCCCACCCCCCCCCCCCCCCACCCCCCCCCCCCCCCACCCCCCCCCCCCCCCACCCCCCCCCCCCCCCACCCCCCCCCCCCCCCACCCCCCCCCCCCCCCACCCCCCCCCCCCCCCACCCCCCCCCCCCCCCACCCCCCCCCCCCCCCACCCCCCCCCCCCCCCACCCCCCCCCCCCCCCACCCCCCCCCCCCCCCACCCCCCCCCCCCCCCACCCCCCCCCCCCCCCACCCCCCCCCCCCCCCACCCCCCCCCCCCCCCACCCCCCCCCCCCCCCACCCCCCCCCCCCCCCACCCCCCCCCCCCCCCACCCCCCCCCCCCCCCACCCCCCCCCCCCCCCACCCCCCCCCCCCCCCACCCCCCCCCCCCCCCACCCCCCCCCCCCCCCACCCCCCCCCCCCCCCACCCCCCCCCCCCCCCACCCCCCCCCCCCCCCACCCCCCCCCCCCCCCACCCCCCCCCCCCCCCACCCCCCCCCCCCCCCACCCCCCCCCCCCCCCACCCCCCCCCCCCCCCACCCCCCCCCCCCCCCACCCCCCCCCCCCCCCACCCCCCCCCCCCCCCACCCCCCCCCCCCCCCACCCCCCCCCCCCCCCACCCCCCCCCCCCCCCACCCCCCCCCCCCCCCACCCCCCCCCCCCCCCACCCCCCCCCCCCCCCACCCCCCCCCCCCCCCACCCCCCCCCCCCCCCACCCCCCCCCCCCCCCACCCCCCCCCCCCCCCACCCCCCCCCCCCCCCACCCCCCCCCCCCCCCACCCCCCCCCCCCCCCACCCCCCCCCCCCCCCACCCCCCCCCCCCCCCACCCCCCCCCCCCCCCACCCCCCCCCCCCCCCACCCCCCCCCCCCCCCACCCCCCCCCCCCCCCACCCCCCCCCCCCCCCACCCCCCCCCCCCCCCACCCCCCCCCCCCCCCACCCCCCCCCCCCCCCACCCCCCCCCCCCCCCACCCCCCCCCCCCCCCACCCCCCCCCCCCCCCACCCCCCCCCCCCCCCACCCCCCCCCCCCCCCACCCCCCCCCCCCCCCACCCCCCCCCCCCCCCACCCCCCCCCCCCCCCACCCCCCCCCCCCCCCACCCCCCCCCCCCCCCACCCCCCCCCCCCCCCACCCCCCCCCCCCCCCACCCCCCCCCCCCCCCACCCCCCCCCCCCCCCACCCCCCCCCCCCCCCACCCCCCCCCCCCCCCACCCCCCCCCCCCCCCACCCCCCCCCCCCCCCACCCCCCCCCCCCCCCACCCCCCCCCCCCCCCACCCCCCCCCCCCCCCACCCCCCCCCCCCCCCACCCCCCCCCCCCCCCACCCCCCCCCCCCCCCACCCCCCCCCCCCCCCACCCCCCCCCCCCCCCACCCCCCCCCCCCCCCACCCCCCCCCCCCCCCACCCCCCCCCCCCCCCACCCCCCCCCCCCCCCACCCCCCCCCCCCCCCACCCCCCCCCCCCCCCACCCCCCCCCCCCCCCACCCCCCCCCCCCCCCACCCCCCCCCCCCCCCACCCCCCCCCCCCCCCACCCCCCCCCCCCCCCACCCCCCCCCCCCCCCACCCCCCCCCCCCCCCACCCCCCCCCCCCCCCACCCCCCCCCCCCCCCACCCCCCCCCCCCCCCACCCCCCCCCCCCCCCACCCCCCCCCCCCCCCACCCCCCCCCCCCCCCACCCCCCCCCCCCCCCACCCCCCCCCCCCCCCACCCCCCCCCCCCCCCACCCCCCCCCCCCCCCACCCCCCCCCCCCCCCACCCCCCCCCCCCCCCACCCCCCCCCCCCCCCACCCCCCCCCCCCCCCACCCCCCCCCCCCCCCACCCCCCCCCCCCCCCACCCCCCCCCCCCCCCACCCCCCCCCCCCCCCACCCCCCCCCCCCCCCACCCCCCCCCCCCCCCACCCCCCCCCCCCCCCACCCCCCCCCCCCCCCACCCCCCCCCCCCCCCACCCCCCCCCCCCCCCACCCCCCCCCCCCCCCACCCCCCCCCCCCCCCACCCCCCCCCCCCCCCACCCCCCCCCCCCCCCACCCCCCCCCCCCCCCACCCCCCCCCCCCCCCACCCCCCCCCCCCCCCACCCCCCCCCCCCCCCACCCCCCCCCCCCCCCACCCCCCCCCCCCCCCACCCCCCCCCCCCCCCACCCCCCCCCCCCCCCACCCCCCCCCCCCCCCACCCCCCCCCCCCCCCACCCCCCCCCCCCCCCACCCCCCCCCCCCCCCACCCCCCCCCCCCCCCACCCCCCCCCCCCCCCACCCCCCCCCCCCCCCACCCCCCCCCCCCCCCACCCCCCCCCCCCCCCACCCCCCCCCCCCCCCACCCCCCCCCCCCCCCACCCCCCCCCCCCCCCACCCCCCCCCCCCCCCACCCCCCCCCCCCCCCACCCCCCCCCCCCCCCACCCCCCCCCCCCCCCACCCCCCCCCCCCCCCACCCCCCCCCCCCCCCACCCCCCCCCCCCCCCACCCCCCCCCCCCCCCACCCCCCCCCCCCCCCACCCCCCCCCCCCCCCACCCCCCCCCCCCCCCACCCCCCCCCCCCCCCACCCCCCCCCCCCCCCACCCCCCCCCCCCCCCACCCCCCCCCCCCCCCACCCCCCCCCCCCCCCACCCCCCCCCCCCCCCACCCCCCCCCCCCCCCACCCCCCCCCCCCCCCACCCCCCCCCCCCCCCACCCCCCCCCCCCCCCACCCCCCCCCCCCCCCACCCCCCCCCCCCCCCACCCCCCCCCCCCCCCACCCCCCCCCCCCCCCACCCCCCCCCCCCCCCACCCCCCCCCCCCCCCACCCCCCCCCCCCCCCACCCCCCCCCCCCCCCACCCCCCCCCCCCCCCACCCCCCCCCCCCCCCACCCCCCCCCCCCCCCACCCCCCCCCCCCCCCACCCCCCCCCCCCCCCACCCCCCCCCCCCCCCACCCCCCCCCCCCCCCACCCCCCCCCCCCCCCACCCCCCCCCCCCCCCACCCCCCCCCCCCCCCACCCCCCCCCCCCCCCACCCCCCCCCCCCCCCACCCCCCCCCCCCCCCACCCCCCCCCCCCCCCACCCCCCCCCCCCCCCACCCCCCCCCCCCCCCACCCCCCCCCCCCCCCACCCCCCCCCCCCCCCACCCCCCCCCCCCCCCACCCCCCCCCCCCCCCACCCCCCCCCCCCCCCACCCCCCCCCCCCCCCACCCCCCCCCCCCCCCACCCCCCCCCCCCCCCACCCCCCCCCCCCCCCACCCCCCCCCCCCCCCACCCCCCCCCCCCCCCACCCCCCCCCCCCCCCACCCCCCCCCCCCCCCACCCCCCCCCCCCCCCACCCCCCCCCCCCCCCACCCCCCCCCCCCCCCACCCCCCCCCCCCCCCACCCCCCCCCCCCCCCACCCCCCCCCCCCCCCACCCCCCCCCCCCCCCACCCCCCCCCCCCCCCACCCCCCCCCCCCCCCACCCCCCCCCCCCCCCACCCCCCCCCCCCCCCACCCCCCCCCCCCCCCACCCCCCCCCCCCCCCACCCCCCCCCCCCCCCACCCCCCCCCCCCCCCACCCCCCCCCCCCCCCACCCCCCCCCCCCCCCACCCCCCCCCCCCCCCACCCCCCCCCCCCCCCACCCCCCCCCCCCCCCACCCCCCCCCCCCCCCACCCCCCCCCCCCCCCACCCCCCCCCCCCCCCACCCCCCCCCCCCCCCACCCCCCCCCCCCCCCACCCCCCCCCCCCCCCACCCCCCCCCCCCCCCACCCCCCCCCCCCCCCACCCCCCCCCCCCCCCACCCCCCCCCCCCCCCACCCCCCCCCCCCCCCACCCCCCCCCCCCCCCACCCCCCCCCCCCCCCACCCCCCCCCCCCCCCACCCCCCCCCCCCCCCACCCCCCCCCCCCCCCACCCCCCCCCCCCCCCACCCCCCCCCCCCCCCACCCCCCCCCCCCCCCACCCCCCCCCCCCCCCACCCCCCCCCCCCCCCACCCCCCCCCCCCCCCACCCCCCCCCCCCCCCACCCCCCCCCCCCCCCACCCCCCCCCCCCCCCACCCCCCCCCCCCCCCACCCCCCCCCCCCCCCACCCCCCCCCCCCCCCACCCCCCCCCCCCCCCACCCCCCCCCCCCCCCACCCCCCCCCCCCCCCACCCCCCCCCCCCCCCACCCCCCCCCCCCCCCACCCCCCCCCCCCCCCACCCCCCCCCCCCCCCACCCCCCCCCCCCCCCACCCCCCCCCCCCCCCACCCCCCCCCCCCCCCACCCCCCCCCCCCCCCACCCCCCCCCCCCCCCACCCCCCCCCCCCCCCACCCCCCCCCCCCCCCACCCCCCCCCCCCCCCACCCCCCCCCCCCCCCACCCCCCCCCCCCCCCACCCCCCCCCCCCCCCACCCCCCCCCCCCCCCACCCCCCCCCCCCCCCACCCCCCCCCCCCCCCACCCCCCCCCCCCCCCACCCCCCCCCCCCCCCACCCCCCCCCCCCCCCACCCCCCCCCCCCCCCACCCCCCCCCCCCCCCACCCCCCCCCCCCCCCACCCCCCCCCCCCCCCACCCCCCCCCCCCCCCACCCCCCCCCCCCCCCACCCCCCCCCCCCCCCACCCCCCCCCCCCCCCACCCCCCCCCCCCCCCACCCCCCCCCCCCCCCACCCCCCCCCCCCCCCACCCCCCCCCCCCCCCACCCCCCCCCCCCCCCACCCCCCCCCCCCCCCACCCCCCCCCCCCCCCACCCCCCCCCCCCCCCACCCCCCCCCCCCCCCACCCCCCCCCCCCCCCACCCCCCCCCCCCCCCACCCCCCCCCCCCCCCACCCCCCCCCCCCCCCACCCCCCCCCCCCCCCACCCCCCCCCCCCCCCACCCCCCCCCCCCCCCACCCCCCCCCCCCCCCACCCCCCCCCCCCCCCACCCCCCCCCCCCCCCACCCCCCCCCCCCCCCACCCCCCCCCCCCCCCACCCCCCCCCCCCCCCACCCCCCCCCCCCCCCACCCCCCCCCCCCCCCACCCCCCCCCCCCCCCACCCCCCCCCCCCCCCACCCCCCCCCCCCCCCACCCCCCCCCCCCCCCACCCCCCCCCCCCCCCACCCCCCCCCCCCCCCACCCCCCCCCCCCCCCACCCCCCCCCCCCCCCACCCCCCCCCCCCCCCACCCCCCCCCCCCCCCACCCCCCCCCCCCCCCACCCCCCCCCCCCCCCACCCCCCCCCCCCCCCACCCCCCCCCCCCCCCACCCCCCCCCCCCCCCACCCCCCCCCCCCCCCACCCCCCCCCCCCCCCACCCCCCCCCCCCCCCACCCCCCCCCCCCCCCACCCCCCCCCCCCCCCACCCCCCCCCCCCCCCACCCCCCCCCCCCCCCACCCCCCCCCCCCCCCACCCCCCCCCCCCCCCACCCCCCCCCCCCCCCACCCCCCCCCCCCCCCACCCCCCCCCCCCCCCACCCCCCCCCCCCCCCACCCCCCCCCCCCCCCACCCCCCCCCCCCCCCACCCCCCCCCCCCCCCACCCCCCCCCCCCCCCACCCCCCCCCCCCCCCACCCCCCCCCCCCCCCACCCCCCCCCCCCCCCACCCCCCCCCCCCCCCACCCCCCCCCCCCCCCACCCCCCCCCCCCCCCACCCCCCCCCCCCCCCACCCCCCCCCCCCCCCACCCCCCCCCCCCCCCACCCCCCCCCCCCCCCACCCCCCCCCCCCCCCACCCCCCCCCCCCCCCACCCCCCCCCCCCCCCACCCCCCCCCCCCCCCACCCCCCCCCCCCCCCACCCCCCCCCCCCCCCACCCCCCCCCCCCCCCACCCCCCCCCCCCCCCACCCCCCCCCCCCCCCACCCCCCCCCCCCCCCACCCCCCCCCCCCCCCACCCCCCCCCCCCCCCACCCCCCCCCCCCCCCACCCCCCCCCCCCCCCACCCCCCCCCCCCCCCACCCCCCCCCCCCCCCACCCCCCCCCCCCCCCACCCCCCCCCCCCCCCACCCCCCCCCCCCCCCACCCCCCCCCCCCCCCACCCCCCCCCCCCCCCACCCCCCCCCCCCCCCACCCCCCCCCCCCCCCACCCCCCCCCCCCCCCACCCCCCCCCCCCCCCACCCCCCCCCCCCCCCACCCCCCCCCCCCCCCACCCCCCCCCCCCCCCACCCCCCCCCCCCCCCACCCCCCCCCCCCCCCACCCCCCCCCCCCCCCACCCCCCCCCCCCCCCACCCCCCCCCCCCCCCACCCCCCCCCCCCCCCACCCCCCCCCCCCCCCACCCCCCCCCCCCCCCACCCCCCCCCCCCCCCACCCCCCCCCCCCCCCACCCCCCCCCCCCCCCACCCCCCCCCCCCCCCACCCCCCCCCCCCCCCACCCCCCCCCCCCCCCACCCCCCCCCCCCCCCACCCCCCCCCCCCCCCACCCCCCCCCCCCCCCACCCCCCCCCCCCCCCACCCCCCCCCCCCCCCACCCCCCCCCCCCCCCACCCCCCCCCCCCCCCACCCCCCCCCCCCCCCACCCCCCCCCCCCCCCACCCCCCCCCCCCCCCACCCCCCCCCCCCCCCACCCCCCCCCCCCCCCACCCCCCCCCCCCCCCACCCCCCCCCCCCCCCACCCCCCCCCCCCCCCACCCCCCCCCCCCCCCACCCCCCCCCCCCCCCACCCCCCCCCCCCCCCACCCCCCCCCCCCCCCACCCCCCCCCCCCCCCACCCCCCCCCCCCCCCACCCCCCCCCCCCCCCACCCCCCCCCCCCCCCACCCCCCCCCCCCCCCACCCCCCCCCCCCCCCACCCCCCCCCCCCCCCACCCCCCCCCCCCCCCACCCCCCCCCCCCCCCACCCCCCCCCCCCCCCACCCCCCCCCCCCCCCACCCCCCCCCCCCCCCACCCCCCCCCCCCCCCACCCCCCCCCCCCCCCACCCCCCCCCCCCCCCACCCCCCCCCCCCCCCACCCCCCCCCCCCCCCACCCCCCCCCCCCCCCACCCCCCCCCCCCCCCACCCCCCCCCCCCCCCACCCCCCCCCCCCCCCACCCCCCCCCCCCCCCACCCCCCCCCCCCCCCACCCCCCCCCCCCCCCACCCCCCCCCCCCCCCACCCCCCCCCCCCCCCACCCCCCCCCCCCCCCACCCCCCCCCCCCCCCACCCCCCCCCCCCCCCACCCCCCCCCCCCCCCACCCCCCCCCCCCCCCACCCCCCCCCCCCCCCACCCCCCCCCCCCCCCACCCCCCCCCCCCCCCACCCCCCCCCCCCCCCACCCCCCCCCCCCCCCACCCCCCCCCCCCCCCACCCCCCCCCCCCCCCACCCCCCCCCCCCCCCACCCCCCCCCCCCCCCACCCCCCCCCCCCCCCACCCCCCCCCCCCCCCACCCCCCCCCCCCCCCACCCCCCCCCCCCCCCACCCCCCCCCCCCCCCACCCCCCCCCCCCCCCACCCCCCCCCCCCCCCACCCCCCCCCCCCCCCACCCCCCCCCCCCCCCACCCCCCCCCCCCCCCACCCCCCCCCCCCCCCACCCCCCCCCCCCCCCACCCCCCCCCCCCCCCACCCCCCCCCCCCCCCACCCCCCCCCCCCCCCACCCCCCCCCCCCCCCACCCCCCCCCCCCCCCACCCCCCCCCCCCCCCACCCCCCCCCCCCCCCACCCCCCCCCCCCCCCACCCCCCCCCCCCCCCACCCCCCCCCCCCCCCACCCCCCCCCCCCCCCACCCCCCCCCCCCCCCACCCCCCCCCCCCCCCACCCCCCCCCCCCCCCACCCCCCCCCCCCCCCACCCCCCCCCCCCCCCACCCCCCCCCCCCCCCACCCCCCCCCCCCCCCACCCCCCCCCCCCCCCACCCCCCCCCCCCCCCACCCCCCCCCCCCCCCACCCCCCCCCCCCCCCACCCCCCCCCCCCCCCACCCCCCCCCCCCCCCACCCCCCCCCCCCCCCACCCCCCCCCCCCCCCACCCCCCCCCCCCCCCACCCCCCCCCCCCCCCACCCCCCCCCCCCCCCACCCCCCCCCCCCCCCACCCCCCCCCCCCCCCACCCCCCCCCCCCCCCACCCCCCCCCCCCCCCACCCCCCCCCCCCCCCACCCCCCCCCCCCCCCACCCCCCCCCCCCCCCACCCCCCCCCCCCCCCACCCCCCCCCCCCCCCACCCCCCCCCCCCCCCACCCCCCCCCCCCCCCACCCCCCCCCCCCCCCACCCCCCCCCCCCCCCACCCCCCCCCCCCCCCACCCCCCCCCCCCCCCACCCCCCCCCCCCCCCACCCCCCCCCCCCCCCACCCCCCCCCCCCCCCACCCCCCCCCCCCCCCACCCCCCCCCCCCCCCACCCCCCCCCCCCCCCACCCCCCCCCCCCCCCACCCCCCCCCCCCCCCACCCCCCCCCCCCCCCACCCCCCCCCCCCCCCACCCCCCCCCCCCCCCACCCCCCCCCCCCCCCACCCCCCCCCCCCCCCACCCCCCCCCCCCCCCACCCCCCCCCCCCCCCACCCCCCCCCCCCCCCACCCCCCCCCCCCCCCACCCCCCCCCCCCCCCACCCCCCCCCCCCCCCACCCCCCCCCCCCCCCACCCCCCCCCCCCCCCACCCCCCCCCCCCCCCACCCCCCCCCCCCCCCACCCCCCCCCCCCCCCACCCCCCCCCCCCCCCACCCCCCCCCCCCCCCACCCCCCCCCCCCCCCACCCCCCCCCCCCCCCACCCCCCCCCCCCCCCACCCCCCCCCCCCCCCACCCCCCCCCCCCCCCACCCCCCCCCCCCCCCACCCCCCCCCCCCCCCACCCCCCCCCCCCCCCACCCCCCCCCCCCCCCACCCCCCCCCCCCCCCACCCCCCCCCCCCCCCACCCCCCCCCCCCCCCACCCCCCCCCCCCCCCACCCCCCCCCCCCCCCACCCCCCCCCCCCCCCACCCCCCCCCCCCCCCACCCCCCCCCCCCCCCACCCCCCCCCCCCCCCACCCCCCCCCCCCCCCACCCCCCCCCCCCCCCACCCCCCCCCCCCCCCACCCCCCCCCCCCCCCACCCCCCCCCCCCCCCACCCCCCCCCCCCCCCACCCCCCCCCCCCCCCACCCCCCCCCCCCCCCACCCCCCCCCCCCCCCACCCCCCCCCCCCCCCACCCCCCCCCCCCCCCACCCCCCCCCCCCCCCACCCCCCCCCCCCCCCACCCCCCCCCCCCCCCACCCCCCCCCCCCCCCACCCCCCCCCCCCCCCACCCCCCCCCCCCCCCACCCCCCCCCCCCCCCACCCCCCCCCCCCCCCACCCCCCCCCCCCCCCACCCCCCCCCCCCCCCACCCCCCCCCCCCCCCACCCCCCCCCCCCCCCACCCCCCCCCCCCCCCACCCCCCCCCCCCCCCACCCCCCCCCCCCCCCACCCCCCCCCCCCCCCACCCCCCCCCCCCCCCACCCCCCCCCCCCCCCACCCCCCCCCCCCCCCACCCCCCCCCCCCCCCACCCCCCCCCCCCCCCACCCCCCCCCCCCCCCACCCCCCCCCCCCCCCACCCCCCCCCCCCCCCACCCCCCCCCCCCCCCACCCCCCCCCCCCCCCACCCCCCCCCCCCCCCACCCCCCCCCCCCCCCACCCCCCCCCCCCCCCACCCCCCCCCCCCCCCACCCCCCCCCCCCCCCACCCCCCCCCCCCCCCACCCCCCCCCCCCCCCACCCCCCCCCCCCCCCACCCCCCCCCCCCCCCACCCCCCCCCCCCCCCACCCCCCCCCCCCCCCACCCCCCCCCCCCCCCACCCCCCCCCCCCCCCACCCCCCCCCCCCCCCACCCCCCCCCCCCCCCACCCCCCCCCCCCCCCACCCCCCCCCCCCCCCACCCCCCCCCCCCCCCACCCCCCCCCCCCCCCACCCCCCCCCCCCCCCACCCCCCCCCCCCCCCACCCCCCCCCCCCCCCACCCCCCCCCCCCCCCACCCCCCCCCCCCCCCACCCCCCCCCCCCCCCACCCCCCCCCCCCCCCACCCCCCCCCCCCCCCACCCCCCCCCCCCCCCACCCCCCCCCCCCCCCACCCCCCCCCCCCCCCACCCCCCCCCCCCCCCACCCCCCCCCCCCCCCACCCCCCCCCCCCCCCACCCCCCCCCCCCCCCACCCCCCCCCCCCCCCACCCCCCCCCCCCCCCACCCCCCCCCCCCCCCACCCCCCCCCCCCCCCACCCCCCCCCCCCCCCACCCCCCCCCCCCCCCACCCCCCCCCCCCCCCACCCCCCCCCCCCCCCACCCCCCCCCCCCCCCACCCCCCCCCCCCCCCACCCCCCCCCCCCCCCACCCCCCCCCCCCCCCACCCCCCCCCCCCCCCACCCCCCCCCCCCCCCACCCCCCCCCCCCCCCACCCCCCCCCCCCCCCACCCCCCCCCCCCCCCACCCCCCCCCCCCCCCACCCCCCCCCCCCCCCACCCCCCCCCCCCCCCACCCCCCCCCCCCCCCACCCCCCCCCCCCCCCACCCCCCCCCCCCCCCACCCCCCCCCCCCCCCACCCCCCCCCCCCCCCACCCCCCCCCCCCCCCACCCCCCCCCCCCCCCACCCCCCCCCCCCCCCACCCCCCCCCCCCCCCACCCCCCCCCCCCCCCACCCCCCCCCCCCCCCACCCCCCCCCCCCCCCACCCCCCCCCCCCCCCACCCCCCCCCCCCCCCACCCCCCCCCCCCCCCACCCCCCCCCCCCCCCACCCCCCCCCCCCCCCACCCCCCCCCCCCCCCACCCCCCCCCCCCCCCACCCCCCCCCCCCCCCACCCCCCCCCCCCCCCACCCCCCCCCCCCCCCACCCCCCCCCCCCCCCACCCCCCCCCCCCCCCACCCCCCCCCCCCCCCACCCCCCCCCCCCCCCACCCCCCCCCCCCCCCACCCCCCCCCCCCCCCACCCCCCCCCCCCCCCACCCCCCCCCCCCCCCACCCCCCCCCCCCCCCACCCCCCCCCCCCCCCACCCCCCCCCCCCCCCACCCCCCCCCCCCCCCACCCCCCCCCCCCCCCACCCCCCCCCCCCCCCACCCCCCCCCCCCCCCACCCCCCCCCCCCCCCACCCCCCCCCCCCCCCACCCCCCCCCCCCCCCACCCCCCCCCCCCCCCACCCCCCCCCCCCCCCACCCCCCCCCCCCCCCACCCCCCCCCCCCCCCACCCCCCCCCCCCCCCACCCCCCCCCCCCCCCACCCCCCCCCCCCCCCACCCCCCCCCCCCCCCACCCCCCCCCCCCCCCACCCCCCCCCCCCCCCACCCCCCCCCCCCCCCACCCCCCCCCCCCCCCACCCCCCCCCCCCCCCACCCCCCCCCCCCCCCACCCCCCCCCCCCCCCACCCCCCCCCCCCCCCACCCCCCCCCCCCCCCACCCCCCCCCCCCCCCACCCCCCCCCCCCCCCACCCCCCCCCCCCCCCACCCCCCCCCCCCCCCACCCCCCCCCCCCCCCACCCCCCCCCCCCCCCACCCCCCCCCCCCCCCACCCCCCCCCCCCCCCACCCCCCCCCCCCCCCACCCCCCCCCCCCCCCACCCCCCCCCCCCCCCACCCCCCCCCCCCCCCACCCCCCCCCCCCCCCACCCCCCCCCCCCCCCACCCCCCCCCCCCCCCACCCCCCCCCCCCCCCACCCCCCCCCCCCCCCACCCCCCCCCCCCCCCACCCCCCCCCCCCCCCACCCCCCCCCCCCCCCACCCCCCCCCCCCCCCACCCCCCCCCCCCCCCACCCCCCCCCCCCCCCACCCCCCCCCCCCCCCACCCCCCCCCCCCCCCACCCCCCCCCCCCCCCACCCCCCCCCCCCCCCACCCCCCCCCCCCCCCACCCCCCCCCCCCCCCACCCCCCCCCCCCCCCACCCCCCCCCCCCCCCACCCCCCCCCCCCCCCACCCCCCCCCCCCCCCACCCCCCCCCCCCCCCACCCCCCCCCCCCCCCACCCCCCCCCCCCCCCACCCCCCCCCCCCCCCACCCCCCCCCCCCCCCACCCCCCCCCCCCCCCACCCCCCCCCCCCCCCACCCCCCCCCCCCCCCACCCCCCCCCCCCCCCACCCCCCCCCCCCCCCACCCCCCCCCCCCCCCACCCCCCCCCCCCCCCACCCCCCCCCCCCCCCACCCCCCCCCCCCCCCACCCCCCCCCCCCCCCACCCCCCCCCCCCCCCACCCCCCCCCCCCCCCACCCCCCCCCCCCCCCACCCCCCCCCCCCCCCACCCCCCCCCCCCCCCACCCCCCCCCCCCCCCACCCCCCCCCCCCCCCACCCCCCCCCCCCCCCACCCCCCCCCCCCCCCACCCCCCCCCCCCCCCACCCCCCCCCCCCCCCACCCCCCCCCCCCCCCACCCCCCCCCCCCCCCACCCCCCCCCCCCCCCACCCCCCCCCCCCCCCACCCCCCCCCCCCCCCACCCCCCCCCCCCCCCACCCCCCCCCCCCCCCACCCCCCCCCCCCCCCACCCCCCCCCCCCCCCACCCCCCCCCCCCCCCACCCCCCCCCCCCCCCACCCCCCCCCCCCCCCACCCCCCCCCCCCCCCACCCCCCCCCCCCCCCACCCCCCCCCCCCCCCACCCCCCCCCCCCCCCACCCCCCCCCCCCCCCACCCCCCCCCCCCCCCACCCCCCCCCCCCCCCACCCCCCCCCCCCCCCACCCCCCCCCCCCCCCACCCCCCCCCCCCCCCACCCCCCCCCCCCCCCACCCCCCCCCCCCCCCACCCCCCCCCCCCCCCACCCCCCCCCCCCCCCACCCCCCCCCCCCCCCACCCCCCCCCCCCCCCACCCCCCCCCCCCCCCACCCCCCCCCCCCCCCACCCCCCCCCCCCCCCACCCCCCCCCCCCCCCACCCCCCCCCCCCCCCACCCCCCCCCCCCCCCACCCCCCCCCCCCCCCACCCCCCCCCCCCCCCACCCCCCCCCCCCCCCACCCCCCCCCCCCCCCACCCCCCCCCCCCCCCACCCCCCCCCCCCCCCACCCCCCCCCCCCCCCACCCCCCCCCCCCCCCACCCCCCCCCCCCCCCACCCCCCCCCCCCCCCACCCCCCCCCCCCCCCACCCCCCCCCCCCCCCACCCCCCCCCCCCCCCACCCCCCCCCCCCCCCACCCCCCCCCCCCCCCACCCCCCCCCCCCCCCACCCCCCCCCCCCCCCACCCCCCCCCCCCCCCACCCCCCCCCCCCCCCACCCCCCCCCCCCCCCACCCCCCCCCCCCCCCACCCCCCCCCCCCCCCACCCCCCCCCCCCCCCACCCCCCCCCCCCCCCACCCCCCCCCCCCCCCACCCCCCCCCCCCCCCACCCCCCCCCCCCCCCACCCCCCCCCCCCCCCACCCCCCCCCCCCCCCACCCCCCCCCCCCCCCACCCCCCCCCCCCCCCACCCCCCCCCCCCCCCACCCCCCCCCCCCCCCACCCCCCCCCCCCCCCACCCCCCCCCCCCCCCACCCCCCCCCCCCCCCACCCCCCCCCCCCCCCACCCCCCCCCCCCCCCACCCCCCCCCCCCCCCACCCCCCCCCCCCCCCACCCCCCCCCCCCCCCACCCCCCCCCCCCCCCACCCCCCCCCCCCCCCACCCCCCCCCCCCCCCACCCCCCCCCCCCCCCACCCCCCCCCCCCCCCACCCCCCCCCCCCCCCACCCCCCCCCCCCCCCACCCCCCCCCCCCCCCACCCCCCCCCCCCCCCACCCCCCCCCCCCCCCACCCCCCCCCCCCCCCACCCCCCCCCCCCCCCACCCCCCCCCCCCCCCACCCCCCCCCCCCCCCACCCCCCCCCCCCCCCACCCCCCCCCCCCCCCACCCCCCCCCCCCCCCACCCCCCCCCCCCCCCACCCCCCCCCCCCCCCACCCCCCCCCCCCCCCACCCCCCCCCCCCCCCACCCCCCCCCCCCCCCACCCCCCCCCCCCCCCACCCCCCCCCCCCCCCACCCCCCCCCCCCCCCACCCCCCCCCCCCCCCACCCCCCCCCCCCCCCACCCCCCCCCCCCCCCACCCCCCCCCCCCCCCACCCCCCCCCCCCCCCACCCCCCCCCCCCCCCACCCCCCCCCCCCCCCACCCCCCCCCCCCCCCACCCCCCCCCCCCCCCACCCCCCCCCCCCCCCACCCCCCCCCCCCCCCACCCCCCCCCCCCCCCACCCCCCCCCCCCCCCACCCCCCCCCCCCCCCACCCCCCCCCCCCCCCACCCCCCCCCCCCCCCACCCCCCCCCCCCCCCACCCCCCCCCCCCCCCACCCCCCCCCCCCCCCACCCCCCCCCCCCCCCACCCCCCCCCCCCCCCACCCCCCCCCCCCCCCACCCCCCCCCCCCCCCACCCCCCCCCCCCCCCACCCCCCCCCCCCCCCACCCCCCCCCCCCCCCACCCCCCCCCCCCCCCACCCCCCCCCCCCCCCACCCCCCCCCCCCCCCACCCCCCCCCCCCCCCACCCCCCCCCCCCCCCACCCCCCCCCCCCCCCACCCCCCCCCCCCCCCACCCCCCCCCCCCCCCACCCCCCCCCCCCCCCACCCCCCCCCCCCCCCACCCCCCCCCCCCCCCACCCCCCCCCCCCCCCACCCCCCCCCCCCCCCACCCCCCCCCCCCCCCACCCCCCCCCCCCCCCACCCCCCCCCCCCCCCACCCCCCCCCCCCCCCACCCCCCCCCCCCCCCACCCCCCCCCCCCCCCACCCCCCCCCCCCCCCACCCCCCCCCCCCCCCACCCCCCCCCCCCCCCACCCCCCCCCCCCCCCACCCCCCCCCCCCCCCACCCCCCCCCCCCCCCACCCCCCCCCCCCCCCACCCCCCCCCCCCCCCACCCCCCCCCCCCCCCACCCCCCCCCCCCCCCACCCCCCCCCCCCCCCACCCCCCCCCCCCCCCACCCCCCCCCCCCCCCACCCCCCCCCCCCCCCACCCCCCCCCCCCCCCACCCCCCCCCCCCCCCACCCCCCCCCCCCCCCACCCCCCCCCCCCCCCACCCCCCCCCCCCCCCACCCCCCCCCCCCCCCACCCCCCCCCCCCCCCACCCCCCCCCCCCCCCACCCCCCCCCCCCCCCACCCCCCCCCCCCCCCACCCCCCCCCCCCCCCACCCCCCCCCCCCCCCACCCCCCCCCCCCCCCACCCCCCCCCCCCCCCACCCCCCCCCCCCCCCACCCCCCCCCCCCCCCACCCCCCCCCCCCCCCACCCCCCCCCCCCCCCACCCCCCCCCCCCCCCACCCCCCCCCCCCCCCACCCCCCCCCCCCCCCACCCCCCCCCCCCCCCACCCCCCCCCCCCCCCACCCCCCCCCCCCCCCACCCCCCCCCCCCCCCACCCCCCCCCCCCCCCACCCCCCCCCCCCCCCACCCCCCCCCCCCCCCACCCCCCCCCCCCCCCACCCCCCCCCCCCCCCACCCCCCCCCCCCCCCACCCCCCCCCCCCCCCACCCCCCCCCCCCCCCACCCCCCCCCCCCCCCACCCCCCCCCCCCCCCACCCCCCCCCCCCCCCACCCCCCCCCCCCCCCACCCCCCCCCCCCCCCACCCCCCCCCCCCCCCACCCCCCCCCCCCCCCACCCCCCCCCCCCCCCACCCCCCCCCCCCCCCACCCCCCCCCCCCCCCACCCCCCCCCCCCCCCACCCCCCCCCCCCCCCACCCCCCCCCCCCCCCACCCCCCCCCCCCCCCACCCCCCCCCCCCCCCACCCCCCCCCCCCCCCACCCCCCCCCCCCCCCACCCCCCCCCCCCCCCACCCCCCCCCCCCCCCACCCCCCCCCCCCCCCACCCCCCCCCCCCCCCACCCCCCCCCCCCCCCACCCCCCCCCCCCCCCACCCCCCCCCCCCCCCACCCCCCCCCCCCCCCACCCCCCCCCCCCCCCACCCCCCCCCCCCCCCACCCCCCCCCCCCCCCACCCCCCCCCCCCCCCACCCCCCCCCCCCCCCACCCCCCCCCCCCCCCACCCCCCCCCCCCCCCACCCCCCCCCCCCCCCACCCCCCCCCCCCCCCACCCCCCCCCCCCCCCACCCCCCCCCCCCCCCACCCCCCCCCCCCCCCACCCCCCCCCCCCCCCACCCCCCCCCCCCCCCACCCCCCCCCCCCCCCACCCCCCCCCCCCCCCACCCCCCCCCCCCCCCACCCCCCCCCCCCCCCACCCCCCCCCCCCCCCACCCCCCCCCCCCCCCACCCCCCCCCCCCCCCACCCCCCCCCCCCCCCACCCCCCCCCCCCCCCACCCCCCCCCCCCCCCACCCCCCCCCCCCCCCACCCCCCCCCCCCCCCACCCCCCCCCCCCCCCACCCCCCCCCCCCCCCACCCCCCCCCCCCCCCACCCCCCCCCCCCCCCACCCCCCCCCCCCCCCACCCCCCCCCCCCCCCACCCCCCCCCCCCCCCACCCCCCCCCCCCCCCACCCCCCCCCCCCCCCACCCCCCCCCCCCCCCACCCCCCCCCCCCCCCACCCCCCCCCCCCCCCACCCCCCCCCCCCCCCACCCCCCCCCCCCCCCACCCCCCCCCCCCCCCACCCCCCCCCCCCCCCACCCCCCCCCCCCCCCACCCCCCCCCCCCCCCACCCCCCCCCCCCCCCACCCCCCCCCCCCCCCACCCCCCCCCCCCCCCACCCCCCCCCCCCCCCACCCCCCCCCCCCCCCACCCCCCCCCCCCCCCACCCCCCCCCCCCCCCACCCCCCCCCCCCCCCACCCCCCCCCCCCCCCACCCCCCCCCCCCCCCACCCCCCCCCCCCCCCACCCCCCCCCCCCCCCACCCCCCCCCCCCCCCACCCCCCCCCCCCCCCACCCCCCCCCCCCCCCACCCCCCCCCCCCCCCACCCCCCCCCCCCCCCACCCCCCCCCCCCCCCACCCCCCCCCCCCCCCACCCCCCCCCCCCCCCACCCCCCCCCCCCCCCACCCCCCCCCCCCCCCACCCCCCCCCCCCCCCACCCCCCCCCCCCCCCACCCCCCCCCCCCCCCACCCCCCCCCCCCCCCACCCCCCCCCCCCCCCACCCCCCCCCCCCCCCACCCCCCCCCCCCCCCACCCCCCCCCCCCCCCACCCCCCCCCCCCCCCACCCCCCCCCCCCCCCACCCCCCCCCCCCCCCACCCCCCCCCCCCCCCACCCCCCCCCCCCCCCACCCCCCCCCCCCCCCACCCCCCCCCCCCCCCACCCCCCCCCCCCCCCACCCCCCCCCCCCCCCACCCCCCCCCCCCCCCACCCCCCCCCCCCCCCACCCCCCCCCCCCCCCACCCCCCCCCCCCCCCACCCCCCCCCCCCCCCACCCCCCCCCCCCCCCACCCCCCCCCCCCCCCACCCCCCCCCCCCCCCACCCCCCCCCCCCCCCACCCCCCCCCCCCCCCACCCCCCCCCCCCCCCACCCCCCCCCCCCCCCACCCCCCCCCCCCCCCACCCCCCCCCCCCCCCACCCCCCCCCCCCCCCACCCCCCCCCCCCCCCACCCCCCCCCCCCCCCACCCCCCCCCCCCCCCACCCCCCCCCCCCCCCACCCCCCCCCCCCCCCACCCCCCCCCCCCCCCACCCCCCCCCCCCCCCACCCCCCCCCCCCCCCACCCCCCCCCCCCCCCACCCCCCCCCCCCCCCACCCCCCCCCCCCCCCACCCCCCCCCCCCCCCACCCCCCCCCCCCCCCACCCCCCCCCCCCCCCACCCCCCCCCCCCCCCACCCCCCCCCCCCCCCACCCCCCCCCCCCCCCACCCCCCCCCCCCCCCACCCCCCCCCCCCCCCACCCCCCCCCCCCCCCACCCCCCCCCCCCCCCACCCCCCCCCCCCCCCACCCCCCCCCCCCCCCACCCCCCCCCCCCCCCACCCCCCCCCCCCCCCACCCCCCCCCCCCCCCACCCCCCCCCCCCCCCACCCCCCCCCCCCCCCACCCCCCCCCCCCCCCACCCCCCCCCCCCCCCACCCCCCCCCCCCCCCACCCCCCCCCCCCCCCACCCCCCCCCCCCCCCACCCCCCCCCCCCCCCACCCCCCCCCCCCCCCACCCCCCCCCCCCCCCACCCCCCCCCCCCCCCACCCCCCCCCCCCCCCACCCCCCCCCCCCCCCACCCCCCCCCCCCCCCACCCCCCCCCCCCCCCACCCCCCCCCCCCCCCACCCCCCCCCCCCCCCACCCCCCCCCCCCCCCACCCCCCCCCCCCCCCACCCCCCCCCCCCCCCACCCCCCCCCCCCCCCACCCCCCCCCCCCCCCACCCCCCCCCCCCCCCACCCCCCCCCCCCCCCACCCCCCCCCCCCCCCACCCCCCCCCCCCCCCACCCCCCCCCCCCCCCACCCCCCCCCCCCCCCACCCCCCCCCCCCCCCACCCCCCCCCCCCCCCACCCCCCCCCCCCCCCACCCCCCCCCCCCCCCACCCCCCCCCCCCCCCACCCCCCCCCCCCCCCACCCCCCCCCCCCCCCACCCCCCCCCCCCCCCACCCCCCCCCCCCCCCACCCCCCCCCCCCCCCACCCCCCCCCCCCCCCACCCCCCCCCCCCCCCACCCCCCCCCCCCCCCACCCCCCCCCCCCCCCACCCCCCCCCCCCCCCACCCCCCCCCCCCCCCACCCCCCCCCCCCCCCACCCCCCCCCCCCCCCACCCCCCCCCCCCCCCACCCCCCCCCCCCCCCACCCCCCCCCCCCCCCACCCCCCCCCCCCCCCACCCCCCCCCCCCCCCACCCCCCCCCCCCCCCACCCCCCCCCCCCCCCACCCCCCCCCCCCCCCACCCCCCCCCCCCCCCACCCCCCCCCCCCCCCACCCCCCCCCCCCCCCACCCCCCCCCCCCCCCACCCCCCCCCCCCCCCACCCCCCCCCCCCCCCACCCCCCCCCCCCCCCACCCCCCCCCCCCCCCACCCCCCCCCCCCCCCACCCCCCCCCCCCCCCACCCCCCCCCCCCCCCACCCCCCCCCCCCCCCACCCCCCCCCCCCCCCACCCCCCCCCCCCCCCACCCCCCCCCCCCCCCACCCCCCCCCCCCCCCACCCCCCCCCCCCCCCACCCCCCCCCCCCCCCACCCCCCCCCCCCCCCACCCCCCCCCCCCCCCACCCCCCCCCCCCCCCACCCCCCCCCCCCCCCACCCCCCCCCCCCCCCACCCCCCCCCCCCCCCACCCCCCCCCCCCCCCACCCCCCCCCCCCCCCACCCCCCCCCCCCCCCACCCCCCCCCCCCCCCACCCCCCCCCCCCCCCACCCCCCCCCCCCCCCACCCCCCCCCCCCCCCACCCCCCCCCCCCCCCACCCCCCCCCCCCCCCACCCCCCCCCCCCCCCACCCCCCCCCCCCCCCACCCCCCCCCCCCCCCACCCCCCCCCCCCCCCACCCCCCCCCCCCCCCACCCCCCCCCCCCCCCACCCCCCCCCCCCCCCACCCCCCCCCCCCCCCACCCCCCCCCCCCCCCACCCCCCCCCCCCCCCACCCCCCCCCCCCCCCACCCCCCCCCCCCCCCACCCCCCCCCCCCCCCACCCCCCCCCCCCCCCACCCCCCCCCCCCCCCACCCCCCCCCCCCCCCACCCCCCCCCCCCCCCACCCCCCCCCCCCCCCACCCCCCCCCCCCCCCACCCCCCCCCCCCCCCACCCCCCCCCCCCCCCACCCCCCCCCCCCCCCACCCCCCCCCCCCCCCACCCCCCCCCCCCCCCACCCCCCCCCCCCCCCACCCCCCCCCCCCCCCACCCCCCCCCCCCCCCACCCCCCCCCCCCCCCACCCCCCCCCCCCCCCACCCCCCCCCCCCCCCACCCCCCCCCCCCCCCACCCCCCCCCCCCCCCACCCCCCCCCCCCCCCACCCCCCCCCCCCCCCACCCCCCCCCCCCCCCACCCCCCCCCCCCCCCACCCCCCCCCCCCCCCACCCCCCCCCCCCCCCACCCCCCCCCCCCCCCACCCCCCCCCCCCCCCACCCCCCCCCCCCCCCACCCCCCCCCCCCCCCACCCCCCCCCCCCCCCACCCCCCCCCCCCCCCACCCCCCCCCCCCCCCACCCCCCCCCCCCCCCACCCCCCCCCCCCCCCACCCCCCCCCCCCCCCACCCCCCCCCCCCCCCACCCCCCCCCCCCCCCACCCCCCCCCCCCCCCACCCCCCCCCCCCCCCACCCCCCCCCCCCCCCACCCCCCCCCCCCCCCACCCCCCCCCCCCCCCACCCCCCCCCCCCCCCACCCCCCCCCCCCCCCACCCCCCCCCCCCCCCACCCCCCCCCCCCCCCACCCCCCCCCCCCCCCACCCCCCCCCCCCCCCACCCCCCCCCCCCCCCACCCCCCCCCCCCCCCACCCCCCCCCCCCCCCACCCCCCCCCCCCCCCACCCCCCCCCCCCCCCACCCCCCCCCCCCCCCACCCCCCCCCCCCCCCACCCCCCCCCCCCCCCACCCCCCCCCCCCCCCACCCCCCCCCCCCCCCACCCCCCCCCCCCCCCACCCCCCCCCCCCCCCACCCCCCCCCCCCCCCACCCCCCCCCCCCCCCACCCCCCCCCCCCCCCACCCCCCCCCCCCCCCACCCCCCCCCCCCCCCACCCCCCCCCCCCCCCACCCCCCCCCCCCCCCACCCCCCCCCCCCCCCACCCCCCCCCCCCCCCACCCCCCCCCCCCCCCACCCCCCCCCCCCCCCACCCCCCCCCCCCCCCACCCCCCCCCCCCCCCACCCCCCCCCCCCCCCACCCCCCCCCCCCCCCACCCCCCCCCCCCCCCACCCCCCCCCCCCCCCACCCCCCCCCCCCCCCACCCCCCCCCCCCCCCACCCCCCCCCCCCCCCACCCCCCCCCCCCCCCACCCCCCCCCCCCCCCACCCCCCCCCCCCCCCACCCCCCCCCCCCCCCACCCCCCCCCCCCCCCACCCCCCCCCCCCCCCACCCCCCCCCCCCCCCACCCCCCCCCCCCCCCACCCCCCCCCCCCCCCACCCCCCCCCCCCCCCACCCCCCCCCCCCCCCACCCCCCCCCCCCCCCACCCCCCCCCCCCCCCACCCCCCCCCCCCCCCACCCCCCCCCCCCCCCACCCCCCCCCCCCCCCACCCCCCCCCCCCCCCACCCCCCCCCCCCCCCACCCCCCCCCCCCCCCACCCCCCCCCCCCCCCACCCCCCCCCCCCCCCACCCCCCCCCCCCCCCACCCCCCCCCCCCCCCACCCCCCCCCCCCCCCACCCCCCCCCCCCCCCACCCCCCCCCCCCCCCACCCCCCCCCCCCCCCACCCCCCCCCCCCCCCACCCCCCCCCCCCCCCACCCCCCCCCCCCCCCACCCCCCCCCCCCCCCACCCCCCCCCCCCCCCACCCCCCCCCCCCCCCACCCCCCCCCCCCCCCACCCCCCCCCCCCCCCACCCCCCCCCCCCCCCACCCCCCCCCCCCCCCACCCCCCCCCCCCCCCACCCCCCCCCCCCCCCACCCCCCCCCCCCCCCACCCCCCCCCCCCCCCACCCCCCCCCCCCCCCACCCCCCCCCCCCCCCACCCCCCCCCCCCCCCACCCCCCCCCCCCCCCACCCCCCCCCCCCCCCACCCCCCCCCCCCCCCACCCCCCCCCCCCCCCACCCCCCCCCCCCCCCACCCCCCCCCCCCCCCACCCCCCCCCCCCCCCACCCCCCCCCCCCCCCACCCCCCCCCCCCCCCACCCCCCCCCCCCCCCACCCCCCCCCCCCCCCACCCCCCCCCCCCCCCACCCCCCCCCCCCCCCACCCCCCCCCCCCCCCACCCCCCCCCCCCCCCACCCCCCCCCCCCCCCACCCCCCCCCCCCCCCACCCCCCCCCCCCCCCACCCCCCCCCCCCCCCACCCCCCCCCCCCCCCACCCCCCCCCCCCCCCACCCCCCCCCCCCCCCACCCCCCCCCCCCCCCACCCCCCCCCCCCCCCACCCCCCCCCCCCCCCACCCCCCCCCCCCCCCACCCCCCCCCCCCCCCACCCCCCCCCCCCCCCACCCCCCCCCCCCCCCACCCCCCCCCCCCCCCACCCCCCCCCCCCCCCACCCCCCCCCCCCCCCACCCCCCCCCCCCCCCACCCCCCCCCCCCCCCACCCCCCCCCCCCCCCACCCCCCCCCCCCCCCACCCCCCCCCCCCCCCACCCCCCCCCCCCCCCACCCCCCCCCCCCCCCACCCCCCCCCCCCCCCACCCCCCCCCCCCCCCACCCCCCCCCCCCCCCACCCCCCCCCCCCCCCACCCCCCCCCCCCCCCACCCCCCCCCCCCCCCACCCCCCCCCCCCCCCACCCCCCCCCCCCCCCACCCCCCCCCCCCCCCACCCCCCCCCCCCCCCACCCCCCCCCCCCCCCACCCCCCCCCCCCCCCACCCCCCCCCCCCCCCACCCCCCCCCCCCCCCACCCCCCCCCCCCCCCACCCCCCCCCCCCCCCACCCCCCCCCCCCCCCACCCCCCCCCCCCCCCACCCCCCCCCCCCCCCACCCCCCCCCCCCCCCACCCCCCCCCCCCCCCACCCCCCCCCCCCCCCACCCCCCCCCCCCCCCACCCCCCCCCCCCCCCACCCCCCCCCCCCCCCACCCCCCCCCCCCCCCACCCCCCCCCCCCCCCACCCCCCCCCCCCCCCACCCCCCCCCCCCCCCACCCCCCCCCCCCCCCACCCCCCCCCCCCCCCACCCCCCCCCCCCCCCACCCCCCCCCCCCCCCACCCCCCCCCCCCCCCACCCCCCCCCCCCCCCACCCCCCCCCCCCCCCACCCCCCCCCCCCCCCACCCCCCCCCCCCCCCACCCCCCCCCCCCCCCACCCCCCCCCCCCCCCACCCCCCCCCCCCCCCACCCCCCCCCCCCCCCACCCCCCCCCCCCCCCACCCCCCCCCCCCCCCACCCCCCCCCCCCCCCACCCCCCCCCCCCCCCACCCCCCCCCCCCCCCACCCCCCCCCCCCCCCACCCCCCCCCCCCCCCACCCCCCCCCCCCCCCACCCCCCCCCCCCCCCACCCCCCCCCCCCCCCACCCCCCCCCCCCCCCACCCCCCCCCCCCCCCACCCCCCCCCCCCCCCACCCCCCCCCCCCCCCACCCCCCCCCCCCCCCACCCCCCCCCCCCCCCACCCCCCCCCCCCCCCACCCCCCCCCCCCCCCACCCCCCCCCCCCCCCACCCCCCCCCCCCCCCACCCCCCCCCCCCCCCACCCCCCCCCCCCCCCACCCCCCCCCCCCCCCACCCCCCCCCCCCCCCACCCCCCCCCCCCCCCACCCCCCCCCCCCCCCACCCCCCCCCCCCCCCACCCCCCCCCCCCCCCACCCCCCCCCCCCCCCACCCCCCCCCCCCCCCACCCCCCCCCCCCCCCACCCCCCCCCCCCCCCACCCCCCCCCCCCCCCACCCCCCCCCCCCCCCACCCCCCCCCCCCCCCACCCCCCCCCCCCCCCACCCCCCCCCCCCCCCACCCCCCCCCCCCCCCACCCCCCCCCCCCCCCACCCCCCCCCCCCCCCACCCCCCCCCCCCCCCACCCCCCCCCCCCCCCACCCCCCCCCCCCCCCACCCCCCCCCCCCCCCACCCCCCCCCCCCCCCACCCCCCCCCCCCCCCACCCCCCCCCCCCCCCACCCCCCCCCCCCCCCACCCCCCCCCCCCCCCACCCCCCCCCCCCCCCACCCCCCCCCCCCCCCACCCCCCCCCCCCCCCACCCCCCCCCCCCCCCACCCCCCCCCCCCCCCACCCCCCCCCCCCCCCACCCCCCCCCCCCCCCACCCCCCCCCCCCCCCACCCCCCCCCCCCCCCACCCCCCCCCCCCCCCACCCCCCCCCCCCCCCACCCCCCCCCCCCCCCACCCCCCCCCCCCCCCACCCCCCCCCCCCCCCACCCCCCCCCCCCCCCACCCCCCCCCCCCCCCACCCCCCCCCCCCCCCACCCCCCCCCCCCCCCACCCCCCCCCCCCCCCACCCCCCCCCCCCCCCACCCCCCCCCCCCCCCACCCCCCCCCCCCCCCACCCCCCCCCCCCCCCACCCCCCCCCCCCCCCACCCCCCCCCCCCCCCACCCCCCCCCCCCCCCACCCCCCCCCCCCCCCACCCCCCCCCCCCCCCACCCCCCCCCCCCCCCACCCCCCCCCCCCCCCACCCCCCCCCCCCCCCACCCCCCCCCCCCCCCACCCCCCCCCCCCCCCACCCCCCCCCCCCCCCACCCCCCCCCCCCCCCACCCCCCCCCCCCCCCACCCCCCCCCCCCCCCACCCCCCCCCCCCCCCACCCCCCCCCCCCCCCACCCCCCCCCCCCCCCACCCCCCCCCCCCCCCACCCCCCCCCCCCCCCACCCCCCCCCCCCCCCACCCCCCCCCCCCCCCACCCCCCCCCCCCCCCACCCCCCCCCCCCCCCACCCCCCCCCCCCCCCACCCCCCCCCCCCCCCACCCCCCCCCCCCCCCACCCCCCCCCCCCCCCACCCCCCCCCCCCCCCACCCCCCCCCCCCCCCACCCCCCCCCCCCCCCACCCCCCCCCCCCCCCACCCCCCCCCCCCCCCACCCCCCCCCCCCCCCACCCCCCCCCCCCCCCACCCCCCCCCCCCCCCACCCCCCCCCCCCCCCACCCCCCCCCCCCCCCACCCCCCCCCCCCCCCACCCCCCCCCCCCCCCACCCCCCCCCCCCCCCACCCCCCCCCCCCCCCACCCCCCCCCCCCCCCACCCCCCCCCCCCCCCACCCCCCCCCCCCCCCACCCCCCCCCCCCCCCACCCCCCCCCCCCCCCACCCCCCCCCCCCCCCACCCCCCCCCCCCCCCACCCCCCCCCCCCCCCACCCCCCCCCCCCCCCACCCCCCCCCCCCCCCACCCCCCCCCCCCCCCACCCCCCCCCCCCCCCACCCCCCCCCCCCCCCACCCCCCCCCCCCCCCACCCCCCCCCCCCCCCACCCCCCCCCCCCCCCACCCCCCCCCCCCCCCACCCCCCCCCCCCCCCACCCCCCCCCCCCCCCACCCCCCCCCCCCCCCACCCCCCCCCCCCCCCACCCCCCCCCCCCCCCACCCCCCCCCCCCCCCACCCCCCCCCCCCCCCACCCCCCCCCCCCCCCACCCCCCCCCCCCCCCACCCCCCCCCCCCCCCACCCCCCCCCCCCCCCACCCCCCCCCCCCCCCACCCCCCCCCCCCCCCACCCCCCCCCCCCCCCACCCCCCCCCCCCCCCACCCCCCCCCCCCCCCACCCCCCCCCCCCCCCACCCCCCCCCCCCCCCACCCCCCCCCCCCCCCACCCCCCCCCCCCCCCACCCCCCCCCCCCCCCACCCCCCCCCCCCCCCACCCCCCCCCCCCCCCACCCCCCCCCCCCCCCACCCCCCCCCCCCCCCACCCCCCCCCCCCCCCACCCCCCCCCCCCCCCACCCCCCCCCCCCCCCACCCCCCCCCCCCCCCACCCCCCCCCCCCCCCACCCCCCCCCCCCCCCACCCCCCCCCCCCCCCACCCCCCCCCCCCCCCACCCCCCCCCCCCCCCACCCCCCCCCCCCCCCACCCCCCCCCCCCCCCACCCCCCCCCCCCCCCACCCCCCCCCCCCCCCACCCCCCCCCCCCCCCACCCCCCCCCCCCCCCACCCCCCCCCCCCCCCACCCCCCCCCCCCCCCACCCCCCCCCCCCCCCACCCCCCCCCCCCCCCACCCCCCCCCCCCCCCACCCCCCCCCCCCCCCACCCCCCCCCCCCCCCACCCCCCCCCCCCCCCACCCCCCCCCCCCCCCACCCCCCCCCCCCCCCACCCCCCCCCCCCCCCACCCCCCCCCCCCCCCACCCCCCCCCCCCCCCACCCCCCCCCCCCCCCACCCCCCCCCCCCCCCACCCCCCCCCCCCCCCACCCCCCCCCCCCCCCACCCCCCCCCCCCCCCACCCCCCCCCCCCCCCACCCCCCCCCCCCCCCACCCCCCCCCCCCCCCACCCCCCCCCCCCCCCACCCCCCCCCCCCCCCACCCCCCCCCCCCCCCACCCCCCCCCCCCCCCACCCCCCCCCCCCCCCACCCCCCCCCCCCCCCACCCCCCCCCCCCCCCACCCCCCCCCCCCCCCACCCCCCCCCCCCCCCACCCCCCCCCCCCCCCACCCCCCCCCCCCCCCACCCCCCCCCCCCCCCACCCCCCCCCCCCCCCACCCCCCCCCCCCCCCACCCCCCCCCCCCCCCACCCCCCCCCCCCCCCACCCCCCCCCCCCCCCACCCCCCCCCCCCCCCACCCCCCCCCCCCCCCACCCCCCCCCCCCCCCACCCCCCCCCCCCCCCACCCCCCCCCCCCCCCACCCCCCCCCCCCCCCACCCCCCCCCCCCCCCACCCCCCCCCCCCCCCACCCCCCCCCCCCCCCACCCCCCCCCCCCCCCACCCCCCCCCCCCCCCACCCCCCCCCCCCCCCACCCCCCCCCCCCCCCACCCCCCCCCCCCCCCACCCCCCCCCCCCCCCACCCCCCCCCCCCCCCACCCCCCCCCCCCCCCACCCCCCCCCCCCCCCACCCCCCCCCCCCCCCACCCCCCCCCCCCCCCACCCCCCCCCCCCCCCACCCCCCCCCCCCCCCACCCCCCCCCCCCCCCACCCCCCCCCCCCCCCACCCCCCCCCCCCCCCACCCCCCCCCCCCCCCACCCCCCCCCCCCCCCACCCCCCCCCCCCCCCACCCCCCCCCCCCCCCACCCCCCCCCCCCCCCACCCCCCCCCCCCCCCACCCCCCCCCCCCCCCACCCCCCCCCCCCCCCACCCCCCCCCCCCCCCACCCCCCCCCCCCCCCACCCCCCCCCCCCCCCACCCCCCCCCCCCCCCACCCCCCCCCCCCCCCACCCCCCCCCCCCCCCACCCCCCCCCCCCCCCACCCCCCCCCCCCCCCACCCCCCCCCCCCCCCACCCCCCCCCCCCCCCACCCCCCCCCCCCCCCACCCCCCCCCCCCCCCACCCCCCCCCCCCCCCACCCCCCCCCCCCCCCACCCCCCCCCCCCCCCACCCCCCCCCCCCCCCACCCCCCCCCCCCCCCACCCCCCCCCCCCCCCACCCCCCCCCCCCCCCACCCCCCCCCCCCCCCACCCCCCCCCCCCCCCACCCCCCCCCCCCCCCACCCCCCCCCCCCCCCACCCCCCCCCCCCCCCACCCCCCCCCCCCCCCACCCCCCCCCCCCCCCACCCCCCCCCCCCCCCACCCCCCCCCCCCCCCACCCCCCCCCCCCCCCACCCCCCCCCCCCCCCACCCCCCCCCCCCCCCACCCCCCCCCCCCCCCACCCCCCCCCCCCCCCACCCCCCCCCCCCCCCACCCCCCCCCCCCCCCACCCCCCCCCCCCCCCACCCCCCCCCCCCCCCACCCCCCCCCCCCCCCACCCCCCCCCCCCCCCACCCCCCCCCCCCCCCACCCCCCCCCCCCCCCACCCCCCCCCCCCCCCACCCCCCCCCCCCCCCACCCCCCCCCCCCCCCACCCCCCCCCCCCCCCACCCCCCCCCCCCCCCACCCCCCCCCCCCCCCACCCCCCCCCCCCCCCACCCCCCCCCCCCCCCACCCCCCCCCCCCCCCACCCCCCCCCCCCCCCACCCCCCCCCCCCCCCACCCCCCCCCCCCCCCACCCCCCCCCCCCCCCACCCCCCCCCCCCCCCACCCCCCCCCCCCCCCACCCCCCCCCCCCCCCACCCCCCCCCCCCCCCACCCCCCCCCCCCCCCACCCCCCCCCCCCCCCACCCCCCCCCCCCCCCACCCCCCCCCCCCCCCACCCCCCCCCCCCCCCACCCCCCCCCCCCCCCACCCCCCCCCCCCCCCACCCCCCCCCCCCCCCACCCCCCCCCCCCCCCACCCCCCCCCCCCCCCACCCCCCCCCCCCCCCACCCCCCCCCCCCCCCACCCCCCCCCCCCCCCACCCCCCCCCCCCCCCACCCCCCCCCCCCCCCACCCCCCCCCCCCCCCACCCCCCCCCCCCCCCACCCCCCCCCCCCCCCACCCCCCCCCCCCCCCACCCCCCCCCCCCCCCACCCCCCCCCCCCCCCACCCCCCCCCCCCCCCACCCCCCCCCCCCCCCACCCCCCCCCCCCCCCACCCCCCCCCCCCCCCACCCCCCCCCCCCCCCACCCCCCCCCCCCCCCACCCCCCCCCCCCCCCACCCCCCCCCCCCCCC
The DNA here is from genome assembly GCF_021028975.2 of Sphaerodactylus townsendi. Lineage (NCBI taxonomy): Eukaryota > Metazoa > Chordata > Lepidosauria > Squamata > Sphaerodactylidae > Sphaerodactylus > Sphaerodactylus townsendi. The sequence goes on along the minus strand of NC_059435.1, from coordinate 47,606,043 downwards.
ACCCCCCCCCCCCCCCACCCCCCCCCCCCCCCACCCCCCCCCCCCCCCACCCCCCCCCCCCCCCACCCCCCCCCCCCCCCACCCCCCCCCCCCCCCACCCCCCCCCCCCCCCACCCCCCCCCCCCCCCACCCCCCCCCCCCCCCACCCCCCCCCCCCCCCACCCCCCCCCCCCCCCACCCCCCCCCCCCCCCACCCCCCCCCCCCCCCACCCCCCCCCCCCCCCACCCCCCCCCCCCCCCACCCCCCCCCCCCCCCACCCCCCCCCCCCCCCACCCCCCCCCCCCCCCACCCCCCCCCCCCCCCACCCCCCCCCCCCCCCACCCCCCCCCCCCCCCACCCCCCCCCCCCCCCACCCCCCCCCCCCCCCACCCCCCCCCCCCCCCACCCCCCCCCCCCCCCACCCCCCCCCCCCCCCACCCCCCCCCCCCCCCACCCCCCCCCCCCCCCACCCCCCCCCCCCCCCACCCCCCCCCCCCCCCACCCCCCCCCCCCCCCACCCCCCCCCCCCCCCACCCCCCCCCCCCCCCACCCCCCCCCCCCCCCACCCCCCCCCCCCCCCACCCCCCCCCCCCCCCACCCCCCCCCCCCCCCACCCCCCCCCCCCCCCACCCCCCCCCCCCCCCACCCCCCCCCCCCCCCACCCCCCCCCCCCCCCACCCCCCCCCCCCCCCACCCCCCCCCCCCCCCACCCCCCCCCCCCCCCACCCCCCCCCCCCCCCACCCCCCCCCCCCCCCACCCCCCCCCCCCCCCACCCCCCCCCCCCCCCACCCCCCCCCCCCCCCACCCCCCCCCCCCCCCACCCCCCCCCCCCCCCACCCCCCCCCCCCCCCACCCCCCCCCCCCCCCACCCCCCCCCCCCCCCACCCCCCCCCCCCCCCACCCCCCCCCCCCCCCACCCCCCCCCCCCCCCACCCCCCCCCCCCCCCACCCCCCCCCCCCCCCACCCCCCCCCCCCCCCACCCCCCCCCCCCCCCACCCCCCCCCCCCCCCACCCCCCCCCCCCCCCACCCCCCCCCCCCCCCACCCCCCCCCCCCCCCACCCCCCCCCCCCCCCACCCCCCCCCCCCCCCACCCCCCCCCCCCCCCACCCCCCCCCCCCCCCACCCCCCCCCCCCCCCACCCCCCCCCCCCCCCACCCCCCCCCCCCCCCACCCCCCCCCCCCCCCACCCCCCCCCCCCCCCACCCCCCCCCCCCCCCACCCCCCCCCCCCCCCACCCCCCCCCCCCCCCACCCCCCCCCCCCCCCACCCCCCCCCCCCCCCACCCCCCCCCCCCCCCACCCCCCCCCCCCCCCACCCCCCCCCCCCCCCACCCCCCCCCCCCCCCACCCCCCCCCCCCCCCACCCCCCCCCCCCCCCACCCCCCCCCCCCCCCACCCCCCCCCCCCCCCACCCCCCCCCCCCCCCACCCCCCCCCCCCCCCACCCCCCCCCCCCCCCACCCCCCCCCCCCCCCACCCCCCCCCCCCCCCACCCCCCCCCCCCCCCACCCCCCCCCCCCCCCACCCCCCCCCCCCCCCACCCCCCCCCCCCCCCACCCCCCCCCCCCCCCACCCCCCCCCCCCCCCACCCCCCCCCCCCCCCACCCCCCCCCCCCCCCACCCCCCCCCCCCCCCACCCCCCCCCCCCCCCACCCCCCCCCCCCCCCACCCCCCCCCCCCCCCACCCCCCCCCCCCCCCACCCCCCCCCCCCCCCACCCCCCCCCCCCCCCACCCCCCCCCCCCCCCACCCCCCCCCCCCCCCACCCCCCCCCCCCCCCACCCCCCCCCCCCCCCACCCCCCCCCCCCCCCACCCCCCCCCCCCCCCACCCCCCCCCCCCCCCACCCCCCCCCCCCCCCACCCCCCCCCCCCCCCACCCCCCCCCCCCCCCACCCCCCCCCCCCCCCACCCCCCCCCCCCCCCACCCCCCCCCCCCCCCACCCCCCCCCCCCCCCACCCCCCCCCCCCCCCACCCCCCCCCCCCCCCACCCCCCCCCCCCCCCACCCCCCCCCCCCCCCACCCCCCCCCCCCCCCACCCCCCCCCCCCCCCACCCCCCCCCCCCCCCACCCCCCCCCCCCCCCACCCCCCCCCCCCCCCACCCCCCCCCCCCCCCACCCCCCCCCCCCCCCACCCCCCCCCCCCCCCACCCCCCCCCCCCCCCACCCCCCCCCCCCCCCACCCCCCCCCCCCCCCACCCCCCCCCCCCCCCACCCCCCCCCCCCCCCACCCCCCCCCCCCCCCACCCCCCCCCCCCCCCACCCCCCCCCCCCCCCACCCCCCCCCCCCCCCACCCCCCCCCCCCCCCACCCCCCCCCCCCCCCACCCCCCCCCCCCCCCACCCCCCCCCCCCCCCACCCCCCCCCCCCCCCACCCCCCCCCCCCCCCACCCCCCCCCCCCCCCACCCCCCCCCCCCCCCACCCCCCCCCCCCCCCACCCCCCCCCCCCCCCACCCCCCCCCCCCCCCACCCCCCCCCCCCCCCACCCCCCCCCCCCCCCACCCCCCCCCCCCCCCACCCCCCCCCCCCCCCACCCCCCCCCCCCCCCACCCCCCCCCCCCCCCACCCCCCCCCCCCCCCACCCCCCCCCCCCCCCACCCCCCCCCCCCCCCACCCCCCCCCCCCCCCACCCCCCCCCCCCCCCACCCCCCCCCCCCCCCACCCCCCCCCCCCCCCACCCCCCCCCCCCCCCACCCCCCCCCCCCCCCACCCCCCCCCCCCCCCACCCCCCCCCCCCCCCACCCCCCCCCCCCCCCACCCCCCCCCCCCCCCACCCCCCCCCCCCCCCACCCCCCCCCCCCCCCACCCCCCCCCCCCCCCACCCCCCCCCCCCCCCACCCCCCCCCCCCCCCACCCCCCCCCCCCCCCACCCCCCCCCCCCCCCACCCCCCCCCCCCCCCACCCCCCCCCCCCCCCACCCCCCCCCCCCCCCACCCCCCCCCCCCCCCACCCCCCCCCCCCCCCACCCCCCCCCCCCCCCACCCCCCCCCCCCCCCACCCCCCCCCCCCCCCACCCCCCCCCCCCCCCACCCCCCCCCCCCCCCACCCCCCCCCCCCCCCACCCCCCCCCCCCCCCACCCCCCCCCCCCCCCACCCCCCCCCCCCCCCACCCCCCCCCCCCCCCACCCCCCCCCCCCCCCACCCCCCCCCCCCCCCACCCCCCCCCCCCCCCACCCCCCCCCCCCCCCACCCCCCCCCCCCCCCACCCCCCCCCCCCCCCACCCCCCCCCCCCCCCACCCCCCCCCCCCCCCACCCCCCCCCCCCCCCACCCCCCCCCCCCCCCACCCCCCCCCCCCCCCACCCCCCCCCCCCCCCACCCCCCCCCCCCCCCACCCCCCCCCCCCCCCACCCCCCCCCCCCCCCACCCCCCCCCCCCCCCACCCCCCCCCCCCCCCACCCCCCCCCCCCCCCACCCCCCCCCCCCCCCACCCCCCCCCCCCCCCACCCCCCCCCCCCCCCACCCCCCCCCCCCCCCACCCCCCCCCCCCCCCACCCCCCCCCCCCCCCACCCCCCCCCCCCCCCACCCCCCCCCCCCCCCACCCCCCCCCCCCCCCACCCCCCCCCCCCCCCACCCCCCCCCCCCCCCACCCCCCCCCCCCCCCACCCCCCCCCCCCCCCACCCCCCCCCCCCCCCACCCCCCCCCCCCCCCACCCCCCCCCCCCCCCACCCCCCCCCCCCCCCACCCCCCCCCCCCCCCACCCCCCCCCCCCCCCACCCCCCCCCCCCCCCACCCCCCCCCCCCCCCACCCCCCCCCCCCCCCACCCCCCCCCCCCCCCACCCCCCCCCCCCCCCACCCCCCCCCCCCCCCACCCCCCCCCCCCCCCACCCCCCCCCCCCCCCACCCCCCCCCCCCCCCACCCCCCCCCCCCCCCACCCCCCCCCCCCCCCACCCCCCCCCCCCCCCACCCCCCCCCCCCCCCACCCCCCCCCCCCCCCACCCCCCCCCCCCCCCACCCCCCCCCCCCCCCACCCCCCCCCCCCCCCACCCCCCCCCCCCCCCACCCCCCCCCCCCCCCACCCCCCCCCCCCCCCACCCCCCCCCCCCCCCACCCCCCCCCCCCCCCACCCCCCCCCCCCCCCACCCCCCCCCCCCCCCACCCCCCCCCCCCCCCACCCCCCCCCCCCCCCACCCCCCCCCCCCCCCACCCCCCCCCCCCCCCACCCCCCCCCCCCCCCACCCCCCCCCCCCCCCACCCCCCCCCCCCCCCACCCCCCCCCCCCCCCACCCCCCCCCCCCCCCACCCCCCCCCCCCCCCACCCCCCCCCCCCCCCACCCCCCCCCCCCCCCACCCCCCCCCCCCCCCACCCCCCCCCCCCCCCACCCCCCCCCCCCCCCACCCCCCCCCCCCCCCACCCCCCCCCCCCCCCACCCCCCCCCCCCCCCACCCCCCCCCCCCCCCACCCCCCCCCCCCCCCACCCCCCCCCCCCCCCACCCCCCCCCCCCCCCACCCCCCCCCCCCCCCACCCCCCCCCCCCCCCACCCCCCCCCCCCCCCACCCCCCCCCCCCCCCACCCCCCCCCCCCCCCACCCCCCCCCCCCCCCACCCCCCCCCCCCCCCACCCCCCCCCCCCCCCACCCCCCCCCCCCCCCACCCCCCCCCCCCCCCACCCCCCCCCCCCCCCACCCCCCCCCCCCCCCACCCCCCCCCCCCCCCACCCCCCCCCCCCCCCACCCCCCCCCCCCCCCACCCCCCCCCCCCCCCACCCCCCCCCCCCCCCACCCCCCCCCCCCCCCACCCCCCCCCCCCCCCACCCCCCCCCCCCCCCACCCCCCCCCCCCCCCACCCCCCCCCCCCCCCACCCCCCCCCCCCCCCACCCCCCCCCCCCCCCACCCCCCCCCCCCCCCACCCCCCCCCCCCCCCACCCCCCCCCCCCCCCACCCCCCCCCCCCCCCACCCCCCCCCCCCCCCACCCCCCCCCCCCCCCACCCCCCCCCCCCCCCACCCCCCCCCCCCCCCACCCCCCCCCCCCCCCACCCCCCCCCCCCCCCACCCCCCCCCCCCCCCACCCCCCCCCCCCCCCACCCCCCCCCCCCCCCACCCCCCCCCCCCCCCACCCCCCCCCCCCCCCACCCCCCCCCCCCCCCACCCCCCCCCCCCCCCACCCCCCCCCCCCCCCACCCCCCCCCCCCCCCACCCCCCCCCCCCCCCACCCCCCCCCCCCCCCACCCCCCCCCCCCCCCACCCCCCCCCCCCCCCACCCCCCCCCCCCCCCACCCCCCCCCCCCCCCACCCCCCCCCCCCCCCACCCCCCCCCCCCCCCACCCCCCCCCCCCCCCACCCCCCCCCCCCCCCACCCCCCCCCCCCCCCACCCCCCCCCCCCCCCACCCCCCCCCCCCCCCACCCCCCCCCCCCCCCACCCCCCCCCCCCCCCACCCCCCCCCCCCCCCACCCCCCCCCCCCCCCACCCCCCCCCCCCCCCACCCCCCCCCCCCCCCACCCCCCCCCCCCCCCACCCCCCCCCCCCCCCACCCCCCCCCCCCCCCACCCCCCCCCCCCCCCACCCCCCCCCCCCCCCACCCCCCCCCCCCCCCACCCCCCCCCCCCCCCACCCCCCCCCCCCCCCACCCCCCCCCCCCCCCACCCCCCCCCCCCCCCACCCCCCCCCCCCCCCACCCCCCCCCCCCCCCACCCCCCCCCCCCCCCACCCCCCCCCCCCCCCACCCCCCCCCCCCCCCACCCCCCCCCCCCCCCACCCCCCCCCCCCCCCACCCCCCCCCCCCCCCACCCCCCCCCCCCCCCACCCCCCCCCCCCCCCACCCCCCCCCCCCCCCACCCCCCCCCCCCCCCACCCCCCCCCCCCCCCACCCCCCCCCCCCCCCACCCCCCCCCCCCCCCACCCCCCCCCCCCCCCACCCCCCCCCCCCCCCACCCCCCCCCCCCCCCACCCCCCCCCCCCCCCACCCCCCCCCCCCCCCACCCCCCCCCCCCCCCACCCCCCCCCCCCCCCACCCCCCCCCCCCCCCACCCCCCCCCCCCCCCACCCCCCCCCCCCCCCACCCCCCCCCCCCCCCACCCCCCCCCCCCCCCACCCCCCCCCCCCCCCACCCCCCCCCCCCCCCACCCCCCCCCCCCCCCACCCCCCCCCCCCCCCACCCCCCCCCCCCCCCACCCCCCCCCCCCCCCACCCCCCCCCCCCCCCACCCCCCCCCCCCCCCACCCCCCCCCCCCCCCACCCCCCCCCCCCCCCACCCCCCCCCCCCCCCACCCCCCCCCCCCCCCACCCCCCCCCCCCCCCACCCCCCCCCCCCCCCACCCCCCCCCCCCCCCACCCCCCCCCCCCCCCACCCCCCCCCCCCCCCACCCCCCCCCCCCCCCACCCCCCCCCCCCCCCACCCCCCCCCCCCCCCACCCCCCCCCCCCCCCACCCCCCCCCCCCCCCACCCCCCCCCCCCCCCACCCCCCCCCCCCCCCACCCCCAGTCGCTGACAGCTGTCATGATGAAGGGAGGGGGGGGCTAAGTCTTCTAGCCTCAATCTATGATATGTAGCTGTGAGAAAGGTAGCTAAATGAATGATAGATCCATCAATACCTACTAGCCTTGGTGACTAAAGGGAAACTCTGCATTTAGGCCAATTACCCACTGGCGCTGGGGCACGTTGTGGGATTGGAAGCATGTCAGGGTAAGAAATTCTGTTCCGACATGCTTCCTCTTTGAGGTGCACCGATAGAGGAGGTAACGGCAAGATTCTCATCCCAACATGATTCCTCTTGCCCCATGCGTGCTTTTCAGAGCATTTCTGGCACGACTTTTCGTGCCAGAGTGGGCCAGGGTCGGGGAACTGGCTGAAGTGGGAAATTGGCCTTCGAGTCAGCAAAACTCTGAATATCAGTGCTGAGAGGCAACATAAGGAGAAGACACTGGCCTCTATGGCCCCTTCCGCACATGCAGAATATTGCACTTTCAATCCACTTTCAATGCACTTTGCAGCTGGATTTTACTGTGCGGAACAGCCAAATCCACTTGCAAACAATTGTGAAAGTGGATTGAAAGTGCATTATTCTGCATGTGCAGAAGGGGCCTATGTTGAACTAGATGTCAGACTAGTTGGATCACTGGTATAATCCAGCAAGGTTTTCTGTTATGTTCAAATATGTGGGCACAACTATATGTGATGACATCCCCATGTCTGTCACAGGGGCACCACTGCCATTTTTAGACTTGGATGTTGTTATTTCAAAACTACTGCAGAGGCCAATCCTGACAAGCCTAAATAATTGCCCCCTGTCTAAACACAGCCCTAGGCAATCCTCCCCTGGCTGAGGTGGCTTGAAAATGTCATGGTGGGGGTACAAGAGCCCTCACAGCAGTGGAGGTGAGAAGCGTATTTGCTGGTTGATGAACATACTTCTATCTCCGCCGCTAGCTGCTCTCTTATCAATGCCTGGCCTCAGACAATGAAGGAGAAGTACCACAGATCATGCCAGCAATCAGTAAGCCAGACTTGGTTGTGGCAATGCCGGAAGTGCTTCAATGAAAGCCCCTCCATGGCAAGCACAGCACCTGGGGGGCACGAGTCTCATACTGCACAGGGAGAACTGCTAGGGAGAGGGAGAAGAGGAGTTCCACTGGCCCTCCTCTCTGCTTCTGGGCCTTTCTTCCTTTCCTGTCCACACACCATTTCCAAGCCTCCTCAGCTGAGGGAAGACTGCCTGGGTCTCCACCAAGCCAAGGCAGGCCCCACGGTGTTTCTGAAAGAAGAAAATCCAAACCATAAAATGGCAGCAGTGTACCCATGACAGGATAGGGATGCTGTTGCATCTAGTTGATGCCTTCAGCAGCAAGCATTAGTGTGCCATTAAAAGTAACAGACAGCAGCTACAACTGCAGATAGGACTGCCAATTCTGGCATGAGACTAGGGTTGCCAGCAATGGGTTGGGAAATACCTGGAGATTTTGAGGGTGGAGCCTGGAGACAGGAGGATTTGGGAAAGGAGGGACTTTAGCAGGCTATAATGCCATAGAATCTACCCTGCAAAGCAGCCATTTTTCCAAGGGTCCTTGGTCCTTTGGAGATCAAGTGTAATGGCATGAGATCTCCAGGTGGCACTTGAAGGTTGGCAACACTACCTAGGAAATTCCTAGAAATTTGAGAGGGGAGGGGAATTTGGGCAGGGATTTTACCTACATTCTATGGCCCTGGAATACAAATAATCTTAGGGTCCATTCTCTTCTTTCCAAAACTACAATTTTTTCCAGGGGATCAGATATCTGTGATCTTGCAGGTTGCAACTTGCAGGTTGACCTCATGTGAGGTCAGCTGGGAACAAGATTGAGGGGAGAGTTTCTAGTGTCCTTTCTTTCCTCTGGGCCTCACTGCATTCACTGGGGTCACAGACTGTACCCCAATTAAGTAACTAGCAAGCATTTCTTAGTACATCTGGTCTCATTTTTAGAAATTTATAAACCCATCAGCGGCAAGACAACACCTGATTCTCCATCTGTATACTGTCAGTCTCTTATGACCAAAAAAAACCCCAAATAACAAGTGGATTGCTGTGTTTAGAATCAACTTCAGCATCAGAAACAGGCTTCAGCATAATAGAACATATTTTTAGTCAGTAATTGCTCCTGATTGCCATTAATTCTACTTTTCTTTCATCTTCAGAACATCAGTTTGTCTTTTCAACATGCTTTTTTTAAAACAGTCCTTTAAAAAGATAAAGTAGGAAGGCAAGCCATTTTGGGCTACAGAAAATTATAACCATTTTGCGTTACTATCTTAATTGATAGCACACACACCCCTCCCCCCAAAAATGTATTAGCTAACTGCAGAAAGAGGTACTTTGCTGAATATAAGTGGTGAAAGAGTCAGACACATGTAGGCTTTTTCCACACAAGTCAATGAAAATGTTTTCAGTCCCCGTTTGTCTGCACTCACCCCCTCAAAATGTTTCCTGGCCACCATTTTGTGCTTTGTTTTGTTTTTACTTCTTTGTGGATCAGACATTTCAATGCTTCAAAGCCTCGGGCTGCGATTCTTCATCGGTCAAGCACTCAAAGCTTCAAAGATATCACCCCCAAAATAAAAAACCTGATGAAAATAAACAGGCGAGACAACAGAGCAAGCTCAGAAAATGACTCCAAGGAGGAAGTCCTGGGGCTGCAGAGAGGCATGGGAAACATTTTAAAGAGATTTGTACAGCAAGCCAAAACCATTTTGAAAACATTTCAACAAAAGAATAGTTAAAATTGAGGATGCATTTAAAATGTTTTCAGACTGGAAATAAAACGTTTCAGGCTAAAAACATCGTGGAACCTCAGAGGAAATGTTTTTTTTTTTCCTGCCTCAAAACGCTTTATTTTGGTTGTGTGGAAAAGGCCATAGATTTTTCATACTACATCTTTTTTCATTAACCTACATTCTCTTTCACACTATGCTGCATCTTCTTATTGTTGCATATAAGTCCTATGGATATTTTCTCTTTGTTTTCTGTCAGAATCAGATCTCTGTTGAAATGGATCTTTTCCAGTTGTTCCTTCTTTCTGTAACTATCACCCCACGAGCCATTCTTGAGAAAACTGTTGAAAATAGTGTGAATAGGGTCTGTTTTTCCCTTTTATATTACTAAAGACACTCTTTGGCTTGCGGAGGAGGGGTTTGGTTCCAACATTACGTCTCTTCATTTTCTTTTTTTAATTTAAACTGTAATTCTTTACTCTGACCAACTCCCAGCTGATTTTTTCATGGATCCATTCAACTCATATTACTACCAAGTTGGCTTTTACTTATCGATAAACCCTTATCACAGAGCATCGCAGAGCAAAGCGGAAAATAATAAATTGCTACCAGAATACATATTTTCTCCCTGTGAAAAAGCCCCTTACCCCCTACCTCCAAAACAGAGGAATCCACCATGTTAATGGAAAACATCTGCTTTGAAACCATCTGCCCCATTTGGTTGTAAGTACTTTGCATCAAATGGAATGTCTAAATGCAAGGTATTGAGACTAAAAACCTATGCGTATCTCATAAAAATGTGGCTGAAGAGAGAGTACCTCAACCTGCGTCCTGAAAATGTAGCAAGTGTCACAATATTTTTCTGAAGTGCTTCACTAGGAAATGAGGTGCAGAATGGTTCAATGGCAACTGAACCTTTAGAATGTTTAATTAAGACTTTAATAAACATTTCAGCACAGAGGCAATGCACTTTTTTAATAGGCAGTGCTCAGGACAAGAAGGCCATCAGTTGATAGGCAATCAGGTTAAAGCTAATGGATCACTGAAATTAATGTCATGCCTGTGTATGCCTGATTTTTCATGCAGTCTGGATTTGAGAGAATGCTGCAGTGCCCTTTTAATTTGCCTGGTTCTGCTGGGAAGATTCCTACCCATGCTGTCCTGTTTCTGATGGTGCTGGTGCTGTCCTGTTTCTGATGGTGCTGGGAGCAGCAGTGGCGTAAGAGGTTAAGAGCTCGTGTATCTAATCTGGAGGAACCGGGTTTGATTCCCAGCTCTGCCACCTGAGCTGTGGAGGCTTATCTGGGGAATTCAGATTAGCCTGTACACTCCCACACACGCCAGCTGGGTGACCTTGGGTGAGTCACAGCTTCTCGGAGCTCCCTCAGCCCCACCTACCTCACAGGGTGTTTGTTGTGAGGGGGGAAGGGCAAGGAGATTGTCAGCCCCTTTGAGTGTCCTGCAGGAGAGAAAGGGGGGATAAAAATCCAAACTTCTTCTTCTTCTTCTTCTTCTTCTTCTTCTTCTACAAAGGAAAAATGAGAGGAAGGGACATTTATCAACATTGTGACATCACTGAGTTTCTCCCAGTGGTGGTGTCATGATGCTGTAGTGTAGGAATTCCCCAAAACTCTATGACCAAACAGTGCAATATCAGTAGCTGCTTTCTCTTGTCCCAGCTCCCAGGGGATTTGGGGTGGAGGCCTGGTACCCCTTTGCTACAGTGAGGTAAAAATATTATCTTGACATATGTTGAATTTTCCTCCCTGCATTTTCTCCCAAGTTAATTACCATTGAATATATTCTTCCTTCCAAAAACTATGGGGAAGCGATACATGCAGTTCCAGGTCTTTACAATGTAATCAACAAACAAGAAATATGAGTGCATTGGGAATGATGACTATATCAAGGAAAAGCCAACCTGAAAAATAAATGTGCCGTTTGTAAGCACTGTCTTCAGCAGAATTAAACCACCTTAAATCAAGCCTTAAATGAAGCCAATGTAGCGTAGTGGTTAAAGTGCTGGACTACAATCTGGGAAACTCAGGCTCAAATCCCCATTCTTAGTGGGTGACCATGGGCCAGTCACACACTTTCAGTCCTGACCTTGGCAAGTATTTGGATGGTATACCTTCAAGGAGTAACAGGGTCCATGTCCGTTGTGACTTGGAAAAAACAATCAAGCATAGATGAGCTTTATTTGGTTAATTCTTTTTGAACTGTACAGCACAAGCCGGATGCATATTGTGCTTCAGGTTAAATCTGCCTCCAGCTTACTTTTAACAGAGAAACAAGGGAAAAAATGACTGATGAAGTTTTTATGCAAAAAGAATGCATATGTGTGATTTTTTTTAAAAAAGTGGCCCTTGTAATCCACACAGAATAAATGTTTCACTGGCCTGCCATAATGGCGAGTGGTGACAAGCTAGACATGATGACGCTGTTTGTTTCCAGCGAGTTTCTCTACACAACTTCTCTCATCTAAGATTGAGTTGAAGGAATTTCTGTAGCTGCAGAACAACAAGAAACGGAGATCCTTATCTACGAGTTTTCGATGAAAAAATTCTTCTGCTGGATTTCTCTTTATTTTAAATGTGTCCATAACAAGCTACCAAAAAAAAAATCAAATTCACTGTGTAAGCTATTTTTCCATGGAGGTGCATTAATGCAAATTAGATAGAATGACTTTCCCAAGTTATAATTGGGCTGAAATGAGGTGGAAGGAACAGAAAGACAATTAACTTTAGAGTGTGTTTTTTTTCCCCTTCTTCTTTTCCTAATCTGCCGCAGTTCGGAGTAGGTTTTAGTGCCTGATGGTGGTAGGCTGTCAACACTGCCAGGCAAAATTATTCAGAGACCTTCAAGGGCTTTGTTTATCTCATTTTTCAATTAACCTCTGTGTTTTAACTTCATCATAATGCCTGCACCAATTCACACCAAAGAACAAATTTAAAAATCCCTTCTTTTCTGTCATTATTTCTTCACTTCTCACAATCAAGGTTTTTGTTTTTTCCTTAAAAGGGTGGGGGGAGCATCGTGAAGGAAGAGGATGTAAATTTCAGATTACAAGAGACCACAATTTGGGCACCCGAGGTTTAATATAAATTATGTTCCTACATTAACCTTTTTTTTTCTTTTTTAAAAAAATGTTAATGCTTACAGCATGGCTGAAATAGTTGAATGGATTATATATATACCAGTCTTACAGTCATTTTAACAGGAATTTACTATCAAGTACATTCTATTTTCGTGGGCTCTTATGGACTGGTCCACAAAGAATGTTTTCTTTCACACAGCATGGTTCACACAGCATGTTACAAATGCAATGCAGCAATTCCCATGATCACACAAACTGTGAACACCCACTTTTGAGATGGCCACTAGAGAGACAGCCCTCTCTTGAGTTGCATCCAAATTATGAATATCCCATATCGCAGATATACCTAGCCTTTAGTTTGCATAGTGTTAGGGTTCGGGTGGTATCTTTCTTTTTAAAGGTGATTTCCTTTCATCCCTTCTTGCTTTTTTTTTTAAAAAAATTACTCATTAATATGATGCTGGATTGGCTAATTTTAGTTTGTATTGTTGTTAGCTACAGTTGGATTTTATGACTAGATTAATTTTAATCTTGTGGAACATTCTGTGTGATTTTAATGACTTTTCTATTATACTGCAGTTGTTTTATTTAAATTTTATTTGTTTGTAATATTTATATACCCACCTTTCTCCCAAGGTTGGTAGTTTAAACCATGCGTCTTTATTGTTTTATTGCTGTGTTGACACAATGCCACAGGAAACTTTTGGGGCAACAGTGCAAGATGTCAATTTGTAGATTAATAAATTGTCACCCAATTGTGGGAATGGCATCTGTATGGCTGTTTCTGCATGGTCAAAAAACAGCACCCCAGGGATGGGAAAAAATGGTCCCTGGGGTGCTGTTTGCACAGGAGGCACTGCTGCATTGCACCAGCCCCATCCTGGCTCCCCCCCCCCAGTGGCATAAAGACACCACTTTTAAACCTCTACCATGCGAGTTGAGTTTTTTGTGCAGCATCTTCAAGCTTCAGTGCAGGTGTGAACCGGTGACTGGGCGGGAGAGATCGCCTTTCTCCTCCCCTCCACTCCCCTTTTCCTCCAGCATCGCTCTGGAGGGCTGGAGGGACACACCCACGCTGCCCTCCGACCCCTGGACGCTGGAAGGAGAGGTGAGTGGAGGGGACCGAAGGAGAGGCGGCTCCATGCGGCTGGGGAGTAAGTTGGGGCTGCTCACATGCTACCAGGCGAGCAGTCCCCAAGCCTCCACTGGCATGATATATATTGTGTAGTAGACAGACAGGAAGGATTGGATCTGTAGAGAAGATAATGACCCTTTCTTCACAAATCTGAGGAAAACCTTTGCAAAATGTTTGCAAAATGTATTGTCAAAGGCTTTCACGGCCGGATTCAACTGGTTGTTGTGGGTTTTCAGGGCTGTGTGGCTGTGGTCTGGTAGATCAGAGGAAACATTTTATTTCCTGCCTCAAAACATTTTATTTTAGTTGTGTGGAAAGAGCCAATATCTCATGTGACGTTGTCCAAAGTCTGGCTACACACACATTCAGATTTGCATAACAAGATTCTATAGCCTTTATGCATGGACTCTTAATACCTCAAGACATGGGAACCACTCATACATATTATTCTACTGCTGCCATTCACCTCCTCATTTGTCTTTTCCACTTAGGAAAGTCTAGTTACAAAGGATTGAAGGGCAGTCCAATCTAGAGTTGAGGGGGCCAACACCACTCTAGAACCGGTGCATCTCTGCACCGACCTGGATGCCCGTTCCACCAGTGCAAGGGGAAACTTACCCAAGCAGGTGGGCACCACATGGTTCCATGTCACCCAATCCAGAAGCTCTTTCCTGACCTAGGCCTCTTTCCTGACCTAGGCTTGCTGGTGCAAAATGCTGCACCATCATGACTGGGGGTAGGCTGGGAGCAGGGCCAGTCTTAGTTGGCCTCCACTGCCTGGCCAAGCTCCATGCACCGGCAGAGCCAATGATGGAGATCATGACATATCTCTATTCTCCCCAGGGGGGATTTTTCCCCCATTTTCTTTTTTAAAAACATTTTTGGCTTTCTGCACTGCAGGAAAGCCCTATGAAGGAGGCAAGTCAGTGCCAGAGTGGTGCTGTCCTAGCCAACCAGCCCTATCTGGATTGGGCTGTTAGTGCAACACAAGCATAGTATCTTATGATATGTGAAGGCAAACCATGGTCAGTTTTTGAAACAAATTATTCCAAAGCATTGCAGCTAGCTGTTAGCATAGTCTTTTTGCCTATAAATTAGAGACTTTTCTTTTCAATTAAGAATGGCAGCATCATAGTCTGATTTGAAACTCTTTGCTTTCATTCATAAATGAATGATAGAGGACTGTACTATCATCTGAAGTAGTGGCATGTCTAAACATAAATATTTTGTCTCTAAAAACGAGCAAACGTTTGTGCAAAAAATTGCCCTTGGGTTTGTGTGTAACGTTATCCGTGTGTGCGTGCGCATTCAACATACTAGAAGCAGTTTGCTGGATCAGTGGGTTTTGCATCTTTTCTGACAGGCAGTTTCTGTGAGAGTTACACTAGAACACACTGCTAGTCTTGGGATCAGAGGTGAGCTGAGCAGTCATATCTTCTGACATGCAGAGTGGAAAACATATAAGGTTTGAGTGTTACTAAAAAATTAATTCTAGCTCATATGATGCATTGCAGAATCATAGTTCAAGCATTTCCATGGAAAACCAGTTATACTTCATTGGTTAGAAAGGGTCACCTTCACTGGTTGCACATGGATGTTGTGACCAATTAAATATTACAGAAGTCTGTCTTAAGATGGAACCACATCTAAAATGGAATGGTTCCAGGAATGTTTTCCCTGACAGTTTTCTATGACACATAAAGCAGTTGTAGGTGTCTTCAGGATGATTTGGTGATAAGAAGCACTTTCCCTCAGCCTTGTTATACTTCCCAGAAGGCAAAGGAAGCCTTTCTTGGCAAACCCCTTATAAGGCACAAATAATAATAATACTGAGGCACAGATAACTTAAACAGAATAAACGAGATGGGAATGGAAGATGCATAACTAAGAGAAAGGAATGGATAAGGCAGCAGACATTTACAACAGAGATCTTTGGCAGAGAAGCAGTATTTGTTTTCAGGCACACAGTTAAATGAGTTTGGTCAGTTTCAGTATGCTTAGATGTTCTTCAAATAGTGCAGTTACATAGATGGTACAATTCCTTATATAAAATGTTAATCTGGGTAATGGATTAGTTGTCACACACACAGGGTCCTATCAGGCTTGGTACATTAACTTCAGTACCTTCCCTAAGCCCTCACAGATAGAAAACCCCAAAACTAAAACATAAAACACTCTTTCTAGAGGAAACTCAAAGCAAAAACCAATACAACACTAACTGATCTTTGGGATTCTTCTCCCCGCCATGGAAGATCTATCCCTCTTTGGTTATATATGTGCTCCTGATCCTGGGCCCTCAATAAACTAACCACCACTAGTGCTCCTTGTCTGTGTATATTTGCTTTCCACCACAATACACAGGGCTGTCACACAATAGGGCAGGACAGAATCACACACTGACTGCCACTACTTTCCTCAGAGTTATTATGTTTTTTCACAGCAAAGCTCTTTACTTCAGGAACTTCCCAATCCAAAAAGCCTCTCTTGGTACAAGTTTCAAAGCAGCTTTCTCCTTTCTTTCCTCTCCTCACAACAGACATCTTGTGAGACAGGTAGACTTGGGAGAGTTCTGAGAGAACTGTTACAAGCCAAAGATCACCCAGCAGGCTTCATGTGTAGGAATGGGGAATCAAACCTGGTTCTCCAGATTAGAGTCTACTACTCTCAACTACTACACCACACTGGTTCTCAATTTAAAATGTTTTTAACTATTTTTGTAAACTGCCTTCAACCATGAGGAAAGGTGGGATGTTATCTGTACATCATTCAGGAACACAGGGATAGTATAGGTGGCTCCATGCGTTCAGGGCTAGTATAATGGATAGTATAACGTAGCTTCAATAAAGTAATAAAATAGAAGTGCTATAGGTTTAGCATAAAGCTAGTACAGTGGAACCTTGGTTTTCGTTGATAATCCGTCAGGAAAACCTCGGCGAAATCCGAAACTGATGAAAACTGAGGCAAACACTGGCAAGCAATGGAAATGCATGGATCGCCGTTGTTGTTGCAAATTTAGCGTGTGCACCCTGATGAAAACCTACAAAAATCAAAGCAAACGATGAAAACCAAGACAAAATTTTCAGGGAAAGAATCGACGAAAACCGAAACCGATGAAAACTGACATCAACGAAAACTGAGGTTTCATTGTACAGGAACTGGAGAACAGCCTGTTGGGATGCACTCCATTTGAAAGAGCTGATTCACAGTCTGAAAATTTTGTCTCAGTTTTCATCGTTTGCTTTTATTTTTGTAGGTTTTCGTCGGTGCGCGCGCGCTAAATTTTAATAGCTGAAGCAAAGTAGCATGCTGAAAAAAATATTCAGCAAATGATGAACAGCTATCAGCAAAGCTGAAATAAAACAACTGTAAGCTGTACCAACTTGCCCCTTTGAATATGAAAAAAAATTAGTACACAAGCAGTACTGTTGACCAATAGTATTGTTGACCATGCCTGATAGGTGCTGTGCCCCAGTCCCTGCTCAATCTGGCAGGAGACTGCAGAAAAACCTCTATCTCTGTGCCTCACTTCTCCATCTAAAATGGAAACAATAGTGACATCTCAAAGGAGGAGTTTGTAGTGATCAGGCCTGCAATCTCATGTATGCTTATCAGGAATAAACCCTATTGATTTAATGGAATTTACTTCCAAGTGGACATGGCAGGATGAGAAGGGTCCTCGATGCTTCAGAAAGAGTTAACAATATCAACTAAATTTTGTTTTGAGGAAAAAAAATTGTCACAGATCTGACAGAGTTAATACTAGTTCCTTGAAATAAAAGGGTTTCAGTAAAGGGGGTGTGTGTTTCTGATTAGCACTGCTTAATCCTAATCCCTTTTCTCTGATCTTGGCAGTGAATTTTTAGCAAGTAACTATATTTAAATAACTACCCAGAATTAATCCTTTTGGTTGCTCAAGGCATGAAAGGAAAAAGAAGCAAAAACAAAGAATTCAGAAAAGGGTTGCAGCTGTTTCATAGAATTCCCTACTTGTAATTGAAAAGATCTTTCTCTCTCAGTCTCTTTTTTATGTAACCATGTAACCTTCAATTTGCCTGTCTTGTCCTTTCTTTTAATAACAGCAAATTTCAAGTGAGATAGTATAAATTTTATACTTTGGAGGAGTGAATTTAAGTGCTTCTGACAGTTTACAGTATGCAATATAACACTGTATGTGGGGAGGGAGAACTTTTCTCTATATAGTTAGAGGACGATTTAATAATATAAGGGGGAGGGCAAACCTTTATTTTGTTTCTGTTTTAACCTTCCAGATTCATTCCCAGCTTGCAAAATCTTCTGTTCAATTCCTTTTATTAAAGCAGAGAGCCATTCTCACCATATGATTTTATTTTCATTTCATAAAATATAGTCCTCTCACCCTCAAGCCATTTTGATCATTATCCATTTAATTTCCTTGGTAACCACTGGAAAATCTTTTTAGCCACTTTCAGATAAGTTGACTCTGGGCTTCTTTACCACAGGTGCCAAACCTTACCGTATCGTGGCAAAACAAATTTGCATTGTAGTAAGAATTGGTGGTTTCATAGGACCAATGGTTATACAAACATCTTCCCCATTTGGGATGGGCTACCTACATTCAGATTTAAATCAGCCACTGCACAGCAGTTTTCCATTTGAATCCAACCTGTATGATGCACACTGAAATGCACTTTTCAGGACATCGCTTAGGTTATCAGGCTGTCCATAGATGTGAGCAGACTTAGACAAAAGATTTTAAAAATGCAGTGATGATCCTTATACAATTCTGGGTCACTCAAATCCATACCTCTTTCTTTTCTGTCTGCATTTATGCCACTAAAGCCGAATTCCCACTGAAAATTTAATCTAGATACAACCAAGTTTCAAAAGAATCGGTACCTTTTCATCCAGGTTCCAACATCCTCATTGCAGCATGTTTCTAGTGAAGACATCTAGGCCTGCCCCTTGCGGGGAGGGGTGCCTGCTGTCAGGGGTGCAATTGTTAAGCTAGTAGCACCAACATTTCAGAATATCTTTAAGACCCTCCTGATGATACCACCCAGGTTTGGTGACGTTTTGTTCATGGGAGCCAAAGTTATGGACCCTCAAATTTGTAGCCCCCATCTCCTATTAGCTCTCATTGGAGACAACAGGGGATGGGGCACCCCCTTTGGGAGTCCATAGCTTTGGACCCACTGGACCAAACTTCACAAAACCTGGGTGATATTAGTAGGAGGCTCTCCTGATGATACCACCCAGGTTTGGTGAAGTTTGGTTCATGGGGGCCAAAGTTATGGACCCTCAAATGTGTAGCCCCCATCTCCTATTAGTGTTTTTTTAAAGGTGCATATACAAGCAGGCCCAGGAAAATCCCAGGATGAGGGGGAGGGGGAGCACCAGAAATGGGACGGATCTGTGTTCTGCGGTTCGGCAGTGGGGAGATCGCGAGGAAACCTGGATATTTCAGGTGACTATCCCAGGATTAATCACCAGTGGGAAATTGCCCAGAGAGACATATAAAATGGTGATGGGGACCAATCTATAATCTTCTACATCTAAAATCTGGCTTAAAATAAAGAACACAGTCTTGCCATTTCTGAGACATGGTTGTAGTATAATCAGAAAGCTCAAAATTTCTGGCACTTCCAAGTTGAATGACCTATGGCTGCAGAGCTTGGAATGGTGGAACACAGAACAAATGTTCTCAGACAAGTTAAGTTAGTTACTAGGTTAACTGGACTACTGATGAGATAAGAAGGTTCTTATCTGTGTTTTTCTCTTGCTGGGTGTGCAGTAACTTTTTAAAATTTCCCCCCAACTGGAAACATGGCTAATATGGCCAATGACAAATGAGGAAAGGTTTTTGAAGCTACAGACAATTCAGACAAGACCCAGAACAAACAATGGGTTCAACAAATTTCTACAGACACAGACAGCTACACTATAGCATATGATCACTTTTTGTCCAGGACCCAACTCTATAGAATGCTTAGCATAACAATTAATCAAGTCCAGCAGACTGGTGAATAAAATGAAGTGGACAGAGCATAGTTATTAACTGCACTGAAGATATTGCATCGGTCAACAGGAAGACAGGGTTCTCCTTGAACTAAGCAATTACGCAAGATCTTGCCGTGTTAAGTGCAAACACACTGCCCAATCGATATTTGCTGTAGAGAAATGGTTTGATTTGTGTCACACACAGCCTACGCTGTGGATGCTACGACATACATCAGAGGAGAGGGCCCAATTTGGTCTGTAGGAGATGGGGAAACTAGCAGCTTCAAAAGGGGCTGCAGAGAGGCAAAAATGAGTAATTGTCAGCACAAAGCTGTTTTGACTGTCTGTGTTATTTAAGCACCAGCCATGGGTCCTAATTCATTAGAGTTACAATAAAGCATGGCTGCCATAGTTAAAAATGACACTTGGACATATTTTCTCCCTCTCCCAGCTGACTCTGTCACATGACACAGTTAATGCAAGAGGAAAATAAATTCCACTAACTAGCATCATGCTTTGTAGTCTATTAAAACCCAGCTGTCATACAGAGTTAAGGAACTGATTGTGCACTTTGTTCCAATTCTAATTAATAATAACTAAGGATTAATAAAGCAATTTGGGAAAGGAATGTACCAGGTAAGGATTTATGGATACATGAAAGTCATTTTATTGTAAATAACCCTGAATGGAATTAAATGGGAGCAACGACATTTTACAGTGCAGCAGAAAATGCGCGACACATTTTTCAAGCTCAGCTTCTCTCCGAAAGACATTAATGGAGCCAGACTGGAAACTTGCAATTTTAGCTAAGATAAATAGATGCAGCACCCTCGGTCTCTCCTTGTACTTCCCATGGTTACTATAATAGATCTACTTGTAAACATTTTTATATTGGTTTTCTAATGGCATGTGACCAGTAATTTTAAATAAAGTTCCATGAACACTAAATAGTCTATGTTGTGGCAAGAGCAAATAAAGTTTTTAGTGGCTGGTTTTTCATGGTGAAATTGCACCAGTGTGAGCAGGGGGAATATACCTGTGCATTCGAGGATTCCTCATGGCTCCCAGATCTGCAGCATGTCTGCCCCGGTGTGGCCCCAGCGCCGCCCCGCGGTATTGCCTTTGGTTCATGAATTTCAGAAATCACTAGCAAGGTGGTACTTTTTAAATACGCCTGTGCTACCCCGGTGCCATGGGAAAAAATGCAGGAGCAGATCCAGGGCATAATTTTCGTATTTTTCCTGCCTCGCCATTCTGGCCTGTCCAACACTTTCCACACCGAAAGTGTGAGCCAGAAATGCAAATGGCAAAGATGGGGGGGGGGTTGCTTTGATCATATTAAGCAGAGGCTGGTGTGCAGCCCAAAGAGGAGGAAGGGAGACACCCTTTGCTGAGCCGCAATTGCAAAAATCAATCTGGTAGAGGAGAGGGGAGAGATTTATGGATGGGGGGGGGGAGAGAGAAGAGAAAAGGCAAGCGTGAAAGGAATCGTGGCTTCCCAGTCATCATCTGCGTAAAAATTGCTCTCTCCTCCTCTCCTAAATGGAGTCTTTCACTGCAGCCGTTGCAGAAGGGCTGCTGCCCCCAGCTCACGTGCTTTCCTCCCATCCTGCCCGGGAAAGGCAAGCTGCTCTTCATTTCCCCTCCCCTTTCTCTTTCTAAACCCACGGTTTCTCCCCCCATGAAAGTGAATGTGGGAGAATGACGCCATTTGAGTGAAACAACCAGTGGTCAATCAGAATTTAGGAAACGGAGGTTATCCGCACATGCATGGAATAGATCACAGAGCAAATTTTTAAAAGCCCTGTGCCCATACAGAAACAGCTGGACCAGTGCAGGGGCAGAAGTGTGGATCTGTGAAGAATCACAGATCAGGACAAAACTGACCCGGTGCATGAGATCTTCGGTCCACCCAGGTGCAATTTTGTCATGAAAAAACATCCACTGTATCAGAAGCATTTTGTTAATTTAATATAGTATCCTTTCCTTCTTATTATTGCCCAGAGATTAGAAAATTATGTGAGAGATAATACTTGCAGAGTGCCCAAGATATTAACTGTACCCCAAAATTGCAGTTATCTATTGTTTAAGTACTTTTCGGAAGCACAGAGAAGAAATTATAAGAAAAACGGCTTTCAGTCCTCATAAGATCAGAGTGCATTTTTCAGCAAATGATAAATGGACTGCAGAGGCGTAGCTACCATGGGGACATCCGGGGACAAGTGCCCCGGGCGCCCCCTTGTGGTGGGCGCAAAAATTGCAGGTTCGCTTGTGGCTTTTTCTATTTTTCAGAGTTTTTTCCATTTTTGGCCTGCAGGGGGCGCAGTTTTTAGGCTAGCAGCACCAAAATTTCAGGCTATGGTCAGGTGACTCGACAGCATACCAGCCATGTTTGTGCAGAGCTCAGGGGTTCAGGTACCATGGACCCCTCAAAAATGGTGACCTCTATTACCCATTGCTCCAATGGGAGCTTGGCTGCGAATGGGGCTACTCATTTTGAGGGTCCATAACTTTGGACCCCTGAATATCTGAACCTGTGGTGGTATCATAAGGAGAGTCTCCCGCTGATACCACCCAGGTTTGGTGAAGGTTTGTCCAGGGGGGGTCCTGCCAGTGACCCCAAAAGAGGTGCCCCATCCCCATAGTAAATGGGGCTACCATTTTGAGGGTCCATAACTCTTTGGGCTTCCTGAACCAAACTTCACTAAACCTGGGTGGTTTCCATCAGGAGAGTCTCCTGAAGATAGCCTAAAAGTTTGGCACTGTTAGCTTAACATTGCCTCCCCCCCCTGACCAGGCACCTCAAATTTTCCTCCTCTGAGGTTCCTCTCTTTAAATCCACCCTCTTTGGAGTGGATCAAGGAGAATCTGGGCCCCCTAGATTAAAAAAAAAAACATTGAAAGTATTGTTGAAGGCTTCCCAAAACCAGATTCAACTGTTGTGAGTTTTACAGGGTTGGGGGGTTTGGTTCAGATCTTGTTCCTAGTGCATTCACTCTGTGGCTGGCATCTTCAGAGGTGTATCACAGAGAGAAGTCTACATAAGAGCAGTCTGGACACAGTGTATACAGACTTCTCTGTGATACACCTCAAAGCTGCCAGCCACAGATGCAGGTGGAAACATTAGAACAAGATACTCAGACCACTGCCACGCAGCCCAGAAAACCCACACAACTAACACAAATGATGCTGTTTGGGTGGGGAATCTACCCTGAAACAGCATCACTTTCAACGATGTTTAAACTAGGGAGCCCAGAGTATTCCCTTAAGGTGGATTTAAAAGGAGAATGCAAAAGATGTTGTTTGGTCGTGGTGGGGGAGGGACGCTACTCATATGGGGGGGGGGGCGCAAAACTCAGATTTTGCCCCGGGCTCCATTTACCCTAGCTACACCCCTGATGGACTGCATGTTTTCTTCCAACTGAACTGAAAAATACCAGCACATTTTGTTGATGAATTTGTCAATTTATCCATTTCTGCCATTTGCAAAGTCTTAGTAAGCCATTCCTTAGTTTGAGTTATGACTGACATTTTCTGATGTGAGGCCCAAGCTATCTTGGCACTAATTAACAGATTTAATACCAACAGTCTAAATCACAGGTTGAAAATTATATTGCACATGATTCACCAGTCTGCTGGACCCTTCCATCATCGGGGAAGCCTTCTTCTCTTGCAATTTAGTATTTCATGACATGTTGTTCTAACTGCTCAGCAGCTTCTGCCTCACCCCTACCTTTAGGGATTACACAGTGCGGAATTTTAGAAACTTTGGTAGCCATGTTGATCCACAACAAAAAAATTTAAAAGTCATGTAATATCTTTTATTAAGACTAATCCAAATAGCACAACAGATGCTACATACCTCCCAAACCCTGTTGTTGCTTTTTTTGTTCCCCTTCATGCAATGGTGAAGGTGGGTGGCAAATGGACCCAGGATATTTTCTGGAATGCCCTTCCCCTTGAAACTTTTATGACTAGTTTTTTGCTGTTTGTGTCCAATGGCTTGTTTTTAAATGGTTTGAGGTTTTTTATTTTGTCATATTGTTTAATTGTAAGCCACTGTAAGCCACTTACAGCAGGGCTCTGAAGATGCAACATAGAAATATCATAAATACATAATTCGACACAACTGCAGATTACCCATTGCAGCCTGTTCCCCTCTCGCCCTGCTCTGGTGTGGAAAGTCACACCAGAAATGCTCTCACTTTCTCTGCAAGAGGAAGTTCATCAGAACAAGAAATCTTGCTCCAACAAAACCTTCTCTCTCAGCGCTGCAAAGAGGAAGTGTGTTGAAACAAGAAACATGGAATGTGAAAAGTATGGATGTAAGTAAGCTTCAAATAGAAACATTGAAACATTGCTGTCCTGGGAGTGAGAGAAGTGGAGGACATTTTCAGTCAGAAAATTATGAAGTGTTTTACTTGGGAAATATCAGAGAAGAAATGGAGTTGCTCTAGCTGAGCGTAGCACAAGCAGTCAGTGGCTATAATGCAAAGTTTTCTCTATCAGGAAATTTAGAATACAGGAATAAAAGTGTCAAAGGTACAACTCTGCGAAACATAGTTCTCTGCATCTTTGGACCTAGTAGACAATACTGATCTCAAAACCCTGGGCCAATACATTACTGATCTCAACACCCTGGGCAAGCACTCTAGTGCCTGCAATGCTACTTGGCCTGGACTCTGTGGGTAGGCCAGTCAGGTCTCCTGCGGAGCTATGCCCTCAGGACTAGACAGTGAGTCTTGGAGGGCATTGACGGGAGCTGGCAGCCAGGAGTCAGAGTCAGAGGCAAGGAGTTGGAGTTGGTGTACAGCCTTGCACCTAATGAACCAGTTGATCCAGCAAGGCAGCATCCCAAGCATCAGCCTTGATAGACAAGGAGGTGATGGTGCTCAGCTACACTGCTGGCAGCTGTTGAGCTCTTGCAACTGCCTGTCCTGGATCCTGGGATGGTGTTGCATGCCCCTAATCTAGCATTTCATCTCCTTTGGATTGCCTCAACCCAGGCCTTCTGCCACAGACATTCCTGCAGGGTGAGAACCAGTCATGGGGGACTGTGAGCCTGAGCTCAAGACCTGTTTCATGGAAGCCTGGTGGTTATCTCAGGGGCTGGTGTCATTGCAAATTCCAACAGGATGACCTTGGGCACCGCTAGCACATGGCTAGCTGCCATATCTGCTGTGTTAGGCTCCCCTGGTCTTGTTGGTACTCCTCAGCTTGTGACCTTGGCTCCTTGGGCTCTTCCTCTGAGGACTGAGGGTCACTGAGCTAATGAAAGGGGGTCATCATGACACCTTTGTTGATGCCATAGCTACCCCCTTGCATTCCACCATGCAAGGCTGGGAGAAGAGAAGAGAGAGTGAAGGGGGTCACAAGGAGTGAATGGATTTCAGAGGCTGAGGCAACAGTGATTAATATTCATTTTTTCTTAGTCTTCATGTGAAGTGCTGAAGAAAGTTCATTTGTTAAAGGAAAAGACTAAAAAAGCTGGTATAACTCTGAAACCCATAGCTAGATTTTAGTGCCATAAAAAGACAGTTTTTTAACCATTGTATGCAGAGGAGGGGTAATTCCTCAAGATTGTGCTGCTGCTGAAAGATCATAGGATTATATAACTACATGCTTAATATTTTGCTTCTGAGAAAACAGTTCTAATTATCACAGAAATGGATCCTGTTGCAATTGGCATATGGGATATGATTGTATGAGAGGTACAAGCACCAACTGACTATCATTAGCATGTGTTGTGACTCTGCAAGTGCAGAGTTTTTGACTCAGCTCACAGAATTGCAAAACTGTTCTTTCGTTATAGAACTTCTATTATTCAAGAATTTGAAGGTATAACTAAGATATGCCTCTGAAGCCATTTCTGAAACCTCCTGGGACTGCCCTCAGAATGCCCCCCTCCATGCTGTCAAGGCTGTTGTAGCAGAGGACCACCACTTCAGGGCTGAACTTCTGGACTTGGACACACTGTGGCCAGCTGCCATGGTAGGTCCCTTTGTATTGGCGTCCATGCCACTTTACACTGTGTTGTTAACATGGGCACTGGCACAGCACTTCTGCCTCTTGCAGTGCAGTTTCAGCCCCACTCCCTTTGGATTGCACAGTAAGAAAGTCCACTGACCTAACTGAAAATACACTCGTTGGTATCTTCTTCTATATCTATAAACACAAAATACCATTGACTGACTCACTGACTGACTCATGTACAGAACTCAAAAACCACCAAACCTACAATGTTGAAATTTGGCACACCGGTTCATTATGTGGTTTAGGTGCTCACTAAGAAAGGATTTTTCAAAATATTCAGTTTTACTTGAGTTATTACACATTTACTTATTTAACTGCTCATCTCTGGCCATCTGCGTGAACATTCTAAGTGCAAACCAGCCCCTCAGTCCACAGACATGCTGAACGAACATTCTAAGGGTGACAGTTAAACACCACCAGCTTCAACAAACAGGCTGCAAAAAAGCATACTGAATGTCACCCCGAAGTTAACAGACAGGCTGTGGAAAAACTCCTCCTTTACCCACCCTCATGTTAACAACACCTCTACAGCCAAATACAATCAAAACAGATTACAAACCACACTATCACCTTGGAGTACTAAACATTTGTCGGGTTTTGCATATGGACATCAGATTGATTACTGTGCAGACATGTTTACTGCTCTCGGCCTCCGATCACCCTGTGCTTGGTGTCATGCTCTGAAGTGGCGGGATGAGTCCCCAGGAATGTACTGCAGTGGCCGTACAGTCCAGCTCATTGCCCTTCAACCCTACCCTGAACCTCTTCACAGCCTTCTCACTCATCAGCATCCAATGGCAGAACACTTCCTTTCTGCTGTTTCCACATGACGTCTTTTGGAGCCCACCGCCCTGAGCCCTTTGGGGGAGGGCGGTATAAAAGTGGAATTAATAATAATAATAATAATAATAATAATAATAATAATAATAATAATAATAATAATAATAATAATAATAGAGCAATAACACATTGCATTAAAAAAGACAACTATAGAAAGCTGCTGCAAAATATGCGGAAAAAAACCCACCAGTCCACAGACAGGCTGTGAGGAAATATGCTGCATGTCACTCCAAAGTTCACAAACAAGCTGTAAAGAAGTATGTTGAACGTCAACCCGAAAATCATAGAGAGCCTGTGATGAAGTATGTGTAGCGAAGCACGGATGTCCTGCCAGTTATTTATAATTGAAATATTAATTAATAATCCTACAATTTGATCTATAAAACCTCACAATAATTAATAAGCCTACACTAGAGGTCAACTGTTTTAGAGCAGGGGCATGAACCTCCGCATGGGCTGGACTTGGATTATTGGCAGCTGTTCAACCTTATCATTTTCCTTTCTGGAAAGCATCTCTAAGAGGTCTTTTAGCCTCATAAAATTTTTTCCTGGCA